>NC_086208.1:10576590-11215454 GCF_035770615.1 Melospiza melodia melodia | reverse complement strand
ACTACACTGGAACTAGTGATTCTTACTCACTACTGAAATTGAAGGCAAAATAAACATTGTGTGTGAAGGCAAAATAAAAAATCTGAGTAGAATTTTTATACTGAATCAAGATTGGAAAAAAAATGTATAAAACATAACAGCACAAGTTTTTGTTTTCTTTTATGAAGGTGTCATTGACTGCCGACATTATCTGTAAGAACTTGTTTTCTAAACTAGCCACAGGCAGCAAATGAGATTCCCTCATGTGGGCTGTGAAGGTGTACAGAGATCAGCAAACCTAAGCCCAGGATTAGATGTTGTATATGCAGGTCAGGAGCTGGAGGTGTGAGAGCTGTTCTCCATCTCCCAAGCACAGACTTTCACCTGGCTGGAGCAGTGCCCAGAGCCGTCGTTCCGAGCTGCTGTGTCAGCTCCAGTCAGGAAATCACAGCTCCCTTCCAGCTGGGATTGCACTGTCCTTGCATTAGGCTGGGTGGGGTAGGCAAGTGTTTGCTTGTAACTTTCTCACGTGCATGCAGTCAGAGCCTTTCTCATGCCATAAAGCTCCATAAAGCTACAATGTTCCTGCTTTTTCCCAGATAATTGATTATGAGAAGAACCAGACGCTGGGACAGAACGACACTGGATTTAGCTGTGATGGAACAGCCAGCACCTTCAGAGTTATGTTCAAGGAGCCCATAGAGATCCTGCCCACGGTTTGCTACACAGCTTGTGCAACCTTGAAAGTAAGAATGTCTAACAGGACAGAAGAAAGTGTTACTTTGATGCAAGAGTTATTCTTTTATCAGTCTTCTGATGGGAAAATGTCTTCTAAATCTTGCATTTATTTTAACTTTAGGGCTAAAGAAGGACGCAGTTAGAACTCTGCTGTAATTTGTAAGACTGTTGCATCTCTTCTGGGCCACAGCATGGAATTCATAAGTGGATCCTTTGTGCCTTCCCACTTTTTTGCTTGATGTAGGAGTTAGAATAGTTCTAATGGAGGTCACTGGTTCTGTGTGGGAAAAAAGCACTATCTAGAAAACATAATCTGGCAGCTCTCTATCAGAATTTAAGTTTGATTTCTTTTATCAAGGATTTAAGTTTGATTTCTTTTATCAAGGATATTCTAACCACTAGCTAAATTCAAGAAAACAGCTTTTTTTATCTCTTTCTATATACTGGCGCAGAAATAATAGGCAAGAATTACTTGTTCTCAGAAAGTCTCCTCTTAGTGTTGTGGACAAATTTATTTCTCAAAAAATTTTAATGTTCTTCTAAATATGATTTCCTATACAGAAATCAGAGTTTGGTGGGTTGGAAAAATACTGCACGTAAAAAGCAGCTGAGTGAGGGAACTAAGTAAGAAGACAGGCAACCTGTGTGATAAGGAGAAATACTAGAAAGTATTCATTACTAGTTGGATAAAATCAATGGATTTAAGTCTGCTGTCAGAGAAATATATTTTTGTTATTTAGACATAGGCCCTTGCTTCTGTTGCCTGTGATTTTGTATATCATTTATATGATGTGGGTACAGAAATTTTATACTATTAAAATAGCCCAAGTCAGTTGTGCTTGACCATCAGCAATTTTTGGGTCCTGCCCACTACCATTCTGTTGCTAATCTCTTGTGATGCTTTTCAGGGTCCTGATTCCCACTATGGAACAAAAGGTTTGAAGAAAGTGATCCACGAATCTCCTACTGCTAGCAAAACATGCTTTGTCTTTTATAGTTCACCAGGTAACAACAATGGTACATCAATAGAAGATGGACAGATACCAGAAATAATATTTTATACTTAGTTTCACATGATGATCTGGAATGTGTTGGTGTCTTAGTGGACTTCAGCTCACTATTGGCAGCAGTTAAAAAAATTCTGTTAAATTACTTTAATGTGTAAAAAGAAAAACTAATTTGTTTGAGGGGTACCAGAAAAGCTATTTTTTTTCCGCATCGTTATTGGTAGATTGTAATTTAGTTTTTCCTCTAAACGAAATGTTAATAGAATAAGTACTCTGTATATTGAAAAGTTTGTTTTAAGTAGTACCTTGTGGTTAATTACTTTGTGTTTTCACCCCTTTGTTTCTCATGTAGTAAAATTAATTTTTTGAACTGGAAAATCCTTATTTGTTATGAACAACTTGTGTATGTTTTCTCCAACCTGTCCTTAAAAGACAGTAAAGCTGCTGCTGTAGTCCCATCTTGCACTTCTTTCCAAAATGACCTTGGATTGACCCTATGGACATGGATTGCTACTGTATTTTTTTGAAGTACGTCAGCAAAGCTGCATTCATATTGCCATCATCTTGACTTTTTCCAAGAGCCATGGAGAATTAATGGACTTTGCACTGCAGAGAACATCTGCAGCAGCACTGAAGAAATAAATATCAAGTCAAATTCAGCAAGAAACAGATCTTTCCCGAATCTCTCTTAATTCAGAAGGGCTGTTTTGGAATATAGAACTGGTTATGCAAATAATCACTGTATATATACATATGTGCCTAAAAAAGATGTATAATGTGAAAATGAGAATACAAGACTTGTAATGATGTTATTTTATCACTGGATAGTCTAATACTAAAAAAAATGAGTATAAACCTAAGGATTATTGGTGTGCAAGGAGTTTTACAGATTGCATACAATCATTTGATGCAAATGCTGTATGTATATAGTATTCAGTGCTTTGCAGTATGTACCATGTAGTAACAGAATGGCTTGGTGTACAAAGACCTGTACCCTCTCCCACGTCATACTAAAATTTAAGAATGCAGGAGAAAAAAATAAGAACATTTCCTTTCTTAAGGGTGAAAATGGGGAGGTCACGCAGGTTTGGGGTGTCCAAAGGCTGTGTGTAGAACAAATGTCTGTCAAACGTCCGGCTCTGTGCACATCCCGCCAGCGCTCTCCTGTCCCCGGGCAGGGCGCTGTGCCGGGACAGGGACGGGGCTCGGCCGGGCCGTACGGGAGCAGCCGCGGCGGGCACAGGGCGAGGCTGTGCCGGAGCAGCCGCTGAGGGCACAGGGCCGGCCCGGCCGGGAGCAGCCGCGGCGGGCACAGGGCGAGGCTGTGCCGGAGCAGCCGCTGAGGGCACAGGGCCGGCCCGGCCGGGAGCAGCCGCGGCGGGCACAGGGCGAGGCTGTGCCGGAGCAGCCGCTGAGGGCACAGGGCCGGCCCGGCCGGGAGCAGCCGCGGTGGGCACAGGGCGAGGCTGTGCCGGGGCAGCCGCTGTGGGCACAGGGCGAGGCTGTGCGGGGGCAGCCGCTGTGGGCACAGGGCCGGCCCGGCCGGGCCGTGCGGAACGCGCAGGCGCCTCGGGGCGGGCCCGGCGCGGTTGCCGGAAGGGCCGCCCCGGCCATGCCGAGCCTCGCTGGGTTCCTGCGGGTGCGGGCGGCGTCGGTGCGGAGCGGCGGGGCCATGCCCGGGAAGGTGCGGGCAGGGCCCGGAGAGGGAAGGGGGGCAGGGGCAGGAAGGGTGGTGCCCGCGGTGACCGCGCCTGTTCCTCTGTTTCAGGGAAAAGCAGCCGCCAAGGGCCCCGCGGAGTCGGGCGCCGCCGCGGGACCGGTGGCGGCGGCGGGCGGCGGCTCCGTGAGGGTGGCGGTGCGCGCCAAGCCCGGTGCCCGCTGCAGCGCCGTCACAGGTGGGTCTGCGGGCCGGGGCACCGGGCCCTGCATCGCTGCACCCTGAGGAACAGGGGCGGAGGGAGGGAAAGCGCAAAATCCCCCCCGGAGACTGAAGCGAGGAGTTCGGCTCTCCCCTGTGTACAGCGCTGGGTGGCGGTGAGCACGGGGTAAATCCTGGTCCTAAATCCTTCCGTTTGGCATCTGTTTCGTGCAGGCCCTTTGTGTCTCAAGGGTCTGTGCGGTCTTATTAGAGCCATAAAAGTTGGGTCTAATAAAACGTGTTGTCCCTCTAAAGCCTTGCTCCTGCATTGGGACTGCTTTGACATCCCCCGTGTGTGCAGCACCCACGGGCTGTGGCAGCGTCCAGGCCCCTTGGGAATTTACTGGGAATTTACTGACAGCCTGACTCTCTGAGCAGACTGACTCAACAAGCGGCTTTTGGGGCTGGGGCAGGGGTAACCTGATTTGAGTCGTGTTACATGGGGCCAGGCAGGACTGGCACCATGTAACAGGACTGGCCATAATCACTGCTTGTATTGTCAG
Organism: Melospiza melodia melodia; assembly: GCF_035770615.1. Lineage (NCBI taxonomy): Eukaryota > Metazoa > Chordata > Aves > Passeriformes > Passerellidae > Melospiza > Melospiza melodia. The sequence continues at coordinate 11,211,309 of NC_086208.1, read as the reverse complement.
GAGTTTATATTTGATTGTACTGGCCGACAATCAAGGGAGTTCATTAAATGTGAAAATGCCATCACCTGCTAATCTGTGCATTTACTCCGTTTTAAATCAAAATACTTTTGAAAGCATAAACATTCATTTTTAAGAAACTATGACGTGATGTTTTGAATATTTTGAGCATAAAATCCTCCAACTATTTGCTGTAGATGTGACGGCTGAGGCAGTAGGTGTAGCTATTGCTGCACCTCCGTCGGAAGGGGAGGCAAATGCAGAGCTGTGTCGCTACCTCGCTAAGGTGCTTGAAGTGAAGAAGAGTGATGTTGTTTTAGAGAAGGTACTTCCTTTTTTTCCTTTCAGCTTTGCCATACTGCATTTGAAATTCAAGATTTTGAAACTTACACTTTGAATACAGGAAGCTGTTCCAAGTTCAGTTTGAAAGACACATTAAAAAGTTCAGTTGAGTTAATGGAATGATTCATTGAGAACAAACTTAGTGTAGGAAGAACTATGGCTGATCTTGACATCTTTTAACCAGAGAGGTTATCATGATAATGTTTTGCAAATCTCTGTAGTTCATGTTTTCTGTCAAATGAGTTTCATGTCAAATGAGTTCACAGAATTTGTGTTCTGCAGAGAACGTGCATTTTATTAATAACTTTTCGTTTTTTAAAAATAACTTCTTATGTATTTGAATCAAAAGATTCTGACATTTAACTGTCACACATAAGCAAGAGCATATGTAAGCACTTGGGTTGTAGCTAGGCCTCAAGAGTTTCTCTGTATTAGAATTTACATGTCTTGACTGGTGAGCAGAAACTCTTTGTTTTATTCATTTCACTGAATAAATAATTTGTTTTATTAATTCATTGTACTTGAAGTCAGTGTTTCCAGCCATTTTCATTTATAGTTTATAAGCACAAGAGCACAATGAAAAATGGTGCTTTTTATTTTTATCTGTTGGTTTAATGGAGTAGTTATAGAAGTCTTTTAAGACTAATAGTAAAGGATAAGATGACCAAGGAAATGTTATGAGAAGGTAGAGAAAAAAAGATGTGAGTCTTGTTTTTCCTGAATCATGGGCAAACTGCTTCATTTGTTTATCAGCATTTTATGAATTGCACTGTTTTCTTACCCTAAAGGGTGATTCTCTGAAAGATGAGTTTTTTCTGTGTTTGTCTAAACCAGGGGGGTAAATCACGGGACAAAGTGCTGAAGATTTCGGTATCAGCAACACCAGATGAGATTTTAGAAAAACTGAAAAAAGAAGCTTCCAGCTGACCTAAAACAAGAGCAGGAAATAGGAAAAAGCATCCTGGTACATGGACTGATATTCTTTCTTACTTGATGCAGTGCTGTTGAGAGTGTGGGTAATGACTACAGGAAGATACTTCTTTCCCCTCCCCTTGTTAATGTGGGTGCTGTACAGTTGAAGTTTTTCTGTAGGTTTGGTTAGAAAACTGAGACTGTATCTGCTTCTGTCACTACAGACTTCTGCTCTGGTTGGTTTCCTATGGGTAAGATTTGTCCCCTTTTCTGGTCCCTAAACAAATGGCTTAGGAAATTTTTTTAGTGGAGCAAATGTTGGTTAACACAGCGAGGGGCTTGGAGTGACAGCTTTCCATGTGGGAAGTGGTACAAAAGGACAAACCTGGATGGCAGAGACATAAAAGAGACTCTTCTGTCTGATATCTCACAGCAGGTGCAGCTTTTCACTGTGGGCACTTACAGATACCTAAAATAAATATCTTTTGAAGCCAGTGTGTTGTTGTTGATCACACAGACAAACTGAAAGTAGAATCTCCTGAGCAGCTGAAAGAAAACCAAAAGATTTCAGTGTGAAAAACCAGCACAGTACTCGGTCATTGCACACATGGGGTCACTTTGTAATAATCTGTAAATAGTTTCCTTAAAAGTAGAGATTTGGTCATATGTATCTTTGCCAATTGTATGTCACCTGGAATGACTGTTTTTAATAAAAGGGGCAAAAAGTATTATCAAGCTTTGGTTTGTGTTTATATTTTTAACAAAGAAAAGAGTTGTTTCCTAGAAACGTCTTCATAGAATGCTACTTTGAAACTGCCTTTTTTTATAATCTTTCCTTGGTCTAAAAATGAGTAGTAGTGCAACCCCTAGAGAACAGAGCTGAGTCATGTGTAGAACACAACAAAACAAGAAGTCTGAAGCAAAATGGGCAGCTACACTCCAGTTTCAGTGCTGATGAGAAAAAGGCTGAACTTCTTTATTTATCATGCTTCAGAGGTCAGAGGAAGATTTACCTGACATTTCCCAAAAATGTGTGTGATACCACACATGGTTCTGGTAGGTCTTTTTTTTTCCTCTGCATCACTGCTGACGTCTGAAATTGTCCTGTATTTGGCCTGTGGTTGTCATGTTAAAAAGAAAGTAATGGCTAAAGGAAAAAAGATGAACTATTCTGAAGGATTGCTTAAGGTTTATCATACATTCTCCTGGAAAACAATGTTATGAATGCATAAGTATTCATGCTGATGCATTGCCAGATTGATGCAGTAAGGCTTCATGGCTTATAATTCAGCTTTTTCTTGGGCAAAAGTCTTTCACTTTAGGGAACTCTTTCAATGTCCTGTTATTGTAAATATTGCAGTTGCTTTTGGAGTTAGAGAACTGGTGTTTTTCAGGATGGCAGTTCCTTCAAGGTGACTAATTTTAAAGATACTATGAAAAATGTTACTTTCTGGAGAAATAAGTAAATTCTGAATTATTTGTTTAATGGTTCACACCTGAGTCCCTTATTTTCTCAGGCATTTGGGCAGCCATACATTGCCTCAGTCCTCTTTCCTTACCTATATTTTCAGTCTGTACAGGCTGATTTTATTTTCCTGTTCCATCAGTTTTGTTCACCCCTCCCTGCTGCTAGATCTGCTCTTGCCCAGCAGAGGGGTGCCGTGTCTTGCAGAAAAATTAAGGCTGAGCAAACCAAGATGAAGTGTTAGTGGTTTGTTGGTGGGGGTTTTTCCTTTTATTTCCTGAACTTTTCTACTTATGATATGTAGAAAATGGCAATAAAAAGACTGAGGAATTCTGTATTTATAAATTACATTTGGAATTGGCTGCTGCAACAGCCATTGTAAAATTTTTTTTAAAAATAATGTATTTCATTACACTTCCCTGTAACTTCAGACACAGACTGAGGCAGGAGCTGTGTGGACAGATACAGTCTGAAGTACATTGATCTTCAGTGATGATTACCTGAAATAGCCAATTTAGTGTTTCAATGCCCTCTCTGTCTTGTCAGCATGATCTGCCTGGGTTTTTGCTGGATTCTACTTGGCTTTTTCACCTTTCCTAAACACCTTCAGCTGCCATTCAGCATCTGTTCTTCCTGATCAATGAAAGTAACTTGAATTCCTGACAATGTGGCAAATAAAGCCTTTACATGCTGGGAATGTGCAATTTATGTAACATGAGTAACCAAAATTATTTTGGCATGGTTGTATAAGTAACACTGGGGTGTTGCCAGAATCATATCTGACAGTCTCTTATGTCAATGTTTTTTGTGCTGTACATCCCTATATATCAGTTGTATCCCTGATACCCTGGCTGTGGATTTAGGAAGCCTGGGAGGGTGGAATGCTGCTCCATTGCTGTAGGTCCCCAGTTTGTGGTGATGGGAGTGGGGCTGGCCCAGCCTCATCCCCAGTGGGCACAGCTGTGAGCAGCTGTGGAGCCAGGGAGTGCCCAGGGGCACTGAGCAACCACACAGGAGCAGAGGGCACACAGGTGCAGGGCATCAACAGGAGGGGATAAAAGGTTGGGCTAAAGAGCAAGAGCAGACGCTTGAAGCCTTCTGAAGTTGCAGGTTGTTACTGTGCCTGGGCAGGTGCTTGAAGCCTTCTGAGGTGGTAAGGTGTTACTCTGTGTAGATTGAAGCTTTCTGAAATTGTGTGGTGATACTCTGTATTGTGGCTGTCTCAGCTGGGACACATTGTATATAAGAGGGGTAGAGAAGAGCTAAGAAACTTGTGTGTCCGAACAATGCCAAAACTGTGGTTTAGGCCTAGCTCCTGCAAGTGTTGCATTGAAATCCTAACCTGGCAACTGTCTCTTCATGAACATAGTAAAATATCTTTCGTGGTAGCAAGTATCCCTTACTCCAGCAGAGTATGTTTGCATAGAGCAGAGCTTTGTGATGTTGTAACAAGCTTCCTCTAAGAATTTCAAGATGCTTTACAAATCCCTGCTCTAAATAAATTCTTATTCCTGGACCAATTTAAAAACGTTGTCCCTGTTGCTACATAACTTACATACCTGTTGGTACCTGCTTTATCCGTGTGCATTAAGCTACATGATTACTCAACTATTGAAATCAAGCACTGTCCTCATTCCTTAATGCATGGTCTGACCAATTTCAGTAAAATCCATCTAATGGTGATTTAATATCTGACTGCTTGCAGACCTGCACAGTCAGTGCAATTTTAAAGTATAATTATGTTATTTAAACATTAGCAAAATAGAAGTTATCTGAATAAATTCTATGCCAGTCTTATGGTGTAGAAGGGTCTTAGTCTTTCATGCACTCAGTTATATTTATTTTCTAAAATCCAGCTCTGAAAGTTAGTTTCACTGTAGTAGTGTAATATTCTAATTAAGGATATTTAATTATACCCTCTGAAACTCTCTCTCTGCTCTTTTTCTTTCAATCCACTCCATTTATAATCTGCAGGGCATTCCTATCTCCCCTTTTAGTCCCAAGTGTTTCTAAATCCTCATTTCTTCAGGTATCATCAGTCTAAATCATCCTGGATAGTTGACAACTTTGTCAATAACTGGCAGCAGCAATGTAGGAGAAAGCACAGTTTAATATCTTCCATCTTCCAGGAAGATAAATACACCTGATCTTCCTGCTCAGTACTTCACATCTCATTCTTGTTTCCCCTCTCATAATGTTTATTTGCATGTGTAAAACTTGAACCAGCTGAGTTTATAAAATTGTTTCTGCATTACTTCTACCTACTGTCTTCCCCTCTTAATGTTTTAGTCTTTGTCTTGGGAGGATGATTCATTGCCAGATGGGTTTAAAAATGGGCTCCTGTCTCCTTTGGGGACCACAGTGCTTTATCCTCCTGTAAAAGCTGTCCTGGTTGTTACTCTAGGAAGGGGCTGTACTTGAGGCAAAGGGCTTTTAAGACAACTGAGGCACAATAAAAAAGCTGCTGGAGAAATTAAATGCTTGCTTGAAAGGGGGAGTCTGGTACTTCTCTGAGATATTGGGAATTTGTTTCTTCCTGATTCCTTATATATTGGCTTCTCAAGTAATTGTTACTGAGCTATGATAACTTTTCTTTCATCTATAAATGGTGCATTTATTTGTTTTTCAAGAGCTAGGGAAGTTAGAGTGATAAAGTATCCACTGTGCCATCTCTTACTACAGCCTGAGGGCAAGTTTTCAGAATACTGTTTAAATAACATTCTGAGTTTCCAAATGTGAAGTATGGCAGGTGAAAAGTGAAATATATTGAGTATCAGTTCAGCAGCTGGTCACTATAGAAACGTGCTGTAAAGAGAGCAGTTAGCCATGGACCCAAGGAAAGAGGAACAAACAACAGAGGATCAAAGCCTCATTTCTTGCTGCTCAGATAAAGCAGTTGTCTGCCTTGGGAGAACAACCAGAGTTACAAACTGTAGTTCTGGGGTGATTGTCATTAAGTTGTTTTTTTCCTGATACCTTGTAAGTGTGCAGTGCACATGGGAGGGGCTGCAGCAATGCCGTTCCTTTGGACAGCTTTTGTTGCTGTAATGCTTTGAAAGCTGGGATGCATTGAGACATAATTTATAACAAATTTCAAAGCTCTCAACGTGTTAGGACATTCTTTGTGCCCAGCTGTCTGACAGGGGCATTACCAAGTTGAATTTTATAAAACAAGCTATTTGTGTGGAACCTTTTTTTTTACCAGTGCTGCTTTCCATAGCTTGTCTTAAAATCTATGAAGTGTTTTGCTTCTTTTCTGATGTTCAGAAGGGGTGTGGGCTTACCTTTGATGGAGGTATCAGCACACAGGTCAGCCCCAGCAGCACCTTCCTGCCACCCTGGGTACTCCTGCAGCCTCTCACCTTCAGCTCTGCTGCTGCAGGGAAGTGCCCTCCAGCAGGACCAGGCTCCCAGGGGTTGTTTCTGCTCTCTGTCTGTCACATTAGCAGTGTTGCTGATGCTTATCTCCTTAGATGCCACCACATTTCTTTTTCTGTTTTTTGGGCCTGACAGCCCTTAGAGATGCATTCATTGAGGAAGGAGGGAAAAGACCTTGTGATACAATCTTTGCAATCAGAGGGCAAACCTGTCCCTTCCAGTGAGGCCCTGTGGCAGCTCTTTGTAGCTCCTGGCATTTGTCCTTTAGTGAAATATCTCCTTTTGTCTCCAGTAAATCTGACAGCAATCAGCCAGCATGCATGTGAGGTCATGTGCCTGCTCTGAGGAAAGATTGCTGGTAGCTACTCAGATATATTTCTGAACAGGCAATTTTCTTCAGTTTCTTAACTGCCTTTTTACAATGGAAGTGCAACTGTTACTAATAAACCTGATAGGTTTATGGGTTTTGAGGAGATTTTCCCTTTTTGTTCAAAAAACCTGATTATGCTCATCACTGACTGAATATAAATGCTAATACATAGAGGGAACCAGCCAGGCAAATTGCACTTGGCTAATTTTACTTAATGAGAATGTCTGATTCTGTTCAGTCACTTCCTCACTGAGTTCAGGTTCAGCTGCTAAAGCAGACCCAGGAGCTTATTGTTAAACATTTTTAAAGGATGATCAGCTTATAATGATGTTCTCAAAGTCTATGACTTCTGTTTGCCGTGACATATCATCTGGAATTTTTTTTTTCTTTATTTAATACCATGCCAGACAATATTTCTGGCAGAAAATAAATGTGAAAGTAGAACATCTGAAAACATTAATTTGAAAATAGCTGTAGTTAAATTGTAGGATGTGAGGCAAAGCCTGTCTTTCAGTAGTCAAGTACCTGTGTATGTAAAAGCAGGGAAGGTCTAAGATCTGATTAAATGCTACTGTATAAATTCTAAATACACAAAAACAAGCAAAGTGACCCTGTCAGAGGAGGTGTTGATATACATTTTATGCACTTAAAGACAAAAAAGAATGTGCAATACCAGATCTTGCCATAAGCTGTTCTGCCAGCTTTATGGGGCCACCTTTGCAAATCTGAATTTGAAAGGATTTTTTTCACTGATCTTGCTGTAAGGTAGGCCTCCACAGGAAACCTAAAGAAAACCTTTGGTTTCCCAGCTGCATAGAATTCCTGCTCACTTCAGTGAGCTGACTTGGTCTTTTTACCTGGGGAGGAATTTAGTGAAGTGCTCCAGCTTTTACACACTTGGACTTCCAAACTTAAATAAGCAAATCCTGTTAGCTCATTTTCAGGACTTAGAGATTTTCAGGCTGGGTTTTAGGCTTTGCCCTGTGATTATCCAATATTACCTTGATCAGACCATCTGAAGAAACAGACCTTATTTGTTTTCCTCCTGGGCTTATGTAATAGGTTAATGTCTCAAATAAAAAAATAAGGAAAATAAAACATGATGGGGATGGATGGAATAATTTTGTTGAAGGTTAATTTATTGGGCTAGGAGCAACACTTGGCTTATGGACTTTGCAGGCTTGTTCTGCTTGTCCTTCTAAACTCAACTGGGAAATAAGATACACAGAATAGAGGGTGTGATAGACTCTTGATGTTTTATAGCACCTCCTCTGCTGTTTAGCACTCAAGTCAGAATGGGGGGAAAAACCTGTCAGGTTTTCAAAGACTAAATAATAATTTGCAACATAAATTTCACAGTTATTTCTTGCTGGCAATCTGTGAATCTAGGTGGTAAAAGGACCTATGGCCCTATTAGTGTGACTCCTGATTCCTGCCAATCTGAAGTTTTCAAACAGGAAAGATTCATCTTCTGAAATGATAGGTTCATGTAAAGGCCATTGATGTGAAATATAAAAAGAGTATCTATTGATGTGTTTGTTTTGAGAGTTGTGTGGGTTAAAATGCAAATTCAGATGAAAAAGTTGATCAACTGCTTGTAAGTAGTTCATCTATTCTGCCTTCCCATCTTAGGTAAACTGATTCTACAAAGGCAGCTACATCTTGCCAATATTTTTTTTGTGTTGGTGGCTGAACTATTACCCCTTGCAGCAAGTCAGGGCCAACATTTTGTAATTGCTGTGAGAGGCTGGCACATCTCCTTGACACCAGGGTTGGCCAGCTGCAGCTCCCAGCTCTTGTCTCACCTACAGAGCTTTGTCCAAATTGTTGTGAGATCTCCCCCAGGTCCAGCTGAAGCTGGGGTGGGAGCCCTGGGAGCCTCCAGCCTTTTGCACCAGGAGGAGCTGCTGCCAGAAATGCTCAGTCAGGTTAGTGGATATGGTGAACTGGCTCTGTAGGGGAAGAGAATTCTGGATTGCATTAAAAAATGTTTCAAAATATGAGACCTGCTCTCCTGTGTCAGAAAAGACAGTATAAAGATGTTAATTAAAGGTAAATTTTAACTTGGATAAATTCATGCCCATCATTGGGACCTTTCATCTCTGAGGTTCAGACCTGCCCCTCTGTTGCATGGATTGTCACTGCTGGGAGAAGTGCAAATACCTAAAGAGGATGACACTTCACAGTTTAAGTGAAATCACTTGAGAATGGTTAAATCAGGTTTTCTGACTCACTTGATAGTGTGTGAGAGAGTGAATCAAACACTTATTTTCCTTTGCTCTGCTGTCTGTGAGCAGCATCAAGCAGGAGAGACACCCGTCTGTCTTCCAGATTATGTGCTTTCTCCACAAAGGAGCCTTTGCTCTACTGCTACATGCTTGTTCAGATTTAGAGGATAAATACAGCCCACAGTTTCAGAGGATAATAAATCTGTGACTTGGTAGTTGCTCCAGAAAAGTGTGTCTGGAGGCAGGTTTGGCAGCAGAGAATAAGCTATCGAGGCTGTCACGAATGTTGGATTGGCAGCAGAGGAGATATCTGTATTTAAGGGTTTTAGAGAAGAGCTTGTCCTAAACAATAAGGGTTGAGCCAATTGTAGAGAGTAGGACTGCTGATTATCCTATATGTCTTATACTAGGTGACCATTTTCACGAAGGAAAGAATCTTTTCAAAAGAAAAATGTCAGACTTCTAAAGTAAGAAAATAAGAGCATAAAAACAAGGTATACCAACCTTTGTATTTTGCCCTTCTCTCTCTTTTCTGTTTATAATAACCTAAAAATTCTCATTCTAGATTAGGTGGGGGTTCTTGGAGATGCATGTTCAGCTCTTCCTTTGGTAAAGCTCAAAATCTCTTGTTGCCCCTGTAATACAAATAATAATATGAGCATAATCAAGGTTGTGTTTGTTTTGTGATTATTCTGAGCACTGGAGAATAACAGTAATTATAATACCATTAAATAATAATGGAAAAAGATTTAAGAGTGGATCATGAGACTCTTGGAAGGAGATGAAAATCTTACTCAGTTCTCTTCAGTACTGCATTGCATTCCTCTCTTTTATGGTAAAAAGAGGAACCTAAAATGATTTCCAGAGCGGTAGGGGTCAAGAGTGCCATGTAAGAGACAGGATTGTGTGGGAAAAGCTTAACAGACAAAAATTCAGTTTCAATAATTAGTTTCCTGTAATTTTAGCAGTGCAGTAGTGGTCAGAGAGAACTGCACTTAGAGCTCAGAGACAGGAATATAAGTGTGAAGAAAACAATTCTTCCATATACCTCTGTACCTCTCACCATGCACTCTGATTGCTTTGTAAATCTATGCAGCTGGTGTTTTCTTGGAGTGTGTGGATGTGACATGGCTCTGTGACCCACCTCTTTGCTCCATGAAACAATGCTCATTCCCTACACCATGATTTGTACAAGGCACTGTAACCTGGTATTTGTCTCCAGTCTTTTTCATAATGTGTTCACAGTGCAAAGCTCCTGTCACATGCCTGAAACTTCGTGTAATCCAAGGGATAAGGACATTGTCCATCTGGAAGCCAGGTAATAGAATTTTGTGATAGCTTTTGGTGGTAGGATCCCTCAGGGCCAGAGGTGTCTGTGTAGGGTCTGTGCTTTGCATGTAGGACAGACGAGCTCCAAGGAGCCTTGCAGCAGCTATGACACTATTGCCTTGCCCTTGCTTTGGAAGGAGTATGTTTCAGGGAAAACCAGATTTCTTTTGTGCATTTTAGTCTGTCTGCTTTGTCGTGTGTGAGCCACAATGTGTGCATTGGGCCCTGATGATGCAGTGTCTTTGTGGCTGTTGCAGTGTTGACAGTGCTCATTTGTGAGGAGAGATGATGTACATGACCCTGGTTAATGATCCTCTCACACACAGTGCTTCCAGTCCAAACTGGAGGACAGCATCCAAGGGGGAGGACAGGCTATGCATGATAAATACCTCTCCCACTGCACAGGCAGAGAAATGTGAAAAATGGAACCTCATTTCCCCTGAGCTTTTCAATTTCTTCTTAATACCTTTCACAGAGGAAAAAATGTTTTTTGTCAAAATCATTACTATTTAAAGCCATTTGAATTTGAAATTTGAAAGCTCTTAGAAAGTTACAAATGTAAATTAAAATACCCATTTTAGTTGTTTATTCAGTATACAATCTTTGGTTTATTCCTTTATTTCCTTCTGTGTGTAGTGAAGTTTCCTAACAAAGAGTGAATGAAGAAGATTTATAAACTGAGTTTAGTGTAATCACGTTCTGGCTTGTATCAGTATTCAGGATGAATTGCTTGTCCTAGTCTGAAGTGATGTGTTAATTTGACTTGGAAATGGAGTAAGATGTGGACACAGAGTAAACAATTTAACGAATTAAATAAAATCCTAGCTACAGATCAGTGATTGTGCTATAGTGTTTTTGCTATTAAGTTAAAACAGAAGGGCCTGCTGTTAGTGCATGTGAATCTGCAGTTTGTCAGCTGCTGGCAGGTCACCAGCCCTGTGGCCAAAGTGTGCAGGGCCCTGCTCGGCCTGCAGGCTGGCACTGACACGGGGACACGGGGACACCGGGAGTGGCAGCCCCAGCGTGGCACCACGCCGGTTTTGGTGCAGGTGTTGCACACACGAGATCCTTCTTGCCTTATAACATCTGTTTGGGCTCTCAGCATGCTGCAGTGCAATGACTGCTTCTATGTATTTATATCTGTTATGCTCATAGGAAAAAATCTGGTTTATTTAGCAGCTTAATCCATAGGAATTCGAGTAAATTCTGCTCTTTGACCCTTTTCTTTTTTTCAGGCCTGGAGTGTTCTCCACCCTGTCTGTATTAACCCAGGCAATTCCCATTGAGGTGTCAGTGATTTTTATTACCTACAGTAATTTTCTTTGTTTAATAACCTCCTCTCAGCTTTTGAAACTGAGGCACTCTTGTGTAATTTACTGAGATTGTCATATTAAACTCATTTTGTCTCTTACAAGCAATGTGCTCCATAGAGATGTTGGTGGGTGCTGTAAGGATCCTGAACTCAGCTGGGATCTCTGAATAAGCTGCTTTTATCCCAAGTGGCACAGACAAAAATACTACAAAGTCACTGCCACGCACTGTTCACAATGAAGCTGTCCCAAAATAACCAATCCAGAGCTGATGATAAACAGTGTAGTGGGTGAAGAGCTCTCAGGCTTAGCTATTGTTGAGAGAAGGAATTGGCAATGAGCTCCAGGGGCTCAAAGAGCAGCTTCCAGAGGGAATACTGAAAGTTTCTATACTAGCAGCAGAAAATGTGAAGAATCTGAGAAGATTTTCTGAGCCATGTCCTGGTGGCGTGGTTAGGGAGAGGTTTCCACCTTTTCAAAGGTAGTATGGGAGGTGTGATCGAAGAGACAGGAGCTGTTCATCAGTCTGTGTTCCTGGCATGCTGTGTGCATTATGTGCAGCAAAAGGGGAGTTCAGCCAGGAGCAGCTGAGTGTGTGGACAGCTTTGAGTCCAAAGTCACGACAGGACCTGCTGGGATGTCTGGGATCCTCCCCCAGAGCATTAATGAGAAATAGATGCCATATGGAGGAATTCTCTTGCCAACAGTCTCTGATGCCATCTTTGTCTTCCAGTTCTCATCAATTACAAATGACTTTTAAATAGATTTTTGTTTTACCTTCAGTTATATGATTTCCTCTTCTCAGCTACTAAGGACACTGACCTTTCGGTAGACTCTTCTAGAATTAAACTTTATTTCTGATAAGGACTTTTTTTGCAATAGCTGATCTATTATTCTTTTTGTTCACCAGTACATCCCCTCTTCCATCATAGTTGACTCATCCATTCTTCCCCTCACCACTGTATTTTCTTTTCTTTTCCTGTAGGTGCAAAGAACAATTTTACCTTTTATATTTTTTAAAACTCAGATGTTTAACTATGTAATTTTAGTTGTTTTCATTAACAATTTTGCATCAACTTGGATTTTTTAAAAAAAGCAAGTGCTGTAATACTTCTAAGGCTGGAATTTTGCTGACGCTTGCTATGATTGTATGGTGTGTGTGAGAATGTTTATAAAATCAATTAAATATACATGAATAGCACATTCAATACAGTAACTGTCACAAGTTTTATTGATGTGAAATCTAGTTTGAGTAGATTGTCCCCTTGTTTTTAACCACCTCTATATAATTCAGTTTTTAATCATGTCTATATAGTTCAGTGTTGGACTGCCCACACCTCTTAGCTATGATAATTTAAATGTCTTTATGCCATTTAAATTTTCAAGGCTTTTTCTACTGTACCCATAGTATTAGAATCACTTAGTGTTTACTGCAGGTCTAGCTGTGAGAGCTTCCTAGGCTGCAGAATCCCATACATATATATATATATATATATATATATATATATATATATATATATATATGTTATATAACCATGGAGTTATATGGCATATATATATATGGACATAAAGACACTGTTTAAAACAAGTCACTGCCTTCATAGTATCTTGAGTTAAGTTAAAAAAATATTTTAAAATCAACAACCAAATTAATTTCTTCACCAGAGTGTTTCTAATATGTTGTGTTGCAACATACAGACCCCAGCTGAGATTTATACACCATTCCTAAGCTCTATATGGAGTAGCTGATGCCTGGTAGGTTTTGTAGCCAAAATGCAGAGCGCAGAAGAGGAAAACAGGGCAGGGAACCACAGTTTTACAGATGGAAGCTGAGACACAAAAGCATTAAATGTGATTTTAGCTGAGCATGTAACACGCATGTCTGGTTCTATTTTTGAAAACATCCTTTTCGCTTTCTTTTTAGTTCTGGAATAATGATTGGAACTGTGGGAAAATTGTCTTTTTAGAATTTTAAAGTAGCTTTCAGAGTTGTCTTCAGAAGTGCTCAGAATATGAGAAACTAGTAAAGCAGCTGTATCTGAAATAAGTGGCCTGCTGTCAGGAAGTGGCAGGGTTAGGAAGGCAAGAGTAAAAACAGTATCGAGTTTAAAAAAAAAAAAAAAACATTTTTAGGTCAGTAGTAAGAATATTTTCAATGCAGGTGTGGAGAGAAGGAAGATTAGGCTTAGCTTTTATTATCTAGCACTAAATCCATTTTGTCTCTAACAACTAAAATCCTACTGGGTGGGGTCTAAAGAGCTCCTGCAATTGGATTTGCCCAGACTGCAGGGTATGTAATAAACAGTGATTTGTTTATTGTCCCTTGCATCTGTCCACCTTACTTAAGGACTTAAGCCTGCCAGTGTAATGAGGCAGCTGCTTAACTGCTTCCAGATTCTGCATTCTGCCAGCTTGTTCTGTGATGGGGAGGTCCCTGGAGTCTGTGGAGGGAGGAATTTGGTTTGGGGTTTATTTTGGGTGGGTTTTGTTTTGTTTTGTTTTTAATTTGGTTGGTTTTTGTTTTTTGTTTCCCACTCTCCAGGCTGTGATGTGGCCATAAAGTCACTTGATGAGCAGCAGTCAAATCTCAGCACTTGCTCTCCTTTGCAGGACACCTGGGGAAAGAGCCAGGAAAGGATCCTTTAGCTCAGCCACGCTCCTTCCCTTCATTGCCAGCACTGTAACAACCTCTCCTCTCCCGTTTTCTCTTGGAACATAAAAATAAATTACTCCTTCTAATGGAACTATCCTCTGAGCCACAAGGCTGGAGAAATAGGATTTGCCCATGTTGGCAATTTAAGGTAAAGCTCCTTTTCATTCTTACAGGAGTTTAGCTGGGGTTTAGAGGAACATATGTACCCCAGGCTTGATGCTCCCTCAGCTCACTTCAGAGCTTGTGTTTCAAGTGTGTGGCTTGTAAATGAGTAATATGAGCTTGATCTGAGGAGAATGTGTGTCCCCACAGAGCTCTTGCACTAAACAGATCTAAACTCCAGAGCTTTTCTATGCTGTGTTTAAATGCTCATACCATTAAAACCACTGAAGCAGTATTCTTAAATGTACTTTGGTTTAGGTCTCAGTGGCATTCATAAATCAAGATGCCATGATGACTGAAAACCAGGCCTTTGCTGTGGAAAAAAAAAATTCTTTATATGTAAAAAAGAATATGTAATTATTTGGGACTGGCTGCTTTTGGCAATTCTTATTGTAATTTTATTTTTCTTGAGCACACTTTCAATAGAAAAATGTATCATTTCAAGGATTTCTTCAGAAACAAACTTCAGGCATGACTTTGGACACAAAGCATCCACTCTCTGATCATGCTAAACCTGGCCAAAAGTTGTGTGAAATGTCTTGCAGTATAGTTGGGCTTTTAACTTTTACCTCAGCAGTACTTTTATTAATGAAGCAAAGTTTGAATTATACAACATACAACAAAACCCTCCAAAATAAAAGAGAGCCCATACTTCAGTGGGGGAAAAAGCCAGCTGCAGAAGTAAGATTTGATTTTTAAAAAGGCATCTCTGAGTTAGGATAAAGACAACATTAATTAGTTGTCATGCTAGTCACAAATAACACAGAAGTTAATTGTGAAGTTATGCATTGAGGATGGTGAGAGGATTTCTTCTGCTGTGTTTATTAGACTTGAAATAAAAGGTGGGCATTAGCAACTTCCACCATCTCTTGTAGTAAATGTGCATTTTAGCAGGGCAGGATACTTAGGGCTGTACAGAAATAACACTTTGGTGTCACTGTTTCACACAAGCAAATGAGGACTGACAGCCACTAAGTGCAGTCCAGGCTTTCTGAAGAAAAATATAGGCCATGGTAAACACAAAAATACATTCCAGCCTTCAGGGCCTAATGGAAAAATGAGCCTCTTGAGAGGCAAGATTATTGTGCACCACCAGAGCACAGTTGCCACTGACTCTCCTGGCAGTGCTGGAGCCACTGGACTCGCCTTTGACCTCTAGGTTTACCTCTGTGTGTCTGGAATCAGGCTGCCTTTTCCCTAGGTGCTTTCAGGGAAACCTGATCTGCCCTATAATCTTGCTTAGCTTCTGGGCATTAGAGCATCAGCACTGTGCATAATTCAGCAGGGTTATGCAGCTCTCTTCTAACATTCAGGGACAAGGGGGTAGAATACAGCAATTTTTCCTGATTGGTCAATGAATGAAAAGCAAAGGAGATGCAATTTTGCCAAAGAGCTCCCAAGGTGGCCAGCACCTGCAGGAGGGAGCAGTCCTGCTTTCCCTTCCTTCTTGCTTGATGCTCATATTCCTCTTGTTTGGGCATTAGGGAAGGTGTGACAGCACAGTTGGACCGGCCAGAAAATCTCTCTGGTATTGTGTAATTCAGAGATTTTTGTTTTACCTAAGTAATAGTGGTGGTGGCAGATAAAACCTTCTCTTTAATTTGATAGAAAAAGCTTTTCCCTTCCAACATGTCAGTATGAAGCAAATGTGGACATGTTCTTAGTTAAGCAGAATAGTTATTAGCAACTAAGAGTATGAGTTTAAATATATTCAAATGTATAAGTGCTGCAATATATTAAAATATATTTAAACAGTAGATCAAGATATCTTCCTTGTTCCAGGAGTTGAATGTTGATTATATCTATATTGCAAATGGCATTTGTCTACCCAGTCTGAAATCTCTACTAGAGCTTCTTGAAAGTAGTTCAGCTTCTAACTAACCTTTCAAAGCACATCTGCACATCTGCAACATTTCTGTTCCCAGCTGCACAGACAGAATTAAATAGAGGTTGAATAGCACTGAAAACTAGTAAAACTGGATCTCACAAATCACAGTGAGATTTTTTTTTAATTTTATTTTTACTGTGCATGTTCTTTTGCATTTGAGTTTCTAGGGGCTTAGCTGTGATTTTTAAACCCTTCATCATTTTTTAAAATGCTAGTCAAGAAATTGTACAAAAGCTATTGATTTTTCTTAGTTATTTGCTACAGTACCTGTAATTTAGAATCATTATTCTTCAGTATCAGTTAACAAGCCATGCAAAATCACTGTATGTGTTCAGGAATGGATTTAGAACTGCTGCAAAGCCCTATTTAGAACTTTGCATTCACACTCTTGGTAACATGGCAGTCATTTTTTAATACATAACACTTACCTTTGTTTTATTCATGATAATAATGATGTCTGAGCAAATGTCAGATGGAAGAGATCTCCTGAAGTCAGATTCCAGACACTGAATTTTAATGTTTACTCTGCAATCTCCAGCATAGTTAAAGCAAACAACTTCTGTAGTGTTTGAAGTTGCAAATATTAAAGTTACCCAGCTTCAGTTTTATCACCTGTAACACACTGTAATGCACAAACTGTAATTGCAGGCAATACTCAGTTGGTTTTGTTTAGCTTGGCAGAGAGAGTAAGCTGGACTTTATCATAAATACAATTAATCGAGGTGGAAAGTTAGGTACTATATTTTGAATTTTATTTATCTTTCTGTCTGGTGCATGTATTTAGCAATGTATTCCTCTCCCCCCACCTCCCAAATTAGACTCTTGCCATAATTGTTCCAAGGAAAAGCTTTGTAAATAATATAAACCCTTAAGGTTGAATTGAGAGCTGCTGGTAAGGCATATGGGCATCATGAATATAAAAACACAAGCTGGCAAGTTACACTGGCCTGTCTCTCTCCTGATCTCGGTCAAGGAACTCAGAATAAGAGAGCCAAGAGCAGGAAATGTGTGATTCTATTTCATAACTTCCACCTAGACCATCCTCATCTATCTGCTTCTACAGTTCGCCCACAATGCTGGAGATTGGATTTACCATTTTCTGGAATACTTTGCCCCTGGCATTTTTTGGCATGCCTTGCTGCAAGACAGCAAAGTGGGATTCACGAGGACAGGGAGAGAGCTGGAAAAGAATTTGGTGAGACCTTAGAGCACCCTCCTCAGAAGAGGTGCTCTTTTCTTCCTGAGAATTTAGAGTACCTCCAGGGGCTGCTGGAGAGGGACTTTAACAAAGACATGTGTGACAGGACAGTGGGGAATGGCTTCAAACTGAAAGAGGGCAGCTTTAGATGATACTGGGAAGAAATTCTTTCCTGTAAGGGTGGTGAGAAACTGGCACACATTGCCCAGAGAAACTGTGGATGCCCCATCCCTGGAAGTGTTCAAGGCCAGCTTGGATGGGACTTGGAGCAACCTGTCTAGGGGAAGATATGGCAGTGGTTGAAACGAAATGATCTTTGAGGTCCCTTCCCACCAAAACCCTGCTAGGACTCTTTATTCACTAGCTGAAAGATAATTAAAATAATAAAATAGTTATTGAGCTTGAGAAAGGCAAGAGATGAAGCAGCTCTGTTCTTTCTGCTGGGTGAGCTGCCTCTCCAGATGGTGTGGCAGAAGAACATCCTGGCACAACCTGACTTCCGTGCCATAGCTGGCAGTCTCAGGCTCTTTGCAGGAAGAGATGCACTCCCTTCTGGGAGGGGGAGCCTGGGCTATTTGGCACTCTGCACAGGATTCTGAATTAAATGGGAACTTCACCAAGGGTACTGACTTGCAGGCTTTCCACAGAGCAGATGTAAGAACTTTGCATGATCTCGTATCTCCCCTTGTAAAGCTCCACTGTATTAATGAGGGTTCAAAGGAGTGCATTTCATCCACTAGAACTCCTCAGAGGAAAAAAACCTCTTGTGAAAAGACTTCTAACTGAATTCAAGGCAAATACTTCAGGGAGCAGGAGATGAAGTCCTGTATCAGAGCTAACATGAAAAGCAGAAAACAAATATTTAGCAGGTAGGTGAAGACACTTGTGTACCACAGCCTGTGTAAAAGCTACAGTGATTGTTTCTGTGCAAACACACCCTTTAGCTCTTAAAAGCATCTGATGAGCTGGAGGACTCTGCTTTTGACTTCTGCACTTTGTCTTTAAATCAAGATGCACTAATTTGCACTCCTTATCCCATAATGCCATGACTTTTACAGCAGTCAGCAGGGATGGGGCCCTGTTTCTGCACAGCAGCTGAAGAAAATGTCAAGTACAAAGACACACACTGCTCCCTTGATACAAATTAGCTGATCATGTAAATGGGGAAACAGGGAACTCTGACCCTATTAGAGCAAAATGTGGATAGTGGATTAACGCTCCAGACTTCTAATTAATCACAATGTGTCTCATCCTTCTGATTGCAGCTGAGTAGGCCATTCTTCTAACTTAAGCCCACAGCTGCCCAGGGTTAGCACTTAGCTGTCAGCCCAGCTCCTTGTTCAGCTTTGGCTGAGGAGACAAAGGTGCAATCCTGAATGTCTCAAAAGTAGGTTTCAGAAACACTCAGAAACATCCTTGCATGTGAACTATACTTTTATTGTGTGAATACTTAAAAAAACTCCATACATCTTAAATTCTAAGAACTGAGTAACACTCTGCACTGTTTATGCTATTTTCCCATACAGAAAAAAGTACAGACCAGTACTGATCATAGTTCTTTTTTTCTAGAACATGCACAAAGTGTTTCATACAAACTACAGTAGCATTGAAGTTTTACAGCTTTACAGAAATGGGAATTCCAAAATTTGTTACACACACACCGAATTTGTTTGAAAATAACACAGATTAATCTAATTTGTTATTATTTCTCAGGTAAAACTTGTGTATCACTGAACTGCTACAGGAAGATATATATTTAACTACTTATTTTTTATCCAACTTTTAGACCACATTTTAAGAGGAATACTGCAAATGCATTGAAGCCATTGAGTCAACAGACACTATGCTGCCCCCATAAAGTATTTCAGTAATAGGATCTCTCTTCTCAGTTTTAAGGCATCTGAAATTCAAAACAAACTGAGCTTCTCACTGTCAGAAGCCAAACTAAGAAATTCTCTCCACAGAAAGACACAGCACGTTAGTTTCAAAAAGAGCTATTTTAAGGCAATCTGCCACTGCTCCAGGCTGCATACAAACCACAGCTATCCTGTCCTTCCCTCACCTGTTCTGGTTTCTAAAACAGAACAGAGAAATCTCAGTGATGGAAGAAAAAACGTGCACAATACATATTCAGACAAAAGGAGTTAAAAATTTAATCTAAAATCTAGAGTCTAAACAAACGCCATGTAACACGCTTTTACTATTCATAAAAGGAGTTCCCTTTTCCATCTCACACTACAGAAAAACAGCACTGAACTGTAACACTGATTCTTCAGTTATCTACAAAACAGTGGAAAAAATAAGAAAACTAAAATCTAACTGAATTTGTTACACAGCATCACTGGACTTTGGACCCACAGGGATTTCAGTAGGGGTGGTAGCGGGGCCCTGGGTTGTAGGAGTTGTAGCCATACTGTCCATAGTGGGAGGAGTAGGATTGTCCTTGTCTGTGCTGCTGGTAGTTGTTACCCCAGCCTCTGTCTGGCCTCTGATTAGATCTGTAGTCACCTTGCCAGTTGTATCTGTCCCCTCTAAAGTATCTGCCATCTTGAAACCTGCAATGAGAAGATAGATCAAAGTCTGGCATAAATTATATCAAGGCTAAAAAAATGAATTATAATGAACTCAACATTTGGCAGTTTTCATGAAACTATCATGTAACTGTTAATACACTCAAATATTTATATGTATATATGACAAATTCATATATACACATATACAAACTCAACAGCTGGAAGTTTTAAGAGAGACTCAAACAGACCAAAACTCTAAAAATCAACCCCAAGGCACATCTGTAGTGCATCAAAGCCAGGTTCCATCCAGCAGCTTCAAGGCTGAAAGCTTTGGCAAAGCAGGTTTCAGTACAGTTACAGCCACCTAACAGCACTGAGTCCTGGAATCTGAATATTCCCTCAAATACATACAACTGCTAAAACACTGCTTCTTTACCAGTTGTACTCAGCCATTGTTCAGTCTCAATTTTGTCTTTTCAGCCCTATCTCAATTTCTATCAAGGCTTGAGCTGCCTCATAGTAATTTTGTTTGCAAATGGTGTGGTGCAGACAAACATTTGCAAAAAGTTCACTTTGTGACCATAGTGTAGGTGTAAGAGTTCATCAGTTCAAAGAACCACCAAGTTTTTGAGAACCTCTTAAACTATCACCTGTTTTTAATCTGATTTAATGACAAGCTTCAAAGGTGAGGAAAAGTTACAATGTTGTCCTCCTTTTCTTCAGATAAGGCACAAATCCTATTTAGATATTTAGCTAAGAAGTTTTTCCAGTTGTTGGCTGGACTGAGTTTAACTACTTTATATTAAAGGCTGATGTTAGAATTCCCAAATGTACTACATGCTGTAATTTTTGTTTTTCAGTTCCTCAAAAACCTGTCCAAAATTCAGTAAAAAGCTGCAATTACATCTTGAAGAAATAATTCAAAGTATTTTGCTTTGGCAGGTAACAATGTACTTGCCAGACAGATTGGATGATTGATTTTACAGTCACTTCTACTGAATAAAAGAATTACAGGCTAATCTTGAAAATATAGCAAATATTTAGCTTACAAATGAAATGCTTTCTGGACAGCTAGTAACAAATAATCACACTAGCAGCCTGTTCCTTTGCACATCTTCCTGCCAGTTATCATCCAACATAAGACAGGCTGCTTAGTTTTGCAAAAGTCTTATCTTTCCCCTCTGGAAAAATGTATCTGGCTGAGCAATAACAAACCCAGGGCAATGGGTTCAGTGGTTCCAGCTCATTCTTTACTAATAAGCAAATAATTTAGTTCTTTTATGTTCAATGCAAAAACTTTGCCAGCCAGGAGAAAATGTAAAACCTCATTACCTTTCAGAGAAGACTATATTTCCTCTTAAACAGACTCTAGAACAGACTCCTATATTTCTGAAATCAATTATCATTTAAGTGTGCTTGTGAATTAACCACAATTAAAAAGCAAAACCAATACCGATCTCTGTTTCTCTGGTTGCCACCAGATCTGTTTCTCCATTCTTCAACTATAGGAGGGGGGTCTGCAGGGCGTTTTAGATACTCTTGGTATTCCTCATCATCCGACGTGAATCGATGGGCAAACATCATCTTGTAATCTGGGGGCATGTCAGCCAAGGAGGTCATTCTGGGAACTTGAAACATGAACACAACAAAAGTGGCTTTAGCAATGTATGAACACTCTCATTGTAATAACAGCCAAAATCCATGTACTGGAAATGAAGGACAAGGAAAAGTTACACTCAGATTAACACAGCTGTTGGGTTTTGGGAAGACAGCATAGATGCCTCACAGAAAAAAGCACTTCAGAACACGCACTCCATCTACTCCTGACACTGACTTTTGACAGGAAAGCAATTCCTACAATCAACTTCAAAAGTAGAATACCATGCAAAGCCTACAGATACCCATAACCAGCACTCAAGACACGCAAAATAATCAGATTTATTCACAGTAATTTATGTGTTAATAACTTGATTCAGGGAAAGGTCAGCACCTAAGAAGATGATGAATTACCTCATAATATGACTATCTGATGAGATTTGTGTTTAAGGCCTTAGTTCCTTTATTTTTGTATATATGCATTTGCCGTTTACATGTTGGTGTTACCTGGTATTATCCATCAGCAAAATCTCCTCTTAACAGTGAATCAGAAAGGCTCTAAGCCCACTGTTTTAACGAGCCCCACATAATTTAAAACACTTACACTATCTGGCTCTGGACTACCAGAATAAGCTCTTCTGCTGTCTCCCAAAGATTTGCTGGCAGGACCCCAAGAGCTAAAATACACAAAATAAACACCGTCAATGCCCAAGCACAGCCCGGGTCTCGGGTCAGTGGGGTGCTCCCGGGGAATCCTGCGGCGCTCCTGCAGCGGCCTCAGCCATCGGTGTCCGCTGCTGCCCCAGAGCCCCGGGCAGCCTCCCCCGCCAGTGGCAGCAAGCAGCTCCCTGAGGCAGGTGTAGGAGGTATTCCTGCAGGAATAACTCATCCTCCTTTCCTCCGCCAGCAGCTAACCTCGTTAGTTTTTCATTACGGACTATCTCTAAGGAACTTCGCTCCTCAAGCCTGAGGGCGGCGGGGGTAGCACTGCCCTGAGGGGAGCCGCCGCTCCAGCTTCCCCTGAACAGCTGGAGGTGCTCCCCTCCATAAATAACAGTTTATCCTCTTAATATCATCTTCATCCCGCGGGGGAGACGGAGGGGGCTGGCTGCCCCGGGGCGGCTCCGCCGGAGCCCCGTCCCCTCACAGCGGGCCGGACCGAGCTGAGGGGGAACGCGGGGGTCGCTCCCGCTCCCTCCTCCCTCACAGCCTCCCTCCCTCCCCCGCATCAGCCCCGCCGCCCCTCACCGCGCCTCACTCGCCGGATCAGCGCCGCGATCCCGCCTCTTCCGGGCCGGGCCCCGCCGCTTCCCGCGCCGGGGCGGGACACGAGACACACCGGGGCGGGACACGGGGCACACCGGGGCGGGACACGGGGCACACCGGGGCGGGACACGGGACACACCGGGGCGGAACACGGGGCACCGGGGCGGGACAGAGCGCACCGGGGCGGGACACGGGACACACCGGGGCGGGACAGAGCGCACCGGGGCGGGACAGAGCACACCGGGGCGGGACACGGGACACACCGGGGCGGAACACGGGGCACCGGGGCGGGACACGGGACACACCGGGGCGGAACAGAGCACACCGGGGCGGGACAGAGCACACCGGAGCGGGACACGGGACACTGGGGCGGGACGGGGCACACCGGGGCGGGAGTGGCGGGCAGGTGTGGAAGCAGCGGTTCCCTGCGGTCAGGGTTGCGCACCAAGCGCGTTGGCAGGAGCAGCATTGATTGACTGAGGCTCCTGTGGCGCTGTCCTTCGCTGCCCCGCGGGTTTAAGGAGGTGACACCTGAAATGTTTGTGTGTTCACCGAAAGGTGCAAATGAAAAAGGTGAAGTCAGCATGGCGTCTGTGCCTGCCAAAAACCTTCGCCTTGAAGGCATATAATATGCCATTTAAGTCTATAATGCCATTTAAGTGTATTTCTGGTATAAAAAAGCTTCGGGATGTGTTGACTGCTACGTGAGGAAGGTAAGATGACGTGAAGCTTTTTGGCAGGCAAATAACTCGGTGTAAACCAAAATAATTCTGTGGTGGTGCCTGCACCAGCAACACATTCACTCAGTGCTGCAGGTGGCGGTCAGTCTTGTCACCCTTCATAGAGATAAATTCTGTGTGAGCCTCAGAACTTCAGCCTTGTCACCTTTTTGTATTAGCAGGTGAGGTTTGGGCTGGGGGCACCAACACCTGCCCGCAGCAGAGTGGTGTCGGTGTCCCTGGTCCCAGTTTGCCTTGTTCCCGCAGCGCCCGTGTCTTTGCAATGCTGACTAATTCCCACAACACTTCAGCCAATGATTTCTAAACGGTCTCTTGTGCTGTGTATAAGAAATGGGTTTTTTATGGACCCTTTCAGAAAGCAATGGTTTTGTACAAGCTCTGCTAGAGATTCTATTGCTCGCAGGCACTAGCAAAGCACAGAGACGAATAATCAGGTAGATCACTTGAAACAAAGTACCCCAGCAACAGCAATAGCAGTAACCAACTCTCCAAAAATATTAGAACGAATAAGTGCCTTTTGTTTGATATAAACAGCAATAATTACAATCTGCTCTCCTGTGAGATCTGCAGCAGGGCTGTATTGTCACTTGCAGAACAGGAGAGGATGACCTCGATTCAAATAGCACAATGCAAACACCTTACCCTGGACAGCTAGTTCTAAGCCAAACAAATTATCATTGAGGCTGAAAAATAATATCTTTTCACTTAAGTTTCCCCCTTATAATCCCTCTCCTACTGACTGCCTCTTTGAAATGGGCAGAGGTAAGTAGGATTTTATTTCTTCTCCAGACATGTTTCATTTTGATCACTGGATGTTGCAGTTTCAGGTGTGTCTACAGAGGATTTCATGCATAAAGTTAAGGAGATGATTCTTAATAAAAGGTACACACTTCTTTATTTCTGATGCTCTGGTCTGCTGTTTCATGGGTAATATTTTTCATTAAAAGATCAAACTTAATATTAAACCTTTAATTATAGACTCGAGTCATCCATACATGTACATAATTTAGGCATAAATATAAGTTCTGTTGAAGGCATGGGCCCCTTGTAATCCTATAAGCAGTATATTTCACAAATTACAGTATTGGAAAGGTGCTCTCATCAGCATATTTTGCATAGAAAAACACTTCTAGGGAATGGCTAAGCCAGAGTGGCACATAATTATATATAATATATATTTATTTATGATACTTTTGCTTTGGTTCTTTTTTGTTACATGTCTCTATGGCTGCTTTGGGTTGTATCAAGAAAGAGATCATAATCCAAGCAATATCCTAAGATTTCTCGTAGATGTTATTCTGAAATTCAAACTGCATATATAAAACCTGAAGTGACAGATGATTTTTAAAGGAAGAAAGGCACTCAGAAATGAGTATTGTCACCGAGCAGAACTTTCAACACCCACTGAATGCCTCACATAGCACATACCTACAGACTAGGTGCCTGAGTGCTTAAAAGGTCAAGCTCCAAGTGTTGTCAAGACAGAGAAATTGATAATCCACTCTTGCAATCTTTCTGCTCACTTCAAGGCTCTCTGGGTAATTAATGTGTTGTTTTTGTGTGAACACGGTCTCATAATCAGCATTTCTGAAGTCTACTGCAGAGTGATAAAGACAAAGTCTTATCTTCTAAATTTTAAACTAAGACTTTTTCCTTGTAGCCTATTGGAAATTAATTAAGCTTTTGTAGAATGGATCTTCCTGGCTGAACAAAGGAGCATGTGCTAAAACGAGCAAAGTCTTGTTTGCCTTGAAACAATGGAAAATGACAGGGGTTTTTGTACTATTTGGCCTTGATAACTCATGCTGTTCTGTCACAGGACTTTGTATTTGATATTTCTCCTAAATCCCCAGCTTCTGGACTCATGTATTTTCTTTATACTCAACTTTCATTTGAAAATTAATTTCTAGCCCTTCTTAAAACAGACAATTCTTAGGTAAAGAGGTGGGTCTGCTCTACAGGGTAACCAGCCTGTACCAAGGAGCAAAAGGAAAACATTGTTCAAAATTTATTTGTTTTACATCCTATATATTTTGCAATTTTCTGTTATCTTTAAGACTGTGTTCATTGCTGTGTCTCAGTAGAGCTTGACAGCTGTGACATTTTTAATGAAAAGTCAGCCTGTGTCTATCTCAGTAGCACGGGAAAAGGAGAACTAATTTTTTTTGGGGGGGAGGGCATTTCTGTATCTTTAAAGAGGAGGAATTCTTTTTCTCTAATGTTAATATCTACTTTGAGAAATCAACTAAGAAACTAACATTACTTGTAATTGGGGCCTGTCTGATTGAGGGAATGTTTGTCTATAAACAAATAAGCAGCGAAGCCTCCGTAGATGGTTATGGATCCTGTTGAGGGTTTTTAATAACAAAGTAACATTTCACAAAATATTTTGGTGAAAATTTGTCTTCAAAACCTGATTTTTTTTTTCTTAGCTTGCTGAAACTCCTCAGTGGTTTCCTGTCAGCCAATTTCCCTCTCCCTCTGTTATTTTTGAATGTCTCAGTTTCTGTGTAACTGAAAGCCTGGTTTGTTTGTACAAGGAAACCTGATTTCCCCAGGTGATTTATTCTAGGAAATGGTGATGTCTGGCACAGCTAGGGAGAGCAAGACTTTGTGTTCTGGCCCCAGCAGGTACAAAGGGCATGCGTGGCAGCCTTGTTATTGATTAGCCATGAAGGAAAGCTGTGTTTCTGTGGGCACAGGGGCTGCCACACCACCAGGGGACAGCTGAGCAATAACGAGCGCCAGGTGTTGGCTCCATCATTCACTGCCCTGGGAGAGAGGTGAGCAGAGATCCTGCTCAGCCAGGCTGCACAAATACTGGGGGTTGTGCTCTTTCTCTAGGACCATGATGAGTTCTCATCATGGCATTCTATTCCTTTGTCTGGAAAGGATTATTGCCTAGATGAACCTCGCTTAAATAACAAGAAAGACGGAAATACAGCAGCTGCTGCTGACAAATGCCTCTGAAGCCCATGCAGCTCCTCTGTCAGAGCTCTGCTTTGCCTTTGCTGTTGTACTGTACAGTATCACTGAGCTTCAGAGTGTCTTTCACACACCTCCATATGGTGTTGTAAAGTGAAGTCCATAAAGGAACAGACTGCACATTTCTAACGACTTCACTAAACTTAATACAAGAAATGTTTCCTTTCCATAACAATGACCTTTAAATGTTAACTGGCTAAAAAAAAAAAAACATTGTCCTTTTTTAAAAAAGGGGAGAAATGCAACTCTTGGTGCTTGATTGTGTTACAGAATAACAATTTTGGTGCTGCGGGGCCCAATTCCTTTGCATAAAGTTTACAAGAGAGTGCTTGCTTCCTAACTTATGCCAGCATGAAAGAAGGCCTTTAATTTCCCTAAGAGCTACTTCTGTTGTCTGTCTTTTGAAAATCACAGTCACATTAAATTATATTTCTAGTGTATTGCTCTTAAAATCTGACTGTCATTTATCCATATTTATAAACATATATACAAATTTAAAATCACTATATACTAGCTGCCTTCTTTTATTTTCACCTTTTAAACTGACTAAGCCAGCTATGCCCTTTGGGGTCTATAAGAATGAATCATTTTTATTATTTTTTTCTCTCTTAGACAGTAATTACAGGGTAGTATGCTGTCTCTGGTTTTTAATATTACGGTGCCATTTTAATCCAAGGTGCAACACCATTAACTTCAGCAGAGTTACACTAGCAATGAATTTGTCCCCAGGAGGCTTTTCCAAATGTTCAGTTCTTTCCTTGTGATTACCCAGAGGAATGGAGAAGAAGAAGGCAAGACAGAGGACCCTTTGATGGGAAGAATGCAGTTCAAAGTGAAGTCTTGCTGCTGCCATTCATGGTGCTCCATATGTTCCTCATTTGGGGTGGAGGTGGGTTGGACCCCGTGGGGCACACACACTGGGGCTGGGGGGCAGGCAGAAGTTTTGCACAGCACATCTGGTGCACAGGTTATGTCATTTCCTAGATGTAGGTGCTGTACAAATTGGAAAGAAAAAAGTAAAAAGAAGAGAAAAAGTGGGAGGAATATTCAGGCACTTTAAATGTACTTCTGTGGAACTGCTTGAAAGTGGAGTAGCCAAATGCTCAGATATCAAACTCATCATGATCATCACGCTGTCTCAACTCCAACTCAGAAGCTTTTTAGATGTCAAGTAATTCTGCAAGTGGGGATGTGTGAATCAGTGCTACCATGGATTACCTATTGTTAAGACAGTTGCAAAATATAAAGAAGGTACTTGCAGAAGTTTCTAGCACTAGATTTTATTCCTACTCAATTTTCTTTTACAGTTGGATATTTCATTTCAGTTTTGTCTCGTTTCTTTTGTCCATATCCAGTCTAAAACATTCAAATCCTCTGCAGTATGGAAACACCAACTTGTAAGTCAAATACAAATGAGTAGCACCCATCTGAGTTGGGAAGGGGAATTGAGAGCACTTGCTCTTTGCTGTCAGGGAGCAGAGAGGGGCAGGAGGGCCATGGCTGGCAGGGCAGGAGCCCATCCCACAGCCCTGAGCAGGGCTGGCCAGGCTTGGCAGAGCTCAGCAGGGCAGACAAGTTCACAGGGATGAGACAAGTCCAAGCAAGGCAGAAATTCAGGTCAGCACGTGGGTCACTGCCAGATGAGCAGGCACAGCGGCCTGGGCAGGGACTGAGGGCCCCCATGCCTGGGGCAGGGGGGGCCCAGGGCTGGTCACACCAATTAAGGGCTGTCAGTGTGTTCAGGGCCTGACATGCACATCTGGTAGCGATTGCTGCTGTGTTTAAATCAGAAACTCAGATCCTTGCAAAGCCCAGGATCTGGCAGGGGGGAGTGGCTGTGCCTTTAGGAAAGGTGTAGCGTTTCTCCTGGGCTGGACACTTGGTGCAGTGTGCCTGTGGCACTCCGGTCAGTTGCCTCGGATACAGTCGAATATTCAGCCTCTAAAGTGGATACCCAGGTCTCCTGTTTAACTCCCAGTCTCCCTTCTCAGAAGGGTGACATTCTGTGGGCACTGGAGCATTGCCCTGAGGCTCCTGTGCTCATTCTGAGGCCCAGGTCTGAAACCACAGATGTGCCATGGAGCCCCTGCTCCTGCCTGTCCTGTCCCTGTGCAGGGATGAGCACGGGTTCAGGTTCTGCTAAAGGCACTGAAATAAAACAGCATTTCAGGGTCTTGTTCCCTCTCAAGGCTGAGGTCAGTGGAACTGGACTAAGTAATGCTCCCTCCATCATTTACTAAACATGGCTCTTCCCAGAGGGCTTTACCAATAAGCTGTTGGTACAGGAGCTGGTCTCCCTTCCTTGTCTTGTAAGGAGAGTTCCTGAATGTTCTTTGCAGCTCCTCTTAAGTTTAAAGGCCATTAGAGAAAGCAAGGCCTGAACTATAGGCCAGCTTTGTACTAACTCAAATTGAGGGTGTCTTTTTAGTGTTAAGTAACTACTTTTAAAAGTTGCAAATCAGAATTTTCCTGACATACCAATCAGCACTGAGACCACACTGTGCTACAGTGAAATAAGGTTTAAGTGAATTAGCTGAGCTGCAGAGAAGCCTGCAGGATTTTGCAAAGCTGGGCTGAGCAGCCTGTTCCCTGTTGGGAGCACTCCTCTGTGCATCCCTGCATTGAGCCTTGCCCTCCACAGAACCTGGAAACTCTTTGACAAGGCACTATCTCCTCAGTTTATGTCTGTGCTGTGGGGGGCTTGGTGCTTTCCTGGGGGTCTGGGCCAACACTGCTCAGAGCAGTAACAACTCTCCCTCCTGTTACTAAATTAGGACTTGAGATCATTCTTTCCAGCAAACAAGGGTTCCTAATCTTTCAGGAGATTATGGATTGGCTGCCACCCCTCTGCACCCCCTCCTGCCCTCCTGGGGCACCCCTGTGCCTCAGAGGTCAAGGCACAGCATCCTTAACTCCCTTAGTTCTGCTGTAATTCCTTCTCCCATCTTTGCCCCAGCCTCCTGCAGCAGTTTCCTCTCCTGGACCATTTCCACAGTGCTGTTGTTCCTGTGGCCCTGCTCACCCTCCCCATTTCATGTCTTTGCCACTTTCTTGAGTTATGGCTGTTTCTTCCCTTTCCCCACTCCACCTGCAGAGCTCTGCTGTGGAGGCAATCAGCTGCTTAGCACGGCAGTGCTCAGCTGAGCTTTCTGATGCTGCTGGGGAACTGGTGCAGATCTTGCTGACTACTCAACAGTCTAAACTTAAAAAAATATAGAGATATTATCATAGAAAATTCATAGTTCTGATGGAGCTTCTGATGAAGGCTCATTAAAAACAAGCTAAGAAAATCAAATCTCACATATAAATGAAAAGCACATAGTAGATCGTGGTGATGTGCTGAATATGATTGCTTCTTATTATGCTATGGCTGCCCATTTTAAGAATAATACACAGTTATTTTCTTGGTCTTAAATGGTAGTGTGGGGATATCACAAACCTCTCAAGTAAAAACTTTAATTAAAAAGCAAACATTAATCTCCAAGCAGTAGCATCTGCAGCATATTGCAAGATAAGACTTCACCAACCTGAAGAACTAAGCACGATTCTAATTAAATCAGGGGAAAAAATGATGAACTAGATATAGGATTTATTTAAGGATAGCAGTTATATAAGATATCAAAGATCTCACGGTTGCTATCTGATGGGAAATGTTGTTGCCAGATCTCACAGACTATTTCCAGGGAGCGAAATCCTTGTTCCACTGGTTCCAAGTACTGTTGTGATTTTGCATTCCGCGGGGTCAGGACTTTGTGGTGGCTCTCTGTGGCACATGGGAGCCCCTCTGGCCCTGCTGAAAGCTGCAGATGATCCAGCAGGGAAGCAAGGTGCTCCCATGGCATGAGGAACCTCCACAGTGAGTGTGCTGCTGCTCTTCCAGTGAGACACCAGTACAGAGTCTTGACTATTTATGGTTATTTAAGGTCCCAGAGCACCTTTTGAATATTAAGTCTCTTAATCCCTGTATGCTGGCCAAAATCTATTTTAAGTGATGCCACTCAGCATTTCCTGTATTGTTCCAGATGAAGATAGTGTTGGCTGTTGCGTCCTGTTTCAAACTGCATGCTGGGCTCCTCTGTTTTGGAACAGCTGGTATTTTCCAGAAACACCATGCTGCACTGATGTGTGAAGGGATCTCTGTGTATCCCTCCTTGTGCCACAAGAATGGAATGAGGATTAATCAATTATGACCAAGTCATGATCCCAGTGAAGTCGAAAGAAGGGTTTCTTTCCATGGGTATCATGGGGGCCAGGGCTGGCTTCTGTTTGGATGCTATTGCTTTGGGGTGCCTGCATGTAAAAACAAAGGAAAATGCAAAGCATCACCTTGTTCAACGTGTTTGTGTAGTGAAAATTCCTTTAGCTGGAGATGAAAATGCACTTTAACAGCTGTTTCCTCAAGAGTTTAGTTACTTGTCACAGCAGGCGTTATTGTGCTCAAGGAAATTCTGGTGTGTTGAGTGTGGCTTTAAGCATGTGGAGCTGGCTGGCATTTGTGGCTTTGCATGTCCTGTGCATTCAAAACATGCTTTGTTATGCTTCCAGGGCTGGTTCCTGCTCTTTCCCAGAACAGCTTATGCTGTGGAATTGTATCTCAAAAGCCATGCTCTTAAATCCAGCTACAGTTCAGCTTTAATATTGACTACTGAACAACAATAGCTGCAGGTTATTCTCTATGACCAAGTTTATTTTGGGCAAACAAACAGGATCTAAAAAAGAGCAATTCAGGCTAGATTCACAGAAGATTGCAAAATATTTCTTGCTTAGATGTTCTGTCACATACCACTTATGATGTCACATTTAGAACTGTAAATCCATTTACAAGCTGGACAAA
This sequence comes from Melospiza melodia melodia, assembly GCF_035770615.1. Taxonomy (NCBI): domain Eukaryota; kingdom Metazoa; phylum Chordata; class Aves; order Passeriformes; family Passerellidae; genus Melospiza; species Melospiza melodia. The sequence continues at coordinate 11,180,143 of NC_086208.1, read as the reverse complement.
TGATATCACTGAGAAATGTTTTTGGAGGATCACCTAACTTCTTCCATGCAAATATAATAATAGTACATCTCTCATGCAAACATAGGGAAGAGTGGTCATGAACTATTTTGGGAAAAGTGTGCTTACCAGATGGACATAGAGAATATTCAGTCAGAGAAGCAGAAGAACAGTAATAAATGAAAGTGAGTATGGATGAAGATTAGCCTATTCCTGCATGAAAATGATCAAATTAAAGTTAGAAAAATGTTGGTACATTCACAGCATAAATCATGTGATCTTCTGCAAAGAACAGTAAATGAAAAATAGACCGTATGTGTCATCCATACTTTGTAGTGTTGACTTCATTTTCTCAAGTATATAGAAAAGGTTTTGATTTGTGTATATTAATATTTCTCTGTTGGCTAAAGACTGAATTAAAACAAAACACAGTTAAAAACTTTCCTGGAAGTTGCAAGTGTCCTGCTCCCCTTTGTTCAAGTCCTGTGATGTTAAACTGAATTGTTTGGTGTCCTGTCCCATGGTAGTGCACAGTGACCCCTCCCCTGGCTCCAAAGCCCAAAGTGAACTGAGGATGAAAACCTTGGTTTAACATTACCCATGGCTGCTGCTGCCTGCCAGCCTTTTTCTTCTAAACCCAGGAAAGGACTCTGGATCTAGAGAGTGCTCCTCTGGGTGCTTGAGCTGCAAACTGTCTCTAAAATGTTTGGGGTTTTTAAAAAATATTTGTATTGAATAAAGTTTTGCTCTGATTTTTCAAAGAGTATGGATTTTATACATCCCCCAAGGACCATGACATTTCCCAGGAAAAGTGGAATCTGTGCTTACCATTAGGTACAAGAATTTTATAACTTCTGTTATGTAGAATTTTGCAAGGTTGTATTAAAGAGTGTTGGCAGTAGATATTTTCTGAGAAGAAAAATACTGAACTGAAAAAAGAGAAAATCAATTATGTTTATTTAACTGATTGGTAGCATTTATGTATTTTGTCATCCAGGTACTGTTGCAGGACAAAGTAATATTGGGTAGAATTAGGAATGCAGAAACATTCCTTGAACTATCCAAGAAGGTACCCAGCCCAACTTGCACCCAATGGAGGCCTTTAAAACGCACTTTTTCACCAAGGTACTCCTGGTATCTTTCTTTGTGGAAGCTGAAATCTTGCTATTCTATTCAAATAGCTATTTTTTCACTTTTTGAGATCTGAGTTTTTAGTGTAGTAGTACCATCGTGATTTGTGGCTCTCTGGCTTCACTTTTATTATTGAATAATTATTGTAGTTTAGCGAGACTTAGACAAAAAGACTGGTATAAGTCAAGGTATTTAACTTTTCTTTAACTTTATTTGAAAGTGATATAAATTAAGGCCGGTAAGGTTTGTTTATTTGTTTGTGGGTTTGGGGGATTGTTTGGTTTGATTTTATTGTTTTTCTTTTCTAATGCATTTTGGACATTATCCTACTTCTTAAATGCATCTCAATTGCTTTCCATAGGACAGTCTGCAAGGTGAAAAGCTCAACACTTTTTTCAGAGGATGGTGCAAAATACAGCTTTTGTGGTGACAAACAGTTTTCTTCACAAATAAAAATCATCCCTGTTTGTGAAAAACACCCATAGCTGATATCCTGGGCCCTGCAAACTTCCAGTCTCCGAGCCAGGTCTGACTTCTCTAAGTCAAGGTATTTTTTACAACTGGAGGAGAGAAGCCTTGTGCTGTGGTGCCCCTTGTGTCCTTCAGAATTCAGGTGAGTTGTCTGGGGTATCACCACTCCATCTCAACCTTCAGGTTTGTAAATAGGTTTGAAATTCTGTGTAGCTTCACTCCCACCTGGCACTGTCAGCGCTGCTCTGTCCTTGGAGAATTATCCAGGCAAAGAATCCCCACAGCTCAGCCCACAGGGAAACACAAAAGCTTTGGGCATTGCTGGAAATGAATCAGACTCTGCTGTGCCCAGGAAATGTCTTCCCTTTCCAGTCGGGCAAGCAAGGAGCTGATTGCAGGTTAAAGTCCACTGATGAGTGAGTCCAAGAGAAACACAAAGAATGAGGTATTTTGCACCAGCCTGAGGTACAAACTCCCACAAGCAGCCAAGGCAGCAGTTCTGGGAAATGAAAATACTCAGAAATGTCTGGCCCCAGCCTCTCTATAGAAAGAGAGACAATTGGGACACAGTGATGAGTGACCCTTGGAGGTAATGGGGGATAAAGACCTGCCTGCTGGCACACACAGACCCAGGGAGAAGGGCAGGTGGGAAACAGGATGACAGGCTGGAAAAAGATAAAACCGCATTTCTCACTACAGTCTCCAGGAACATCCTACATTTCCATCTCATTCCTTCCCCTGGCTCCTGCCATGAGCCTGGGAGGATCTTTTCCTCCTCCCCATCTCTTTCTGCCCCCATGCAGCAGGATCCCCTTACCCAGCTCAGGGCCCAGAGCAGACACTGCTGCTGTCCTGGAGAGCCAACCCAGGCAGCACAGCACAGTGGGCAGATTGGGAAGGGAGTGTTGAAAATGCCACTCTGTGGTTGCTTGGAAATGAAACCCAACTTTAGTATTATTTTTGAGCTTATATTTTTGATTCCAAAATTCCATCTGACGGAAGAGATGGGTATTTAAACAGATGTCTGCAATTTCTTTAAAAAATAGAGATTGAGTTACAGATGGTAGAAAGGGCCTGAAAATCAAAAACTCCCAAGTTACAAGGAAATTTACATGTGAGCAAAATGTTTTGCTGAAATGTATGGTCATACAATTCTGCATGTTTGAAAATCAAGCTTTTTTCACCAAAAATGTGAATATCTTTTCCCTTCCCTATTATCTGCTTCTCTGCTGCAGCCTTGGCTGTCACCAGCACTGTGACAGCCAAGTCGCAATATGAGGGTCCTGTTGCTAACAGACAAGACATACAGTTCTTCCCTTCTCCCTTCTCTTGTATAATTTGGCCTGCCAGGACCAACAATTTTGATCTGAATTAGTTTAAAAGAAAACTAATCTACTCCGTTTGCATAATTGGTGCCTGATTGCTCTAACTCCCATTTTATAAAATGCAAATAAAAGGAATTTTATGATATAAGCCTGGAAGGAAACCAGAGTCAAAATCTGTATTTGCAAATGAAATGGAACCTTTTTTCTTTCTCTGGGGATTTAAAAAGAAAGCCCCCAAAATAAATTTTGAGTGAAAAAGCTGATAACTTCCAAAGTGCCATATGAAATGCAAAGCCCTGCATATTGGAAGGGAAAAATTGAACATATTTGATACAGTTTTGAGGAGCAAGTCAGGATCGATCTCATCTGTGAGACCTGTACATGCCTTTGAGCAGCTTTATGAAGATCTTCACTCATGCATGTGTGCCCAAAAAAGCAGTATTTTTGTGCATATGAACAAGTAAATAGACTCAAATACAAGCTGTGAGGATGGTCACGTGCAGTGCTCATCACCTGCAGAGTCCCAGCCTGTTCCTGCCAAACCAGTTCAAACCAGCATGATTCCAGAGCACAGCAGCAACTCCCCTACATACAGAAAAAAGCTGTCAGGTGACCAAACTTATTTCCTTTACAGTGGAGTGGGCACAATCAAAGTGTCTACATCAATGAAAACATTAAGAAGGAGAATTGGGATTATCTGTCTGTCTTATCTGGTAAGAACAAAGGAAAAGATCTGATAAGGGTCTGCTCCTAGTGTGGCACCACCTCTACAAATGTTCAGTGTGCACTCCTGGATGTGTCCCAGGCTGGATTTCTAGCAGACCAAGGCACAAAGGAGCCTAAAGGATCTGTCCTATTGTGTATTAATGCTGACAGAGGCTCTGACTCTGCCAGTGGTCAGCACCTTATACCCCAGCAGCCTCTTACAGTTTTGTAGCCTTCAACACCTTGCTGGGTACTCACATCTCCTGTGGTGACTGCAGGGCATTGTTCTGGTTTTGCTGCCTTTCTTTATGTGTCCAGGTCTTCTCTCTCTAAGATTTTATTTGAAATTATTTTTGGTTGGCTGCATTTGTCTTTATTGAGAAGGCAACATATACCACAGTGTGACAATGACAGCTCTTTGCATTTACATAAACATCTGCTTGGATTTGGTACTTGCATATTTCACAGGATAACTCTTAAAAAAGTGAAGTAGAAACTGGGCATGAACCTTCTATGACTCCAGTTAGACAGGTGCTTCCTGGCACTGAGTAAATATAAGAATAAACTTCACAAAATAATAAGAGAACTGCAACCCATAGTAAGATAAATGCAACCCATTTTAAAGTAGATTGACAAATTGCTTTTAAATTAATTTCTCCCTTTTATTTTTTGCTTTTAAAGACACAGAAAGTAATCCTATTATTTTGGCTTATTTCTGAAGGAGACTGGAGTAGAAAACTTTTTTTTCCTAGAAATCAGATGTCTTGCTGGAGATTTGTTGAAGGTCTCATGTTTATTATGAGCTCTGATATTTTAATTGAAAGGACAAAATTGTTTATTATTTTAAGCAAATAGATCTTTTGTCCTAATTATTTTTTAGATATCAGATTAAGTACGATTTAAAAACAAATAATGCAAATCAGTGTTTTCAACAAAATTATTTAAAATCCTTTCTTTCCTCAATTGCTCACCTTTAACATTTTATATCCAGTGATACTATAATTACATTAGTTCTCCATTTGTCAGGAGATTAAAAAAATGAACTCTCTGTTTCAAATGTAAAAATCAAGAATTCCCCCAAGCTTATTTTGGTTAAACTCCTGGATAACATTTAAAGATAAAAAATGGTTGGTTATTTGTCAAAGGGAGGAAATTGCACAGTCCTGCTGGATTTAAAAAAATGCAGATTTGATAAGTCTACTTGGAAAAAAGAGAAAATCACAGTACTGAATATTTTATTTAATACTATCTGCCATGGAAAATAGAGAGAAAAGTACCTTGAAGTATAATAGCTTAAAAAGACCGAACAGCAGGTTTATTCTGCAATAAAATTACATCTAAAATAAAATAGAGTGGCAGAAGACAACAATGGTGAAAACCAAACAAAAGGAGAGAACAGAAACCCAGAGAGAGGAAGAGCCCAGTGAGTTCTGTGCTTTTCAGAATGCTGGGTACATAGTCCTGATTGTTAGATCAGCTTTCTGAAAAGGATATTCACCCTGTATCTAGGAATCAAAAAATTATATCTTTAGGAGGCCTGTGGGAACAGGGGAAATTTCTCATCTAAAGAAGTTAGACCCATTTACAGAATGTGGATATTTTTATTCCTCAGCTTGAATTCTACCAAGGGATCCTGTGCCTTCAGTATTTTGAGTGTTCCTAAGCATGCCCCAGCAATAAGGGCACACTTGTGAATACTAAATGAGGACTGAATTACCCTCCCTTACACATCCTGTGCCTGAGCCAGCTCGGAAATGAAAGATCATGTCACACACGAAGCTTGAGAACTGATTAATTGTGATAGAATATTTATAGTTCTCATTTCCAGAGAACTGAAAATACCTTAAACAACTGCAATACTAAATTACACAAAAATAATGTAAATCAATGGGAACTATACACAAACTAGGACACGGTGCTGGTTGAGAGGTTCAAGATAGAACTGTCTGTACAAAAATTGCTTAATTCAATATTGATATTGTTAAATGGTTTGGATGAAATTTGGGCCTTACTCAAATCCCTGGGACTTGTACCATTGACTTGAAGTGAGGACAGGGCTTCATCCTTGTTTTGGCAGAGTAAGGAGGACCACAAGTCCTCCACTTGTGCCACACTTCAGAAGGAGGAGTATCTCATCCATTTGGAAGAATAGTGGGAATTTCAGATGAAGGGCCTGCACTTATCCCAAATACTGTCAAATAAGAGCAGAAAACTGGGTTAACTTGCTGTCTGCCAAGGAAAATGTCTCAGGGTACTGAAGAAATGGGACTAAAACCTTTTATGTCCTAGAAGACAGCTCTGCAAAGAACATGAATGAAGTTGGCAGACCTTATGAACAAACGTAATATACAAAATTCAGTATCATGTGAATTTCACAGGCAATTATGCTTCCATAAACTTAACCTTTATTTTTACAAATGGGGATGAAAGCACAGTCTTGAATGCAAGATTGGAAAAGATTAAGAAATTAGAAAATGCTAAGGCAACTGCAGTTCCAATTTCCAATTCTCATCTTATCATGACACACACACTGAGTGCATTACCCCATTTTGATCCAATTCCATTAGATACTTGTAAGTCTCATGCAGCATTGGTTCATAAAACACAGCTTTTTGGAAACTCACCAAAATGAGCTAATTAGCGAGGATCAAGACAACTTCTCTCTGATGAATGGAGGATGTAATTTAACAAAATGAGGTAAATGGTGTAAAAACAGTGCTATAAAATGCTCAGATCCATGGTGAGAGTTTTTTCCACAAGATTTCTAGGATGCTGGTTTTACCCTCAGAAAATGTTACCCCTCACTGTTTCCCCAGAAGAGAAGAATGGTCACATCAAAGCAATATCCAAGGATGCAGCTCACCATGAACATGAAAGGTTTGTCACTTTTGCCATGGCTGTCCCAGAGGAAATGGAGCCTCACCTTCAGCTGGCAGAACAGGACACAGGAACGTTGACATCAGTGATTAGGTAAGGAGTTAAGTCTCCTTCAACACCCACAGTAACCCTGATTGTGGTAAAGAGAGCAGGTGCATTGGAGAGGTGTCATCTCACAGCCTTGTGACAATGTCTGTGTTTACCCTGCTCCTGTTTCCCTCCAGTGACATGGACTTTGGGTGTGTGGGACTGAAATTCTATTTTGGTGTTCCAGACATCAGGAAATAGCTGTCTGTCAGAAAAGGGGTTCCACTGTCCATAGCTGGGAGGTGTTTGGTTGCTGGCTAAGTTTTCCTTTCAGGACTCCCATGATGTGCCAAGGTAATACTAGGGACACCCCCAGGTATTAGACATAGTAAATATAAGTAATGCAAGTAAATGAAGTAAAAGCAAGCAAACATAAAACCTTTCCCACAATTTCTAAACTTCCTTGGAAAGAAAGGATAAATCAATGTGAGATTAAAAAAAAAAAAAAGATGAAAATAATCACTCTTGATGGCAGAGTATTAATTATAACTTTGTGTGGGTGAAGTTAAAAGCCTGTCTTATGTGTGAATTGGGCGTATCTTCTCCACGAAAGAGTAACTGTGTCTGTGTACACAGTCCTGTGAACACCCGAACAAGCAGGTCCACGGCTGTGCTATGGATTTGTGTCCTGTGACTGCCGGTCAGATGCCAGTGTCACCCTCGTGCTTGGGTCGCCATTACACGGCTCTTCCACACTAATCCAATGTTTCCTTCCCTGGTTAGGAATCCCTCTTTATTTCACCTACAAAATTTTGTGACCCTGTGTGGCACAGACTTGCAGCTGAGAAGAGCCAGCGGAGGTTGAGCCCTCCCGACGGGATTCATTCCCATTTGTGGGCAGAGCAGGGGGATGCAGCCCGGCTGCGGGGCTGGCTCCGCCGGGGCCAGCGCCAAACGGGGCTGAGCCGGCCCCGCAAGCTCCGCACTCACGGCCCGGTGAACGCGGGTTCGGACCGCGGGGAGGGCGTGTCAGGGGGAAAAAATCGCCCGCTCGCGTTTCACCGAGCATCCCCGGCGTGGCATCGCCTCCGGTGGGAAGCGCATCCCGGGACCCGCGCTCGGGGCGCACGGCGGAGCCGGGGCTGGCGGGGGGATCCCGGTGCGGGACAGCCCAGCCGGTGCGGGACAGCCGGTCCGGGACAGCCGCTCCCGGGGTGGGCACATCCCTGTCGCCGCTGAGCCTGCCCGGCCGCTGGCGGGGCCGCGTGGGGACACCCCACAACTTCACGCGAAGTTTTCTCGCTGCCTCGTCCCCGTCCGGCGAGGGCACCGTGAGGACGAGATCCCGCAGCCCCGCTCCTCCCGGCGCCGCCACCGGGGCACATCCCGCCCACCGGCGGGGAGCGGAGGGGCCCGGGGCGCGCCCACCGCCCCGCCCCGGCCGCCGCCCCCGCGCTGCCGCCTGGCAGGGCGGCGGGAGCCGCGGGAGCTGCTCGGTGCCGCCGCCGCCCGGGAGGGAGGTTATGTAAGGGGGGAGGGAGGCGGCGGGAGGAGGAGCAGGACGGCTCTCGCCGCCGTGCAGCCGCCGTGCAGCCGCAGCCAGCCGGGCCCGGGGCGGCCGCATGTGCGAAGTGGGGACGCGGCCGCCGCTGGCCGCCGAGCGCGGGGAGCCGCCCGGGGGAGCCGCCGCCGCCGAGAGGTGCCGAGACATGGGGTGAGTGCGCCGGGCCCGGCCCGCGGGGGCTCCGCGTCCCGGCCCCGCGTGGGCGCCGCCTCCCGCCCCGGCCCCGCCGCAGGTGCGGAGCGGAGCGGGGAGAGCGCGGCCGCCCCGGGAGCGCTGCCCTGAACGGCAGCGTTTGATAACGTAATTAATCATTTGATAGCGTAATTAATCGTTGCCGCCCGCTCGGGAGCCGGCGGCGGAGCGGGCACGCCGCGGGGGCAGAGCACCGGCGGCGAAATCCCCGCTGGAAGGAGCGGGAGCAGCTCGGCATGCGGCGGAGCGGGGCCGGGGCCGGTCCGTGCCCGGTCAGCCGCGGGATGTGCCGCGAGTTCATTGTCAGATCTTTCGCTCGCTGCTTCTGCCCGAGCTCTGGCTGCTGGAGGCACACGGTAAACTTGCCTGGATTGTGCCAGGTGGTCCCTAATTTGTGTAAATTTTTTTTCACTTTTAATTTTTTTTTTTAACATGCCAGAAGTCTCTGACCACGTGTGGTGGCCTCTTGGAGAATTCAGCTTGGTCTTTCCAAAAATTAGTCCTGCATTTTTGCTATCCTCTAACTTATATGAGGGGACAAAAGCCAAATGCTGGCATTTGGGCAATTTGTGAACTGAATATCAGAGAAGGGAGGTTAAGGTTGTGCCTTTGGCTTGAACTATATATAGGTTTGAGATCCTCTCGACCAGAATGTCTTGGGGGATTCCAAACCCACACATTTAATTTACTTTATTTTTATCCTATTATGTTCTCTTACACCTTTTCCTTGCCTCTCCTCACCACCATGTGGCAATGAATCGTTCTCCAGTTTCTGAGCTTCCTCTGCTGCTTTCAAATGTCCAAATTTCCACTATGGAATTGTTAATTGTTGTCGAATTGTGGTACAATTTGAGGCTGTATAGTTAAATAATGAATTAAAATGACATGCACGTGTCCAAATTTGATACCCAGGAGTACTGAATAGAAGTACAGGGGCAGAGGGAGAAATAGGATCTAAGTGAGTATCTCCCCACGTTTCTCTTCAGGATTACAGGGGCTCATCTGCTTCTTAATTATGCAAAGTTTCACTGGAAGATAAAAGAGAAACTGTCCTTGGGGTTGGAGAAAGAAGTATTGAAACCTGTTTGGAGCAGCACTGCCCCGCAGAGTCCAGGATGATCAGAAACATCCATCCACGGAAACTTGCCTCTGTCACTCTGCCTGGGTGCCTCTAAAGGCAGATATTTTAGTTGCTGTCATTTTTAACAGCTTCCATGCTGGTAGATCAGTTTAGCTGTGGCTTGGAGAGATGAGTGGAAGGTCACAGTGCTCTCCACCCCTTCTGTCAGCCAGGTGGAGTTGTGGGCTCGGTGTGGTCCTGCTCAGGCTGAGAAGGACTTTGGCTGCAGAGGCTGCTGAGAGCTCTGGCTGTGCTCCTGTCTGTGCTGCTGCATGCAGTGTCAGAACGTGCAGGCTTGCACAGGCAGCAGGCACGTTCACTAGCCCAGCTCAGCACCCTGATTTAATGTGTGTCTCAGTCTCCTCAGCCTTACCCTGGTGCATGTGAGATCAGGCTCCCAGTGTCATTCACTCCCCGGGTTCCAGCGTGGGTTGTGCCTTCTCTTGCGCTCTCTGTACAGAGTTCAGACAAGGTGTTTGGTGAATACGCATTTTCCCAGTGTCTCACATAATTATCTTGCCATTCACCTTTCTGATCCAGAGAGCTTGGAGGCACATTTGTGATAGCATTACAGCAGCTGTGATAGCATTACTGAGCACACATGGCACAGGAGCAGCCTCCCAGTTTTCTTCCGGTTCCATCTGTGCTGCAAATCCCTCACCTCTGCATGCTCCAGCTTGTCCTTCTGTACTCATGGGCACCTCTGTGCTCAAGCAGGTTGTGGTCACAACACAGAGCTCAGTCATTCTTACTTGGATGAATATATTTTGGCCCAGGCATTTGAGTGGGATTTGCTTCCTGGGCACATTTTGGTGTCACATATGGGGAATGTACTCATAGAAATTGTGGCAATGACTTGATTCTTAGCTCTTAAAATATTTTTTCTTTTACTTTCCTTTTTTTCTTTTTCCTGGGGGTGACCATTGCTAATGATTCATTTAAATGCTGCCTATGGATTTGGCAGTGACTGATCGTGCTATGAAACCTGATACAGCTACTTGAGCTTAGCAAAGCAAAGCTATTTAAATTGCTTATTAGCTGTGAGCTGAGCTATTTAAACTGTTGGTTTAGTTCAACTCACTAGGCAGCAAGGTAGTGTCAAGTTTTACAATTTACATGTTTTTAAAAAAACCTAATGCCTGTAATACAAGGGACATGAAAACAACCTTGTAAAAAAGTCACCAGAAAAAAAAATCTGCTCCAGTGTCCATAAAAGTCAATGTGAAAGTTGCTGCTGACTGAAAACCACTGTATTTTGGTCAAGCCACTGTTAAGAATCTCACTGGACAAATGTCTGCTTTGAAGGGAATGGATCTTTTCCCAAATCACTTCTTTCTTCTACCCAGCATATCTGCTCACTGCTGTTACCTCAATCCTCTCAAAGTTTAAACTTCACCTATTTGAAAACCACAATGTAACGCATTTCCAGCTGTAGAAATCTGTGTCTGAAAATACCTCCTTCTTTGTCTCCTGCTGTCGCAAGCCAAGGACCGACACAACCAAGGAAGTGTCTCTGATGTTAGTGGGCTGCACCTGCTCATCTGATAGCTGTGGTCTGGCTCACCATGACCTCAGTTTCAGCAGCCCAAGTTAGATTTACAGTTATAAGGATGCTTGTGGTTTTGGTATTAGCTGATTTTAAAAGGTGTTGGATAGCTGTTTCATCTGTGCCTAAATTCTTTTATTATTTTCATTTCTTTACTATCTTTGTATTTCCTTATCTATCCATAACAAATAATTTCTGTTATGAAGTGTATGACAAGTATCCAGTTTGGATTCGACCTGTAAATCTCTTCGCTGCTGAAGCTGATATTTATATTATCCGTTGGATTAAAACTCAACTGATTTAAATGCCCTCTAGCATTAAAATTGTGTTTTAGTTCTCTTTTATAAATCATATCAAAATGACAACCAGGTCTTTGAGTGTTAGAAATAATTGCAGAAAGCTGTCCAACTGTAGAAGTGTGTGTGATACAGGTTAATGATGAACTAGCTCACAGCACACCTTTCTTTTGGCTGACATGAGATGTCTTCTCTTTGCTGTTTCCTCTGGGGCCAGTGGGGTAATTTAGTCCCCTGCAGCTGGGATCCATCCATAACTCTCCAGGTGAGCTTTGAGCCAAGCCCCAGGAAGTTTGGAAAAGGCAGGTTTCCAAGCCTGGATCAGGCAATGAAGGACCCTCATCTTAAGGAGCTTGGTCTCTTGAACAAAACTCTGTTCCCCCTGTGATACATTCACAGAAAGGTGCGTGGGGCTGTATTGCTGAGGGCAGCCATACATGATGTTTTTATTATGCTCTGACATCTAGGAGCTCAGGGAAGGCTGCCTTGCTCTCCTCTCTCCTGCTGCCAGCAGTGCCAACGTCCGTCGGCCAACACGTGGCTGTGTTTGGGGAGTAAAAGGCAAAACCTGATGTGAGGGCAAGGAGTGAAGGAGATAAACAAAGGAGAACATGTGATGAGGCTCGTGTTACAGGAAGGCAGTAATTTTGGAGGGTGTTCACTTTCTGGTACCAGCAGCACTTTAGAAACCATGGTGATAAGCTGAGCCTGTGAAGCTCGGTGGCAGGGATGGTGTTGTTGCAGAGGAAATTCACCTTGGCTTTCCTCCAGCTCCCGCTGAAATCCACGGGAGCCTCTCACCAGCTCCCTCCAAAGTTTGGCCAGGCCATCTGTCTGCCAGGGCAGGGGCAGGCAGGGAATGGCACCTGGCTGTCCCTGCAGTCCCTCGAAGCAGGGCTGGGACAAGAGTGTGCCTGAACACAGCTGAGTTGGTACTCTGAGCTCAGGGACTCTTCTCTTGAGATTTCAAGGTCAGCAGCTTAAGTTTGGTTCCCAGCATAGCTCAGGGGGGCAGATTATATCCAGCTGGTGGTGGTTTTGGTGTTCAGGGAAAGGGACTGAGATCTGATAGGTGCTGAGGCTGCTCATCTCATGTTTTTGAAGGTTGATTCTTCACAGCCTTGGTTCCTGACATGGCTATTTCCATTGTGCAGGGTAGATATAAATGGATGTTACTCTGACTTGGAGGATTCTGTGTCTGTGTACAAATACAGGTGTCTGTACAAGAATCTGTGGAAAAGTCAGGTCCAGAGAACTTTGTGTTCTGGAGCAGTATTTGGGTTCACTGAAACGATGAGGAAACTCCATTGACCTCAGCAGAGTGTAGTCCCTTATGTTAAACTCATTTATGCAAGGTTAGAGAGGCAGGGAGCTTGGTGGGGTGGGTGGAAGAGAAAAGAAAGGACCAAACAGCTGGGGCCTCATAGTGATTTGTGGGTGTTTTGAGTTTTGGTGTGGCTGGATTCAGGTGAGTGAACAAACCTGTAACAGTTTTTTGTCCAAGTGACTTCACCTCTCACAACCATGTGAGGGTTCACAGCACTGCAGACACATGCATGAAACTGAATTTATAAAGTCTGCTACAGATGAATTCACTAAATTATGAGAGGAGAAATCTGCCAGTACCACAACTAGTTTGAATGTTCTGCTGCAAATTTCCCAGGCATTTGTTCATGTAGAAAGAGTGGACAGAAGGAAAACTTGATACCAAGAGTCATGAGTTACATTGCTTTCAGCTGCTAACCTAATTAATTACCACTGTTACTTTAATTATCACTTGAGAAAAATCTTATAAATAAAATATTCTCCACAAAGCTGGGATGTCCCTCAAGCCCTTCTTTCTATTTGAAAAGAGAATGGTGAGTAGGTCTCCTGATAACAAAGGCATCATTTAAATTCTTTTTAAATGAAAACATTCTTTTTAAATGTTAAAAAGAATTATTTGATGTTCAGCTCCTTTAAACTGAAACTTTTTTAACTGATCCAGGATGTGATCAAGTGTTTCAAACTGTTCAAGCATATTCCCAGCATGAACCAGGCAGAGGACAGTGAGTTTGCTGAGAACACAAGAGCAAGGGCATCAGCCTGGTTTTGCATCTAGGTTTTCTGCAGTGCTGTGTATTGCTTTTATTCATTCATTTGGCTCTGTTATTGCAGTGCCTAAGATAAATAGCCTCACCCATGAACGTACACTGAGGGACTTAGGCGTAAGCATTTTCAATCAGCTGTTGGTTTTCCTGTTGACTCTGCGATAGGGTGTGTGCAGAGTGGGAAATCCTCATTCCTCAAGGTTGCTACATGGTCAAATCTGTGTCTGCTTTCACCTTGAATGCTCTCCATCGCCTTCTGCACTCTGTGCACTGCAAAGACAGTGTGTCATTTGTTTATCCTGCGATTTGGTCATGGCTCTTTAGGATGTAAATGTGCTCAGAGGAACATTTCAACTGTTTCTCTGATAACTGTACACTGTAAATAGCTGGTGATCCTGTTCTTAAACCTCAGAATGTGACGAGGGCATTGCCTTCAAAGGAAGACAGGAAGTGTTTAAGCTTGAGCATTAAAGAAGCCCTTTGGATGGCAAGAGCAGTTAGGCAGGAATAGACAATTAGTACCTGGGAAGGTCGCTGCCACAGCCACGCAGCACCCAGCGCAGGTTGGGCACGGTGTGAGTAGGGCTTGTGTAATACACACTCATGCAAAATGTACAAGATGAGATGGGATGATGCAGTTGATCTTTGATTGTATTTTTGGTGACACATGCTGGCTGCTCTGTGCCTGTTTGTGAGGGATGTGCCTGTGCTGCGGGCTCAGTGCTGAGCTCATGTGTGACACCAGAGCTGCTGCTCACTCCTCATTGACGTGGCAGCTCTTGGACCCTCTGCATCACTGGCAATTGCTTCCTGATGGTAATTTTGCCACCGGGGTCAGGATGAAAATGAAGATAATATTTTTAAAGAATGGATGCTCGAGGCGTTTCAGGATTTGTTTAGAAGGGAGGGATGCTGCTGGCTGACATCAGCAGGCGGGACAGGCTGCCTAATGACTCACAGGGGAGCAGGAGCCTCTGCTGTGTAGGTGTGCTGCATTTGTGGGCTTCAGTGTGAGGGCTAGCAAGAGCTCTAGCTGCAAAACAACAGGGCTTTGTCATGGAGCAAGAGTGTGCAGATTTGAGACAGGGGAATGAGGAAAGGAGGGTGATGGAGGTGTGAGCAGATAGCGCTGCTTGCTGTGCAGACCTGCTCCCTTCAGAGGCACCACGTCCTCCTTTCCTGCCTCCTCCATGCACTGATCTGATTTTATTTGTTTGACGTGGCTTATCAAAATGCAAGATTGTAAGAATTCCTGAAGGGACAAACCGTTTCCTTTCCATCTGGAAGTTTCGCTGCAGCCTACAGGATTTAGAAACTCAACCCTTCTGCGAGTCATAAAGAAGATTTCTGTAGAAGTTGCACTTTTCTGCCTGTGCATCAAGAGGCCTGGGAGAGCCCTCCAGAGCTGCCAGTGCTGTTCCCCATTAGCATTTTCATTATAATAATAATAATCCTGCAACTGCATTCTTATCAGGCAATGTTTCGTACCTCAGTGCAGGAAGACAGCAAAGGCCTCTGTGGAATACATTAAAAAATGCGTAGCCAGCTTGTAAAATATTTTTTTCCTAAAGCTGCTTCTGCTTGTACTGAGGCTCCTTCCTTGTGGAACTGTGAAATGGTGCTCTATGACTGCTTACTGTATAAATACTTGTTGTTTGCTTAATGCTTTGCAGCAGATTCTCCTCAGATATGGAACCACTATATTTCTTGGGGGTAAAAAAATACAAAATTTTAATCTTGCTTGGCTCTGAAGGGAAATCTTAATTTTATTTGTGGAGGTACGAGCATTTTATTTTTAGTATTTAAGTACTTATTGTTTCATCCCTGGAAAAAGGGCAGTGTAGCCAGAGCTGGGGAGTACTCAAAGCTTTTCCTTTTGAAAGGTACTGTACTTCAAGGTGCAGTCTCCCATCATAGTAATTGAGTTGCAATGACTGACTCAAGTTCTCTGCTGTTGGGAGTTGCTCTCTAATCTGGAACAGCAGCACTTTATTGTTGCCTTTGTTTCACTCCCTGGTTTTATCAGGCTTCTGTACTGCAGCTTCTCACTATGAATCTGTGGCACCCATCTGAAATGTCTCTCTGTAGTTGTTTGTGGGAACATACATTGTTTTGTGATATTGAAAATGTTTAATAAGAGCATTTGATAGAAGAGGGAGAAGTTCTTTGAGATGAGAAGTGCAGAATGTCCCCAGCCAGTACTCAGGGCTGCTTGGAGGATGCGTGGGACATGTGGGGAGAGTCTGGCACCTTTTTATCAGTTATTTCACAGACGGGGGTGTCTAAAGATGAGCTCTGTTCTGGTGGGTAGTTCAGACACTGGTGCAGAGATGGCAGCAGTGCAGTTGTCCCTGTGCCACCCAACCACCCCAACTCCTACAAATCACATAGATGAGTTTGCATGAATTACAGATTTAAAACTTGTTCCATGCCTCCAAGAGGCAGATTTGGCTTGCAGAGCTGATGACAATTGCCCTTGGAGGATCCCACGTTTTGGGATGGAGCAGTTTCTGGCGTGCAGGATGATGTGATGCCAATCCTGGAGGTGATGTTGTCAGTCCCCAGTAGCTTAACTTTCCCCCAGAGTGTCACTTTGGATTATTCTTCCACCATGTAGCATGTCCTGATGTGGAAGTGGCATTTCATAAATGAGAGCCACAAGGTGGTCAGTTTAATCTCCTTCCACCTTCATACAAAGGAGGTCTATGCACTTCACCCACTCCCTTGAACACTAACACAGTATATCTGCAGTTCCCTTTTTTCCCCTTCTTTTTTCTTTCCTCTCTTAATATTACTTGAGCTGAGTCTGTACCTCGTGTGGTCTGCACATAGGATGCACCTAAGCCCTTCCAGGTAAAGTCCTTACTTCTTACACCCTCATGTGGTCCAAACCCCCAATAAAAAACCCCAAAGCTGAAATACTCCTCCCTAACTTGCCAGGAGGTTTCTGCCCAGCCAGGACAGAAAGTGGGCAGTGCTCAGGAGCACAGTGTACAGCAAGGGCACAACTCCTGCCCTTGGGTGCACAAGGAGGAGATAAAAGTATCTTTGTACACAGTCCGTGTTAAATTCAGTGATTGTCATAATAATCCCCCCTCCTCCAGCTGTGATAGGGACAAATTTATTCTTTTATGAAACAATGAAGGAGGTTTAGTTGCCTAAAACTTTACAGCACACAGGTGAATGAGAGCTCTCTCTTTTCATGATTATTTTATGTTTGACAGCTGTTTGTCACTTTCATGGTCCATTACAGGAGATAGATAACCTTCTGTTGCCTGTTGTTTATAGAGGTGTTCCTCATAAACTTGTATTTAGTGTCTTCTAAAAATGTTCATTCATAAAACCCCATCTAATTTGGTTTATGGTCCTTTTAAAGAAGAGCAGAAATTGGCTTGACTGAGAACAGGGATCTGTCACTTCACTACACCCACCCAAATTCAAGGGGATGGAGCTGAAAGCTGGAGTCTGTAATCTCAGTTACAATGAAACACAATAGCTGTGAACAAGGACCAGATCCCACGCTCCAGGGAGGGAATTGTTGCTTTAGGAGTTATTTGGAATGGATGGGAAGCTGCTCATCTCCCAGGCAGATCCAGAAGTGTGTCTGTGCCCATGTTTCCCTGGGGAACTTTTCTTTCCCTTCTGTGCCTCTTTCACCTTCCCGTGTGCTTTGGAGCAGGAAAATTGGTATTTGTGCGCAATGAGAAATTCCCCTTTGTCTTTTGAGAGCTCCAAAGGACAAATAATGTCTTTAAAGTTTCCATGTGATCCTCCAAGACTTTCCCCAGACAGAAGGTTCTGAACATGTGTTTTCTGAGACCTTCAAAACTGCACATTATGGGAGATGCATCAGCTTTCAAGGACATGGCAGTGTGCAGCCTGGCTCTCCTAGCAATCCCTCTCGCCCTGCTTTTCCTCCCCAGACTTTTCTGCAGGGCTGTGGTTTTGCAGAGAGCTGCAGGCACAGCTTCCCTCACCAGCTGGACCCAGGCCTGGGGTAAACACTCTCCTGTGGCCGTGGTTACCTGCTTTTCCCTCCACAGGGAAGGTCTGCTCTGAATTTTTCAGCTGCAGAGTAATAATCCTGCATGTGTATTGTTCAGATCTTTGGGAGAACTTTTCTCCATTGAGTTAGAAATTAGCATTTCAAATTCTATGGGGGAGAAGTTGCCAAAGTTTTTTATATTTTAAGCTTAGAGTTTGGAAAGGAATCAAAATATCTAATCCACTTTGCATTCCCTGCTTGGTCTTTCCTCCCTGCCTTATGAATTGGCATCCTTGTCCTTTGGAGGGAGAGCAATATTGTGCAACTCTGTACAGCTTCTCTTGTGAAATACCAAAGTAATATTGCTGTGATCCCCAGCACCCTTCCCAATAGCTGTTAAATTAGCACAAGTGACACAAGGTTGTACTGGAAAGGGTTTATGCTCATCAGCTGCTTTGCAGGATGACCTCTGAATTATTGGCCAGAAGATAAAACAGACACACAACTGCTGGGAGCAGTTTGGGATAGTCCAGTGCTGTTATTCCACTAAAGAACAGCTGATTTCTGTGAGTTACACAGGTGGTCCAGACTTTGCACCTTGGAGTAAAGTTACTTTTCCCCCTCTTTTTCTTTTTCCATCTCCTTTTTGGCACACTTCCTTGCCCTGTGCTGAGGCTGGAGCTGCTGCCTGGGGGGACAGCCTGGCTGGAGCCCAGAGCCAGGTCAGTGCTGGCAGGGAGGCACATGGAAAAACACAGGGCTGCTCTGTGCTGTCCAGGGGGAAATGGGCAACTGAAACATTCTTTTGCTGCCTTCAGGGGTAGTAAAGCTTCCTTAAAAAAACCTGTGTTTAGCGAGACCTGTGAGAGAGGCCTTAAAAATGAAGTCGGTTTAATACTTCGGGTGCTAAAGTGTGAATGTGTGAAAAGCATAGTAAGAATTTCTCACCAGTTGGCACCTTGTCCTCAGTGGGTGAGCAAGTACTTGATCCATTCTGCATACCAACACCAGGCATTAATTTTAGATCACAGGCACTGTGAAGAGTGCAGTTTCCACCTCTTGACTTGCTGTATTTTACTTATGGCAAATAGGAAAACTGATACGTGAACTTTTTTTACCCCCAGCAAGGGAGGTGGCTGTTTCCACTAGCAAGGACTTTCCTATCATCAAAGTGTATGCAAAACAAATTACTGCAGAACACAAAACATTATTTTGAATCCTATTTTAAAACAAACAAATGTTCAGAATTTTGTTCTGGAAGCAAAGCAGAAAATCATTTAACTCATGTGATACGGGTTTAGTATTCTAGCATAAACATCTGTGGAGAATTTGAGCTGATTTTGCTCGGATTTGTTTGGTATAAATTAGCAGTAACTCAGAGCAGGAGAGAATCAGGTCTCCTGTGTGTATTCTCCCATTGTTCTGGAGGGTGGATCCATAACGCATAAAAGGGATGTGTAGCAGCCTGGTGTGTTCCATGGACAGCTGGAACATGCTGAGCCACTGAGGCAGCCCTGCAGAACTTTGCTATGGAAAATGGTTGGCAGTGAGCAGGGTGAGCCTCTGGTCACTGCTCAGCTGCTTTGGTTTGTTTCACAGCATTGCTGGGGCCTGGTTCTGTCCCCTCCTGGTTGATTTCTCTTTTGGGAGTACACATGGGGGTAGCAAAATGCATTTAGTGCATGTATAATCACAGAATGGTTTGGGTTGGAAGGTGTTTTAAAGGTCATCTGGTTCTAACCTTCCCATCTATCCTTCCACTAGACAAGGTTGCTCAAAGCCCCATCCAGCCTGGCCTTGGACACTTTCAGGGATGGGGCAGCCACAGCCTCTCTGAGCAGCCCATGTCAGTGCCCCACCACCCTCACAGGGAAGGATTTCTCCCTATTCAATCTAAACTTGTCCTCTTTCTGTTTAAAGCCATTCCCCCTTGTTCTTTCACTACATGTCCTTGTAAAGAATCCTTCTCCAGCTCTTTTGCATCCCTTTAGGTACTGAAAGGCTGAAAACTGAACTCTTCCAACCTGTCTCCAGATGACAGGTGCTCCATCCCTCTCATCATCTGTGTGTGTCCTCCTCTGGGCTCACTCCAACAGCTTCACATCCTTCTTATGCTGGGGATCCAGACCTGGATGCCATAGTCCAGGTGGGAGCAGGGAGAGGGGCAGAATCACCTCCCTTGACCTGTTTTTGGGATGACCCAGAGCGTGGTTGGCTTTCTGGGCTGCAGGTGCCCATTGCTGAGTCAGTCCTGCCCCAGGGATCCTGTGATCAGGGTTTGGGCAGTCCTCCACTGGATTCTCAGGGGGCAGGGCTGGCTATGTGGCTGCCTTTAAAAGTGGGACAATAACTTCAGAATCTCTTCAGCCAGAGGGAAGAGAAGGAATGAGAAGTACCAGGGAAAGGAAGAGTGCATGTCTCAGTGCTGGCAGAGAGTGGCACTGATCAGGGGCCGTGCAGAGCAGCAGAAATGAGCGCCCTGTGCTCCCGGAGCCCTGGGCCAGCACACAGCCAGCTCCATCAATATCCCCTGGGGCCCTGGGAGGGAGCCCAGCCCCAGCCTGCCCGCCCTGCCGGCCCTTTGTTTGTATCCACGTTCACAGAAAAATTATTTTAGCTCATCTCATCATTTTAAACATTTGGTAAGTGTTAATATACTTTCAGCTCAGTGGAAATAATCACCATATGGCTGTAAGATTTGCCATCTGTCCAGAGACGCTGGAATGCAATTAGTCCATGTAGTCCATTTATCAATCTATAAGTGACAATATTCACAGTCCTGGCAACTTGGGCTGCTGACAGAATCAGCACTTGCATGGGCCTACCTGTCTGCCCTTATTACATCAATATATAAATGAAATGGAAAAAATCCCATCATTCAGCTGTGTCCTTCACCCTTGACAGAAAGGAAAAAAGTCTATATTAGTGTAAATGAGACTGAGGAAATGGTATGCCTTAATTTTTGTAGCACTAATTGGATTTTTTAATGTCTAGTAGACCTTAATTTCATAAGGCAAAGCCAGATTTAAGTGCAGTCTTTCAATCAAAAAATACCAGCTGGACAGAGTATATCACAGGCAAAAAAAAAAAAAAAATACTATGTCCTCTCCTATTCTATTAATTTCTGAGGCACAAAAAGCTGAATTCTACAAACATGAGAAAAGTCATCATTAGCATCATGCAGGTAAGAATTAATTTCCAGGGTTTCTTGTTTGACTTCAGAAAAAGAGAGTTTTTCAGCACAGTGAATATATTTTTTTAAAAGGTCAAGGCCTTTTGGTTTTAAAACTATTAATGATCTGACATTTAAAGAGTTCTGACTTTTGACTGCTCTTGCCAATCTCTCCCCTGGCCTGTGTCCTAGCCTGGCCCCTCAGGACTGTCACCTCCTTAAAACCGGGGTTAAATTTGGAATAGCTAATGCATATCGAGAAAATAATTTGAATGTTTTATTTGGTTTTGCATATTACCCAAACTCATCTTGGATAATAAGTTTATAAAAGGCATGTGTGCTATGTTTTGTTTATTCTACAAATTTTCAGCCAGCCCACACTAATTTTTGAGACTCTGCTGACAGGAAAATACAATTTTTTTGTCGTATTTGCTTTTTAACTGTAGTTGTGGGACCTGCATAGCATGAAAAATGCTGATACTTGAAATTAAATCCTTTCATACCTCACATTTTGTATAACCTTTGCATAACCTACAAGGTTGGAGGCATTGACATGCAGAAATCAGAAGTGCCAGGGAACAGGTCTGTAGGGATCAGAAATAGGTGGCTGTTGGGGTTCAGGAAGGTCTGGGGTAAGTTCCCCCCAATATTACCTGCAAATAAATTTTGCAAATATATATTTGCAAATATATTGCACCTTGCAGTGCAAGCAGGTTCCAGGGATTTAGTTTTGTGGGATTTGTGGCAAGGGAAGTGGTGTTTTTTTTGCTTTGTACATACTGTGTTGCACATGAATAACCTGATGGTTGAGTTTTTCAGGTTAGTAGTTCTCTCTGAAACTCAGGAGATTGCCAGAGGATCCTCACTTTTGCACCAGGGCTGCTGACAGCTTTTTTATACCAACAAATAATGTACATATCTGAGATCTGTACTGTAAATCTGACGGCTGCAGATGGTGTTATATTTTTAAAGATCAAAGTGAACAATGTTAGCTTCTAAATGTTTGAAATTTCCTTTGTATTTTTAACTTGCAGCAGAAGAAATGTGTCATTCTGTTCCCTTATTGGCTGCTGGGAAATCCACAGTGCCAGGAGCTGTGTCCCCCAGTTGCTGAGAGAGCCTGTGTGCAAGCAGCAACCAAACACTGCCTGATGATTCTGTTGGTCTATTAAAATCACCAGAAAACGGGAATCTGCTTCTTTTCAGGTTGTCTGATGTAAGCAGCAGTGAGTGGGGACTGGGGCTGGCTCTGGCTGTGCCTCTTTGTGCCCAGCACCTTGCTCTGGGGTCCCTGTGAGCACAGGGGCTGTGCTTGCCCTGGAACCTCTCTTTCCTGTTTTTAATACACTGGCTTTGGTGCTCTTGGCCACATTTGGTGATTTTTTTTGTCTTTTGCACGATCTGCTCTAGATGGAGGCTGGTTTAAACCCATTTAAACGTGGCAGTGCTGGAATTGCTCTCAGCACAGGCAAGTCCACACCTGCACTGAGCACCCAGTGTGGGCATTGCTTTGCGTCCTTCTAATCTCTCACTGAGCAAATTGCTTAGCCTTTAATTGCTTTTAATTTTTACATCCTTAAGTTCCATTAAGGCCGTGCAGCCTTGCATTAAGCCATCTGTTGGCACCTTTTCCTTGCAGCGAGGGTGTTGCCAGCCCAGGGCACAGCCCTGTCCTGCCCCTGCTGCTGGCACGTGGTGGTGGCCACCAGGGCAAGCAGGGCCCTATCGTTCGCTTCTGACCTTACAGCTGGTGGAATTCCTTATTTGATCCTTCAGGCAGCAGATCAAAAAGAGTTATACAACTTGTTCTTTAAACTGAACCGATTGGCTTTTCTTTTTTTTTTTTCCTCCCCTAGTGTAAGTGGAAGAAAAGCCTCAGGGGAGAGCATTTGAATAGGGCATGGGAAAGCATATCAATAATTACATGCATGGATTAGTGCACAAAAGCACTCCCCTCCAAGGATTTGCTTAGTGCTGTGCTGTTTGAAATAATGGAGTGTTTAATCATATTATTTTGCAATACTGAGGCTTTGATTAAGCCACTGATTGAAATCAGCTTTTCAGATTGCTTTGTGTGGAGATATCCTCATCAGCCATGCAAATTCCTATAGCATGGGAGGGGAAAAAAGTCATAAAGATGCTGCCCTGGTGGTGTCAGTGGGTTTTACATGCACACACATGGTCTCACTCCAGTCTTCTGTTTGTAGGTATGGTGTGTTTTGATCATATATCCTCTGACATTTGCTCTCTTCATTTTGTAAATACACATGAAGTAGCCCATACAACCTCAAAGCACCCTGAGCCCTCTGCCATGCAGAAGTCCAAAGAATTAAAAATAGTAAAAAAG
Organism: Melospiza melodia melodia; assembly: GCF_035770615.1. Taxonomy (NCBI): domain Eukaryota; kingdom Metazoa; phylum Chordata; class Aves; order Passeriformes; family Passerellidae; genus Melospiza; species Melospiza melodia. Next base: position 11,157,298 of record NC_086208.1, on the reverse strand, counting down.
ATTCCACTACTGCATTGAAGGAATTTTCTGCTTGTTTATAAAGGCAAAATAAATTCCTTCCCAAGGCCAGCTGCTTGGGGCAGACCTTGGTGCATGCAGGCATGCCCTGATCCAGAGCTGGCATCTGGGCCATCCCCTTGTGCCCCTGGGCTGTGCCAGGGTGGAAGCTTCAGGGGAGGGAGGGAATGTGCTCCTGAGACCCGCTCTCTCCACTCCAGGGTTTGCACCTGCAATTTACAATGGCATTTCTCCCTGAAATATTACAATGCCAGCATTGTGCTGCAGAGGAGGCTGTGCTGAAAGCATTAACTCCACTGGAGCTGGGGTGAATGCAGAGGATGTAATTTTTAACCAATTCAGAGCAATGGGATGGCTTTGGGGACTGTTCATGTGCTGATCCAGCTTCATTTGTCATGAGGGTGGGAGAGGTGCTGGCTGTACACAGTACAAGTGTTTTTCCTATTTTCAGAGTTTGAACTCACACCTTTGCAAAAGGGAGGGTGGTAACATTACCGAGGTGCAGATTTATGGATCCCCTTTAAATGTCTCCTCAGAAAAAAGACTCTGAAATGATCAGTTACACCACCAGTTTTGTACACACGTGCCTCAACTTGTTTTTTTCCAATAAGTAACCTTACCTATGGAGGCTTAGTTCAGAGTCCTCTCAGTGCCTGTCACTTGTGTATGAGTGTTTATTCACAGTGTCTTGAAAGGTTAATAGACCTCTGGAGATGATCCCAAAATAAAGTGTGAGCTTCCTCAGTGCCCAAGATAAGCCTTTTAATTTGGATATTGGCTTGGTAAAGGCGCAGTGGTGTTGTGAGACCTCACAGATGGTACAATGATTTTCATACTGAGAGCTTTTTTCCTGAAGATTTGTTCTTTTTGGATTTACTGAGCTGCAAATCAAAAATGAGCTTAATTGATGTCTGTGCTTTTAACAGACAATTCTTTAGCTAGCTACTTTTATTCTAATTTTTTTTTGTCTAAGTAACTGGAACTATTATGTTCCCTAAAAATGCAAGAAGCACTTTTGCTAATTATATTCTGTTGAAATAATAATGCCTGTAAATGAAAAGAGCTAAAAAGATGGATTTTTTTGCACAAATTTCATATATTTCTGCAGGTGAGTTGATATCAAATTTAATATCAAGTGGGCACCAGAGAATCATGACCGGGTATTTGAACGAGTTGCATGACCTTGCTCTTGATTAACACTGCTGCCAGATTCAGCACTTCAGCCACATTATGAGGAGCTTGGTCTGCTCGTAAAATAAGAATTTCAAGACTGAAAAGAAGAACTTTGAGTAATTTTTATTTTAAAAACAGCTGTTTGTTTCTCATTCTTTCTCTTTTAGAGGCAGTGTAATTTTTGTCCCAGCAGCCAGGGTTTTACAGAAGTCATTCCCTGTGCCTTCCACCACTTTGGGAGGGAATTCCACCTGGGAGCACAAGGCTTGACTGGCAAGTACTGACAATGGCACTTTCAGAGGTGCCTGCATGATTTTAGGGGTTTTTTTTATAAAGAGAATAAAGAGCAGCAAAGCCTGGGTGCAATTGCCCACTTCTAGCCCAGCCCATCACTCTAGGCCAGTTCTCCCACCCTCATTTACAACTGATAGTAAATCCTCCCTCTCTCTCAGCTCTTTACTGCTCAGGGTTATGTCTCCATCCTTACAAGTCATTTTTGCTGTGGGAATGAGTGTGAGGAGGAGGAGGAAGGATTGTTTGCACTGCAGGAGCAATGGGAGCTGCACCCATCCCGCCTTCCTGCGCAGTGAGGAGGAGCAGCTGTCAATGCTCTGAGAGCTTCCCTCTGCTCTGCACAGATATTATTCTTTTTTGTTGAGTGGTGAATGTTCAGCTGTTGATTCAGCCTTTTGAATTCACATAGCCAAAAGCTGCCCTGGGTAGATGTGGTATAAAAATGCCCTGCAATGGCAGTGAGAGCAGAGCTGCAGAGAGGAGGGGAGGTGATGGATTCTATTTCCAGGCTTGCTGGTGGCTCTGTTATCCTGGGATGCCATCTCGCTCTCCAAGGCTGTTTCCTCAGGTGTAAAATGGAGCCATTACCCACCTGCTCTCCTCATGCTGGGTTTTGCACCCTTGCAAGTTGCAGCAGGCTCTGATTGCTGTGCTGTGCCCTGGCAGGCAGCCCCAGAGCCTGCCCGTGGCAGCTGATGGGGGCTGAGTGACCTGGATTCATTGGCATATGGCATTTGGGAAGGGAATGAGCTGCCTGCTCTCCTTGTGCCAGTCTGCTGCTGCCACATCCCAAAATGGCTCAGATTTAGTGTCTGCCTCTCCCCAGCCCTGTGTGCTGCCCGTGCTGAGTGAGCCCAGGCCATGAGCTGGCACTGATGGGTGTGGAGGTGCCAGGAGCTCAGCACTGGGCTGAGACAGCTGAATTTGCTGGGTTTGTAGCACAGGGGGATGCTTGTCTTGACTGGAGTGTGTGCAGGGGGTGTGAGGTCAGAAGAGGTCCTTTATCTTCATCCTTGGTCATCATTGAGAAACTCATTTGTGTGGTTCTCTTTTTTTTTTTTCCGGCAAATATTTGATCCAAGATGGCACAAGTGTTGAATGCACAGAGGTAACAGGTTGGAGGGTAATGAACCCTAATTTTGGCTTGGAGCAAAGATTAATATTGTGTATAAACTGCAGCCACTGTGCTAATTGCTGTGTGTGACACCATGAACTGCAACTTCTCCCCACAGCAGCTCTGTCATCATCCCAGGTCTGCCTTTACTTCAATTTTGGTGTTTTGGGGAGAGGGGTTGGTTGTTTTTCCAAGTTTGAGATGTGTGTGTATACACAAGTGAGAAGAGTTAATACACAAACTATTTTCACAGGTAATTTTTAGGCATTGTAATGGGCCTGGACTTTCATCAAGATGAGTATTTCAAATAGGAGAAAAATCTCCATCCATGATCTGAATAAATACAAATGGCACTGCAAACTACAATATATGTACATAGAGGGTTAATTCTTTTCAGTACAGGCAGTAGTAGCAATGTTCAATCTAAATAACTTGGCACCAGTTTTATCATGTTCTGTTTAGCAGTACAGATTTTTGTTTCATGACCAGTGATGAGGGATATATCACAAAGTAGGATTTTGCATTTGCTTCTACTCTTTTCTCTTGAGAGATCCTCATTATCTAATACTTGTTACAGCAAATCACTGCAGATCTGCTGGCACTGTCAGGTATGATAAACTCAACGTGTGCATGATGCTGGGCTGCAGCAGGAAGCACCACGTTCCAAAATCTCTGCAGGCATCTGCATCCTCCACCAAATGGCAGATATATGAAGATATGTGCTTTTAAAAAATATTTTTATTTCAATTGGGCAGTTAATGCAAAGTTGTCTACAGTTAGTGTGGAGAGAGCACAAATAATCCTGGACTGTAAAACAGAAATCCTTATCCCAGAGATGTTAAGTGATCTGCTAGTCAAAGTTTTAAAAAAATGTGTAATTAGTGGTTTTGCCTCTGGTGGAGTACCAGAGCTCCTGTCACAAACATACTTGATGTTCCAGATCCTACAAAGATTATTTTGTCCCAGTTTCTTCATGGCCAGTGCATCCCCCTGATGTGCACTGGGCACTTGGTGCATTTGAACGTGTCTGGGTGCTGATCCCACAGGAGTTTTATTTGTTTTATTTACTAGCAGGAAGGATTGCTGTAGCACAGAAGTGTTCAGTGATCAGTGCCTGGTCAGGAGCTGGTTCCAGCATCCCTGGCTGTCCCAGGTGCCACCAGCTGGAGCTGGCTGTGTCACAGCTCCCTTGGCCACCAGCATCCCACAGCCCAGAGGATGCTGGCTGCCACCAGCAGGGACTCTTTACAGCTGAAGTGATTTAAATCACTGGTTGTGCTCATGATCAAGTGATAAACAAGGAAATTTGAATTAAATAATTTGAACTTTTCCTAAGTGAGAGCTCATTGCCGTTGATTAGGAAGAGTGATACAAAACACATGGCTTGCAGCTAGTCACCCACTTGTGAAATTTGGCATGGTTGTATATTAACCAGAAAGTGATACTGTATCTGACACAGCTGCGAAGCACTTGGTTAGCTCGAGAATCTTATGGCTTGCTTGTTAAATTCTTTGGAAAAGGTTAATGACATTAGAGGAGAGTGGTTGTTTTTTACTTGAGATTTCACTCTTATGAAGCAAGGACAGAAATTAAAGGTCGACTAAAATGTGTAAAACCATGAGTTGAAAATTGCAATTATATTTATAAAACATGCTTGCCAGATTTAATAATGAAAATGCATTTTCTGTCTTAAATTATATTACCAGATAAAGAATTATTAGGTGTGATTTTCTACTTTTCCTGTTCAACTTTTCGAGCAGCTTTACTCTGAGCAGTGGATATTGCTGTCAAATTGATTTTTAAACAGTTGGGGTTTTTTAAAGAGTATTTAATCAATCATTAACAACTTTGGTTAAAATTCATGAGATTTTAAATATTCATAAATTCTCTCTGCCTTCATGTGAGGGTCCAAGCCCGGCTGGCAGGGCTGCTGCTCCCCAGGCAAGCTGGCAGCTCGCACGAGGAGCAGCTCACAGGGCTCAAACAGGCACAGTGTGCTCTGCAGTCTCAGGTCAGCATTGCTGTTAGTTTATCACAAAAGCTGATAAACCTCTGATAAAATGGAAGGGAAAGGAACCCTGGGAGATGAAGTCATTCCTTCACCAGTAAAGTGCTTTCTTGAACGTAGAAAAGTTACAAGTAAGGCAGAGTAATCATTCTCAGTTTGGAGCTATGTAGGACCATGGTGGAGGGTTTTAAAAGTACCTAATTTTGTGTTTCCCTTGAAAATTGAGTGCCATGGTTTCACAGTTGCCTGAGTGTGCTTCAGCGGTCAGAGGGGTTTGGGATGCAGTGGGTGTTTCCCCTGTGCTGAAGCTGTGTCTGGAGTTTGGTGGCTTTGCCATCCTGCTGTGCTGTGGGAGCGTGGTGGCACCAGCTGAATCGTGGGCTCTTAGGGCTCCTTGGGGCACAGAACTGCAGCAGGCCACACACAGCCACAGAAATGCATCTTCTTTTCTTAATTATTATAAAGCAACACCAGGAAATGCAGGATGTTGTGTTCTGGGGGTGTTTCCTCTTCTTCAGAGGGTCAGAAATTAGTCTGGGGGCTTTGCTGACCTGTAGAGCCACCTCTGGAAGGCCAGGGGCATGTGGAGCATCCCACTGGCCCTTCCAAATCTGAGTCACAACTAAAGGTCAACCCATCAGCTGCCTCAAATGATTTAAAATGTTTCAGTTTGGACATTGCATTTTCTTATTTTTTAATAATTTATCAACTAGCACGCTATCACTATGACACAGAAAGACAAAATGCAGGTGGGCTTTTTTGTTGCTGATAATCATAGGAATAGAAACAGAGGTTTTGCCTGTATTTCTTAATGAAAGAATGAATGGAAATGTGGATATTTGCACCTCTGAGCTTCACTATCCATTGATTTATCCGCCTGGATGGATGTGTACAGCTCCTGTTTCAACAGCAGCAGCTTCAGTCAAGATTCCTGAACAAATAGGTAGATAATAGTGGGGACTTTGCCTTCATTCTGCTTTTATTGTCTCCAGATTTACTTTATATGCTTACTGCCCCTGCTGCAGAGCAGCCAGGCACAGTTCTAACAGGGTTTTCTGGTGTAGTTAAGAAAATGTAACAGAATTAAAGTTGTTTGTAGAATAGGTTTTTATGGAGGAAAATTCCTAGCATTTAGAGTAAAATATTGGGTTGTACTACCTTGGTTTTAGTAGAGTCAACTGAAAATACAGAACTTTTTAAAGGCAAAAAAATTCCAAAAATATTTTTTCAAGTAATGTACATTTTTAAAGAGAGTAAACAGCTTGGGGGAAACTTCCCCTCCTAATTTATTACAGGCAAACTCCATGGCCTCTGTAGGCAATGCCAATCCTGTGTAATGGATAAGCAAAGTGTTTAAAATGTTAAGGAAAGCTGCCCCTTCTTTCCACCCAGCTGAGGATGGCATCGATACTGGCCTGTGAAATGAGAGCTGGCTTCAGCAAGGTACTGATAAGGGAGAACTGAAGCAAATGCTACTCTGACAGCTGTAATATGACAGTCCCATTGTCATTGCAATTTATTTTGAGTAAGTATTTTACATGGTTCAGCACAGCTGTCTGTCCAGAAACCTGCAAGCCCCTGGAAAAATGTAGAACTTTGTGCAAGTCTTGCAAGGAGAAAACCACTCTTTCATTTTCTTCTTTCTGAGGCCTTGCTGGGCTTTACAAGTTCACTCCTTCTTTCCTGAGCTAATTGTACTCTTAAATCACTTCATTTGTTTGATATTTGCAAATTTACTGCCCTCGATTTTAATTTAAATTTCTGGGTGGTAGCTCCATTGCAGTACCATTGGTTTTGGATCCTGTAGTAATTCTGTCAATTACCTATTCATGATGTAATATTTTGTATATATCAAGAATATATTGAGTGGTACACTTAATATAAAACATTATATAATGTAGCTTTTAAAAACCCAAAGCATGAAAATGCATATAACAACTCAGTAGAGCTTGCTTTGCAGCTCACTTCTACTGCTAAACTTGGATTAAAGATATGGTTGGTGGTGAATTTAGTTTTATGGCATTTAAGAAAGGCTTAATTCTGATCTTTAACCTAGATGACTTTGTATGTATCACATTTGGTTCTTTTGGTCCTGAGTCTTCTCTACTTTTCTGTGTGATTTGCTTGGTCAAACACTGAAGGTAAAACAAAACCCCTCCATTGTGTGCACAAATATTGAGGAGAAAGAAGCTGGTGTTTGGGATCAGGATTTTGGGGTGCTGCATCACCCACTGAGAGCTGAAAAGGCAATGTCTGCATCACCACTGGAGTTTGGTTCTGTTTCCTTTCCCTCTCACTTCCCAGGTTGATTGACTGGTTTGCATCTAATGAAATTTTCATGCACATCCACAGAACAGTGGGATTCTGAGGAGAGAGATGAATATTTCAGTAATTATCCCATGCCTGTGTGTCACTGGGGTCCTTGGTGCACCCACACAGGAGCCCTGGCTGTAGGTAGCAGTTCACAGGGATTTCAGCAGGGGTAAATCCAGCTGTGGGGGTTTGCTTTCACAGGAATGGCAGCAGGAGCAAATCCAGCTGTGGGGGTTTGCTTTCACAGGAATGGCAGCAGGGGTAAATCCAGCTGTGGGGGTTTGCTGCCTTTGGCAAAATATGAGAATGGGGAAAGAAAGAAAGAATGCATGCGAATGTCCTTTCCTGGAAATAAGTATTTTGAGGAATAGATGGGTACTGAGGTAATTTAGCATGGGGAGAAAGAAGCCAGTTTTTTCTTGGGCTATGGCAGTAACTTTAGGATGCTGAATGTCACTGAGTGGTGCCAAGGAGAGGTGCTCAAGGCTGGAGTGTGGCTGGGCAGTGTCACTGCTCTGTCTTTGCTTTTGGGGCATTGCCAGGTGCTCTCTGCCTTGTGCTTTCGGGCTGGGCTGCTGGGACGTTTCACCTTCCGCAGACTCATGCATCCATTTCTCCTGTCCCTGTTCCAGAGAACAGCCCATCTTCACCACCAGAGCCCATGTCTTCCAGATTGACCCCAGCACGAAGAAGAACTGGGTTCCTGCCAGCAAGCAGGCTGTGACTGTTTCCTACTTCTACGACAGCACGAGGAACAGCTACCGGATAATCAGCGTGGATGGAGCCAAGGTAGGAGCTGGTACCTGGTGTGTGTCTGTGCAGTGTGGCATGTCAGCCCTGCCTGAGCACACTCTGGGGCTCATTTAATATTATAAACACTCCTTTTTTATATAATCCACCAAGGAGATTTACAGTGATAATTGGAAAAACACAGGGCACCCTAAAAGTGATTTTGCCCTGCTTAGTTGATTTTATTTCTGATGAGTTTGGCTTCATGATAAGTGAGCTGAGAACTTTTAAGTGTCCAAATTGAGTCAGTAGCATGCTATCTGAAAAAGCCAACTATGTCAGGCTGAGGCCTTTTTGGTGATAAAAGTGTTCTTTTTTAAAAGAAACAAGGAGACATGCCTGAAGACTATAGCTTTTAATGTAAATGTCAACTGCATTTTTGCTTTTGTCTGGCTGAACTATTTACTACTTAATTTATTAGTAAAGTAGTAACTATTTAGTACTTAATTTTCTTAAGCTTTGGCACTGGACTTCATCAGCCTTAGGTGACAAGTTAGGCATGACGGTTCTTCCCCCAACCTTTTTTGTTAATTTGTTTTGCATTACCAGAGAGTGTGCTCAAGTATTTGCTGTAAGAATCCAAATAAGTTGGTCTGAATAGGTTGGTCAGTTTTTATTACAAACCACATTTATCCCTCTGATTAGTCCCTCCAAAGTCACTTGGTGGGTGACAACTTTCCCCTGGCAGACCCCAGTCAGAGGTATAAATGAAAATATTTTGCTCATGTACAACAATCATCGGTCATTTCTGTCAGAGCACAAACCACAGGGTAACAAGATGAGTTTACAGCCTGTTTATCTGTGTTCCTGTTTGGATAAGGATGTTAAAATATCACTGTTCTGGGAGATAGAGATCACAGAAATCATCCCTTAATAAAGCTTTTCTATTTGTCATGCCTATTTCACATACTTGTTTTTCCAAACATCTCCTGTGCTATATTTGGTTACATATTGGCTTATAAATCTGCCATACTGCCTGCTTTAATTGATGGTAATGTTTCATTGACACCAGTACAGCATTAATATCTCCCCATCAGGAAGCTGTTTGTGCCAGTGAGTTAATTCCCAGGAATTCTGCAGTTTGCAGCAGCCCACACAGCCCCTGGGGGAAGCTGAGCCCCCCAGATTTCCTTGTGCTGGTGGCTTTACAAGCCCTGGCAAGTGCAATTTCCAAGCCAGAGCTGCTGCACTCACAGCAGTGGCTGGCTTGATTTGTGGCTGTGCATGCATGCATTAAGACCAATTAATGAAAACAAAGTAATTACAGTGTGTCGGCGGGGGGGGACTGCAGGGGCAGCGTGTGGCCACAGCCAGAGGTCCTGCCCAGAACTGTAAAATGTGTGCACAGAACAAGCTGGGCACCCAAGCTTTGCTCTGCCACCTGCTCAGGAGACACTCAGAGGGAACATTCACCCCCTGTCCCCTGTTTTAATGTGTCCCAGAAGAAGGTGAGCTTGCCATGATTAGAATTCTCCCCTGGGGCTTCCCAAGCAAGAATCAATTGCTGGCCACATAAATTATTCCTCTTGTATTGAATCTTTGCTGGTTAAGGAACAGGTCAAGAATAGATGTTACCTTCATGCTCACCTCTGGAGAGTCCTGTGACCCTGCCTGTCCATCTTAAGAGTGCTAACTGGGGGGAAAAAACCAATGTTTGTGCCAAAAGAAGTTAAAAGTTGCATTTTTTCCTTCAAACAAACTATTGTTTAGTGTTGTGACCTACTTTTCCAGGCAGAAATGAAACTGGGTAGAACTGTAAGGAAGAATATAGATGCTTCAGATGATAGTGTCCTGCTTTCTGTACATCTCATTAGAACAGTCTTCCATGTGCTGACAAATACCAGATGGATTAATGTGACAGCATCACTGTGGGCATAAGTTATGTCTGATTTAAGGACAGAAAAGCTGAAGCTCAAGTAAATGAAGGGACTTGGCCCTAGAAGGAAGGCAGTGATGAAAGATGTGTATCTCTTACAACTCTCCATCCTTGTCTGCTCTGCAAAGGGGCTGTTCCAACAGTTTATTTTAGACAAACATGTATGATTCACATTGGCTTGCAGAGGAATTTCAGGTAAATCCAACTTGTATGAAGATGTTGGATTAATTTGGGGTTCTTTTTTTTACCTTATGTTGACATTACATACTAATGATAAAAATATTTTGAAGTTATCAAGAATATAGGGTGCTTCACCAATATAAATATTGGTCATCACCTGGTTGCATAAGCTTGATTTTCCTTGCAGCATTCAGCCTGTCACCCTGGGCCGTGCTGAGCTGCCGTGTGAGGAGAGCTTGGAGCTGCTGAGAGCTGTGCTGGGGCAGGGCAGGCTGGGCAGTGTCACCCCGATGAGCTCTTCCCTCCTGATGCAGCCCTGACCCGATGGGCTGTGACCCTGCACGAGTGGCTTCCTCAGGCAGCTGCTGCTGCCCCCAAAGGTGCAGACCCTCACAGTGCCCTGTCCTTCAGTGCCATCCTCTCTCCTCCCAGCAGGCACAGCCTGTCCCCGTCTCCTCCTTGTGCCTTGTCCCCACACCTGGGATGCAGGGCAGAGGGGAGCGGAAGGATTTAGCAGTGGGTTTAAGGTGGGGATTAAGGGAACTGCTGAGCCCATGTGTTTAAAGGTGTTTAGGGTACAAATATTTATTGGTAACTCAGTCTGTGAGCCTGGCTGGCAGAGGAGCTGCCTGGCTCTGCTGCCCAGCTCAGTGCAGCACTCACTGCCTCTGCCTCAGCCCCTGGGGAGGGAGAGCAGAGTCTGGGGGCTGCACATGGGGGTGGTGAGGAAAATGGAAAAGAAAGAGAATAGGGTAAAGATAGGAAGCAGAGTGGAGTCTAGGGAGTTTAATTCTTCCCTTGCAGGAATATTCAGGAGTCCAATATGCAGACCAGCCAGGAGAGAGCATACACCTGCAGGTGCCAGGTTCCTTTAAAATTCTCCCATCCCAATTACAAACCCATTAAAATACCTGGGGAATGAAGCACTGCAGAAAGGAAACCCTAGATTCAACACAGCTTGTACCACTTTAATTCCTTGTGTTTGCAAAGCTAAAGACAGCAGCTCTTCTAATTCCTGTGTGTTTCACAGAAAAACAGGTGCTGTGGACAGGAGCTTACAATTTATAGCAGAAGATTTCACAGATACCAAATGAGAATTCACTGCATGATCTTAACCAAGATGCCATGACCAAACAAGGGAATAGATTAGTATATCTTTTAATTGCCTTCTAATTGACTTGTATGTTGTTAAGCAAGTAATTTCATCATGTTTTAAGAAGTTTCTGGCTGGAGGCTAACTGCAGCAAAATGAATGCTGGAGGAAATGATACAGTAAAATGCAAGGGCACACACTGATTCAGAGTTAATGAGGCAGCCAAGAGACTTCACCATATGAAAGTGCCCAGTGTTGTGGACAAAAGTCAGCCCTGTTGAAAGAAGACAAAATATGGTGGTGATGCAGGGAGAACATGAAGTTTTAAATGCCCAATTGCTGTGCAGGGTGTGGGGAAAGGCTCACACAGGGCTCCTCATTAAAAGTGGCCTACATTGGCTTGGCTTTTGGAGGCAAAAAGGAAGTTTGACAGTGTGAAAATTATGCAGACCAATAACCTCTGTCATCCTCAGGAATAATGCATGACAGTACCCTGGTTGGTGGGTTTATTTATTTTTTATAAACTGAAATTACGTGCTACCCAAACAGTAGAGAGAAGAGGGAAAGGAATTTGAGATGGAAATATAATCCCTCAGAAACAAGCCTCTGCCCTCTTCTCAGATGTTCATGTTGTATTTCTATAAAACTTGGGATTGCAACAACATAGTTTTTCTCTTTTGAGAAACGAGCTGTTAATAAGGAGCATAAAGCTAGCTTAAAAATTAATAGCCAGCAATAAAGTGCATAGTGAGACATAGTGAGCTGGCAGCAGCAAATTGATGCAGCAAGAGTCATCACAGATGCCAGTCCCCAGTTGTCTCTGAGAGATGATTAAACAGATGACTAGAAAAAAAATTAAAATCAGGCTTTAAAAAATTACATTACAAGAGTGGTTGTGGAAAGTACATGATAAAGAAGTAAAGACTGTGTTTCAGAGGAAAAAACCAGTCAGCTGACACTCATTCCCAGTTACTAGTTCATTTAAGAGTTTATTACCTGATAATTACCTCAAATATTGGAGATCAGCAGCTAAGTTGGGCATAAGTGTGTGAAAGTATTGAAGGGAGAACCAGAAAAATTGCTGTGCTGGGAAAGCAAAATCAGTGGGTCTGTTTCTGAAGTAAATTGCAATTAGTAAGAATAAGAATTTGGGCCAAATGTTGCCAATCAGTATTCACAGAGTGTCCCCAAAGTGAATACAGTGCATTCTGTGTGTGATGGAGTGGCATCAGTGCAGGGGACAGTGTGATTTACAGGGGACAATGCAGCTGGCAGGGACACAGCCCCTGCAGCCTGTGGCAGCAGATATTTAGGGAGGTAAATCTGCTCATATTTGATGTATTCCTGGCTTTCTCAGTTCCTGTCCCAGGGAACTAATTGCTGCCTAATGTAATAGCTGCCCACCTCTTTGTAACCACACTTTTCTTGTCACGACTGGAGGCAGGTGTCCTCAGCACACAAAGAGGAAATTGAGTTCTTGCAGTGATGTGTTCAGAGGCTCAAAACAGATCTTTTTCTTTGCCCATGGAAAAGGAATTATTTTAAGGCATAGTTGTTAAAAATATCCTAGAGTATTTTGCCAAAAGGTGACTCTTGGATTTCAGAATCTTTTCTTTCAGAGGAAAACAATTACAGGGTATGGTACCACAGATGAAATTCCTTTATCTGACTAGATATTTTCATTCTTTTTTTTTCTTCCATTGACGTAAATTCAGCCAAATTAAACCAATAGCAACTCTTTCACAGGGAAAAAAAATGTACCAAGTAATTTATATATTACAAAATTTTTGGCACTGAATTCTAAATGGCTTCTGGCAGTGTGTACCTCACCAGGGGTCTGCGTTGGTGTGGCAGCATTTAACTCTGCCTCTGGGACCTCATGGGTTTGATTTGTGAGAATGTGTGGCAGCAACAATCAAAATATTGCCTTCTCACTTGGCATTCAGAGTGTCAGTGTGTGCTCACCAGGCCCCCACCCGAGGAATTAAGAGCACTGATATAGGTTGGTTTGGGTTTTTTTAGTGCCTATTTTTTCTTAAATACCTATGTTTTTTATCTAAACCTGAAAAACCTAATTTTTCAGGTTTAATTGTTTTGTAGTGGAACTACAGAGGATGTTTTACAGCCATGGGTAGCCAAAGATAAAGGGATGTAAAAGTAAATTAAAAGTGACCTTACGAAGTGGTGTGTTGGCTTTTCTTTTAATGTCTATAGATAAATGCTGAATTGCTATGAAAGGTGTGGGTGAGGGTATTTGTGTGTGTTTTGTCAGAGGGAGAGAGATGCTTTGATTTCTAGTTTTGCCTGCCCTGGTTTTATTTCTGGCCCTTGCGTGTCAGGAGTGCCGTGTGCTTACCCTGGGGGAGTGTGGTGCTGCTGAGCCCCAGCCAGCTGCCCTTTCCCTGCCCAAATGCCAGCAGCTCCCACTCCTCACCCTGAAAATTATTTTGCTGACTGCAGCACTGGCAGAACTATGATTTCCAGAGAGTCCCTGCTAGTAAAATCTGATTAAAGTAATTTTTTTTTTTGCCCCACCAAGAGATTAAAACTTCTTCTGCCATGCTGGTTTTTTGCCCTTCAGCTTCTTCCAGGCTGGGTGGGGAATGTCTTCTGGTGGTCCCAGGACGTGTGCCAGCCATAAAAGATGGATTGGGTGAGGGGAGGAGTGTGAGCTCAGTGTTCCTGTAATGTCTGACACTGAGAGCCAGCATGGAAAGGACCTTTCATTAAAGGCAGCATGTGACACTGGTGACCTTTCCTCAAAAGGCAGCATGTGACACTGCATGAGGGCAGACCAGTGCAAAGGAGGCCAGGTTTTCACCTTTGAAGGTCTGGTTTCACTGATCCAGGATTTGTGCCTTCTTGTCCATATGTTGTAAAAGAAGATTTCCAGTACTGGTCTGGCTGATTGCTGTAATACAGAAATTTAGGCATATTTGGTGGCCTTCATCCCCTCTTTATCATACTGTGTTATTTCATGAACTATTTGGGTTAATTTCAATGTGAAGTTAAGCACTGTAGATGATACCAGAGTCAGCAGATGGAACTAATTAATGCCCTATATAAAAATTATACTCAAAATATGGTATAAAATACAATTTTAGTGCATAGTCCTGTCTTTCAGTGCATAGTTTGTGTGCGTGTTACAATAAACATCTCATTGCTTTTATGCTACTGAGGTGACTATTAAGTAAAAACATTAGTTGTGGCTTTGTGATTTCATGTATACATTATGTAATCACAGAATCATAAAATACCCTGTGTTAGAAAGGACCCACAAGGCTCATCAATTTCAACTCTTGGCTCTGCACAGGACCACTCCAAAAAGGTAATAAAATATATAAGAATAGGATAAATATATAAGAATAGGGATAGACAAGAGACAGAACAACTACAATAGTATCAGTGTGTATATATTGTCAATCCAAACCAAAGCCTTTGCAGTAATTTGGTGTCATTTCATCAGTCTCACCAGGTGTGTTTTGTGCTTTTCCTGGCTCAGATTTCCCAGGCCTTGCTGGAGAATGATGCTCATCTGCTGGAGAATGTTCTGATGCCAGCAGTGCTAAATAAAGGACTTTGTGAAAGATGCTTGAGGAATCTCAGGCTGCTTTTTGTGGTGCCTTTTGGTCATGTTGTTCTGTAACTGATGAACGTGGATCAAACTGCTCTCTGAGATGCTGCTGCTCCTTTTGTTGGGAGGTTCTCCTTCTTTTTGTACAATGATATTGTACAATATTCCTCTCAAAGACAGCGTAGAAGTAAGAGTGAGTGAAATTAAGGTAAACAACACTCTCTGATGGTCTGAAAATATTTGTGCTGTCTGTGCTAGGGGTGTGCTTGGCTTGATTAAAGCTGCTTGAGTTTTGTTTTCTCTCTGAACATTCAAAATTGAGAACATTTCCTTTGGAATTTGGTGAGGGACAAGTAGAGCAGAAAGGAGAAGCAGAGCTGTCAGCCAAGGATGAGGCTCCTCACCTGCATCATCTTCTGTTTGCTTAAGGTGTTATCAACTATCCAGAAATTCGGGCTGAGGGGAGGTGCAGGTTTAATAAGTGGGAGGAAAGGACATTGCCTGGAGTTGTGTCTGCAGGAGAATTGTCCAACAGTTGCTAAGACAGGTTTAGATAGCTGGAACTGGTTTTATTGGGTGTGCTTGTGTGAACAGGTCTTTGAATATTCAGAGGATGAGAAAAAATGGTTAGGGCTTAGCTGCAGTAGGAATTTCAGAACTGGTAATACTGGTGGAAATGAGCCAAGAATAGGAGGAAAAGTTAAAGATGTTTGCACAAAAAAAGACCTGGAACTCCAGATGAAAAAGTGAGCTTGTCCAAAGCTGACAAAGGGAGCAAAGTAAATGCCAGGAACTTTGGTGGGTCACTTGAAATTGAATCAACCAGAAACCATGACCATGTCCGGAGGTTGTGCTCTGGTTTAGAAAAAAATTCAAGTCTAGAGCTGTAGATCTCATACCACTTAAACGTTTCTATATTAATCTCTTTCCAAGTTATTAACTTTGAAATGTGAAAAATTCTCAGTTCATTTCCCGGATTATTTCTGGAAGTAAATCCTTCAGAAGCTGGTTAGCAAGCTTAGGAGAAAACACACCAGAGTGCTGTCAACAGCTGTATCCTTGACAGGAGAGCAGAGGCACATCTGCCACTGTTTGTTCCTGTCTGGCTCATTTTTCTGCTCGTTATGTGTGTTGTGTGTGTGTGTCACTGGCTCTGCAAAGACCACACACAGCTGAATCCACAAGATTGCAAAGACCTTTGCAGAAATGAAATTTCTTACTCACTAAAAAGAAAATATACAAATCCCTGCTAAGGATCTCTTGCTGCACCACTTAGCAGCAAGTAGGGGAACTTTGGTCTGGGTAGATTTTTCCTTTTTAAAACCTCTCTGTAAAATGACTCAGAAAAGCTGTGCCAAAACGAGTGTTTCAGTGTCTGGCCCACTCAGAGGGGCTTGTGATCACCAGACTCAAGGGTGATGTGGAGCTGTCTGAACGTGCCAGACAGGTCTGGGAAACCATGGGATGTCTGTGTACAGAAACCTGGGCATCCCGTTACTCCTAAAATAATGTACCTGTCCATCGTGGCCACTGCTCATGCCAAGGGACAGTTTTACAGATTTTGAAGCTCTCCTATTGCTGACCACTCCCAGGGTGTGTTGGTTTTTAAAGAGCAGAGGAGTCTTTAATGATGCTGTGTGGTTGTGCCATTTCTGCCTTTCAGGAGGGACCTTCAGGCTTGAGTGAGGCTGTTGTCATAAACTTGAAAAATGCAGAAAATGATCAGTGCTTAAATAATTAACTTAGGCATGTGCTTATGCTGCACACAAAGATGATATGCTTTTATTAAATTTTCCAAAATGTAAACATGATATATCTATGGGAAGTTTTATAATTTTTTATAGTTGTAGTCAAAGCAGCCTTCTCCCTCACTCCAATATTAGTCACTAGGAAAAGAAAACCCAGAATCTCCACTATATCCTTCTCCCTGTTTGTGATAAGTTAGGAATCTTATTTCTCATATGAAAATAATACACAAGCATCTTGCTTTATATATTTTGTAAATTGTTGCATGAAATTCCTGGGTAACAATTTGTTCCAGAGGGTTTGAAAACCCTTGCTGTAGATTTTCTTCATGAAACAGCTGCTGGTGCTTTGAATCGTGTGGGTGGGTGGATGTGTGTGCTGTGCCTAAAAGGAAAAAAAAAATTCTAGTCAGATGTCAAAGCAAAAATAGGAGATTTTAGAGATTTAGACTGGATGGAGGAGGTGGGAAGCCAACTCTGCAGAGATGTTAATTACCTTGGGAAGAAAAAGAGAGCAGTGGAGTAGGTGTAGCAGGAGATTTACTTAATAGAATTCACACAATCATGAACCCACTTTTGCTGCATTTAGACAGGTTCTTAGTGAGGGCTTTGCAACAGAGGTATTTTATCAGAGGAAAAACAGTTATTAGTCTTTTTATTGGGAGGGGGGCTATTTTTACATCCCTATTAATGAAGAAGGACAAAAATTGTATGGGAATTTTTTTTTATTTGTTGGGTTTTGGGGTTAAAAATGAACCTCATAATTCATGGAATTCTCCTGGGGATTCAAGGCAATTTAAGAGAAAAAAACCACTGTGCAACTGTGAAAATGGCCCTTTTCTCCATCAAACAAGCAGCAGCAGCACATGAGAGGCTTTCCCCATAGAAGGAGTCTCTTTTCTGCAGAGGGAGCTCAGGATGGGAAGGAAATGCCAAGGGTTTCAGGATGTCCTGGTGTCTCCCTCTTTGCTCTGTGGTTCCTCTGCAGTCCCACCTCCAGCAGCAGCACCTGGTGTGGCAGAGGAAGGGTTTGGAGCCCAGTGCTGTCCTGGTTAGCTGTGCAGAACAGGAATTCCTGAAAAGCAGCAGCAGTGCTCACTGCATTGGGGGGAATGGGGGTACCCAGAGCAGGAGCCTGGCAGGGCTCTGCCAGCTGTGCCAGGGGCTGTGCCAGCTCTGCCTGGGCTGGGTCCCCCTTGAGCACCAAGGAAGGTGCAAAGTGGAGAAACTCTGTGCTCTTCTTAATGTGCACTTACAGTGCTCCCAAGGTGGTTATTCATACCCTCAGCGTGTGCAGGAAAAGTGCCATGTAGGTGTCAGCTGCAGCAGACAAAGCAAAGCTAGAACAAAAAAACATTGCTGTTCTTGGTTTGTGTGTCCTTGTGCTTCCCTGGCTTTGCTCAGCTTGGTGGGCTCAGCAAGGGAATCTCTTTTTCCCTTTATTACCATTGCCTTGATTTACTCTGTGTGTGTGTGTACATGTGGACTTTCTAGGACTTTCTCATTCCTAGGGCTAGAAATGAGATGAGTGGTTTATCACCAGTGACATCCTGGTGAAAAGATGTTCCATTCTGTCTAGAGGCACAAGTAGGAAATATAGAGATAGTAGATAGTGTAAAGGATAATACAGATCATGGAAATGTAGGTGGGCTAATTCCACAGAAATGGTGCTGAATATTTGGGATAAAGGAGGAATTTGTCTGCAAATCCACCTCTGACTCCTCATCCTCACATCCTGTGTCACAAGCCCTTCTGATTCATGTCGACTTGATGAGCTGGAAGAACCTGCTGAGCCTGTGATAGCTATGGCCAGAGGATTAGCAGCTTCTTTCCTTCTGCAATTCTGTTTTTAGACTGGGACACATCTTTACTGAAGATTAGCAGCCTGGTGGGTTGAGGAAATTAGATTTCACAAGGGCTGCAAACTGGAAGCACATATTCAGAGGTGTGAAAATGAAATGGGGAGGTTTCAGTATAGTCTTAAGGAGTGGATCTTATGGCTTGGAGCATTGGGGCTTTTCTGGAGGTGTGGTTATTTCAGAGTAACAGGTGATGTGAATTTAAAGGAGAAATTCCAGAATAACTCCTAATCTGGCGTTGTTGTCCCAGAATAAGGTGTCCTTTTCTGATTTAATTTAATACAGTTTGAAAATACATTGGCCAATACATTTATTACCTATTTCACAGCTGTTATTTCAGTCTTTTCCTGAGTAGACAAGCTGGTGGCAGGGCTGGCTGGCATGGCCATGGGAGTGTGTCCTGGCAGATCCTGCTGGTGTATTTGTCCATCCATCCATCCATCCATCCATCCATCCATCCATCCATCCATCCATCCATCCATCCATCCATCATCCATCCATCCATCTCCTCCTCCTGGGGGCTGTGCCAGATGCCATCTGCACTCTCTGCTCTGCTCCTCTTGGAGCTGAGCTCTCTCTCAGCTTTTCCCTGCTGTGACCCTGGCAGGGCTGGATGGATCAGGGATGGCACTGGAGCCAGGCTGGCAGGGCTGGATGGATCAGGGATGGCACTGGAGCCAGGCTGGCAGAGCTGGATGGATCAGGGATGGCACTGGAGCCAGGCTGGCAGGGCTGGATGGATCAGGAGGGCACTGGAGCCAGGCTGGCAGAGCTGGATGGATCAGGAGGGCACTGGAGCCAGGCTGGCAGGGCTGGATGGGTCAGGAGGGCACTGGAGCCAGGCTAGCAGAGCTGGATGGATCAGGAGGGCACTGGAGCCAGGCTAGCAGAGCTGGATGGGTCAGAAGGGCACTGGAGCCAGGCTGGCAGAGCTGGATGGATCAGGAGGGCACTGGAGCCAGGCTGGCAGAGCTGGATGGATCAGGAGGGCACTGGAGCCAGGCTGGCAGAGCTGGATGGATCAGGAGGGCACTGGAGCCAGGCTGGCAGAGCTGGATGGATCAGGGATGGCACTGGAGCCAGGCTGGCAGGGCTGGATGGGTCAGAAGGGCACTGGAGCCAGGCTGGCAGGGCTGGATGGGTCAGGAGGGCACTGGAGCCAGGCTGGCAGAGCTGGATGGATCAGGAGGGCACTGGAGCCAGGCTGGCAGAGCTGGATGGATCAGGAGGGCACTGGAGCCAGGCTAGCAGAGCTGGATGGATCAGGGATGGCACTGGAGCCAGGCTGGCAGGGCTGGATGGATCAGGAGGGCACTGGAGCCAGGCTGGCAGAGCTGGATGGATCAGGAGGGCACTGGAGCCAGGCTAGCAGAGCTGGATGGATCAGGAGGGCACTGGAGCCAGGCTGGCAGGGCTGGATGGGTCAGGAGGGCACTGGAGCCAGGCTGGCAGAGCTGGATGGGTCAGGAGGGCACTGGAGCCAGGCTAGCAGAGCTGGATGGATCAGGGATGGCACTGGAGCCAGGCTGGCAGGGCTGGATGGGTCAGAAGGGCACTGGAGCCAGGCTGGCAGAGCTGGATGGATCAGGAGGGCACTGGAGCCAGGCTAGCAGAGCTGGATGGATCAGGAGGGCACTGGAGCCAGGCTGGCAGAGCTGGATGGGTCAGGAGGGCACTGGAGCCAGGCTGGCAGGGCTGGATGGATCAGGGATGGCACTGGAGCCAGGCTGGCAGAGCTGGATGGGTCAGGGATGGCACTGGAGCCAGGCTGGCAGGGCTGGATGGATCAGGAGGGCACTGGAGCCAGGCTGGCAGTGCCCATGTGTGCCCCTGTGTGCCCCAGCTGCCCCATTCCTGCTCACCGTGTGTGCACAGGGCAGCAGCCTGGGGACTGCGTTTCCAGGAGCCCCATGGGCTTCCCCCTCACTGCACTGGTGTGGGGTGTGCAGGAGTGGAGCCCTTCAGACACTCCAAGTGTCCCCTAAAGGAAGCAGCAGCTGCATTTGTGGGCTCTGCTCGTGCATCATGAGCAGCAGGAGCTGCCAGCACGTTTTTCTCCTTCTACACTCTCAGGTCGTCTTGTGACCTCTCTTTCTTGATTTATTTGGCAGTTTCTCTCCGTGGGAAGGCAGCAGGATGGGTGTGTTTCAGCCCATGAATGTTCTGCTCTACACCAGCCTATTTGCATTCACTTTTATCTGATGAATGCACCCAGTGCTTTCCTAAATGTCTGGAGTCATTTCTGGGTGAGGTGACACTGCTTTGTGCTGTGAACGTACTTCTGTGTCATCTGCAGATAAAAATTTACATCTCAGGTTTGATTTTCTCCCAAAGGAAGTGAAATTAGTGTGAGATTTTGCTTGGCTCATGCAGGTGTATCAGGAATGTTTGCCATCTGATACATTTGCATGTAGGTGAGTGCAAAGGCAGATTTTATTTTAACCACATGTAGACAAGTGAGTTTGATGAATGGGTTTATTATTCTGGAAGGTGCTTATTATATTATACTTCTCTTTGCCTTTGTCTTTAGGGAGAACTCTTTAACCACTTCAGGGATTGATTGCATCTGATTAGAGAGTAGTTTGTCTTCTGAATCCATTATCCTGGATGAAAGTCCACAAGTTTATTCCATTTTATGGTGCAGCTGGAATTTCATTGTGTGTGTATTATACAAATGAGGACCAAATGCACAAAGTATTCTATAAGGGCTCATTTGAATTGATGAGTGGCCTTTTCTTATAGAATTATCATGCTGGATTGCAGGTAGGGATGGAAAGGAGTCTGGTGGCTCATCCTGCCTGCAGCAAAATAGTGCCCTTTTACTTCTCTCCCTCTTTTGAAATTTGAAAATTCTGGCTCATACTTTCACAAAAAAAAAAGAAAAAAAAAAGAAAGGAAAAAGAAAAATTTCCCAGTTTATTTGACCTTTCCCATTGATACGATTGTTCCCTTGCCAGTGGGGTGTCAGTGCTCTGCAGCGATGGCCAGATCGGGGATAGTGAGTGTACAGATGGGGTGAGGATGGGCAGGAGGAGCAGGTGGATAAGCCCCATGTACCCACAGCCTCCATCTCCTCTGAACTCACAGAAACATGAGCTCTGATTTAATCTCCTAAGCTTCTACTTAGGTTTTCACTTCTCTGTAGGAATGCAGCATTTCTGGAGTGCCCGACTGGCAGAGCAGGATTTGAGGGGAAAGGGAGAGACAGCTTCCAGGCAGTTTCACTAACAGCAGCTTATTATAAATTTAACAGATGAACTGTCCGTTTCTCAGGTGTGTGCTCACCACAGCCTTTCCTTGGATTCTCCACTGGCCATAGAAAAAAATTAATTTCTAAGGTGCTCAGCTAATGTAGTGCATTTAATTGCTCAATAAGGTGTTCCTTGGTTTAAAGTGTGCAGCCTTCATTTTTCCTTTCATCATGTCTCATAATACTGAACTGTGTTGTAGAAGATAACTTTAGTGTGTTTCTTTAATATGTTTGTATTTTCTCAATGATTATTGTAGGAGGCATGGAGGAATTTTGTTCTACTCAGGGTCAGCTGTCAGTGAGTGAAACTTTTTCCTTTCAGTCAAACTGGTCGCTTTATTATGTTTTTCCCCAGATGTCTAAGTTGATAGGCACAGCAGGACTGAAATAATACTTTCTATGACTTGAAATTTCTGGGAAGATTTTATTTTTTGAAATAAATTCTGTAACTTAAGAAGTTAGACATTTGCAAGGGTTCACCTGTCTGATGTAAGATTTTTTTAAGCAGAAATACACATATAGCACATACTTTAAGTATATGCTATATGTATACATACACATACTTTCTTTAAAGCTTCTGGAAAGCACCCTGAATTTTGGGGTTGGTGGCAGCTTTTCCTCCTGTTCTTTTGCCTCTCTGTACCATGCAATCCTTGTATTACCACAGTCCCTTTTGCACTGTCAAACCCCTACATAAAATCTCCGATTTTCTTTTAATTTACATCACTGAAATGACACTTGGATTTTATGTTGGCTGTTCCTATGGCACAACTTAGCTGGAGGAGAACACACCTGGGCAGCTTTGCTCCTACCTCTGCCTGTGCTCTGTTTTTTCCCCTGCAAAGGACATTTTCAGGGGTGCCACTCACCTGGCTCTCCTCTGTCTTAATCCTTCTGGGGAAATTTCCAGTGGTGGGGAATGGCAGAAAATCGTAGGTCTGTTTGAAAGTGATGATGCAGAAGGAAGGAAATAAGTTGAGCAATTTTTAAAAAAGCAAATGAAAGTGTCAGCACAGTGGTCCAAAGTCTGGGAGGGGATGGAAGCAAGGAAGGATCTTCGTCTGGTAAATTTATTTTCAAAATTCACACTTTTTGCTAAATGTAAATGATAGCCTAGGAAAAAACTGCTTGGAATACACAGTAAATGATGTTGCCAGGATACTTCCTGATCATGTTAATTAAACTGTCCCACAGATTGGGCTTAATTACTGCATAATTTGCATTTTGGAAATGATGGTAGGCATTACTAAAGAAAGCTCTTGTTCTGCTAGCAGAAAGAACATTGTACATGAATTAATTTCCAGGGGAAGAAGTCGCCAGACTAATATAATGGTGTATCTTGAAAGTAAAGTAAAGATTTTTGATAAGGAACTGACATATACCTCATTCCTCTCAGCAAGATGACATTTTATATTTGCTCCACTAAGTTCCTCAGAGGCTTCATCCACCAGCCTTCCTCTTGTTGGCTGTTTCTTTAATTACAAGAACCACTGTTGCTTTCAGGGTTGCTGGTGATGAAGCAGACATTAGTTAACATGTGTAAAGATGTAAATATTTGTTCCAGGGCCCAAATTTGATACTGCATATGCATTGCTGGTGATGTGCTTCACCACCCTCCCAAGTTAAACTGCCTCTTAAGATTTCAGCTTCTCCTTGTCTTGCTTTTTATTGTCTGGCTTTGTTTGAAACTTCTGATATGTCTCTGATGTGAAACTTCTGATATGTCATCCTGCTTGTGGAGCCCTGAGGACAGATGGAAAAATGCAGAAATATCTCTCTGCCCTTCAGGTCTGAATTCGGGTGTTACTGCTTGGAGGCCTCGAGCAGACAACTCTTGGGGCAGTGGCTGTGTGGTTTCCTAGTGCTAATAAAAGGATTTTGCATCTGCATTTCTGCCAGGGTAGTTCTGTGCCTCCTGACCCTGCTTTGAGTTCAGTGATGTTCCCACAGCCATGTTTAACTGCAGGGCTCTGATGGGACTTTGAAAAACAAGACAAAGCACCAGAACTCCTGCAAGAATGAAGACAAGAAAACAACTGTTTTATTTGGGAAAAAAAAAAAAAATCTTCTGAACACAGCAATTTCCCAATTTAGACTGCTAATTGCTTTGCATGATACCGTTGCTAGGATATGCATTTCCGATGTGACTTGCACGTTTTAATTTTTTTTTTTTTTTTTTTTTTTGCTCTGTGACCAGGTGATCATAAACAGCACCATCACCCCCAACATGACCTTCACCAAAACATCACAGAAGTTTGGGCAGTGGGCAGACAGCAGAGCCAACACCGTGTTCGGGCTGGGCTTCCCCTCCGAGCAGCAGCTGACAAAGGTAACAGGGCTCACTGCAGGGTGAAAAGGCTGTTTGCATCTTGGAAATGCAGCCTGGCACATCTCCAGAGGTAACAGGGCTACTGCAGGGTGAAAAGGCTGTTTGCATCTTGGAAATGCAGCCTGGCACATCTCCAGAGGTAACAGGGCTCACTGCAGGGTGAAAAGGCTGTTTGCATCTTGGAAATGCAGCCTGGCACATCTCCAGAGGTAACAGGGCTCACTGCAGGGTGAAAAGGGGTGTTTGCTTATGGGAAATGCAGCCTGGCACATCTCCAGAGGTAACAGGGCTCGCTGCAGGGCTGCAAAGGCTGTTTGCATCTTGGTAATGCAGCCTGGCACATCTCCAACCTGTGTGTTACTGCAGGTCCTGCTCAGCACTGCAGGTCGCCCATCTCTGGAATTCCAGAATTACCATCCCTGGAATTGCCAGAATTACCATCCCTGGATGGTATTTTTTCTGGTATAATACCAGAATTATCATCCCTGGAATTACCAGAATTGCCATCACTGGAATTACCAGAATTACCGTCCCTGGAATTGCCAGAATTACCAGAATTACCACCTCTGGAATTACCAGAATTACCATCCCTGGAATTACCATCCCTGGAATTGCCAGAATTACCACCTCTGGAATTACCAGAATTACCGTCCCTGGAATACCACAATTACCATCCCTGGAATTACCAGAATTGCCATCCCTGGAATTCCAGAATTACCATCTCCGGAATTGCCATCCCTGGAATTACCAAAATTGTCATCCCTGGAATTCCAGAATTGCCATCCCTGGAATTGCCATCCCTGGAATTACCAGAATTGCCATCCCTGGAATTGCCACTGCCTGTGGGTGGCAGTGAGTGCTGCTGCAGGGGATGAGTAGCCAGGGAGAGCTGATGTCAGGCTTGCTGACAAAACTGCCTCTGCATTAGCACCTCATCCTGAGTTAGGTATTAATGAAACACTTCCCTGGACTAGGAGCTGGGTGCATTAGCAGGCTTGGAAAGGCTAGAGCAGCCTCTTGTTCTGCATAAGCAGCACCTGAAAATACTCCTGTGTCACTGGAGTGGTGGTCTTGACAAGTGCTTATCAAGCAGCTGAGATGATTGTTTGTTCATGTGGTAAAAAGCCCCACTTATCTCACACATACTTGACTCCTGAGGCATTGGCTGCTTGGCTCTGGGCTTCATGAGTGACCTCAGAGTGTGTCCTTGGGCATGCCACAGCCTCTCAGGCTGCTGTGCTCTCCTGTGCTTTAATAAGAAAAGGATCAGGAGAAGAAGGTGTTTCTTGTGGTGTCTAAAGCAGCAAAGGCAGAGCACTGCACTAGAAGGGCTTCCCTATCAAGGGAGTTGTTATAGGAATTTATTTTAGTAAGGCTGCCTTAATAAGTTTTTGCATTTTCTAGAGAACTGCATTTTTGCAAGTGTTTCTTAAAAATTATTTTGATTTTCATATGTTAAATTATTTTTGGACTTGTGATCCCCATAAAAGTACCATGGCATTAATCTGTTATTCAGGGATGATAAAGGCATGATGTGCAAAGCTGATTTAAAAATGAGTTGCTGGAGATGGATATGTTTTATGATGGTTACTCAGGTGTACAGGACTGCTCATTTCACCCATGCATTTTCTTCACACTTCACTTGGGAGTAGAGAAGGACTAAAATGGACCTAGGGAATAATTTTTTTTGAGTAACAGATAAACATATATAATAATGATATAATGCAAACCTTTGGACACTGCATGGGATAATTAGCACCTCTGGATAGCAGTGTTTAACCCTGGATTGCTGCAGTTGCACCTCTGTAACGTGACACGAGTGCCTCAGTGCCAGACTGGGGCTGAACTTGCACCTTGTGCCACATGGAGCAGGTGCTGCTGCGTCTGGCTCAGGAGGAGAGAGGTAAATAATGAAATAAGGCACTGGGTTCACTCTAGTAAGGCAGGAGGTACATTTGGAGGACTTTGCACCCTGATCAGAGAAATTTTAGCATGTTCTGCAGACCTTATCAAACACATAGAAGAAATGCTCTGCTGGTATCAGCTCATCAGTGTTCATGTGGCCAGCCTAGAGCCAGTGTGAATAACCTGGTTTGTTCATGTGGGCACAGGGGCACCACCCCAGCTGTGTTTCTTCCCAGGATATTTTGTATATTTTTGTGCACTGCATGATCTGCTGAAGAGCCCACTGCCCAAAATGCAACCTTCTACCTGCATGAAAGGCTTTCCAAATCAGCAGAAAGTCTTTTTCTGGTCAGAATATTGAGAGGGAGTTCAAGGAGGACACTTCTAAAAATAGCTTGAGATGATTTTTTAAAAAAGAAAAAGCCCCAAACTCTGACAGTTATCTAGCTGAAAAATATAGGAAAACCTGTTTTATTATCACCATGTAAAGCAATGGGACAAAGATACTTCTTTATTGTCTGTGCTTCTCAGTTTAATTATTGAGCCACTAGTAAGAAAGATCAGAGTTGAGAGTGAGATTACAGCTATATAAGTGTACTGGGAATAGCAAAATCAAGTTTCATTTTATATTAATATCATTATAATCTTATAAAAGATATAAATTAAAGCTTGCCTATTTTACAGGAAATAATTGAAGTGCTTAGTCAGGAATTGGAAGGGCACACTAAAACCTCCCTAAACCAGAGATCAATAGCCCTGGCTTAAAATAAATATAAATAAATAAAGCTGAAAAATGTCCGTCGAAAGCAGCAGAAAATAATGAGGCAGGAGAAGAGGCTAGCATGCCTAAAAATGCCTGCATTTTAAAGTATATTGCTTGGCCTAATAAAAGATATTGCCTCATTCTAATGCTTTGCTTCTCTTGAGATACTTCAAGCATTAATCCATACCTGTAGGGAAAAGCAGTTCAAATTAAACATGAGCCATTAATGAAAACTGCATTCTGTGACCCAGTAACCTAATTACCATTCCCATTGATTGGGAGACTCCCAGGGCTTAGGGCTGGTGTCCTACTCAGGGTCCTGTTCCCCTTCTGCAGGAGCTGCTGACCCTCCTTTCCCCACCCTGTGCTCAGAGGGGTCTCAAGGCATCATTCAAGTGTTGTTTCATCCAGGCTGAGGCAGGAATCACAGAAAGTGACAGCATGTGTGGGGTGAGCAGGCAGGGCTGGTGCTGCAGGCAGAGCTGAATTTTGCTCACCAAGGGCTGAATTTTGCACACCAAGGGGTTAAGGAAGATTTCTGCTCTCCTTCAGGGTGCTGTGTGTGAGGAGCTGCAGGTATCCAAGGGCACAGGGACAAAGATTTACACGGGTGAGAAACCCAGTAAAGCCAGACTTTGCACATCATAAAGCCGCTGCCTCTGGCCCCTGGGAAGCCCTGGACTTTATTTCTCTGCACATTCTGTGTGCCAGTCACTGCATTGCAGGGCAGAGGCTGCCCCCGTCTCAGCACAGCCCTGGTGCAGCTGGGATCAGAGCTGGGCATGCCCTGGCTGGGGCACAGCAAATCACTGGGGTAAATAGTCTTGTTGGGAGCCCCTCTGCTCTGTGCTGATCCCAGGAGAGCCACAGGAAAAGCAGGAGTGTGCTGAGGGTCATGGCACAGCACTGCTCCCCCGGGGCTGTCACATCACCCAGCCTTCTGCAATCCCAGGGGGAGATGAAATATTTATGAGCCTGCTTTGGGTGGGAGCAGCTGTTTCATCTGATACTGGCACAATTTGTCAGTAGGAGACATAAAACATAATGCCAGACCAGGAGCTTAAAATTTATGCGTACAAAATCATGCTTTTTAATGTATAAAATGCTAAGGAGCTCTATTTGAAAATATATATATATATATTTCTCCTGGTGGCAAACTGACTGTGGATTTGAACAGCCTTTCAATAATTTGTGCAATGCACAGTGGCACCCTTGAGTCCCCATTAAATTTCACTGGCCAAGACTCCTAATCAAGCAGTGCTGGTGGCTGCAGCTGCCTGGCCAAAGGGCTGCACAAGTGTTGGTAGCAGCAAATCTTCTCCATGATGCAGCTTAGTCACAGTCCTGGGGCGTGGGAAGGCACATCCTATAATCCATGATGGATTATTGGGGTGGGATTCGGTTGGCAACTCTCCTACTCCCGTTTTTGTGGGGTTTTCTTGCTGATTTTGGGAACTTTGCCAGAGGGCAAGCATGGACCTAAGGAGAAGAAACGTGATGAATTCTTGTAGTTTGTTTTGGGTATTTAGATTTTCATTGCCCCTTGAGACCACACTTACCAAGTTTTCATTTACTGAGCACACTTTTTATTAGGAATTTGACATTCATTAAGAATGTAATGGTTTGATGGCTCAAAGTCAACTTAGACCTTGGAGATGGGGCATGATTTTGTGGTACCGATTGTCAATTATTTGTGTTTGGGCAGAAGCAGTTGGTTACTAGAGAGAAATGTGATTTCTCCTGGTGCTTTGGCCCTGTGGCTGTGCCACACTGTTGGACAGCCTCGAGCTGTGGGTGGCTGCAGAACCTCCTGCTCTGCTCCTGTGCAGGGGATGCTGCAGAGCTGGGGCTGGCACTGCCCCTCTCAGAGCAGCAATCACTTTCTCAATGCAAATGTGTTTAATACAAGTGTTGTGAACTAGAGACATGACTGATATGGTTTATGCAATGAGGTCTTTATTGGGTTAGTATTGAAGATTAGCATTGCTCAATCATATGCAATTTTTCATTATGGAAATGTGGGAAAATGTCCTTTTCTTCCCAGCTCACATAATTTTTCACAGCAGTCTCCTGTGTGCTTTAGGAAGATAGCTGCAAAAATAAAATTTGATAGATCACTTCCAATTCTTTTTGTCTGTTCATATTTCGTATCGTCCATGAAGAACCCTCATAAATTTTTCATACATAAGATGAAGAGATTTATCATAGAAGAGAAAGATTTATTATAAAAGACAGACTCAAAACAGCCTTACACTATCCACAACAAACACAAATGTAGAACTTACTGTTGATATAATATTTTAGAAATAATCAGCTGGTTATAGCTGCTCTGTCACAGCAGGAGAGATGCTCTGTGTAAAGTTAGAGTTAAATCACTAAAGGCACGAATGTAATGTGGTTGTTCCTAACGATCTGTGGAGTGCTGGAGAGGCAATCAAGGCATTTGTGAGTGTGGTGACTGCAGTGCCATCAGCTGGAAGTGCTGCCATCCCAGGGCAGGCTCCTTGCATGTGCAGTGCCAGCTCTGGGGCAGGAGAGCTGATCCACAGCTCCATCCTCACCCCAGCCCTGCATGTGCAGTGCCAGCTCTGGGGCAGGAGAGCTGATCCACAGCCCCATCCTCACCCCAGCCCTGCATGTGCAGTGCCAGCTCTGGGGCAGGAGAGCTGATCCACAGCCCCATCCTCACCCCAGCCCTGCCCTGCATGTGCAGTGCCAGCTCTGGGGCAGGAGAGCTGATCCACAGCCCCATCCTCACCCCAGCCCTGCATGTGCAGTGCCAGCTCTGGGGCAGGAGAGCTGATCCACAGCTCCATCCTCACCCCAGCCCTGCATGTGCAGTGCCAGCTCTGGGGCAGGAGAGCTGATCCACAGCCCCATCCTCACCCCCCAGCCCTGCCCTGCATGTGCAGTGCCAGCTCTGGGGCAGGAGAGCTGATCCACAGCTCCATCCTCACCCCAGCCCTGCATGTGCAGTGCCAGCTCTGGGGCAGGAGAGCTGATCCACAGCTCCATCCTCACCCCAGCCCTGCCACTCAACGCAGAGTGCTCCCACAGCATCACTCACCTGCCGGAACCTGGGCTGTAACCATGGGGTGTGTGTGTGTGGGTGTTGGAAATTGCCATTTGTGTGTGTTACACGTGTAAATCCAGATTTCTTTTAGACCAAATGGAGAAGATTTGTTTAATCAGTCTCTACAGTGCAAATTTTACTGAGAGAGCATGCTAAATACCTGCTGTAAATCCAAAGTTAGAAGGCAAGATTGCTAAGTGGATAATTTTTCTTTCTATTCTTCAACTGTAAATTTGGATGGTTTTTTCATGCTTTTATTTACAGTCTTTTCATATTATCCAAGGGTATAATGGCAATCCTTTTGTCACAAACTGTGCAATAAGTACATCTGTTTATATTTTTACTTCTAAAATGTCTTGCCTTTCTAGCATTTCAAATTTCTCAACATACAGGCAAGCAAGACCAAACAGTGTTAGCTGAAAGATAAAATTACCAATTTTTATAGTGGATACATCATAATTTTTAAAACAAATTATGCATTATACCTTTTTTTCCATCTTTGAAATCCTCTTAAAATTTTAAACAGTGTTTAAAGTGTCTGAAGCCCTGCAACCCTGACTGGCTGTGATAATAGTTGTATTTAAAAAATGCCAGACTGGCTTTGGAGCAGATATCCTGCAGCAACTCACAGATGTTGGGATTGTTACCTTCCATCTTTATCTTTCCTTTCCCTCACCTCTCCCAGTTTGATATATCCCTCTTACAGGAGGCATTCAAGCTTTTATCTGAAGTCTTCTACCTTTATTGTTGAAAGTAATAAGAAAATTGGAGCAGAAGAGCTCTGGTTTTGTACAACTCCATCATACATTGAGATCTACCTTCTTCTCCTTTTTCCCATGTTTTGATAATCCCTTGCTTACCTCCTGCAGATGAACTTATTTGCATTCTTTAATTGAATTCACTTGCTCTTAGGAATAGAAGGCATTGATACTATTTTTATCCAAACATATGTCTCTAATACTTTTGTCTTTAATACACTGTCAACACCAAGGGAAACAGACAAGGGGGAGGAAATAAACAGAACCAAATCAAACCAGGAGACACCAACAGTTCCTTTTCCTCCTTGGGCTTTTACTGTGCTTGGCCAGAGTTATAGAGATGCTCCTCTTTTACAAACACCCACGCTTCTCTTGGAAGAACCATCCTTCCAAAGAATTAAAATGTTTTCTCTTGCCAAAAATTCTAAATTAATAAAATTAGTTGTTCACTTTTGGACATCTATACCATATGAAGATAACAATCTTAATGGCTTAATAGATGATAAATCATGTAGATAAATATCTTTCATGCTTTTTGTAGTTTGCAGAGAAGTTCCAAGAAGTAAAAGAAGCTGCCAAACTTGCAAGAGACAGATCTCAAGAGAAAATTGAAACCTCAAGCAATCATTCACAGGTTAGTAATTTAGCTTTAATACCTGTACATATACAGGATAAATAATTTAAAGTTAAATTTTCAAATGGACTGTGCCAGCTTCTGGCAGCCAGCTTCAAGTATATAAAATGCAGATTGCTGAAGATAATTGTCAGCTGCTGGACGTTAGCATTGTCACAGGAAGATTTTTCATCCATCCATGCTCTTTACTTTCATTTAAATCTAATTTTTTCAGCAGTCCTTGAGCTGTTACAACTTTTTTAATAACAGGCAAAGCTATACATCCTTTGATTTGTACTGTTTAACAGAGTTTGAGTCACTGGGAAGTAGGCAGTGTAGTGCTTCAGCAGACAGTAAATGAGATCCATCAGTATCCTTCCTTGTCATCTGTCCCACCCACTGCTGTGGCATTTGCTTTGCCTGGCTTTGTGTCCAGTGTTCCCTGGGCAGCTGTGCTGTGGGAACAGGAGGGTTTTAGGGGTGTTGGAAGAAGCCTGTGTTGTAAATCTGCACAGAACCCTCTGCTGGCAGCATCCTGGTGCCACCAGTGCCCAGCGAGGTCTGGGTTCCTACAAACTGGAGAATTTGAGTGTGGTCCCAGGCTCTCTGCAGGGCTGGCTGTATTTTCATGTGCATTGCTTTAGGTGAGAGTGAGCCCTGCTCAGCAGGTGTTCCTGGCCTGGGCTAGTGTCTAGAGGGAAGTTAGACAGATTTTGATCAGAGAGGAATTCAGATGAATGATCAGAAAAAGCTGCTGAATGGTTTTAGTGTTGCAACCACCCCCATTTGTGGGGCCCACAAATATCAATCTGAGTGGCTGACTTTGGACACTCATTTTGTAAAGAATTTTGTCATGGTCTTTGTAGTTCTCTTTATTTGTTCTCTGTTGGTGGTCAGCACCAAGCAGTGTGTCAACAGTATGTCTTTGTAGGAGCAGTACTATTATTGTTTGTTTGTTTGTACTTTGTCTGTTGTATTGTTTCATTATCTTAAAAAAACCAAACAACTTTTGAAAAACACAAGCCTTATCAAGGAAAAAAAAAACTTTTTTAAAGTTTTGAACTCTTTAAACTTCCATTTGTGTATCACTGTAATTTTTTCATTCTTTTTAAACAGACCAGCTTTGCAGCCAAGATGAAAAGGGTATGTGTGTGTTACCACTGTTCTGCCAGGAGAGCCGAGGTCTCAGCCAAGTGGTGTGGGATCAAGATTACAAAGAGATTGGTGTTGTGGTCTTGCAGGAGGTGCAGGAGACACCCAGTGTTGGTTTGTGTGTTGTGCTGCAGGAGTCTGGACGGGAAACACCCTCCTCCACCCGAGCTTCAAGCGTGAACGGCACCGACGACGAGAAGGCATCGCACGGCGGCCCTGCCGAGGCACATCTCAAATCTGAGAACGATAAATTAAAATTTGCTCTAGCCCAAAGGTGAAGTTCCTGTAGAACCCAAATTGCGTTGGAAAAGTGTGTGCTGTAATTATTTGATGGATGATGATATTAACAGAAATTATTCAGATTGTAATTAATTTGAAATGGTGCTGCAAAACGGATAAATGGACAGATTTTAGCAAGTATCTCCTGGTATCTAGTTGAGAAATATTTCCCATTTCATTTATTCCTGATGTAGTTTGTGAAGAAATAAGCCCTCTTTTATTCTGCTGATGCCAACTCTTATAGCCGTCTTCTTTCAGGAAGTTTTAGAACTACAGAAATAACATTAAAGCCATAGGGGAGCAATTGCTGCTGATAACATGTGAAGCCAATCTGTCTTTGAGTTTGCTGCACTTACTTTGATGAAAATAGATATGGATATTTAAAATTATGAAAGGGAATGAACTCAACCATAAAAAGTTGAAGTGAGAAGTATAATTTCATCAGAGTGCTTGGAAATCTTAGGGGATATTTCTAAATTGTGGACAGAGCCCCTTGAAATCACATTTTTTGCTATTTGCTTTGATAAATAATTTGGAAATGCTGAGAAGAGTAATTTGCAGCTGTAGTGAAAATACAGGCGCTGCAATATGCAAAGTTACAACATTAAAATAGAGTAAATCTCTATTGGGATCTTGCCTTGTCTGCCTCTTGCATGTGAATGTGTATCTGTGAATGGAAGGAAAATCTAACAAGATCAAGCTACTCTTAAAAAAGTATTTAAAAAACAAAGCATCACTGTAAGCAGCATTATCCAGTGAGCAATTCAAGGTTGCATGTATTATCTTTGAAGTACTACTTCTCTCTTTATTGACATTTCAGTAGCTTAACCTGCTTCAAACAGTAATGTGAGCTCATTCCTCTTGCTGAAGACACCTCCACAGGCAGGCAGCAAGTAGCACACAGGGAGTTTCAAAGCCTTCCTCCTGTTCACCCTCTAATCTTGTGCTCTGTGCTGCAGCTCAAAGCTTTGGGGAATGAGTAGTTTAATTCTGCAGCATTATGTAACACTTTTATAGTTAAGACTCAGCATTAAAATAAATTCAAATATAGATCATGTCAAGCCCCTGAAATGTTCCGTTTGGAGTTGCTGTGCCATCTGCAGATGTGCAGAGTGGCTGTGCTGCAGGTGCCCAGCCCCAGGTGCTGCAGCCACACAGCTCAGGGGGTGCCAGGGACCTGCCAGGGTGAGACCCCTGTGTGCAGCTGGACCCTGGTGGGCAGCTGGACCCTGCAGCCTGCTCTGGCAGCAGGGCTTCAGTTCCAGACACGGGCACTGCTGCTGGGGCTGGCGGATCCCTTTGTTTTGACAGAGGCAGTCAAATGAAGGCTTTTGCTCTCCATAGGAATGTCATGGCTAAGGGCAATTCCACACATCTGAGTGCTCTTCCTCCTATTGCAACAAATTAATGGTGAACTCACCACCTGGGGGAGTTTGCAGGCAGGTAGAGAACAGCAGCTCACAGGGACACAAGGTGAAACCAGCTCATGGTGTCCTGTTTTCCTCAGTTCAACCAACGTGAAGAAGTGGGAGACGGAGCTGCAGTCGCTGCGGGAGAGCAACGCGCGGCTCTCCACGGCCCTGCAGGAGTCGGCGGCCAGCATCGAGCACTGGAAGAAGCAGTTCTCAGCCTGCAAGGAGGAGAACGACCAGCTGAGGGGCAAGGTAGAGAACAAACCCACAGGGGAGCTGCCCCTCCAGCCAGCTGCTGCCACCAGGGCTCTGCTCTGGGGTCTCTGCAGCTTCTGGCTGTTTGTGCTGGCAGGTGGAGCTGGTCTGTGAAAGGGGATGGATGGGGGGCTCAGGCAACTGCTGCCCTCTGCACACAGCAGGCAGGAGGAAGCAGAGGAGCTGCTGCATCACCTGAAGGTCCCTGAGTCAGGATTTGGGAGACTTGGTGTCAGCAAGGCTCTAAAAGTGGGACTGTTACTGCATATCCCTGTCAAAGCTCACTCAAATACTGCCAGATATGGATGAGCAGAAGGCAAAGTTGTGGCCTGGCTGCCAGGCTGAGCAGAATGTGAGGTTATAGCCAGGAACCCAGCCTGGGAACCAGTCAGGATTAGAAGCAAATCCCAGCAGTGTGCAGGGCAATGAGGATGTGAGTCGTTTCCTCAGCACAGTGGGCTTGTGAGCTGGGACATCCAGCACTAACACCTGGCACATCTCATGCAGAAACTTGCCAACAGGCATCATCAAAAACCTTTCCCCTTCATTACTGAGCACATCTCTCAGTTGTGTAAGATGGAGGGTTAGCAATGGCTACAGCAGAGAACAACTCAGAAATCTGTGAAGTCTTAGAGTAGTCATTAGTGCCATCTCAGATAATACTGTGCTATCTGCAGCAGCCCCTATGGGCTCAGGGGATCCTGGGTGTGGGAGATCCTGGTTTCCATGAGTGCTGATTTTGCAGAGATATTTTCACCCTATTCATCCTAAATGCTTTTGGAAAAGCTGGATCCTTTTCTTGCTGTTTAGATGGATCACTGGGGCATTTGAAGTTGAGATCAGATTGTATCTGTCTGGTGAGGATATTTTTTGTTCAGTACTTGCTTTGGAAGAGGGAAGGAATTTAATGTCTTTTTGTGTGTTAGTAGGCTGCAAGTAGTATTTTGGTGTTGGAGGGAGTTTGGGTTGTTTGTTGGCACTGAAAGTCCTTGTGGAACAGCACCCTTTTTTCTGAGGCCAGTATTCACTGTTTATTCACTGGTGTTTTATGGGTGCTCAGTGATAATGCAGAGATCAAACCAGATCTGTATTAACTGCTATTACATTAACAAATTAATATTAGTTGTTATATGATTTGGGTTCCTATATCCAGTCTGTTGTTGATAGGGGAGAAGTGAGGGACTGGAACAGTATGTTATGGGAAAATATAATCATTTGCAGGGTAGTTATTTCCCTTTCTGTACTGTGGAAGGGAAAACTTGTTCTCATCAACACACGCCACATCCCAGCAGCTGTACGAGAAAAGAGGAGATTATTAAAGCACCGCTGCTCTTACTGCCTCTGCAAAGTCCCCATGCTGGTGACCAGGCTGTGCAGCAGTCTGTCTGTATAATGTGCTGAATTTCTCTGTGCAGGGAGGTTTTCTGAGGTTTTCCCCAAGTAGGTTCCTTGCTCAGTGCTCGCATTGCACCACTGCAGTGCCCTGGGAAGTTCCTTCTCCTTTATTAATTGGGTCAGAGTTTTTTGCATATTGCTCTACCTTCAAATGAGGGAAGTTATAATCCCAGAGCAACATGGAGCTGAGAATTAAAGTACATACTTTAATGAGCTGGTCCATTGGCCTGTGGGAAGTGCATCTCCTGGGAGCTGAGTCCAGAGCTGGCAGCAGGAGCTGTGGAGAGAGCAAAGCACATCTCTGGGCGACAGAACAAAGCTGCAGATGTTGCTCTGAACTGCTTCTCCCCCCAAAGTTTTGATGTTGCGTCCCTCATACACCAGCTAGAATAATAAGCAACCCCCAAGAGATTTCTTATCCTAGTGTGTTAAGAAAACCATTCCTTGTAGCCTTGTGTTGGCTTCAGAGGAGTGAAGTGCAGATTTTATCCCCAGTTCCACTTGTGCATTCCTGAGTTACAAGAGAGACTGTAAGAGAGAATAAATACGGACCCAAGGTTTCCTAGTGGATGTGTAAATTGACTCTTTTGAAGGAAAGAAGTGATAATTTGGTTGCAGTGAATCAAGTGCTGTGATTTAGGAAACAGATTCCATGTCCATTTCATCAGCTGTGTCCTGCCCCAGATTTTCAGAAATTTGAAAAATTTCACCCAATGTCTGACATTTCTTAAAGATTGAAGAACTGGAGGAGCAGTGCAATGAAGTAAACAAAGAGAAGGAAAGAAATGCACAGTTGAGTAGACGTCTCCAGGAGCTGGAAACAGAACTTCAGGACAAAGAGCTGGTGAGTGCCCTGGACACAGAAATGGCATTTTCATGTTTGATTGGGACTGCCTGCTTCTCTCCTTGGGTGTAGATTTATGGAGTGGCTGACCTGCCACCAGAAGCAGCCTGATGCCTTGGGGTGTTGCCTGTTTCCAGGTTTTCCATGCACAGTCCCTTGTTTGGGAGTGTTTCTCCATCCAAGTTCCGTGATGTGTTATGTCCTGTGGCTGCACACTGTAATTTGGCAGGGGATAGAAAAAAAGATGCTTTTATGTATACAGCACTTGTCCTTGCAGAAGAGCCAGTGGTGAAACTTGGTGCCCAGTGCCAGACAGATGTGTGCTGAGAACAGATTCATATGACTCTGCCTGTGCCAAAAATTCCTGTAGGCATCAGGATTGCCATTAAAAAGACATCATTTAGAAAATAATTTGGCATTTGAGTAACAAATCCTGTTTCTTTTCTGGATGGCTTATAGTTTGCAGCTTTGCTGGTTTATGGTCTCACTCTGATCTCAGGGCTGATGCCAGGAGCGAGAAATTCAGATTCATGTAGAGTACCCCAATTTGTCATTTTTGACATTACAGGGTGTTAATTTTTCTAAGGGGAATGATGGCTTGGAACCCCAGAACAGTGGGAAAATACTGAGAAGTTCTTTTCTTTCCATTGTCACACTGACCAAATGCTCTGAGCTGGCTGAAGAAGAAAAGTGAAGTTTGCCCGTGCAGTAAAGTTTGCCATGTGCCATTACAGCATCTCTGCAATCTCTGGTGCTCTTAAAAGCTCTGCTGTTAAGGGGTTTTGTGGTGCTGGGAGGAAATAGTTTAGGGAGATGCATTTTGATACACTGTCATAAATACAGTGTTTTTCAGCTCTTTATTTCAAAGGAAATTGTAATGCTGTCTTCCCAGGCTTTCTGTGGCAGTAGCATACAGAAAAGCCCTTATTCTCTCCTAGAATTCTCCTCAAGGTTCATTTTTTTACTGTAGCAAATGAACCAGAAAATTGATCGACTTGTGAATTTTACGAGCCTGTCTTCCATTTACACTGAAAGTACACTAACTTGTTTTAAAAATTCATGCTTACATTAGCATGTTCTCAATTAGCTCTAAACTACCCATAAGTAATCTTTGGTCTGGAATCCATGTGCTGATGGCATTGCCATGTAGGAGCAGCTGCTGAAACCCTCCTGGTGCTTGTGCACCAAGTGGTTCCTCCCCAGATCCACATCTCTGATTTTGGACAAGGCTCCTGTGGGGAGCAGTGTCAAATGCTTTGCACAAGCCCAGGTAGTGCAGGGGAGCACCCCTCTGCATTCTCTGGGGGTCATCACCCACAAGGGCACTTTCTGGAGGAGGATCTTACACTTTTTTTCAAGTCAAGTTGTCCTAATTTCCAACAGAGACATGGATTCCTACTGTTGCTGTTTCCATTAACTCCCACCATCAAGTCTGCTCACTTTGGGCAGCGAGGCCAGAACTAAATACAGATTTTGGGGAGGGGGAAGGTGGTGGTTCTCAGAGCTGTGCCATGGAGGAAAGCCCATCACACCTGTGCTCTGTAATGATGTCTCTCTATGTGCAGCTGGTAAAGCCACTGTCCTTTTTTTTTTGGTCTGCTGTCATATGTCATTGAAATTGTCTAATTTGCTCTTTGCTACCATCTATAAATTGCTTGTAGCATTACAGCCATTCAGATTTCTCTGGTATTTAATACACCTTTTGCATAGTTATGTGGTTTAGTTTAACATTTTATTAATAGAATTCATGGAGTTCATGCAAGAGATGGGATTACATTGCCTGTTTTAGAAATGCAAAGTAAAAAATTTAGTGAAAAAATGTATTCTTGTGGAAAATTAGCAATTTTGGAATGCAGGCAGGTTATTTTGATTATTTTCCATCCAAATACTGTGCAGAATACAATAAAATATGCAAAGCCATTTCATCTTTTCAGATTTTCATTATGTTTTAAATTGAAGCTTGCACTAATATTTTTTCTTTTATGTTTTCAAAGGAACTGGAAGAGCTCCGAAAGCAGGGTGAAATTATACCAGAGCTAATGTCAGAATGTGAATCTGTATCTGAACAATTACAGGTACAGTTAGCAGTGAAATTAGTTTCAAAATAGTTCGTACCTTTCCTTGATTTTTTTTTCATTGCAGCTGTATGCATTTCTCTATTCAAACTTCAGTGTTTCAAGGCAAGAGAAGTCCAGTTTGTAAAAACAAACAATGCTAATTATATGCAAAATGCACAGTGCCATTCCCAGCACAGGAGTGATGAAATAGCTCCACTGCAGACATTGGTTTGCCTGGGATCATGGAGCATCCATCTCCTGCAATTCCAGGCTGTATCGGTAAAATCCAATCAATAAATAAGCCATCAGGCCAAGTGGAATTAAAAAAAAAAAAAAATACCAATAAATCCCAAAGTGCTGAATAAAGCAAATTTATTCCTCAGACAGTATTTCCTAAGTTTGTTTTTCAAGGTTAAACCACCGTAGATAATTCTGTATGTAATTGATGGCACAGTGTCTAATTCTGCCACTGTAGCAATGACACAAATGTATGCACAGTTCATGTTTAAATCCAGCTGAATTTGAAGATATCACCCAAATGACAAAGTCTGATGCAAAGCATCTTTTCCAGTTAATCTGTGTCCTTTCCTGCATGGGCTTTTAATCTGACACACTCCTGTCAGCTGCTCTCAGAGGTGCTTGTGTTAATCAGTTTACAAAAGTTGGAGCAAACTCTCCCAGCCCAGCTGCCATTTGTTGCTTTAATTTATGAAATGCTGCTCATCCCTCTTCTCTATGATTCATCTCATTGTCTCTTTTGTCTTTAAGGCTGCTGAGAAAAAGAACAAAGATCTTGAAGAGAAAGTCAGAACACTAAGGACAGAAGTGGAAGAGAACAAACACAGGCAGACCAACCTTAAAACTGAATTAAAGAATTTTTTAGATGTACTAGACGGGAAGATAGATGAATTACATGACTTCCGACAAGGACTGTCTAAACTTGGGGTTGACAATTAGATGGCAATAGATCTTTTTTGTAATCTAGGGTCTGGATGTTTGATGTTTTGTTGATCCCAAACGTGTGTTTTACAAAATATAACTAGAATGTTCCACTTGTTTGCATTGGTTTTGTACATAGAGGCTGAAAATTTGCTGTGGGGTTTTTTTTGGTGGGTTTCTTTATTTTTGTTTGTTTATTTACCAAACCAATCATGCTGCTCACTGAATTCTGTTGACATTAGAAACTTTCTATATTGCTGCTCTGGCTTTGTGGGGTTGGGAACAGGTAGAGGGTTCTGTCTCAGGAATCTGGAACTAGATCTACCTTAAAATGAATATGCAGTTAGTTGTTGCAGGGAAATTTATATCTTTCTTAAGGGCTGTTGCAACCATAGAAACAGAAAAGAAGTCTTTTTCTTGTCTGGACTATCAG
Organism: Melospiza melodia melodia; assembly: GCF_035770615.1. NCBI lineage: Eukaryota > Metazoa > Chordata > Aves > Passeriformes > Passerellidae > Melospiza > Melospiza melodia. The sequence continues at coordinate 11,117,805 of NC_086208.1, read as the reverse complement.
CACTCTTAGCAGAATTGACTTTATTCCGTGGTGGAGCAGAGAGATTAGCTGGAGCCCCTGCAGTTTGTAAAATGTGCCTGTGATGAGCTGCAGTCAGGAGAATCACTTCTCACAGATACCAGGATCTTTAGGGACCATGTCAATCAGGCCCAATTCAGCCAAAAAACCGCAGTGGATTTCAGATAACCTCTGATGGAGGGTTTGTGTGCTTGCCTGGACCCATAGAGCACAAAGTCAACAATGCAGAAATGAGTTCCAGCTCTTGAAGTCTCACCAGTCAGTGGGAACAGCTTCTCTTGCTTGGCAGCATCACCTCTCTCTGCCCTCCAGGTTTGAACCCATGTAGTTCCATCATTATGTGCATCTCTGAAAAATGCCCACCTGAGTCTGGGGACCAGGTATTTATTTTGAAAAGTGATATGTTCCTGGTTTGCACAGGACTCATGCCCTCTGCGTGCAACTTGATTGTTGTTGATCTGCAGCAGTGAGGAAGGGGAAATGGATCTGAAAAGCATCATCAGGTCACTGGAAGGTGTTGCTCAGAAACAAATTTCTGCCCAAGAGACTGGCAGGGCAATGACCATGGGAAATTAAAGTTCTTTCCTAGAATTTCTGCATTCTCTTGCAGTAGGGTAGGAATTAGTCACCAAGTTAGATTGCACCAAAAAAACCCTCAACCCCAGAGGCAGAAATGCTCTTTTATTCTTGAACTGATTATTCAGCAGCTCTGAGAGTGTGTTGAGAAATTCAAGGTCATTCACCATGGCCTTCAGTGAGAAGGAAGTTCAGTTCATCACAGACAGGGATGTAAAAAGGGTGAGAGAGGAGAATCCAGCCCAAGCCTTGCTCTTTCCCCAAGGACTTCCTTCAGCTTCTTTCTCCATAACCTGTATTGAGAGTGTTTAATTAATTAATTCAGGAAAGTACTTCTGTGTACATGACATTGTAATTTGCTTGATTCAGACAACAGTTTGGCTAAGCACTGTTTTAGTGCTTGCCAGCAGGGACTGATATAAACTGGCCTTGCTTTCCTTGGAATTTCAACGCTTTTTCCTTTTTTTGGCACATCTTGATTATTAAAGTGACCTTTAAAAGAAAGGTGGGTTGTAGATAAAACATGCATTGAATACTTTTTTGCAGATGAATGTATAATCCCCGAGGTGGACATAGGATCTGCAATTGTCCCTTGAATTTTCATTTCATCTCTTACTGTTACATTATTTTCATTGCCTGTTTTTTAGAATGGACTTTGAGTATTTTTACTTTTACTCCTTTGAAACAATGGATGTAAAGCTAGGACCTTTCATAACCATTATGACCATTTACATCTCTTTTTTTAAAAATTGATTTAGGCTGTTGATATTTAAAAATAAAAATAAAAATCAGGTACATAGCATGTAGGCGTGTGAAAATTAGACTTTGCCAGCATGGAAGATTCAACAGTTGCATAATGTGGGGTTAGATCAGACTTCTCAAAATTGAAAATGACGTCAGCAAGTGTGTGGTTGTGCACAAGCAGTCTCCATTTTTAGTCTTTTTATTTGATAGAAAGTCAGATATACACCATAATTTAGCAGGCAGCTCATCCTGCTTCTCCTCTCCTCCCATGCTGCTTTTTGGTCTCTGCATCAGCTGGGAGCCACAGGATAACACAATTAAGAGCTGCAAGCAATACTGGCAGCCAGGGCCCTGCTCCTCCCCGTGGTTCATTGCTTTTGCACCAAGGACCCTGCCCTCTCTTCCTTTTCCTGCTGAGTGATCCTAGGGCTTCTCTGTTTGTTTTAACATAAATTGTTTTTAACATGATGCTGGGTAAAGGGATGCAAAAGACTCTGTGAAAAAATCACATGATCTGGTTTAATCCAGATCTTTGTTTTCCACTTTAGTCAGGTCTGTCTCAGATCCAGTTCATTAGGAATGTATTAAGCCACTCTTAAATTGCAAGAGAAGTGTTTCCATGGGATTGCATCGATTAAACAGATGGAGTTTGATGGTGGCACATTAAGCCAGTGCATAGCTGTGTCACAGGCAGTTATTTCTGGGTGCTTAGTGCCCACCAGAGGAGCAGTGGAGAGTCCTTAAAGAAATCCTGCCCTGTCTCTTCTGTCTGCCCCAGATGTGTGTATCACATATCTGCTATTGCTCTGATGTTGGGTCCTTCGGGATGCCTGTAAACAGTTTTATGCTGTGGGAAATTCTGTCCTTCAAGCCTCCAAGGGCTTGTTTTAATTGCTTTCTTTCTTTTTCCTTCCCAACAGCACTAAGTTGAGAGCTACTATGTATAATCACTTAAACTCCCCAAAACTCCATCTCTCTTAAGCTTTCCATCTCCTTCCTTGGATTTTTCCTCTTCAAGAGAAAAAAAAAGAATGGCAGTGCATGCTCTCAGGAGTGTTTGGGCACCAGCTGCAGCTGCCCTCTCTGGCCTGTCCCTGTCCCTGTCCCCAGCCAGGGCACCGATGGTGTCACACACTGCGTTTTCCTTGGCGCTGTCTGGTGGCCCAGCACTAACCCCTGTGCCAAACTGGGAGCCTCCCACTGCTCCTCTGGGGCTCCTCCCAGCACTGAAATGCCTCCTGTGTGCTGATGGGAGCCCCAGGGCAGCCAGCCTTCCCCCACCAAAATGCACACCCCATGCTGTGGATGCACTGACCCTCCTGTTGTGCACAGCTGGAATTTCACCTGTCCTATGGGCACCCTGAGTTCAGCTGGCAGACACCTGCTTAGGGATGGCCCTAAACACTGCCAGGGCCAAGAAATACTCATCCCTGTCCAAAAGAGGATCTGCAGAGCTTGGTTTTACTTGTTACACAGTGCTGGGCTAGTCCTGGTCTCCCTGTGCCTGTCAGCAATGCCTTGGTCAGCGCTCTGCTCCCACCCAGCCTGAGCGCATTTACAATTTACAGGGGGCTGTGCCTCACCTTGGTGACCATGAGTTCCCTTTCTGAGTTCCCTTTCTGGACACAGGTTTCTCCCTCTGAGTGGTTTTTATGGCAGGATCTCTCCTACCTCACTTATGGTCTTTCCTTGACAAAGGACATGAGCTTGGCACTTCCAGCAGGGTTTCTGTCAGCTGCACCCCAGGGTCCTGCCACACTCCATCCTGCCTGCCTGGCATCTCAACCTGGTTGTTCCAACAGGAAAAATCTGTGCTGGCCTCCTGTGGCACCAGGACAGAGTGTGACTTGCTGACCTCTGGGTGAGATGCTTCTTTGAGGTGGTGTTAGAGCTGCTGAATAATGCCAGGGTTTGAGGGGTTTTGACAAAATGAGAAATAAACAGGTGTACCCTGTGTTACATAAAAGCAAAAGTGACATAAAAAATAGAGTTATTTTCAAGGGGAAAGAATATTCCATTAGATATATTATGTCACTTTTTGGAAAAAGACCTTAGTCTCATATTAGGAATAAATTATTTCAAAATGAAAAAATGGAAATTTGTTGCACAGCTCAGAATAAAGAAGATTAACCTTTTTGGGGTTTTATTTCTTGGCTGAATATTTCTTTGCCAATTCTGACTCAACTTCACAAGTAGTTCTGTTTGGCCTAGAAGTGCATTTTCAGCAAATGCAGCACTTTGCAGTGCTCTGTCTACATTGGTGTCTCCTTTACTAAGTGAGCTCACTGGAAGAAAACTGTATTTTCTTTAAGAAATTCAACACCACCTGTCCTTTTCTGTATCCAAGCATTCAAAATATGTACTTTCTAAAAACAGCTTTACACTGGGTTCATCTGTGGCCAGACAACAAATATTATTTAGACAATATCTTTTCTTCTGGACAAATAACTGATTTGGCTTTTATGTGAGCAATTTAGGGAGAACAATTTTTTAAAGCTGCTCATTGGATTAAGGTGAGCAGGAGGGATTTCTGCTGTCCCTGCCCTGCCATTGTGTTACAAGGGTACCAGCCAAGGCACTCGTGGTGCTCCCCTGCCCTGGCCAGTGGCTGCCCAGTGGCTTGTTGGGCACAAGGAGCACTGGCAGCAGGGCACAAATTGTCCAGAGATTTCTGTTCTCTTCTCTGTGCTGTTTATTTTTTTTTTCCCCAAGTCTTCATTTCTCTTCCTTATTAATTTTTTGCTGCCTTTGGCTGCGCCGTAAGTGACAGAAGGAAAATTCCCTGCTACTGTCACCACCTTGCAGTGGTGGGAGTTTCTCAGCTCTTCCTTAGGCTCTTCCAAAGAGTTATCTTGGCAAAACTCTTCAAAGCATCAGTGGTTTATAGGGAATATAGTGCTGTCTTCCTGAGCCTCTGGACTAACAGAGATAAAACCCCTGTCAGGGTGAAATGCCTCCCTCAGCTCAGTGTGTGCCCAGGACTAAATCTGAAGGGAAAGGGTATAAGGGGAGGCAGCAGCAGCAGCAATTTTTTTTGCTATTATTTCAGCAGAGATTTCAGTGAAAGATGTGCTCTGCCCACGAGCTCTGGATGGCCACGCTGATCCACCACCCCCCTGCCTTTGTCCAGGCAGTTCCAGGCTGGTCAGGCCTGTAAATATCAGAATTTACAGCATATCACACAGGGGGGTAGCTGTGTGCAGGGCAGCACAGCTGGCAGAGCAGTGCAGTCTGGTTATGGTCAGGCACTTCCAGCCAAAAACAGGAGAAGCTGTTCCTGTCCCACAGGGCTCAGCAGGAGCAGGGACCTTGCAGAAGGGCAGGAACAGCTTTTGGGGGCTGAGGGGCAGCAAGGAGCCCCAGGCTGGGCTGGCAGGCTCTGGTTGTGGGCATAATTTAGCAGAAACCAGAAAGCTACCCTAAAGTAATTTTTCTTTCCATGGATGGTGCTCAGCAAGCACCTGTGTGTCAGGCAAAGCCATCCACAGCCACAAGGTGAATCAGACACAGCCAGAGAGCCCCAGCTGCCCCACAGCCTGGCCAGGGGTGCTGTGCCGTGCCCCAGGAGCTCAGCAGGGCCTTAGGCTCACTGTCGGAATGTAAACCTGACATGATGTTTGCACATCTTAAAGCCATGCTCTGCAGCAAATGATAAGTGAAACAGAGTCAGGAGATGAGTGATAAATGTGATGAAGGTGCTTCCCAAGGAGGGCTCTCCTGCAGGCTGTGGGCAGAGCTGGTCCTGGCCAGGAGGGCTTTGCTTGCATCGCTGGGGATGTTGGATGTCCAGCCTTTGATTTTCTACTGTGTTTTATGTTAGCTCTTCTTCTTTTTTCTTCTTGTTTTTTTCTTTTTTTTTTTTTTTTTAAGCAAGTAGCCTGAACATACAATCTTCAGATGAAGGTGCCTATACTTCCAAAAATTTTATATGCACATTTTGAAAGTTAGTTAATTTAGTTACCTAATAATAATAATGGTACATACAAGAAAGGCACTTGAGAAAAAATTGTCTGCTATTGTATTTTTGTTTGGGTTGGGTTTGTTTTTTTAACACTGGTCAGCAATAATTATTTTAGCCATATACTAGCTGAAAAGACTGATAAGCAAGATTTGTGAACTAAGCTTCTAAGTTTGCAGGATTTTGATTAACCTGGGTATGTGATGAGGAAGCTATGCTCAGTAAAAGAGTATTTTGCAGCATTTAGATGTTTTCATTTAATTGCCTAATAGTGATCATGAACATAATATTCTATAAATCTCATCATGAATGACAAACAAAGCACATCGTTTTTAACATGAATATATCCCTTGTAGTTGAAAGTTCTGAGAGTGTACTAGTGTGGTCTGCTATACCAAAATATTTAGGTTATTATGAGGTTTTAGTACTAAAGATAAACATACACCCTGTTTTTACTGTTTCAAGTAAAGTTTAGTGAATGACAGTTTGTTGATATACAACTGTGGGAAAACACTGCAGTGCTCTAAATGTATATTTTTATTTGGGTTTATTATATTTAGTATATGTTTCAATGAAAACTGAAGTGTTTACTACAGTTGGATCATTGTAAAAACATCTCTTACCTCATTTTGTCTGCTGTAAAAAAGTACTATCCTCTTTTTTTTTCTTTTTTCAAATTGACCGTAGACAGTCAATGTTAATATTTAGACTCCTAGTAGCAGTAAATGCTGGGTTTTATATCTATAAAATGAAAACTTGATTTTTTTCTTTATGAACTTATTATATAACTTTGTGATTTTTATCTGATTTTATTGTAACATAAAGTTGTTTTATGTAAAAATATATAGTTTAAGTAAAATCTCCTGTCTCACTGTCTTCATTGACTTCAGAAAATGAATATCTTTGAGGCTGCAAGTCTGGACTCAATGGAATGCTGTCCTTTGATCAGAAGAATGTGATTTTGGTCTGTATGTGTGGTATCAAGACTTGGAAATTTCAAGAACTCTTTTTCAAGTGGTGGAGCTTTAAAATGTTTGTCTTGCTTCACTTTGTCCATTAGCCCAGTCAGAGGGGATGCAGGATCAGTGGAACTTACATGACTGGAAAAGTAGAATTTATAAATATTTGGAGATGAAATTTTGGACTTACTGAGTGCTGAGAGAGGCCTGTTGTCAGGAGGAGGCTTTTTGTTGCCCTGTTTTGGGTATGGTCAGGGCTGAAAACCCTCCTGTGATTTCTGTAAGTGATGCACCTTCTCCTGGTGGCAGCTGAAGCTGGTGTTGTCCCTGGAGGGGTCACCTGGGACTCAGGATGAGCCTCTGTGTTGGAAGGAGATGTTTGGGCAGCTCAGCAGCACACGGCAGTTATGGGAGCCCTGGGGTGAGGCTGCTCTGTCACAGACACATTTGATGAAAAACCCTTTCCTTAGGATTTTTTTTTCCTGGGAATCTGAGAGGCCTCAGGAACGAAATGTAAACATTGATTATCTGCTGCTGTGGAATGCAACAGGTGCATCTGTGATTGGCCCATGTTGGCTGTTTCTAATTAATGACTGTCTCAGTCAGTCAAAAGCCTTTGTTATCATTCCTTTTCTATTCTTAGCCAGCCTTCTGATGAAATCCTTTCTTCTATTCTTTTAGTATAGTTTTAATATCATATATATCTTAAAATAATAAATCAAGCCCTCTGAAACATGGAGTCTCCTCCCTCATCCTAAGACCCCTGTGAACAACATTAGAGCTGCTCCCCAAGGCTGCAGCCCAGGGGCACCTGGAAGGGAGCAGGACATCCCTGAAGGGAGCAGCACATCCCTGGAAGGGAGCAGGGTATCCCTGAAGGGAGCAGGACCTCCCTGGAGGGAGCAGGACATCCCTGAAGGGAGCAGCACATCCCTGAAGGGAGCAGGACATCCCTGGAGGGAGCAGGACATCCCTGGAAGGGAGCAGGACATCCCTGGAGGGAGCAGCACATCCCTGAAGGGAGCAGAACATCCCTGAAGGGAGCAGCACATCCCTGAAGGGAGCAGGACATCCCTGGAAGGGAGCAGGACATCCCTGGAAGGGAGCAGGGTATCCCTGGAGGGAGCAGCACATCCCTGAAGGGAGCAGCACATCCCTGAAGGGAGCAGGACATCCCTGGAAGGGAGCAGGACATCCCTGGAAGGGAGCAGGGTATCCCTGGAGGGAGCAGCACATCCCTGGAAGGGAGCAGCACATCCCTGGAGGGAGCAGCACATCCCTGAAGGGAGCAGGATATCCCTGGAGGGAGCAGCACATCCCTGAAGGGAGCAGGACATCCCTGGAAGGGAGCAGCACATCCCTGGAAGGGAGCAGGGTATCCCTGGAGGGAGCAGCACATCCCTGGAGGGAGCAGGACATCCCTGGAAGGGAGCAGGACATCCCTGGAAGGGAGCAGGGTATCCCTGGAGGGAGCAGCACATCCCTGGAGGGAGGGAGCAGCACATCCCTGGAAGGGAGCAGCACATCCCTGAAGGGAGCAGGACATCCCTGAAGGGAGCAGGACATCCCTGGAGGGAGCAGCACATCCCTGGAGGGAGCAGCACTGTGCTCAGCACAGACAGTAAATACACCCTGCTGCTGGACACTGATCACACAGCAGCAGGGTTTCTGTCCCTGCACCAGGCCAGGCTTACCCAAAGGAAATAAGATGTTTGAGGACTGTAAAAGGGCTGTGGCTCGTTGTGCCTCTGTTACTCTGGGCTACAAGGCTGCAAATGTCAGCTTTGGGGTGAGCAAGGAACTCATCTGCCCCTGACCTTTAGTCAGAGCTTTGCTACGAGGAGCCATCAATAGTTCTGACGAGCTCTACAGCAAATTCTTGCAGTCTCTGAATAACCAGGGTCTACAAATCAGTAGCTACAGAAGTATCACAGTAAAATGCAAGTGACAGTCTCTAATTCTGAGCAAAAACCACCTCCATTTATCTATTTGGATCTGCATAATCATGAGTGTTAGTACAACAGAAGTATCTGTGAGTACATCCCATCACTACAATTATCAGAAGCCAGCCCCATTCTGTCCCTAGCAAGCTGGTGGTCCCACAGTGGGCATTCCCACTCCTCCATGTGGGCACTGGGCTGGGCACAGAGGCCCCTGTGTGGTGCAGCCACACCTGGCACTCCTGTATCCTGTCTGCCTCATTGGGCCCAGGGTACATTTTTAGCATCAGAAAGTCTCTGCTTTGTGTGAAGGGCTGCTCCTTGCCAGCTGCTCATGGGGCGGGTGACCAGGGTTCCAAAAGGAACAGCCTGCTCTGGGATCTGGGCTGAATGATGCTGCCAGCAGCAGTATCTGCTGCTGCTGTCTGTGAACCTTTAGTTTTCACATTTGACTGGATTCCTGTCAGAAAGCTCAGGAGCCGCCTCAATGGACTGTGTCCTTCTACATTCAGACATTAAAAAGTGTTTTACCTGGCTCTGGGCTGCTGAGCTGTGATGTGCCACCTCGGGACGTCTGGTGGAAACATGAGGTGAACTTTAAATCAAATGTTTGACTCTAAATGAATGAACTACCCTTTAATATGTACTCCTTTTGGACACTTTGAATTCCTTCAACAGCATAGGAAAAGATGGGCCAGCATTTCCTTCCTTTTGGAGGAAAACCCCCAGCATGGCACCATGGGGGAGGCCTGTACAAAGATGGCACAGGATGAGATCCCTGAGCAGGAGCAGGCTTGCTCTCTCCATAACACATGCAGATGGTGACTAGGTTGAACTTACATAAAATTCAACATTATTCAGTCCCACACACCTTTAATTTCCCATGCTTTTCATCTAAAGGCATGTCTGCACCAACAAGGGAAGAAAGGAAGATATGTTAATTATATATTATTAGCTGTCTCCCCACTTCCTAGAAGACTTGAGCATTTTTTCAAATTCACTGCATAAATTTTCTTTTTTTTCTTTTTACTCCTGAAAAGTAGCCAAAATCTTGTATAAACTTTTAATTATTTACAACATTAAATATCCTTTACATAATCAGCATTGCCAACCAGAGCAGAAGAGCAGCATCAGTGAGACTAATACATAATGGGCTGTTCTCCTGAGAACAACTGAAATGTTAACGTTAGATACAAAAATGTGTCAGGAGCAGCTGAAAAAGCAGAGACAGGTGATGGCAGGAGCCAGGCCTGACCTGCAGTGGTGGTGCAGCCCTGCTCCAGCCACCCAACCCACTGGAGCAAAGTCCAACCATCCTTCAAAAACAGAAAAAAAATGCCCTGCCAGGTGCACTGCCAGGTTTGATTTCAGTGAGCAAGGCTAAAAATGGCCACGCAAGGCAGCTCTGAGAGGCTGTGCCAGAGCCTGCCACACGCTGCTCCACTTTGTCACTGACAATGTCAGGGCAGCGCTGCCATGGGGCTGCTCAGGATGGGCAGAGCTGAGACCTGGTGGGTTTTAGAAGCAGAGCCAACCTTTGCAAGGCAAACATTCCCATCCCCTTGCAATAATGCATTGCTAGGGACAGTAACAGATCCCTGCAGCGAGTGCTGCTCAGCCCTGACCTCTGCCTCTGAATCTTTCAGACAGATCGTCGTGCTACGAAATCCCCTTTGGGTCTCAAAACTTTTCCTGAACACTGAACATATTTCAATAACTTCAGAAATGTTAGATCATCTCAGAAGCACTGCCTGCAATGAAATGATCTCTAGATAAAAACTGCATGTTGAAAATCAGAGATTTTTGTGAGTCGGCATGAGGCCCAGCTTCTGCTTTTGAGGCTGCATTCCAGTGTTACTGGCACAGCAGCAAGACTCATCTTAGTGAATCAATCATGCTCTAGCACAGCTTTGGAGACCACTATTCTCCACCACAAAATGGATCTCTGTATAAATACCAGCCCTCCTGGTAGCAGTGGCTGTAGCCAGGACCCCAGAGCTAAATGCCATGCAGCTTTCCAGAACCACACTTCCATATCCATGGCTGGATGCCGTGGAGTGAGGGCTTAAAAACCCTGAACAATATTCCTTGACAACGGTTTGCATTTAATTAATCAAGTTTATGAGCAGATCCATCTGTTGGCACACGAAGAACATTTGAATTGAGTATTTTTGTTTTCCTTTTGTGTCCTCTCCATTCATTAGTACTGGCAGTCTATGAAAAAGAAATCTTTGGCTGCTGTAATCAAGAGAAATTGAGCTCTTGCTTTTCTCCTGACTTTTCATCATTGAATATGATTTGTGGCATATGCCCTGCATTGTGCTTAATGTATGCTGGCTGGAGGGAATTCAGACATTTTGGGAATTATAAATAAAGCAGCACTGGCAACCTTTTTGCGTTATCATGTCACACTGAAAATGTATCAGCTTTCAAAGCTATTTACATTTAGTCTTTTGCCACTTATTTCGTTGCTACCGTTAGCCGTGGCTTTAATTTTTCTCTGGATGCAGGTTGGTACTGTTCATTAGCCTGAAGATGAATGCTGCAAAACAGGATGCTGGAGTTCCCTGAAGAGCAGAGACCTTTCCAATCCTGCTCATCTATAGCAGTGTTGGGTGCATTTATAAAGATAATCCCCGGCTCTGAAACCTGAGCAATTGCAGTGATTCACTAATCACTGCCTAGCGCTGTGCAGGTCCCATGGTCACCGGCACAGTCATTCCAGTGGGTGGGGAACGGCTTTGGGACAGGGATGGGGGACAGAGGAGCGATGTGTAAAAGCCAGGAGGGAAAGAGCAGCGCTGGTGTCTGCACAGACCCCGGCTCACACGGGCAGGGAGCGGCTCGGGCAGAGCAGAGAGGAGGCACTGCCGGCTGCCCACCCGTGTGCCCGCACAGCCCTGAACAGCCCCGCACACCCGAGCACAACCCGCACACCCCTGCCCGCACCTAAACACCCCGGCACGGCCCTACACGGTCCCGCACATCCCCAAACATCCCCGCACACCCTTCCATTCCAGCCGAACAGGCTCGGGAGGAGGGGATGGCACAGGGGGGGGCGGCACAGGGATGAGGGGATGGCACAGGGATGAGGGGATGGCACAGGGAGGAAGGATGGCACAGGGATGAGGGGATGGCACAGGGAGCAGGGAGGATGGCTCAGGGAATTGGAGGGATGGCACAGGGAATGGGGGATGGCACAGGGAGGATAGCACAGGGGTGAGGGGATGGCACAGGGATGAGGGGATGGCACAGGGAGGGAAGGGATGGCATAGGGAGAAGGGACTGGCACAGGGATGGGAAGATGGCACAGGGAGCAGGGAGGGATGGCACAGGGAGGGGGGATGGCACAGGGATGGGAAGATGGCACAGGGAAGGAAGGGATGGCACAAGGAATGAGGGATGGCACAGAGCTCTCCCGTAGGCCGGCAGCGCAGGCACTGGATCCTGTCTCGCTGTCACCCTGCTCGCAGGAAGGGACTGTGGGCAGGGCAGTGACTCACCCGCCGATGAATGAGCGATCCAAGCTTGTCCCCAGGGGCGGGACAGACTCATATCCTCACCCCCGTGTCTGCCGTGCCCACTGCCACGGAGCCCAGACACACGGAAACCCAGACACACGGAAACCAACCACGCTGCTGAGCTGGAGCTGGAGCTGGAGCTGGCAGCCTCTCCACTCCTTCTGGGTGAGAAGAGGATGGGAACCAGGGCTGGAGCACAGAAACTCCTTCACAAGGCTCTGCAAAGACACCCGTGGGATGATGTTTAGACTGTTGCCTTGGGATAGAAGGGAGCTGCAAATCTGTGACACTGAGTGATTAACTGATGCTCAAGTGAGGGGAGCCACAGTTTCCAGGAGGACACGGAGGTTCTCTCCCAGCCTGGCCACCCAGCCTGCTCATTTTGAGTGTGCTGTGGGTCCTTTTTGCCAGGAGGTCCTTGCTCAGGGCTGGCCCCAAGCCACAGCCCCTGAACATGACCACCTGGGAGGATGCTGTCCCCCCCATCCTTAGCACTTTAACGGGGATTTGGGACAGCAGGGGGATCTAGTGGAAAATGAACAAACATAATTTTGCTAAATATGTACTTTATGTATGAGTTTGTGGCTCACCCTTACTGCAAGAGCAAAGGCCTGCTAAAGATGGATTGTTTTACAAAGCATTTTCACAAGCAGCTGAGCTGTTAATGCCACTGTTACCTGAGCAGATTTAATTGTGTTGCTTCTTGCTCTCAGCTTAGCGTGACATGCTGAGAATGAAAATCACATACCTTTTTGCCAGGAAAAAAATGCCATGTTCTGGAGCAGCTTTGAGTGTTTCCCCTAGGGATACATTCACATATTGTTCTGAGCAGTTTTTGCTGCCAAGGTTTGCTGTGGCATTTATTAAAAAATGCTTTCAATACCATTCACCTTTTATCACCACCATGGGTTTAGCTGAAATGATGTGTCCCTCTCTCCTACCAATATCACATTGTTATTATTGCATGTAGTGCACAGATGTGCTCTTGGATGCAAATACAGCTTTTGGAATTAAATCCATGCTTTTTGAGTGAGGGCATGCATAGCCCTAAGTCCCATTTTCTCCAAAGGGTGCACACTCTTATCTTCCAACCATTTCCCAGAGGAGAAGAGTGAAAAGAGAAGCAGAGACTGAAAACAGAAGCATTTCCCAGCTTTTTGTTAGTTCTAATCAATGTCTTCATACTCATCCTCTTTGTTCTCCTTTCTCCTGGTGTACACGTGCATCTTTTTTATTTTAAGGGACAAAAGAAGGAATTGATTGAAGGATGGATCATGGGTGCCCTGAAAACCTTCACCACTTCAAGCCCTTCTATTCAGAGCTGTTCCATGGTCCCCACAGTCCCCACTTGCTCAAGCCCCTTCAAGTCTGGGACACTTCAAAGTGTTCACACTCAGATTTGATTTGCTTGATTCAGTACCATTTTGCAGGGAAAAAAAAGGCCAATATTCAGCTCATGGACAAGCCCTGTGCACTGAGCTGGAGGGCTTGTTTTGGAGAAGCTTCATAAATCCCAAAAAGCAGCATGTGGACAGAAATGGTGACAAACCCAAGGCTGCACTGACACCACCTGCTATGACCACAGTGCCCAGCACTGCTGCCACAACACTTCTCTTGCTGTGATCAAAGCACTGGTGTTTCAAAGATAAGTTCTTTTAGCCAGACTAAATAGCTTTTTGAATACATTAACTTTAAACCTCTGTAAAAATACTGGCAGCTGCTGTCTGGACTGCCCTCATCATAGTTAGAAAGATCACAAGCCACAGTGATACTGATTTATAGAAACTGATCTCTTTACCTCCTGACTGGGATTTCCAGCAAATTTGTGCATCATTAACTCTTTAAAACCAGACAACTGTATTTTTTCTGTTTAAAGAAATCAATGTCTGCAGATGGACAAATAGGGCATACTGTTCCCACCAAGGGATTCACTTACCAGCCCAGAGTGAGGTAGTTTGAGAAAGGTATTTAATGTCAAAAAGATGTCCCAGCATTTTTCCAGGTTAATATTAAACCGGTCTGGTAGAGCTGGTTATCACAGACCCAACCCATCAGTCCAGTTTCTTCTCTTCTGTCCATCAGCCCTTGCACTTTGCTGTCACCAGCAGAGTCAGCATGGCACCAGCAGCTGCACCTAACAGAGGTGAGAAGGCATCTGCTGATGCCTGAGTTCAAATCCAGATTAATTAATCCTCTCTCCTTTAGCACTTCCAGGTGGTTTTCTTGAGTCCTCACCTACCCATGGCACTGGGGCTATTTCTTACCCACCCTCCCCTCCACAGCCCACTGTGGTCATGGTCACACAGAGACAGAAGGAAAATCTGAGGGCATCTTAGAAAGGTTTTTTGCATGTCCTTATATTTGGGCATTTCTCAGAAAACAAGCAGTGGCTTCCCCTGCAGAGCAAACTGAGCCTCCAGGCAGCAGGACACTGAGCTCACAGGGCATGGGCTGCAAACCTCTCCCTGCCACAGCAACACCAGCAGCACCCTGGGGTGTTTGTCTGACCTCCTCAGAAAGACTTCCAGTGACAGAAGCCACCTTTCCAGGCAACCTGTCCCTGCACCTCTCTGCTCTCATTGTTTGTTAGAAAGGTTTTCCTACCATTACCCTGAATCATTTCAGCTGTAATTTAAGCCCCTTATCTCCCTGTGAACACGCAGAACAAATTACTTCCCTCCTCTTTGCAGCTGCTTCTTACGTATTTGAAAACTGCTCTCCCACCTTTTTCTCTTTAGGCTAATGCCAGTGCTTCTGTTGTTTACCTTGGCTGTGCTTCTGACATCCAGGAGAATTGGTGGTGCAGCAGCTACTCTGTTGAGTAGGATCCATTAAATCTTGGTGGTGAAGCAGGCAGTGAGGATTACTTGATAGAGCTGAAATCATCTACACCAACCAGAAAATTGCAGCAGCCCATTTTCCACAGAGCAGACTGCCTGGCTGTCCAGCAAATAAAACAGGCTTCAGAAAACATGTGGGTCCAGCAACTTCTGAGTGGATTTTCAAGAATATTTTTCAGCCTGGGACGTAGAGCTGTGCTGGACACGAGATCAGACCCAGATGAGTTTCAGACATGGTTACAAAAGAAACTCTTTAGCAGGAGAAATCACTGTCCAGTGGTGCTGATCCTCAGATGGCCTCTCCTGAGTGAAAGTGCTGCTGTTAAACACACAAAAGCTGCAAGATTTGCTGGAGAAATTGCAACTCACTTAATTCTCTGCATTAACTGAGTGCAGCTTCCCAGGAATGCGACAACAGTGAATCAGTGAAGGGCTCTGTGCTGCTGGCAGGAGGCAGCAGCCAGGGGGAGGCAGCCGAGCCCCTGCACCCTTCACTCAGCTTTAAATAACTGCCCACAAAGGGCACGGCTGGGACAGCTCTCAGCTTCAGCCCCAGCACCACCCCTGGGCTGAGCACCCCCTCTGCCCAGGGTACCCTTGGGGAAGAAATCTTTGCTTTCACAGGATGATTTTCTCTATGGGAAGTGCTCAGTCAGTATTGGGGTGCGTTCTGCCCTGCTGCCCCCAGCCCAGCCCAGTAACACCTCACCTGTGCTCATGTTCCTTTTGCCTCTCGTTGGTTTCATAGCAAAGGACCAAAACCAGTGGTTTTTCCTCAAATCCAAACGGCAGTAGGTGCTTAAACAGTAAAAAATGAACTCCCAGCTGCTGCTTCTTCTTCTTGCATGAAAACTGCTGCATACATATCTACTGTGCTGATTAAACAGATCTGCTGCTCTACAGTGGAAGAGGGAATTAAAGCACTATATTTTCAATTTTGTTACCAAATTACAATTCATAAATATTTGGGAAAATAAGGGCATTTACATACACCATTAGTGAGAGTGCAGTTGCTGTACGGCTGCCACTTGCTATCCAAACCCAGGGTACCATGGTATAAATAATGCTCAGTTCACAGCAGTATCCTAAAGTGACAGCACACTCAATCTACTTCTTCTGTCAAGATATATTTTTATTAAGGGTCAGTATAAACTTCAAAAAAATAACTTTAATAATTTGTGCCAGAGTCAATTGTGCAAGAGTCTCTAAATTGCATGTAGCTGAATTTTCAAATAGTCCGATTCCAGGCACAACGTGCCATTTGTAAGGCCATCAGGTAATTTAAATTCATGAGAGTAGCTATTAACATGCATTGAAGTTCTCAGTGGAGAAATGCAGCCCTGCATCACAGGACTAAATCCTGAAAAATATTGTATACAATATTTTGGCTCTTCCTTTCATGCCAACAGGTCGTTGTAAATGCAAATGTATGAAAAACATTTAACATCTAAAAGTTCTCTATACTTAACCTTTCAGCTAAAAATGTAAACTTTTCAGTAATTACTGCAGTAGTGTTTATTTCAAACTTGAAACTGATCTCCCCAATCAGCATTATCAAGCCATCCAAAAGTGCACACTTTCTAAGATGATGATAAATGGAATACCCGGGCAGTTATTTAAGAGTGAGCTGCATTAGACAAGCAAAATATTTAAGAATTTTCTGGACAATGGAGGCAGGAATGAGAGACTCCAGATTATGCTACATTTTTTGGTCTGCCTCTGTCACCACAGATTTGCCTCTACTTTTATCTGACAAAAGAGATTTTCAGTTATATTTTCACTCCTTAAACTTTGTTGTGATAGCATTACCCACTGTGAGTAACAATCTAAATAATATATGTTTAAATCCAGCATTTCAGCTGTCTTCAGATGTGGTGAAAACACTACATGGTTGAGCCAGGAACACCTATTAGTGCAAGCACAATTTGGAGTATGATTTATCATGCAAAAATATGAATCTCTAGCTCCTACAGAAAATCAGCAGGATTCTTTTACTTTACAAGACATTTTGGACTATGAGAACACCACACACAACCACACATTTCCTTCATTTTGACAGGGACAGTCTTCGACAATGTGCAAAATGAGGCACACACTCTGTTGCAGTCAGCAAGTCTGTTAGGCAGGTTAGTTGTCCCATTCTCCATTATTCTGATCGTTGTCCTCCTCTTCTTCAGAATCAGCAGACACTTTCTTAATTCTCTGCATGGCTGCCTTAATGCTTCTCTCCAGCTCATTGGGGGATCCTCTGCTGCCATCTCTGTCAGCATCTCGATTCACTTTCCTTAGTTTAACCCCCTGCCTGATGGCAGAGAGGATGCTGTCCTTCACAGAGGTGTAGGGGTTTGGCTGCTCCACTCTGCGGAGGTGAACTTCACTGCGCTTCAGAGAGGCCAGAACTTCATCCATGGACCCTGCAACACACCCAGCTACTGTTACCAGAAAAATGAGACAACCACACTTCAGAGGCATGAAGTCCTACCCAAGTGCTCAGGGCTCTTCCTTTAAGCTGTGCTAGCCCTAGGGTGGTCTGTGCTGGCACACCAATGGTCTGTTCTGGCACAGACTCCTTCAAGCTCTGCAACAGCAGGCTCTGGAACTGCTTTTAAAAAGCAGTTACAGCTTTTATATCTTGAATTGAGAATCCAATGCCTCTTCATCATTATATAAGGCTGTGCTCTAAGGAAGAAATTATACACAAAGGACAACACTCTTTTTCATTACAACTTTATGGGCTTTCAAAAAAAATTTCACTGAACCAAAAAAATCTCTTGCATTGTGTGTTATAAACAATCCACCATCCCTCCTAGCTTGCCCAGAAGCCTGCTGAGACAGCCAATTGCATTTTTGCTCAGCCAAGAGAAAAATGGAAGGATTTGACCAGAAGGGCTTTAAAGTGCATCACTGAAGTCACTGGGAGCCAGATCAATCCTATGAAGGCAGCTCTTTTCTGCATGGACTTAGAAAACAATTCCTATTTTACAACATGATTTAGATCTCAGGTGTATGTTTCTGAACTGCAGACCATGAAGGAAACCATACTGAGAGTTTCCACTAGAGCTCCTGATACACACTAATTTGAGTTTTACTCCTGCTGGACTCTCTGCTGCTTGCTCCAGACTGTCAGACAGGGAGGCTGTTTCCCTGGACAGCAATAGGTCCAGACCATCTGTGCCTCACAGCTAGAAACATTTTTGCCATGCGCAGTGCACACAAGGTTATGTGATTAACATCAACCACTTGAAATGGAACAAGCTGCTAAATCCTGTGCTACCTTCAGAGCCTGAAAAGGATCAAGCAAAGATCCACCAGATTGCCTTACAAAGCCTACAAGTGAGAGGGTCTTAAGTCTGCTACCTAAATGGGCTACCTGGTAAAAGATTAGTCAAACAAATTATGAAAGCAGCCTCTCCTGGCTTTTAACACACAAAGACATGAGTAGCCTATAACTAAAACCAACATGTTTATGAAGCTGTTTCAGTAAGTTCCTGTGGTAATCTAGCAATTACAGTTACAGCTACTGACATGATGGCTTTCTTCAAGAAACAGGTGTAAACAACTAATCATATCTCTTCAATAAACAAAAAAACCTGTTTTCTTATCCAAAAATAATGAAAAGACATCAATGTTAGGCCATGAACAGCAGCAAATACTAGCTACCAGAAAGGCTGTTCCAATAGTAATAAGACCACTCAGGTGTACAACTCCTGTTGCTAATCAAGGCTTCTTAAGAGTATCTGTGGTAGTTATCCCATGGATATCCCACACTGAAGTCTGCATTGGATGCACAGTAGTTTGCCATGGTAACTCAATTGTGTCTCAGCCCTTCAGCTGCTTGTACTTCCCCACAGCTTGGAAGAACTGAAAACACTGAACTTCCCCTGGTATTTCTGCCTGTGGTTTGCCTCTGAACTGATGGGATACAAAGGCTGCTTGCATGTATTGTGAAGAGTTGAAAAGGAAAAGGAATGTACCACTTTTAAAGACACTGTTCATACTAGCATAAGCTACACTGTGAAAAACAACAAAAAAAAATTGCAGCCTTCCAGCTTAGATCAATCTCTCTGACATAGTCAAAATATCCACTCACCTCAGAGACAAAAATAAATCTGTTAGCAGGATGCACCCAGTGCAGCCCTGGGAGGCTGCTGAGCTCTATTGTCATTCAAACTACTCCTACAATTGCCAAGTTCAGCCTTCAATTACACCTGCATGATCCCACTAACAAAGCAAAGGTGTAACAGAGCACAATTTCTTCCCTGGGAATGTATGCCAAAGCTATTCACCTGCCTTTCAAATCCTGGTTGAATTCTGCATGAATTCCCTCCCTTAGGAAACCTTTATTTAGAAACCAAGCAAATTGTGAGAGGACAAAAGCTGTGCACACCACAGAAACATAAGCAGCCCAATTACCAGCTCTGTAGTACATACATCATGAACACTAAAATGTAGCCTTAGTACAGCTACAAATTTACCCACACTGGTGTTCTGACTGGGCCATCAGGACCCTGTGAAGTATCTCAAACAGCAAACACAAATCATTGTTACTCATTTAACGTCCTGAGCTATGGTCAGTGTTATTTTATGTCATTTCTTAGACTAAGCTTTCTAGGAGACTCATTCTTCCGATCAAAACTACACACTATTCCTGTCCAGAAGCAGAGGAGGGAGGGAGACCACAAAAATACAGGAAATGCATTAAAAAGCAGCAGTAGATGTGAGCCTACTTACCTATGCAATTATTTATAGACCTCCTGGATGAGTCATCCTGATTGTGCAGTGCAGGGCTTTCTGAGGGGCTGTCAGAGCTGAGGGGAAGTGGTTTATCCTCTGGTGCTGATGGTGTTTTTAACTGGAAGGGTAGGGGGGGAGGTGGGGGTGGAGGGGGCAAGGGAGGAGGTGGTGGAGGTGGTGGAGGAGGAGGTGGTGAGCATGGAGAGCTCATCAATTCCTCGCTGTGCTTTTGTTCCTCTGTGTCCCCATCAGTAACAAAAATCTGGACAGGGATGTCTGCTGGGGTATTCTGACATGGAGCTTTTGGTTCCTTGTCTTCCACAAGCAGAATGCTCTGTGGCTGCTCGAGAGCTGCCCTTACTCTTGGTGAGGGTGCAGGGCACAGAGCTGCTGGGGCTGCCCCTGTGCTCGATGCATGGGGAGGGGACAGCACCACACCCTGCTGAGGGATGCCTCGTGGCAGCCTGGGACTGCGAGGCTGGGGACCAGACGTCTTCAGAACAACATGAGCTGGACACTTCTGGAAAAGAAATCATAAGGCAGGAGGTCACATCTCCATTGGACTGGCCAAAACATCAGCCCCCAATGAGATAAAAAGCCACACAGAGCACAGAACTGTCCCACTCACCCATTCAAGCAGAAAATTCAACCCTGAATAAATTTAAATGAATAATAAAGCATTTATTTCAAAGCCATTTCTTCACCTGTATTCTTTGCAACCAAGTCCACACCCGGAAATTGTATCCTTATAGGAGATTTAATCACCTGTACTCACTATATATAATCCTATTTTAGGCTATCCCAACAGCTGTCTCTGACTGGGACAATGCTCACATGTGAGCTATGGCAGCTTTCTGACACGTTCTGACACTGGACTACTGCAGCTACAGTACTTGCCTCCCTGAATACTTTCAGCCTCTCCAGCGTTTTCTGACGTTCCTGGCTTATCCAAGCTTTTTTCTTTTTCTCCTCTTCTTTTTGTTTGTCTCTCTTCTGCATTAAAACACAAGTAAGCGAGCCTTAGTGTGTGAAAACCAGCAGCTGCCAGACTGCCCAGGGCTGCTGTTGGGTACTCACTATCTGGATGCTGTGGTGCTGCTGGAAGCGCTTTCTGCTCTCCTCTGCCTGTTGCAGCCTCTGCCGGTGGCTCGCCTCACACTGATCCTGGGGGAAGAGCAGAATTCATGCAACTCTCAGTCAGTTCACACTTCCTCTGCACCAGCTCTGCCAGTAACTCCTGAGCACCAGCCACTAAAGAGCAACCACAGCTGGGTGCTTGGCAGTGCCAAGAAAGATGGCTAAGCTCAACTAGTGTCAGATGTGAGACCCTCATGGTGAAGTCTGTGGGACTCCTTCATGGCTAAAGCAAATGTTCTCCTAATCAGCCATATTTTTATTCATGCTGGAGCAAAAATGATCCAGATGTGACCCAACCCCTGTCTTACAGTTTATTAAAAAAAAAAAAAAAAAAAAAAAAAAAGAGAAGAAAGGGAGATGAAAAGCAGAGAAGAAATGAGCTCATGCAAAGACACGAGGAAGGCAAGAAGGAAGCTAGCAAAGCACTACAAAAATACAAAGCTACTTTTCCCCCTCTCCCTCATTTGCCATAGCTCCCAAGTACAAAAGGCAGGGAAGCAAAGGTATGGGAAGCACAAGAAGCCTAGCAAGGGTACTCTCTGTTGGTAAAAAGTACCAAAGAGAAGCCGCAAGTTTCAGTATTTTCTCTGGGAGTTGCTTTTTGTCTCTGTACAGAGGGGGATTATCCACATGGCTGGACAAGCATTTGCAAACCATGTGGCATTTGGCTTCAGTGTTATACAACCAATAGACAGCAATTAAGTAAATGAAAACAGAAGCAAAAGAAGTGTCTGCCAAGGAAGCAGTTGCAAGAGACAATGATGGCTCACAAAACATTTCCAATGTAATTCCCAGTTTGTCCAGGCTACTGAGAGATAAAAGGTCAGACAGACTCGAAACTAAACTCTGCTCTCTGCCCCAGCAGAACTGCAGGTGTGAGGTAAACTCCTTTTACTGAGAAGGTTCATGAGAGTCAACTTTTGTCTTCCTAGTGTTCTGCTCTGATTGGGAAACAAACGAAAAACTGCCCTTTGCACAGAACTGAGAGCTGTTAAAGTTTCCCCTTCCTCCTGTTCAAAGGTAAAGTATCAGTGTGTGAGTTGTCCTACCACTGCAGCTTCCTCCACAGAAGGTCAGTTTCCTCCTCTACTGCAGCTGCTTTGGAAAAGGCTGCTAGGGCAAAGCTCCAGCTGGCCCCACAGGGCTCTGGTAAGGTCTAGCTGATGGGAGAACACCTGGGTCACCCAGGTAAGTTTGTGCTCTCTTTCCAAGCCAGACACACTTGCACCACACCACGGAGTGTAACGCTGTTAAAATCACATTGCCCCTCTTTCAGCTTGCAGGCCTTGGCACTGAGTCACGAATCATCTTGCACGCTCCACCCAAACTTCCCTAATTGTTTCCTGTCCATCCCTCGTGAATCAAGACATCAGCTGAAGGAAATGCACATCTCCAGGACTGCATTTACTTTTTTGTTCCTGAGGTAGGCTCTCCTCGCACAGACAGTCCCACGCTTTGTCTCCAACTGCTTTGTCTTCTGCCTCAGCACCGTCATGGCTGACAAGTGAGCGAAATGTTGTCCCATGCTCTGTTCAATGACCTTGAGCTCCTCAGGATTTTCACATGTATCATAGTAAACAACTTCATCCTGTTTCTCTAAAAAGGCATTTGGCATTTTTTAAGAAACCAAAAATTGCCACAGTCATTTAAACATTTAAAGAGCTAATGACATTTTCAAAGCCATTGAAGGCAGTGAGTTAGTTATGAGTAAGTGTAAAGCTCCAGAGCCGAGCTGGGTCCTTCACAGTCATATGCAAACATGTCACATTACTCACAGGGCAGCTTTGCAGGATCAAATTTATGCTGTTAGCATTTGTTATTTAGCTTCCTCTTTCAAATGTCTCCCTGTGTTCCAACTCCTACCTTCACCAAGTGGAGTTTTTCCTGGAAAATGGAAGACTCTTCTGATCAACACTGGGTGTCTTGTTTTACTATTTACCACGCTTCAGTTATGTAACAAGTGGCAGCAATGTTTACCTCACAGTGTACGTGGTAAACTCATGGAGAATTCATAAGCACAAAAAAGAACACAACTGGTGCCTAACTTGGTACAACTGTGCCACAAAGAGACACTTTAACTGGAAGACAGTAGTGTTCAGGTACCATTCTAGCTATAACCACCTCTTTTTGTCACTATAGGACGCATTTTGTAATTTCTACATGTTAGATTAGAATAGATGATGATGAAGTACAGGACCTACTTCAGCAGGTTCATGATACCCAGTTTCTGTGCATAGATCTTGCAGCTATTAGAGCAGTTAAGCACTGTCAATATAAATTACTCCATGCTAAACCAGGGCATGCACAAATCATAGCTGCTAGCAAGAGGAGCAACCGCTGTGGCTGTTTTTTTTAAACTTGTGTTATCAAATTAGTGCCTAATTAATTAAAGTGTCTAATTAAAGACAAAATATCAGATGGTACCACAGCATTAATGTTTTCCAGCAATGCTTTCTATTAGCAAGACCCGAGCAATGATATCCTTCTTTTTAATTGAAAACAGAGCAGGCTATGTCACTTCTGTGTTCTGAACATGTGCTTAAATAATATTTTATTCTCACCTTTAATCTGTCTCTTTATAGTGTCCAGCTGTACAATAAGCAGCATCTCTTCATGTTTCAATACTTCAAGCTGTACATTATATAATTCCAGCTGTGTTTCATAATACTGGATTTCCAGTTCCTCCACTATACCTAAATTCTCTTCTTGTTCTCCAAGATTCTCCATCTGTAACAGAAAATAAAAAGCATTAGTAACAAAATATGCACACATGAAACGTGTGGATGCACAGATGCCTATAAGGAGCCTGGTCTAACTGGCAGCTGCTTTGGTATGGAAAACAACAGAGCATTAGAAATAGCTTGGAGCAGAAACTCAGAGGAGCAGAGAACCTTGTTAACCTTAAGTATACATTTACCTTCATTTTACCAGGAAAGACTTCATTATAATCTGTACAAATGATACTGCTCCTGAAAACAATTATACATGGTACAGTTCACTACTCTCGGAAAATAAATATCAGGTACTCCTAGCAGCAGTTACATGGTATCAAAGATTAGTATTAAAGAAGTATCTTAATTTTTCAGTGTCCTCTGAAAATAATATCTGGTCTTTACCTCCATAAAAGGAAACAATTTCAAAGACTATTATCACAAATGCTCAAATGATACTTGAACTCTAAAAGCATGTATGTTAAGCTTTGCTGAGTGTCCTCAAACATGCAGGAGCAATTAAAAAACGGCAGACATGCATCTTCCACAACATAAAACTGTGCTGAAAACCTAAATTGTTGCACAGACAGACTTGAAAAGCCTACTCTCATGACCATTCTGGTAGGTTTTGATCAGCCCTTCAAAGAACAGTGACAGAAAAGGAGGCTTTGTAAGGTCTTACGAGTTTCTGAATGCCAGATCTCTTCTGTTTCAGGCACAGCTCTCTCGCCCTCAGATGCTGAAGGGTTTCTTTTGCTAACATATATTTCAGGTTTTCTAGTCGTGGCAAAGCTGATGCCCAGGTGGTTTTACCAAATCTCTCCTCATCTTGCTCCATCTGTTTGTGCATTGCTGTAGATTAAAACATGGTAGTAAAGCATGAGAAATGCAGTGTACTAACAGCCCTTGTGTGTTTCTGAAGTATTAAAAATGCTAATCTTATTAAACTATTTCTGAAGCTTTAGAAATTACAAGATTACAAGGTTGAATTTGTGACCTTATACATGTAAGTAAAATACTTCATTGCACCATGGCAATACACCCTAACAGTTGCACAGCAACATATTCTGTTCACATGCTGAAATCCTTGAGGCTTGCACATCAAGCATTAAAAGCACCCATGGCTTTTGTGCAGAGGTTTGCAGCTGTATATCTCAGGCAAGTCAAATCCAAGTTGTAAACTAAACTGGTTAAAAGATATAAAAATCCTAAGTGAATAAAGTATTTCTTTCTTAAGTTGGACACTCACCTGAACCTCAGGTTCTGCACAGAGGTAAGAAGAGCTCTCAGTCACCTAAGTTAGGTATTTACACAACCTTTTGTGTAAGTCATTCTGATTACCTGCCAGAGCCTTTACAGTTTCCTTGAAGTAGTTCACTGTGATATCCTGAATGGAGCACACAGCACTCTCAGCTCTCTTAGTCCATTCATCAGCATCCTTCTGCAAAGCTGCTACTCTTCTAGGCCCCAGATTATCATACTGCAAAGATTTCTACAAGGACACAAAACTCTCAGTTACCACTTGGTTTCCACAGAGGTGCAGCCACACTATGCTACACTTGGAGATGTTTCAAGAATGGTGGCAAACATGACCTTCCCCTCACCTGTCACAAAGTGAATCACTGCTCATTCCTATTTCTCATTCTCTAGGCTGATTCAGAACCTTTGTTCTCCAATCCTGACCTCACACTTGGATTAATTTACTTCTTAAAATATTTTTTAAACTATCATCTTTAAAATGGCATCCAACACAAGCATTTTTTATTGTTACTAAAAGTAACACTTCAATGTGCAATGTTCTCTTCTATTTTTCCCCACGTGTTGACAGCACATTGCACCAGCAGGTTCTCCAGTTTGGCAGCTCTTTCACACAGGAACAGGGATACAGAAAAGAAACAGAAGAGAATGTTTTCAAGTCCACAAAGGAGACACAGGAACAAGCCTAGTATTCAAATATATTTTTAGAAGAATTATATTTCAAATGAGCCTAAATATCCCTTAAAGGTTTTTTTTTAAATATAATCTTTGTTTCATTCTTTCCAATTTCCACTTTAATTTTCAGAACAGTACATTGAACATTTTATTGTCACAGGTTTAGGCCTTCAATATTCAAGCACCTTAATCTAAACTTAAAACTGTTCTGCTCTCTTTGGGAACATTAACAGCTCACTTTAATTTTAACACACTATTTAGGGAAAATCAACATAGTAAATGCCTGTTGTTTCCAGGGGCATCATAACTTTCAGAATGTGCTTCCAGTTTAAGATGCACATAAAACAAAGTGAATGCAGGGGCAACTGATATATTTTCATCTGCAGTTCTAGCAGGTTGTAGCAGTAACAGAAAACTCCTTTGAGTGGGAAGGTCTCCTCCACAACTGAGTTAATCTGGTGCATCAGCATTCCAGGGGATGACACACTGAATGTAAAAACTAATCCCATGGGAAGGCGGCACAACAAAGGCTACGTATAACACAGTAAATTCAGCCTCCCAGAGTAAACCCCAGGGAGGTGGAGCCAGGGGATATTCTCCTTTTAAGTGGGAAGTCAGCTGCAGTTCTAGTCAAGCCATTATCATGGACTCTGAGATCCTGAGAGTGGCTCTGCCCTAACTCTGAATTTGTCAGTCATGTCTGGTGGTTTGGCAGAGGGAAAAAAAGCAGGTACAGACAGAAGTAGGGAATGTTACATGATTTGAGCCTGAACTGCTCCAAGAGCAGCTGATGCCCCACTGTGTAGCTTGGCCTTTCACTCTGTACATGCAGACTCACCAGGATTTCCAGTTTGTACAGTGTCGCCAGCTCTCGCATGTCTCTGAAGGGCTGCAGCAAATACTGGTAGAATTGTGTTGCCATGGTGACCAAATCCTGATAAGCTTCATCTTCTTCTTCATAAACCTTCATCAAAGCCACCATTGTGTCAGCACTTTTATGCTGCTGCAGAACCTAGTGGGATAAAAGGTAAATCAGCCACGGCTGCTTTGCATTTGTGTGTGCTGGATGCTGCCAGGCTCCAGACCTGTCCTTCCACTGCCAACTCTCCCTTCCCTGTGCCAGGCACTCTGCAGCCACCCCAGGTGAAAATACCCCCAACTCCACACTAATTAGAGGCACTAATTGCTGCACATTCCATCAGGAGTCTGCAAGGAGCATCCTGCCTAGGGCGTCTACCAGAAACATTCTAATAACTGTGAGCAGATGACTTGGTTGCTGCTTTTTATAAACATAAATGGGAATCTTGGGAATTCTGTACTGGAAGGACAAGCAAGGTATTCTTAAACTGGATGCTGCATTGCTTCCACAATTACTAAATGCCTGCTAATGAGTTTCTGGATCCAGAATCTCTGACTTCAGGCACAGAAAAAACAGATTGGCATTTACTTCAGATACACCCTGCAGTTAAATTCCTTTAGCATTT
The DNA here is from genome assembly GCF_035770615.1 of Melospiza melodia melodia. Lineage (NCBI taxonomy): Eukaryota > Metazoa > Chordata > Aves > Passeriformes > Passerellidae > Melospiza > Melospiza melodia. The sequence goes on along the minus strand of NC_086208.1, from coordinate 11,091,251 downwards.
GTATAATTTATAATAGCTAATTCTAACCTCAGTTCTAGTGGTACTACACTTTGTAAGTCACAGTTCTTCCATGGAATTACTGCCTTTCGATAGAGTAGGCCCTATTTGTTTCCTTCTACGACAAAATAAAAAGTTGGGGATTTCCCCTCAGTTGCATTTGTTTACTGGTACCAATCACAGCTTCAATGGTTTTTCTTTGACACCAGCTGGCAGAGCCCATGGCATGCTCTACGTGCCAGGATAGTGAGCTGGCTGAGAGAACACAGCTAAGTTCCACTGAGAAACAGACCTTCCTGGAAGGACAGCGTGTGCTCTGCAGCTCCATAAAGAGGGAAGGGGATGGGAGGGGGGTTTGTTACCAGGAGTGAGAGAAAACATTAAAAAAAATAAGCTTGGGTTGTGTTGCAACTGAAAAGCACTGAAATTAAACCATCTTGTTTGTTGTTGCCAGCTGAGTCTGGGTAAGACAGCAGAGTTCCCATGTATGGAGGAACTTCCCCAGGGAAAATCTGTGGAAGTCAGCTCAAGGGCATTTCCCACCCACCCTGTCTGCAGGCCTGGCACAACAGGGGAACAAGAGAACGTGAACTCCAGCATTTCTGATAATCCCATATGTGTGATAGCCTCTTGGGCCTCCCAGGAGCTTGTGGCAGCTCAGACACAGTCCTAGGGCCCACCAGCAGCAATTTCAGTCTGCTTTTGCCCCACTGTGGAAGCCAAATACAAATGCAAGAGCTGACTTTTTGATTCCCAGTCTAAAAGCAACAAGTGAGGGTCATGCTGCTCCTGGAGGATGCTTAGAGTGAGTAGAGGGGAAGTGTTAGTGAAGGATATTAATGTAAAAAGCAAAAAAGGATGCTCTGGTACTTCAGGTTGGTTTAATGTCTATTTCTTAAGTTTTCCATAACTTGGTCTAGACTACAGTATAAAGAATTTATGTCCCTGTTAGGCCTGCAAGTACAATAACACTCTACAGCATGTTTAGCCATGTCTAAAACATAGCTGGAAATCAGAGAGTAACTATCAGAGGCACCAAGCTGTACCTCATCACCCAGCCCCAAACTGCCACAGAGCTGAACAGGCTCGTGCTGCTTCCAAGAGAACGTGGTGGCTGGAATGTATTTCTAACTGGGCTGTGAACTTAGTCAGTGACAGACACTTTTGTATACAACAAGGCACATGTTCATGTAAACTAAAGCTGTGTTTTTAAAAACAATGTCTTTCTGAAAAAGTAGTGTTGTTTCATCTGTTGAATACTGCAATAGAAAAGAGAAGGCTGAAGTCAACTGTCATAACTTTCCTCCAAAGCATGATCAGGCTACTTTGCCAGAAAAGAAGATTGTAAACAGGTACTGCAAGAAACAGCAGCACCACACTGCTGAGCCTGAAGTGTCTGTAACTCATCAACATTCCAGTGTCCTAAATGCAACTCTGTCACTACACACCACCCTTTGAATCCTTGCTTACAAGAAGGGGAAAAGATCCAGGAACACATCTATAGCAAGAAGAAACCTAAGGCACCAAAGGAAGAAAGTGCTAACATCATCATTACTTCAATCAGTAGGGCAGAATTTGACACTTAAATAACCAGCAAAAACCCACACACAATTTCTTAGAATACAAACCACTTATTTGTATAGGACCAGGACTAAGTTTGGCCTTAAAAAAAGACTGAGAATCCCCCAGTTACAAGCATTACTGCAAACATGTAGTCTGAGACCTTCTCAGGGAGGTTAGAAAATTAGCACATGATTGTATTCTCCTCTTCGGTTACTGTTCCACCCATTGCCCAACACCCCTGGATGTTTTTAGCCATGTGTTTTTGTAGGAGTGCCTGCAGCTTAAGTAAGAGCCCCAATGTCTTACAGCGACTGCCCACGTGGACGTGGCTTATTCCCCACTTAATAAAGGTGCACCTCCAAGACCGATGACACTTAGCACTTTGGAAAGTGACTTTGTGGCTTCCAAACAATAAAGAAGTGTTAGTGTAAGCACAAATCTGGACATTGGACAACACCAGGAGCGGGCTGGTATCAGTGACTCGGTCACCCTTGCTCACTTGAGTCTGGCGAGGCTGCCCGGATCGATGGAGTCCCGCAGCAGCAGCAGGGACTGCCACGCTTCCCTGCAGCCCCCAGGGGAGCACGGGGCGCCCAGCCGGAGCTCAGACAGGCGCACCCATGAGTTGAGCAGCAGCAGCACCGAGCACTGAACACAGTCCCGCACCGAGGGGCCCCTTCCCTGCCCGCAGCGTGGCCCGGCAGCCCCGGCCCCGCACCCTCGGGCCAGCCCCGCGCCCCGGCTCCCTCCTCTCCTCCCGTACCCGCCTCAGGGCCTCCTTGGCCCGGGCCAGGTGGCCGCGCAGGGCCTTCCCGCGGAGCTCGTGCAGGCTCTCGAAGTACTCGTCGTCGCAGCAGCGGTCGGCGGCGAAGAGCGCGTCCAGCACCACGCGGGCGCCGCAGAGCTCCAGGGCCCAGCCCAGGTACAGCTCCAGCGCCCGGCACAGCTCCTGCAGCTCGGCCTCGTCCGGCGCGGCGCCGCCGGGGAACAGCACGGCCCAGAGCCCGCCGGAGGCCGCGCCGGGCAGTGCGGGCGGCAGCTCGGGGAAGGCGGGCTCCAGGCGCGGGCACACGGCCGACAGCTGCCGGTGGACGCCGCGCAGGGCCGGCGCCGAGAAGAGCCCGGCCCAGCTCTGCGGGGCCTGCTCCGCCGCCTCCGCCCGCCCGTGGCAGGTCACCGCGAACGCGCCCTCCGCGCCGTTCCACGCCACGAGGAAGCGGAGCCGCGGCGGCGGCTGAGGCTCGGCGAAGGCGGTGTCGCGCACGGCCACCCACCCCTCCAGGCTGTCGGGCTGCGGCTCCATCGCGACGGCGGCGGCGGCCCCGCGGGCCCCGGAGCGAAACAGAAACCGAGCGCCGGGGGGGGCGGGGCCGGGTGCGTCACCGGCAACGCCCGCGCCCATTGGCGGGAGCGACAGGGGGCGGGACCGCGGTGTCGGGGCGGGGTCAGAGGGGGCGGGGCCGTGACAGGGGCGGGGCCAGGGCGGCCCTCGCGGCGGGAGCGGAAAATAAACAGTGCTGTAGTAAAAGAGCGAGAGGGCGGCCCGGGAAAGGCCCTTTGTCCTGGCGTGGGTGGGGTTGGGAGGTGACCCCGAAGATCATGTTCCCACCCCTCTGCCATGGGCAGGGACTCCTTCCGCCAGGCCAGGATGCTCAGAGCTTCATCCCGCCTGGCATCCACGCCTTCCCTGGGCAACCAGGCCAGGGCTTCACCACTCTCACAGTAAAAACTTTCTTCCCAATATGTAACCTAAAACTACTCTCAATTTGAACCATTCCCCCTTGTCCTGTCAGTACATGCTCTTGCGAATACTCTTGCCCCATCTCCCATGTGTGTTTCCTTGAGGTGCTGGCAGGAGAAAGCTTTGTGGAATGAGCGGCTGTTCCTGTGAGGAGTGGCGGGTGGGAGCAGGGCACACACAGCCCCACGTCTGAGCCGCTGCATGAGGGGCAGCTTTCCTCACTGCCATCGTTCCTGCGGCCCTCACAAAAGCCCACGCATTGTTGCATTCTACAACAGCAAGCAAACCCCACACTCCTTCCCCTTGAGCCTGAGCCCTGGGGCCCTGTGCCCACAAACAGCCCAGGGTGCTTGTCCTGACACCCAGCTCAGCCCCAAGGTCACCATGCTCTGTATAAATGCCACCCAAACGCTGCCTCACGGGCACCGAGGGAGCAAAGAGCAGCTGGGTGATGGAACAAGAACAGTGTCACTGCTCTTATTCAGGCCTTTGTCCAAGGCAGAGTGTAATTCACTATCCACCAAATGTTATATTCCAGTCTTTGGAAGTGAAGTACTGCTAATTTTTTGAGAAATTAAGGCATATAAGATAGCATAGCTTAACACAAAGCAAAAATAAGCTCTTGGTTGAAAAATTAATCAAATCTGTCGGACAGCATAAATGTTAACATTTCAGCAAGGGCTGCGTCACTTGTGTGAAAACACTTCTGCTCTAATCTCACAGATGATAGCAGCACTGTTAGCAGTAATGAGATCGTGCCTACATGGGCAATTAACTTGTGATTCCTCACCAAACAGCAAACAATTGCACTGCTAGAAAAGTGAGGAAATGACGCCAAGATAATTGGAAAATGAGAAAAAAGCAGAGCTGTGTCAAGATCTAATAGACATTGTCCCTTGTGGCGTCCCCTGAGCTCAAGCCATATATAATTCAGCATTCTCAAACGTGCTTAAAAATCTCCTGGCAGCAGGGCTGGCTTGGTAGCACATTCACAAGCAGCAGCCTGTGTGTGCTGGGCAGCTGTGGGTTTGAGCAGATTCACAAAGCTCCGGTGCTACCGCAGTCACAATAATCAGTGGTAATACACACCCTGTTATTTATCAGGTGGACCCCTCCTGAGCACAGACTGCAGGGATATGTTCCTGTGAAAACCTCCCAAGTGGGGCCATTGTTCAATTTCTTCACCATAATTAGCTTTCCAGAGGTCTGGCATACACACACAGGGTGTATGGATATGTATAATAAGCATAACTAATGGTATGATTTTTTTTTCCTAAACTCTAAATTTTCTTTCTAATATATGATCATGATTCCAACTCAGCCCTGTAGAAAAGCTCCTGCTAATTTGAGAGGACTTTACCAGTGAGTGTTTGCAAAGAACAGAACAGGCACTTCCATTAAGTTGTGCAACTCTGTAAACACATGTCCAGCCATGTGAGTTGTTTGCACGTTTTGTGTATCCCACACAGGACACTCTGCCTAACACCCCAGCCTTGGAAATCACACCCAGAGGCAATGAATGCACTCTGCAGTGTTTATTAATCCCACCTCCAAGAGTGAGAGGGTACTCAGGCTTTAGTGAGGGCTCTCTGTAGCTGCTCTCAGTACTTCAGAGCCTGTTCTCAGTGTGTGACATTCATCCTGGTGACACTCAAGCAGCACACTGCTGAAGGACAGCCAGGGCACATCTATATTTGTGCCATTGCTCATTGCTGGCATGCCCCTGTCTGAGCAAAGAGGCAGGGTAAGGTTTCTGCAATAAGTCTCCCAGCTGCAGTTACAGGAAAGTGGCAAGGAATTGCTTTCGTGTGAATTAATTTTTACTAGGGGGAATAGAAGTTAACTTTGATGCCATCTGAGCTATCAGAAGAATTTATGACGTCTTAAGATAGAAGGCAAGTTTTTAGGTAGTAACATTCTTTGTTATGTATTTATGATAACTGGTGGTCACGGATCTAAACATGCTTAATGTAATTTTATCTGTGCCTGCAAAGCAAGCAAACACTGAGCAATCATCTGAAAATCTTATTTAGGCAGCAGGATTGCAGACAAGCTTAATTATGCTAATTTTAATTTATTTCATTTCATTTTGGTAGGGGAAAAAATGTTAATTCACTTTTCTAATTAGTAGTAGCTTCTAAAGCAAGCCTTATTGTTTTAATTATGGGGAAAAAAGTCTTTGCAGGAGCCAGACAACATTTTCTGGTATGTGTTAAGACCTTTTCTCTGTTTAAAATGTTAGAATTTGCATTATTTATTTTATTGCCTTCAGCATAAATAGTATTTCTGCCTAACTTTTTGTCCATAGTAGGATATTGCTAACTGTAGAATGCACACCCATGTCTGCAGTGCCAGAAGACAAGCTATGAACTTCTGTGTGGGTTTTCTTACAGATTTGTAGGGCTGCACTCAGCCAGGGATATAAAACCAGAGAGTGCAAAATGTCTCAATATTTTTCACTGGTTTGGGAAGTTGCTTTCTACAAATTGTGTTGACTCTGTTAGCTAAGCATTTCTCAGGAAAATTAGTAAAATGTTGATTAAATAAATTTGAGGTAATAGCAACTACTCAAAACTAAAAAGACCATAAATAATAGTTTGAAAGCAAACTTATGTGAAAACTTATGCAGAAGCTCTGATAGCACTGATGTCTGACTGATCTTTTGGCTTTTTTCTTCTGTGAGAAAATGATTTTAAAGCTTTCATATGCTTCACTTACCTAGGACTAGATGTAACTACAGATTAAGTGATATTCAGCTGAAATCTTTCCATGAAGTCTTTTGCTTGTGGTATTAAACTGCTGATAAAATTGATCTGAGTAGTTTTGTAGCTATGATTCCATCCATGTTGGTGAGCACTGAAGGGCTGTGGGGACGTTTCAGCTCAGAGAGAGCTCTGACTCTGTACTGGCATTACCTCACTGCTGTTAATGCAGGCTGATTGGAAAGAGTGGGCTTGGGAATCAGCATTAAAATTGCCTTTGCACTTTTAATGTTATCCCACATGCATCTGCTTTATCATACAGCTTTGCATGTCACCTGCACATGCTTTTCACACCTCCCTCCTTGCACAGAACACACAAAATGTGCAAGGTTTGGGTCAGAGCAGGCATCTCTGTCCACAGGCCAATGGCCTGCCTTGCTCCCTAGTTACCAGATGCTTTATATGTTAAAATGTATATTTTCCACAGCACGTGAGAAGCCCCAAAGGGCAGTATGTTTTCTCTGTGATATTCTTTAGAAAGGACCCAAGACCTTGACTCAAGTTTCAATATTAAGAATAGCAACTTGAAAAATACAGAACAGCACTTTCCAGGGCATTTACTAGTGTGTTCTGTGGCATCAGTGCTCACAACAGAGGACATTCTACATTATGCCTGACTGACAGTTCAGAAAACATGCTTGACAGCAGCTGAAGAGTGAGCAGGCTTCAAACCAGGCCATTTCCAATTGCACAGAGCAGCACTAACTGTGCCTGAAGCACAGTCACAGTGTTTATCTGAGGACAGGACTGCTCTACAGTTGGAAATCAGGCATCAGGGTCACAGATGAGGTACTCAGAAAAGAGGATGCACACCAGAGACAGCTCTCTGCTGTGCTTTGCACTGAGGTGAGAAGAAGACAAGCTTCCTATGGTGTTCCATCAGCAGCTTCACTTAGGGAGTGAAGCTACTGACTTTGGTCTTTCTCATGCCTACCTCCAGGACTGAGCAGTCCTCAGCCAAACCTAATCTATCCCTATACTTTTAAGCAAGAATAGCTACATACTTAGATATCAGGACTGAGATTAAGATCTTTCTTATCTTTTACAAGCTTGAGTCTCATCATCTCAAAAGCCTCCCTGAGGATCCCAATGTCATCCAGATCTGGCAGCACGAGAGACTATGGGACTAGCGGCCAACGATATCACTCAGCTTCCCCACCAGCCCCAGAGCCTAGTGACACTGAGACTGAAGGTCTGATCTTCTATCACATGGATCTTTATGGATCAAAGGAGAGGTTTGATATCTTTCCTGAAGAGCCCTCTGGTCGAGGAGACAGATCTCTGGGGGATACGAGAAGGGAATCTGCACCGAGTAGTGAAAAAGTTCAGCGCCCACAAGAAGTTGGCTATGACTTGGAAAAGGAGGTTGCAGAGTTGGCTAAGATGTATGGACTTGATGAGGATAGAGAAAAAGAGCTTGAGCTTCTTGGAGGACATCTGGAGAAGGTGGAGAGCAGATGGCCACCAGCTCGCACAGAAAAAGCAGGATTACAAGGTTCCTTATATAACAGGTCAAAAAGCAGCTCTTCAGTGAAAGATCCAAGCCAAAGCACAAAGCAGCAAGGACTTCCTGATGAGGCTTCTCAAGGTGAAAATCAGAGCAAAGCCAGAGCAGATGATGAGGCTGAGAGCAGCACATGGTCCAGAGGGGGGCTAAGCAGTGGTGGCATGTCAGACGAGTGGAACAGTCAGGCTGTCAGTGAGGAGGAGGTAGAGGAGGAGGAGGAGGAAGAAGAGGAAGAAGCAGCAGATGTTTTTTGTTCCACCTGCAAGATACCAATCCGAGCTTTTGACAAACTGTTTGGTGAACACAAGGATCATGAGGTTGCTCAGCTCCCCAGTGCTGTGGAAAGTGAAAAGGTGAGAGTAATGCAGGTGTACTGTGGCGCCTCTAAAACAGTCTTCAGACATAGTAAGAATCACACTGGGTGTTTTGTAGGAGGAGATCCATAAAAACATGTGCAAGTTGGAAGAACAGATTGCTCAGATGGAAAATGTTGCCAGCCATTTGGAGGAAATCTTCATCACTGTAGAGGTAAGGCATTTTCTCTTGGGCTAACTTTATGGTAGTGGGGTTAAACATTTTGACAGTCATACTGACATTCATAGTATTCAGTTGTTAATGAGGTACTTACAGTAACAGAGCACAGAGTTATCTTGGGGTTTGTCTAGACTGAAGTACTCAGGAAAACTCATCCTAAAGATTTTTTTAAGTGGGCTAGTAAAACCACATTTATAATTTGCACAGAGTTTTGCATTCAGAAATAAAGTGACCCCCACTTAGGTCATCTTAGCTTTAAATGGCCAAAGAGCTGTGATCTAACTAGTCCATCCAGAGTGCAGCCCTTGTGTTCCCTCAGCTTCATTCACAGAAGTGTCAGATCCAGGCAAACCCTCGGCCCAGCCGTTCAAGCTGACGCCTTCAAGAGTTGTGCTCCCACTCAGCTGCTGTCACTTGGCCCCAGGGGAAGGAGGTCAGCTGGCAGCAAGTTCAAACCCAGCAATAACTCAACTGCAGGCTTTTCTCTGCTGCATGTGGCACAGGAGGACATCAGTGCCTGAACAGTGAGCAGCTGCTGGGACTGCTCCTTGCCTTGCTTGCTCCTTAAATTTCCCTTCCTAATGCTTTCTCCAGCTGTGAGTGAGGACACCAGCATTAGCTACCCAGCTGCCTCAGCACAAATCCATGGATCCCACTGAGTTGCCATGGTTTCTTTCGTGGAAAGATGTGATTCACTGTGTTGGTGGAAATGCTTCTGAGATTATGCCTAGGATATATCCTGGTTGTGCTCCCTGGGTTTAGGGGAGCATCATTGTTCCTGCTGTAATTTCTGTTGCTCTTATTTCTGGAACAAAATCCAACACTTTTGTGCTTTAGTGTGGGGTGAATGATCAGAGTAAACCCCTAAAAATGCACATAAGTCAAATTACACCTTCTGTGTACTGGTACTGTGTCCTAGTGAATTAAATCATGACATATTACCTCTATGGTAAGGAGAAATTTAGGCAGACCAGAGTAATATTTTCCTCTGCATGACCTGTGGATCAGACTTGATGCCAAGGTGCAAACCCTCAAATATCTTGCAGGAAAATTTTGGGAGGCAGGAGCAGAACTTTGAGGTGCATTACAACGATGCAGTGCAAGTGCTTGCTCAGAAGTATGAGGAGCAGCTGGAAGCACTGGGAGAAGAGAAGAGGCAGAAGCTGGAAGCTCTGTATGAGCAGCTGGTCAGCTGTGGGAAAAATCTTGACACCTGCAAGGAGCTGACAGATGAAACCCAGGAGCTTTTCCTGGAAAATGACAAAGCTGAATTTATGAAGGTAAAGAGTTTTAACTGTTGAAGTGCTTTTTGCTGCTTGCAAGGAGTCTCTGTCTGAGAATCCCAAGCAGCCTTAGTGCTAAGGAGAATTTGGGATGCTCCGTCCGTGGTGCTGTCACTGCTCCTCATGCTTGGCATGGTGGCATTGACTTAGTAGGGCAGCACAATGGGGGCAAAATGCAGAAGCAGAAGTTTGTAATTTGGATGCTCATTCATTTGTGAGTCACACTGGGGTTCAGAGAGAAGATATCTTGCTGAAATGCTTATCTGGGGAAACTCTGGAAGCACTTAGTGTTCCTTGCCTTGTGCAGGCTCAGCTCTCTTGCTCTATTCTGGGCTCACAGCAGGCAGGCTGATGTAATCACTTAGGAAGATGTTTCCTTTTCTTGCTCATTTTGGAGGAAAGTTCAGCTGAAATATGTCAAAAGCTCCCACAAAGTGATGGATGAAATCCCACTCTTGAGGTGGTGTCAAGAAGATATTTTTCTTTGGCAGGTAGAAAAATAATTGGAGAAAAAATCAGAATTTTTACTGATGACGTGATTGCTCTCACCTGAGTTGTCCTGTGACTAAGGTGGGTGGGAGCATTTCTGTAGCACAGTGACAGTAACTTCTGATCTGGACAACAAACAAATCTCATAACACCAGTGCACTTCTGTGGGTCAGTTTGCTGTGACTCCAGCCTGCTGAGTTCTTCTCATGAGCTGACTTTTCCCATTCCTCTGCATCTCTGGAATAAACTTATTTTCTCCTTACCTTGTAAACAGTTTACATAGACCCTAAGAACCATTGTTCATCAAAAAGTGAATGTTGGTTTTGAGCTCTCTGGGGCTTAGGTTTTCTCCTGTACATGCACTGTTTCCAGTTACATGCACTTCTCAGACTCCCTCCAGCACAGATAATTTCATGAGTTCTTTTGCCCAGCTGATTTTGGTTTTTGTTTGTGAGGGATCTGTTGGCACTTTGGACAACCAAAGGAGTAATTGGTCTAAAGTCTCAATGGGCAGACACTGATGACTACCTGATATTGCTCATTATCTTTCTGTAAATTCACCTAGGATGTGTCCATTTCAGTAGAAAGGGCTGGCTTTGTTCTCAGAGTTGGGAGAGAGCAAATTACTTCACTCCAAGTATTGCATTTGGGGCAATTTGTGTAAGACAGGTCAACAGCATGATGTAGTCTGGCTCTGGACTTTTCTACCTCTAACACTGTGTCCTTTTTTTCCAACAGGCAGCAGTAACCATGGTTGACAGGTAGTATCACAGTCTGGGATTTTGTGTCACATTTCTTCCTGCTAATTGGATGGGTTATTGGAGATGCTTGCATGTTCTGGACTTTGTTCAGGCACACAAATGTTGTCTAAGCCACTAAAGCTATTGAAATATTTAGTATTTTTGTTTTAAAGTGCATCAGAAAAAGTTGCTCTAAGAAATTTAACACTCAAAACTTGTTTGGCTCCAATTTCAAGAAATCCGAAAGGAGAGTTAGAGCCTGAATAAATCAGTGTTTTCAGCTTAGTCATAAGGAAGTAATTTCACTGAGAAACAGGATTGCTAAAGCTCTTGAAATAACCACTCTGGATCCAAATGAGACTAAAATTGAGCTCCCTAAATATACTGTAATGGGCTTATTTATGCATTAATATAGTGAGGTAGAAAATCAAGCTGTGGGAGCTCAGAACAGATACAGAAAAATATTGGAGCAATTGGAAGAAGTCTTAGGGCACACATCATAGGCAAAAACCACCCTATTAATTGACTGTTATTGTTCATGAAAGCACAGAGAAAAGATACCCCTTTCTTTCAAATTTACAACACCTAGAGCCACGAGGTCATGAATTAATAATAGTGTGAATTCAAAATAATGGGAGTTATGGAGCTAATAGGGTGCTTCCCTAGGGAGGTGCTGGGCATACCCCACTGCCCTGCTCTCTGCAGGAGCAGGGCACACCAGGGTGGCCCTCAGCCCCAGCAGCAGCAGCCAGCTCTCTTTGCCATCTTGGGGCACTGATGGCCACGTGTCTCCAAGCTGTAGGCAGAGGAGGCTGAGCTTGTCCAGCTGTGAAAATGGTGTTTTAAGGAAATAGGTGCTAATTTGGAGTCTGCTATTCTCTTAAAAATAGGAATCATAGACTGATACCTCCAATACTACGGTACTTCCAATTAGACATTATTTTTTCCCCCTACAATTACAGGCTGGAAGAATTCTTAAAGCAAGAGGTGAATTTAGAGCTTTCAACACTGCCAGACTTTGAAGAGCGGGCCATAGATGTCTCTGAAGTTGAACAACTAATGAACTCCATTAATGCTATTCCAGGTACTTTTCCTAACTGGTCATTATTTCACACCTATTTACATTTAAGTAAGGATATGTATTAAACATTTCTTCTTTTAAAGGAGATCTGCAAAGGCAGAATTAACTTGTCCCTAGTTTCCCTTCTAGTTTTTTTTGTTTTGTTTTGTTTTTTTAATTTGCCTATATATACAGGGACTCCGGAAGGTATTTTTGGAATTTTTTTTCCATTTGTTTTCAATATAAAATTACCAGAATTACTGCTAAATTGGGACTTCCTTGCTTTTGCTGGATGATTTCCTAGAAGACTCATGAAGATTACCCCCTTCTGTTGAGGGGTCAGGCATGCTTAGTCAGTGATAACTTCTCTTACATTGTAGTTGCTTGAACAAAATAAAGAGGAACTCCGGACTACTTTAAATAACTTACCCAGCTTCTCTTGATAAACAGATTTCAGTGACTTATTCCTCTGCTATTTAGCAAGCATTTTTTCCCCCATAATCCACAGGAGACAGCACAGCATAAACAAATTTTGAATAACTAAAAAAATGCCTAAAATTTTAAATATTTTCTGGTGCATCACAAATGGTCAGAAAGAACATTATTTTTTTTTACACCCAATACTGTGTTTTCTTAACATAAAACAGCATTTGGTGCTTGTTTGGCTGTGCTGATGCCCCCTGTTGTACAGCTTTTCCCTGATCCCTGGGTGGCTGGCAGCAGTGCTGGCATGGCAGATGTTGGGCTCACTGGAGCAACCCTCAGAGGAGGGAAAGGCTGGGGTTTATTTCTTTCACTGGTTTGCCTTTGTTTTGAAGCAAGGCTAATTCTCACACGCCAGTGACCTGATTACTAGCTGCAATTGCAGACTCAGCTCCTGACTTTTCTCCATGTGGGAGGAGTGGAGGAACATGACCCTATTCAGTGCCAAGGCTTTGTGCAAACACCTTTGTGAGAGGAGAGGTACAACAAACCATGATTATACATTCAAAAACTGACCTGTTTTTTCCTCTGCAGCTCCTTGTGCCCCTGTGATCAACCCCCAGGCTCCCAATGCAGCAACTGGCACTTCGCTGAGAATTTGCTGGGGCCTCTTCTCAGATGACACTGTGGAGTGCTACCAGCTGTGCTACCAACCTGTGAGCAATGAGAGGCACAGGGATGGGCAAGCAGGTAAGGAGGCTGGGGCCCAAGGGACACCTCAGCCCTCCAGTGGCAAACCCAAGGGACACCTCAGCCCTCCGGTGGCAAAAGCAGCTGATGCCAAAGTGCCTCTGCATGCCTCGTGCACTGTCTGCCACCAAAACTGTCATATCTGCCACCACCCTCTGCTTTGTCCCTCTTCCCCTGCCAGGTCTGCCATGCTGCCAGCTCCAGCAGGACCCATCACAGGGGCAAAGACAGGATGTGGCAGCAGCAGGGACAGCAGGAATGAGAAGGGGACAGTGGATGGAGTCACGAGGATTTCTGGGGGGTGGGCACTGTGTTAGAACATGTGCTACATCATGCATTTTTAAATTGCAGTATTTTTAAAGAGCAAATCATCTTATCATCAGCACTCCAACTGAAACCCCCAGATGATTTTACAGCTTATCTTAGTGCTAATAATAGTCTGTAACTCCCTAAAATGTACAGGCACACAAAAAAACACAGAGCCAAAATGTCTCAGCCTTGTGACAAAACTGCCTTTGCTAATACTGTTCTTGCAGTACCTTCAAAAGTGGAAGCCAGTAGCGTGCCAGTAGAGTGGCCAGTTCAGAATGAAAAGCAGAAACTATTGGAATTTTGTGAGATGAAGAATGAGAAATGAGCAGTAAAATAGCTTCAGCTCTTGTGCCATCTGATTTATGCAGCTTTAGAGGAAGGCACTGTGAAACTGCCTGACAGCTGATCAAAGGGTGTGGAGCCCAAGGAGCTCTCCTGAACTCAGCACCCAAAACAATGCACCCCAACTCCACTGTGTGATGCAGCTCTGGGGAAAAGTGGGCAAGTGTGTAAAGGCACTGTAAATGCTTTGTTTTGTTGTTGTCATTTCAGAGCACACACTAAAAGTGAAGGAAACATACTGCACCATTACTGATCTGTTGCCAAATACACAGTATGAATTTTGGGTCAGTGCTTTAAATGCCTCTGGAATCAGTCCACCAAGTGAAAGAGCAGTTTATGTAACAGGTAAAAATAGTTTGTTCATACAACTTTGTAATTTTCATAGTGAAATTCAAAATAATCTCTGAATTTTATGCAAGTAATGCTTTCTGGGAACTTTCTTTCTTCTGATGTAAGCCTACTGACTGCATGGTAATTCCCCACTTTTATTTAGAGAGCCTCTCATGCCAACTATCCCTGTTTTAGAGTGGCAGAAACAGAAGCAGAGAGACAAAATAACTTATTTAAATGCAAGCATGTAGACCAGCTGTGAAGAAGGTTCAAGTTTCCTGGTTCTGCCAGATGAATCCCAGCTCTCCTTTCATTGGCCTATAGGTATTTTGTGGATTCACCTGTTATGCTGTTCTTTTTAACTGCAGTTCAGTCAAGGACATTGTGTGAAATTCTGACATCAGATTGAGCAAGTCAGTGTGAGACCTTCAAGTGCTTGTTCCAGATGTCTTTGACATCTCAGAGCAGAGAAGAGATGCACCTTTATGACAAAACAAAACTAATAAACAGTTGTGTAGTCAGTCTTTATGCTACTTCTCTGTTTAATTCTCTTGGGACCTTTATAGTCTAAATGAAGTCTTTAAATAGTACTGTTAATCACTCTACCTGCTGTTTATTGTCCATTGGGGAAGCAGGTTTCTTCACAGTATTAGTAAACAGCATTTTTCTATTTATTTGTCTTCAAAGCATGTTGTTTGCAAACATCTTCAAGCAACAGCTCAGAATTGTTCTTTTTTCTACTTTTTAGCTCCTTCACCACCTATCATAAAGAATAAAAAGATCCAAAGCTGTGAAAATGCAGCACTGGTGTGCTGGGAATCCAGAGACATTAACCCTGTGGATTCCTACACAGTTGAATTGTCCAAGCTGACAGATGAAGAAAATGATGATATTATTACTGAGTGAGTTACTCTTCTATTGAGCCCATGGCCTGTAGAGATTAAACCATTTCAATTGTGTGGCATCAGACAGGACTAAGAAAGGACCCATGACCTTCTGGTGAATTTACAAACAATTCTCTTAGTAAAACTAGTTGTAAAATGTTAATAAGAAATTACTACATGAGAATTATGAGTATTGGAAAAGGGCAGAAGCAGATGTAAAAATCTGCAGTCTGTGACAGACTCTCTCTTGCCCTGCTACAGACAATTGTACAAGGGAAACTGTTGATTGGTTACAAGACATGTTGAAGTGTAATGTCTTCCTTGTTGCTCAGAAAAATAATTTCAAAGGCCTACTTTTGTTTTCTACCCTGTCATTTTCCATGGATTTGTTTTCTGCAGATCTATTGTTGGGATCCCTAACTGTGAAGTCCTAATTCACCTCCAGCCAACGCAAAAGTATCACATCTGTGTCAGAGCCCAAAACCTGGGTGGCTCCAGTGAAAGAAGTGAACCTGTCCTGATACACACCACAGGTACTGTACAGCTTGGAACAACCCCAGCAGCTTATTGGAGCATCTATTGTCTTAACAGAGAGATTCCTGCTGGTTTCAACGGCCTCTGGACCAGATCCTAATTTCTCACATCTAATTACACACCTGGTAACATTTTAGGAATGAAAAAAGCAACTTCTTGTAACAATAAGTGCATTGCTTTAGCTCTGTAATTTATATTATTGCTGTCTGGTGCATTTGGTACTTGAAAGTTACTAATTCCTAAACATTTTAAAAGACAGTGTAGCTCAACACCCACGTATTGCCAGCCTGCAAAGTACTGACACACCAGTGAGGAAAGCTGTAGTGTGGTTTTACTTCAGAGATTACCATGTAATGCAGCTGCTGCTGGGAATTATGGCTGAGACAGCACTTTCTAGAGCCATTTAGCAGACATCAGTGCTCACCTTCATCACTGCTCATCTCAAATCTCCCATCCCACTCACACCTTACCTGTGTCTCTTCTGCCCTCACCTTCTGAGACATTTGAAAATTGTATTTATTCAGCAAGATGACCACACAAAGTTATGTTTTAGTAAAAAACTTGTCTGCCACACAGCAGTGACACCACAGAAAAGAAATGCTCATCCTTAAATCCCTGGAGAGGAAAACTGTCATTGTGTTGCCATCGTTTGTGTGTATTCCAAGTGCTTAAATCAAACTCAATATTTGAAATTGCCCATTTTGTTTGCACAGCATGTGTTTGTTTTCAGCAGCACATGCCTGTAATTGCCCTGTCATTGTTTGTATTGTATTTGCAATGAAGTAACTTGCAGTTTGATTACAATGATTTCATTTGGGATTACCATGGGGAGATTAATCTTCTCAGAGTCTACATTATGCAAACAGCTGATGCAAATTGATCTGTTGGCTGCAAGAACCCACCTCCAGCACTGTGAATGGCCTTTGATCCTTTCTGGGGTGGGTAAACAAGCACCAACTACAAACAGCAGCTGTGCCAATGGTGGCTGCTCCTCAGGCCCCAGTGTGTCAGAGCTGCTCTGTGAAGTCTCTGCAGGAAGAAAGGCAGAAACACTTTTATCCTGGGCTGGACTTACCTCTCTGAGGGCTGGTCTGCCAAGGAGGTGCTGAAGCATGAGGGATCCTTTCTCTTCAAACTGCCCAGCATTTATGGGGATGGGTGAGGCCATGGAGAGTCCTTCACACCCCCTTTCTCTTTTCAGTGATTAAAAACAGATTACTTGAAACCAGTAGATTGCAAGGAGAACTCATCTCTGAATAGATGCTTCCTAATGCCTGCAGCTTTGAGCCCTGGTAGGGTTCAAAACCAGGCTAAGTCCCCTGCTTTTCACCAGACTGAAACTAAACAGTCTTAAGCTGTAAAACAAGTATTTATTAGAAAAATTTTAAATATATGATCTTGTCCTCTCAATGCCAGCCACAGATTCTTTATAAAGCATTGGTGAATCTTTTTGTGCATCCAAATAACATTTCATCACACCCTTGCTGCAATTCTCATGTTATAAGGAGATACTGGAGTTATCCTTAGGCATTTTCTCTTGCAGGCACCTGCTTCTACCTTAATGAGGACACAGCCCATCCTTTACTGGCAATTCTAGATGATGGATTTACCATTTCATGTGATGAACTGGAAAACCCAGAGTGTGATCTGCCTGTCTATGATAACAGCTTTACAAGGTATACAGGGGCATTTCAGTTCCTTTGGTTCTTTTAACAGATGCCAGGAAATGTCTAATGGGGCTTTCAGCAGCTCTGATTAATTTTTTGAGTTGAAATCTCTCTCTCCAGCTGCTCTTTGGAACTTGGAAATTAATGCAAGTTCTTAAACAGGATTACAGATGCAGCAGCCACAATCATGTACAAGCCTACTTATGTCTGGCACACTGAGCTAAATTTGAACAGGTATTTAGGTGCCACAACAAATACTAAGGAAAGGAGAGGGATCTGAAAACTTACCTCTTGCTGAAAGATATAACTGATACTATTTGGACCAACAGGTATTACTTTTAAAAAGATTATGCCCTTTGCCATTGAAGAGAGAGATTAAGCTTGCCAAAATGCATTTTCCAGTCAAAACCACAGAAACACCACATAACTAGGACAGGCATTGCAGGAAAATACAAGTCTACAATTTATTCCCTCCATGGAAATGCAGTGCTACTAGAGGGCTTGGTAGAAAAGAGTGGTGATCCTTTTCATTAAAGCCATCATGGTAATCTTAAATGGGATTTCATCCCACTTCCATGAGATGCTTTGATGTTTCACATCCACAGCCAGAGCTGGCACTCATCTCATTCAAAGGCTGAGGTTTTGGTACCACTATGAACTTTAACAAATCTCCTTCAAACCAAGATACTGAAAAAAGAAAAATAAAGGAAAAAAAAAAAAAAAAAAAAAAAGAACAAAAAAGAAAGAAAAAAGGGGGAAAAAGAAGAAAAAAAAAAGCTCCCAAGGAACTTACATGGCAAACTCTTCTTTCTGAAGTTTGTGTGGTCTCTTAAGTTTGGGTAGCTGATGTATTTCCTCAGTAGTTCCTCAGTGCAGCTCAGGTTTGCCTTGGTGGCTTTGCAGCTCTCATTACTATGGTTTTGTTCACAGCTGTTTACCCATCCATTTTGCATCCTTCCTTTTCCTTCTCAGGCTGTAGCAACACAGCCTCCAAATGATGAGTGCGGCTCTCTCTCAGCATTGCCTAGAAGACCTCAGTGTCTGCCAGCAACATCCTTTTCCTTTGTAACTTATAACTTTACACACTACCATAGAAACATAAAAGTTGTGTGTGTTTGAAACCTGCCGTCCCCCTTGACAATGACAGCTAATACGCCATGTACTTTTCTTAAGAAAAAGCTGAGGTGTAAGCTTACAGGACTCATGTTGCTCTCCTAAGAGTGTTTCAGAAGCATTTGGAGCAGGTTATTTTGCCCAATTTTCTTGCTTTAGAACCTGTGTTTTTGCAGACTTGCATCTTCAAAGCACCCAGTTCCTTTGATTTCAAGACTGTACCAGTAAATCAAGCTGAAGGGTCTCTGTAGTACATTATCTTTGTCTCTACTACACAACTTTCAAAAGAGTTATTTTCTGCATGGTTCCAATCATACATTTCATGGCTCAGGTACCCAGCATATTACAAGTTCTCCTACTGTGTTCAATTCTTCCTAATCTCTCCAAACCCAGAGGGAAGCAGTGTAGACAGGTTCCCTCCTCCCCAGCTGCCCCAGGAACTTCATGCTGTTACAGTGCTCAGTTCCAGTGGTGAGTGATGTTCAAAACCCTGGGCTGTTGGGAAAGAAAATGCAAAATCTGTACTTTTTTCCTCTGCTATGCTGGAGTTCACTAGAGAACTCTCTTTTCTAACAAGCATTAACTTTCCCAGAAAATCCAGGCACTATGGGATGCTGTTCTCCATCTTCCTGGAAGTGCCTGGGGCACTCATTTCTACAAAGCTACCCACAAGTAAAAACAGGGCAGGTGTCACAAAGAAACCTGCAGGCTGGGGATTTCACTGGAGTCGAAACACACTGCACTGCTAAGGTGACAGCAGAAGTGGCTTTTGTTTATTGCTATGTAATGTCCAAGCATATCCATACCTGAACCTATCTAAACACTGTAAAGAGAATTATAAAATGGCCCTGCCTTTTAACACCTATTAAAACACCTATTCCTGTCTCCCACAGATGTATTGCAATCCTGGGCAGTCTGATCCCATTTCCAGGAAAGCATTACTGGGAGGTGGAAGTTGAGGAAGATACAGAGTACAGAGTTGGTGTGGCTTTTGAGAACACTCCAAGACATGGTCACCTGGGGGCAAACAACTCATCCTGGTGCATGAGGCATATCATCACACCCTCCAGGTAAGGGCTGTGGAGGCTGCAGGTCTCCAACAGGAACAACTCTCACACCTGCAGGCAGGGCAGCAGGGAAAGCAGAGATTTTGTATCAGCTCAGACCAGGCACTGGGGACTCCGACATCCCACCGCTGTCCCTGTGAACCAGTGGTGGAAGGATACTGCTTCAGCAAATCCTCCTGCTTTTTTAGGGTGTTTCAGCAGTATTTGGCATGAGTTATTTTGCCCAACTTCCTTGCTTCAGAACTTGTGTTTTGGCAGATTTGCATCTTAAAGCACCCATTTCCATTGACTCTGAGAGGGTGCTACTGAATCAAGCTGAAGGGTCTCTCTGTGATACATTGTCTCATTGCAATGAGACATTGTCACATTGAAACAAATTGCAGGAACAAACCTGAATAAAATCAGAGTTGCAGAATTTAGCTGTAAACATTACTAAAACCTCAGTGAGAAGACAGTAATAATCTATGCAATCCCGAAACTACATATCTAGCTAAACCCAACTGGTTTTCATCTCTGTCCTGCCTATGGCAGTATGTCTGCAGAAATGCCAGCTCCCTCCTGCCTCAGCTGCACTGCTGGCTCTCCCCTGGACCACTGCCTTTGACTCTCATGTGCAACCTGGGCACCTGCGTGCACAAAGTGCTTCCCTTTGAGAGGAACCAGGGTGCCTTCAGCTCTTTTGTTTTTCTCACCTGCAGGCACAAGTATGAATTCCTGCACAGTGGGATGACACCTGACATCAGAATTACTGTTCCCCCCAGAAGGATTGGCATCCTGCTGGACTATGAGAACTGCAGACTGTCATTTTTCAATGCAGATATTGCCCAGCACCTTCACACATTCAACTCACCCTTCCAGCATTATGTCCACCCCTGCTTTGCACTGGAAACACCTGGTATCTTAAGGATACACACTGGAATTACAACACCCCTATGGACTGCCCTGCCATAACCTGTGTTCTGCAGCTGCCACACCCCTGTGTAACCTGCCCTGAGCAATGCCCTCTTTCAGCATTAACTGTACCATCACACTCCCTTTGAACCAGCAGTTTCCCCCTAGTAAGAGCAAAGCAACCTTGACCCAAACCAGCTGCCAAGCCTGGCAGCTTGGAGTTTACATCCTCTTGGGAAGGATCTTAGCAAAAAGCCACTAGGGTCACAAGAGCCATCAGCATCTCAGAATTCTTGTTAGAAATGGACACTTTCCTTCTCAGAGGTGATGCTGTCACCACCCTGCAGTGGCAGCTGGATCACAGCTCCCCCAACACCCACCTGAAGCCTAGGGAACTCCCCAGTTCCAAAGCAATCATTGATTCTACTCCTGAGTCTACTCAAGAGCTAAAAACTCAAAGGAAAACAAAAATAGCAAAAGGCATAATCACTGTACAGCTGCTGGAGCTGAAAGCACTCCAGTCATGAAGCTGATCTCCCAATCAAATGTTCTTGTTGTGACACAAGATAATCAAATATGCTGCCCCTATATTTGTGCCTACATACCCAGTAGGACTTTCTGGAATACCCAAGCCTGCACTCCAGTCTCAAATGTAAGCCAAATTTTTACAGAATGCTTCTCATTCATTCACCCAGGAAAAAAAAAAAAAAAAAAGATAGGCTTTTTGCAGTGCTTGATTGTCCTTGTAGAAAAACCTAAAGCAACATTTTTAGCTGCTTCCTTTTAGCTATGCTCATCTCCACTTGGGTGTACCCTCCCTCCACAGATCTGTTCTCCCCATCAGCACTGAAGAATTGCACTCCATGCTGTGCCCTAGAAGCTGTGTGTGTCCAGTGAGGCTGGCAGGACTCTGGCCTAGCATGCAGTTGAGACATCCTTGTTTGGGTTTCATTTCCAGACACCAATCAAGACAGACCCTGCCTGTCAAGCAGGCTTGGCCAGCTCTGAACAGCCTCATCCATCCATGTCAAAACTACCTGAACTCAATCAAGAGTCATTAACAGAGGAGCTTTTCCACAGATTTATTGCACATTGATTACAAAAATCATTGGTTCAAGTTTCCATTCTAGGGAATCACCAGGAACAAGCAGTGGCCTCTACAATATGCAGGGTCTCTACAAATAAATGCCATTGGCAAAACTAAAGAGATTTTACATAGAACTGTGTATCAAAAGCTTGTCTGTTCTTTCTCAAACAGCTTTTAAAGTCTTACCAAAACAGGCCTTTAGAAACCACAAAAACAGGAGCTGACTATGTCACTACAGCAGTGATTAGTACCAGCTGCTCTTGGATATCTGTTTCAAAAGCCTCAGAAGATGGGTTTAGCAACACTGAGCTATACCAGCACAGCATCATTTCTCAACCTACCAGGAATGAAGGTATTTTCAGGGCAGAAAAGGTTGTTATGGTCACTTTGTCACACCTGCTGTAGGCAGGCCAGAGACTTTCAGTTGCCTGGTCTGCCAGTGAGCAGAGCAGCCTGTGGCCATGTGTGCCCTGCTGAGGCTGGCATGGCCTGGCCATGGGAACAGCAGCTCTAGGGTACAGCTCCTGTGCAGGGGATGGAAGTGCTGAGATAGCACCATTCTTTGCTTAAAAATTATTCCTTGACTCTGGGGCCAACTTCTACCTACTGGAACATGTTTTACCCCTATCAGCCAAAAACTGAGAGCCCCACTCTTAGATACCTGAAAGAGTGTAACACACAGGCATCAGAGCAGAGGTATGAGGACATCTGAACCTCCCAACAGAGCCTCTAATGCACAAAGGCTGCTGGTGAACCCATGATTCCACTACCCACCACCAGCTTTCACCTGAAGTGTTTAAACCATAGCTGTAACCTGGCAAATACTTTCCAGTTGGTGATCTGAACTGGCAGGTCCCCAGGACTTCATAACCCTCTCACTGGACAGTGCAAGGGCAGATTTTCTGAGCCAAATTCAAGGTGCTCAGACACCCCTGCAGTGGGACTCCACACACAGGTACCAAACAGTTCTGTTGTTGTGCTGCCAGTGGCTGAGCACAGGAGAATGTCTCTCTCTGCTCAGGAGAACGGCCCCATAGTCATCACCAGGCATGGCACAGGACTGCTAAGGCAGTGACAGAAGTATCTGAAAGAAAGAAAAAATATGCAATAATTGGCTCCTAGTTAAAAACAGTAAGGGAAATGAGTTTGTATGTTTCTCTTTAACAAAAGCTTCACCTGTTGGTACTAGCCCAAGCTTTTCCTCCTTTAAGAATCCAAACCCCATCACTTAAATATTTATACAGCAAAGGAAACTTGACAGTGTGTGTTTCTTAAAACCAGCTGTTGCTCTGAACAATCTCTATATCAATCCTTTACAGGGAGGCCACACTTCCACTGCAGAGGTCTACTAAGCCATAAGTTTACACCTGCATGTCTCTGTATTCAGTTTATTCACCAGGTGTATACAGTTTACTGGAACTCTGAGTATAGCACTCACCTTGGACAACTGTGTTGATCTGAGATCTATTACTCTGCATTGAAAAGGTATCTCAGATAAGGCAAAACTAATTCTTACCTCTGGCCTGTACACAGGAACTCTGGCTAAACTACATCATGTGGTAAGGCAACAGTCAAAAATGAGTTTGTTCTAACATTATGTTCTGCAAAGCTGCATTTTTCCTCATACCTGTTGGGTCTTTTTCCTCCTTGTTCCTTTTCCTTATGGGCATTTACTGGCACACAGTAAAATCCATCCTCTGCAAAGGACAGAAGCTCATGCCTGAGGCTCTGGTTTTGGCCAGCTGAAGCCCACAGGCAGTCCTCATGTGCAACAGTGATCCATGCATCCCTGCAGGACTTGCAGCATCAGGAACTGCCAAAGGACAGGGCACCCCCAACCATCCTCCCCCAGCAGCTAACTGGGGACTCTGCCAGGCTGCCCAAACCCCTTCAGGCCAGAAGAATCCCTTTCCCCAGTTTCCCTGTGATTTCAAATTCACATTGTTGCCACTGGAGGGCATCGCGTGAAGCCCTTTCAGAAGGCCACACTGGTTTCACACAGATTTCTGAGGCTGAAAACAGTTTTCAAACCGGTTACCATAATCCAAGGCATGTCCAGTGTCCCTCCTCACCCAGTGCTGGAGCCGGGAACAAAGGGCCTGTGAGCAATTAAACAGGTGACACATGTCAAAGGCACAAATACAAAAGACAATGCAATAGCTGGAATACATTTAATCTACATTTAAAACACACACATCCAACCTTTTACTACAGAAACATGTGACTTTTAACCTGCTCTCTCTCACTGCCATTAAAACACTGTAGGTAGATCAAGTAGGTCCTGACTTTTATCTCACAGACAGGCCTTGTTCTCCCACCATTTAATTTAGGAGGATAGTATCAGTGGAGTCAATATAGTGCCACTGGCTCCACTTTCTTAGTCCTCCAGATGAAACTCCACAAGAAACTCCTGAAAAGCCTCAGACCACACTGAATTCTCCTAAAGTAGACAGCAGGGCCTAACCAGGAAGGCAATTCCCTATTCCTGTCTTCAAACTCAGTTCCATCTTTTTACTGTTCATCTCTGTTTCCCAATATCATTCATTAGCAGCACACAGCAAAGCAACCAAGGACCGTGCAAAGGTGAGGCTTTGCTTCCTACCCACACTTTACTGCAGTCCTGGGCCAGTCCAAAACACAACACTGCCTTTTATTGCATTTTCTCACCATCACTTTCATGGTGGTGTGCTCAGTTGTCAATATGTACTGGGACTCATCTTACCCACCTTACTTAAACCTTTTCTAAACAAGCTTACTTTTCAAGCTTTACTTGCTCTGATGGAAGCGATACTGAGACATAAACTGCTTCACAAAATGGCTGTAAGGGGCTGCACCCTCTGCCAAAAGGGTGCTCACCCCACAGCTAAATAAAAGCTAAATAAAATCCAGACACCAAGCTATGGCTTTAAACAGCCCCAGAAAGGCTGCACTAGTGGGTCCCGGGCTACCTCACTAAACCATCACCACCACAACGAGCGGACCCGGCGGGCAGCGCTTACCTGGGCCCCGGGCAGGAGCGCCTCTTCACGGGCCCCGCGCCGGCCGCGGCCCGGGGCTCCCGGCGGGACGGGCACCACGGCGGCGGCTCCCGAACGGGACATGGCGCTCACGGGCAGAGCCGCGGGCACACCGGGCCTCGGCGCCACGGCACGGGAGCCGCTCTGGCCGCACGGCCACGGGGCCTTTCCGTGTGCTAGCGAGCATGGGAGGCCGTGCCCGAGCTCCGCCGCTCTCCCGCTGCCGGCCGGCCGCCCCCAGGCACCTCAGCCCGCCGCGGGAGGAGCAGGAGCGGGGCCGGGGCCCCGCCGCCATGAGCTCCCCCACCTCCCCTCGGGGCGCCGCCATTTCCCGCGGCGCGGTCGAAGCGCCCTCAGAGAAGGCGGGGAGAGGGCGGGCGCTGCCTACCTGCCTTCCTTACTTCCTTCCTTCCTCTCGCTTCTTCCTTTCCCTGCTTGTGCCGGGCCAGTGCTGCGGACGGGGAGAGACCGCTCGAAGTTCCCCCCTGGAGCGGGCGCTCTGTTCCCGCAGCCCCGGCCTCACTAACGCAGCCTATTCCCGAGACATTACGGACCGAGCCGAGCACACCACGCTCGGCGCCCGCCTGAGGCCGACCTGCCCTGGGCTGGGCCATGGAGCGGCTTCCCCAGTGATGGCTCCATCCACACACAGCTGAATTGCTGCCTCCAGCAGCCACCATCCCGTGCAGCACCTGCTGTGCTTGTCCATCTCCATTCATTCCCATAACATGTGCTTGATCCTGCAGAGTGAAGCACGAGAATAACACCGGCTGCTAGCAACAGCCCTGGCCAGGCTGAGGGAGAGCCACCAGCTCTCAGCAGCTCCTGGGTCTCCAGCAGGATTGGGGCCGGACAAAGCTGCTATTTCTCACTCCTGGGGTGGGTGTTCCACAGCTCCCAAATCACCTGCACGGCACCCTCATGCAGGCTGGGCTGAGCCCAAAGTAGCATGTGAACTCCCTTGCCTTGGAGGTATTTGCAGCCAGTCGAACACTCAAGTTTTCTGTCAATCTCTAAACAAAATCCCTTTAACATTCCCTTTCTGACATTGGAAAGTGAATCGTCAGGTGATGCCTGGGCCCCTCCAACACATCCTGCCCTGTGCCCCTGTGCTGAGGTGAAAGCTGCAGCCAGGCTGCTGTAATAGAACTATGAATTGTGCCTGTGCAGTGACAGTCATATATTTCATGGTGTGTGTACTAAAATGCTTGATGAAGGAAACATTTTGCTTCCCATACATGGATGCATGCCGTTTACAGTGAGGATTTATTAAGCCGAAAATTTCTGAGCATGCCCAAAGCAATGGCTTGTATTGGCATACAGGAAAGGACATTAGGAGTCAGTCTGACTTCCTCACAGCCTGCCCAACAGAAAAAAAAAAAAAAAAGCCTTTGTTTCTGGTGGAGAATTTAAAATTCAGCATCATTGTTACAACCTGTTCTCTTGCTTTGGATTTCTCTGTGCACTAACCTTAAGAGTTCATATCTGGCTCTTAAGACTTCAACCAAAAGGCCAAAGGATAGACAAAAACGTAAACACCTATACAAACAGCTGTTTAAATTAGAAACTGATGGTTTTGTTTTGTTTGTTTGGTGGGGTTTTTCTGTTGGAGGTGTTTTTTGTGGTTTTGTTTTGTTTTTGTTTTGCTGCAAATGGAAAAGCAGCCATTGGCTTTTGGGCTGTGCTGTCTCAGTCCCTGTGTGGAATTTTGCACATTGTAGATATCTCATGACTGGGTTAGCACAGTGGCACAGCAGTGAGACCAGGCCTCTGTGGGGCTCTCTGTCTCTCTCCACTTGCAGCACAAGAAGAAAATCTAAGCTCGGTGCATGTGATCAGAAGAGGTGGAAATAGGTCTGAACTTAGTTCAGCCACAGCACTGTGGCATTTCAGGTACACACTGTAATAATGTGACCATATATTTGCAACCAGTATTAGGACAGATTTTCTTCAGAAATAATCTAAGAAGTGGATCCATGGGTAAGAAGTAACACTCATGAGGCAGATTATGAACAGAGCTAAGCCAATGAAGTAAATATAACTTCACCAAATTCAATGCATTGGGAAGGACTTTTAAGTCCCAAAGTGGGACTACTGGTAGGCAGATGGAAGAAATAAAGCCCCAAATCCAAAGTCCCTTTTTTCAGACCACCTTCTACAAACATGATTGACTCTTGTTACAACAAAACAACACAAATATCACTTTGCTAATACCTACTGAGCCAGACTTAAACATGTCACTGATATTTACTTAACAAGCATGGTTACGTATGTACTCTGCTGTGGTTCAAAGAACACTTATTTATTTAGAACAGCTTATTTTGAAACAAGGCTTTGAATTGTTTGTTTTGTTGTTGGGGTTTCTGTGTGTTTTTTGGTTGGACGGTGGGTTGGTGTTTTGGCTGTTTTTTTGGTTCCTGGCATGATAGAGCAGCTAAAACTTTGTGCTTTCTGACCTTGCCTTGTCGGAGATCTGTCCTAACAGGGGACAGCACATTGGCACTGAGTCTGGCAGCGTGGATTTTGAGGGGGTGGGAGAGGCCGCTCACTTTTAGGGCTTGATTGACAGGTGAAGAGACTTGACTCTGCTCTCACAGTGTCCTGACAGCTGTCTGTACACCAGCAATTGCAGTCTTTCCCCCTCATTAAACCCAAAAGCCGTGTTTGATGTTACCCACCGTTCTCAGCCCAGCCACAGAGGCGTGGCTGGGCAACTCCCCTGCTCCAGAGCGCTCCCGTTCACGCTGTGTCCTTGCAGTCTGCCTTACTTACGGTAAGCAGAGTGTGAAACAGTCGCACTGCCGGTAACAGAGTGTGAAACAGCCGCACTGCCCGGCAACAGAGTGTGAAACAGCCGGTACTGCCCGATAACAAACAGCCGCACTGCCGGTAACAGAGTGTGAAACGGCCGGTACTGCCCGGTAACAGAGTGTGAAACAGCTGCAGTGCCCGGTAACAGTGCCAAACAGCCGGTACTGCCCGGTAACAGAGTGTGAAACAGCCACAGTGCCCGGTAACAGTGCCAAACAGCCGGTACTGCCCGGTAACAGAGTGTGAAACAGCTGCAGTGCCCGGCAACAGAGTGTGAAACAGCCACAGTGCCCGGTAACAGTGCCAAACAGCCGGTACTGCCCGGTAACAGAGTGTGAAACAGCCACAGTGCCCGGTAACAGTGTCAAACAGCCACAGTGCCCGGTAACAGAGTGTGAAACAGCCACAGTGCCCGGTAACAGTGCCAAACAGCCGGTACTGCCCGGTAACAGAGTGTGAAACAGCCGCACTACCCGGTAACAGAGTGTGAAACAGCCACAAGTGCCCGGTGACAGTGCCAAACAGCCGGTACTGCCCGGTAACAGAGTGTGAAACAGCCACAGTGCCCGGTAACAGAGTGTGAAACAGCCGCACTGCCCGGTAACAGAGTGTCAAACAGCCACAGTGCCCGGTAACAGAGTGTCAAACAGCCACAGTGCCCGGTAACAGAGTGTCAAACAGCCGCACTGCCCGGTAACAGAGTGTCAAACAGCCGCACTGCCCGGTGACAGTGTCAAACAGCCACAGTGCCCGGTAACAGAGTGTCAAACAGCCGCACTGCCCGGTAACAGAGTGTCAAACAGCCACAGTGCCCGGTAACAGTGTCAAACAGCCGCACCGCCCGGCATGGGGACAGCGCTGTGACTCCGTGCCCGCCGATGGCATTCGGCTCTCCCACGAGTCTCACCGAGCCTGGCACACAGTGCAGTGGGAGGACGAAGCTCTGCCATCTCAGGATCTCTCACCAGCATCTCTGAAAAACACCAGAGGCCAACCTTTATGAAAGCACCCACTTTCTACATTTCCTCTTCCCATTTTTTGGGAGGATTCCCACCAGAGCCCTCAGCAGCAGGCAGGCAGCCCCAGGACTAGGCCAGGGATTGCCCTGGTGTGGGTGCCCACAAGCCCCTGTGCTTCCTTGCAGCTCATTTCACCCACCTGTTAAAGGGCTCTGTAGGTCTGCTTGTAAAGCTTAGAGATCTGTAAAGGAAAATTTTCTTTTTCTGTGTATAGAATAATATTACAAGCAAATTAACTTTTGAGGTTTTTTTGGGTTTTTTTTTTAAGGCAAAAATGGACAGTTCTTTCTGGAGGTAAAAAGCAATATTCCTCACACATTTTACACTGCAAATACCAAGAAAATCTTATCAAACATATTCCATTTTATCTTTAGGCTGAAGACAAAGTCTTACCTCCTCCCCCAAGCTGGGGAGCTGCAAGATCACCAGATTGACGTCATTCTCCTTGGTGATAAAACATGCTGCATGCTGAACTTGGCATTCAGCACGCTCAGGTTGAACTAAGAGCTAATGTAATGAACTCTGGGGAAGGATTTACATCAAATACCACTCTGGAATATTAAATACAGACAAGACCAACTTCTCACTTGAATAATTACACACTGGCTGAATTCCTCCTTTAGTTTCAAAGAGGAATCACCTTTCTCACTTCCTTTTGAAAATTGTATGCGTTGGTGCACTGTTTCACTACCTCTGTAATAAAAGGATGAAGTGATTTCTGTTAAGTACCACGGGCTGAAGTAAGATGAGTTTCAGCTCTAGCAATGACTCTTGCCACTCGACGGGGGGAGCAAGCAAACCAAGAAAAGGCAGATTCAAATTTCAACAAGTGTCCCCAGCTGCTTGTGCTTGCTAACATAACCTCAAAGGCAGAGGTGCCTGGGAACACTCCTGACTTCACTTTGCACGTGGGAGTGCAATACCAAAGCTTTGCACACATATTCCCACTGCCCCAGCAGCACTGCAGTGCTCACAAGCTATTTCAGTTAACTGTGTTTGTACTCTCCTTCTGCCTGTGGATACCAATGTAAGGCTTTCAGCCATTGTAAGATATTTCTCCAGGCTCACTTTGAGCCAGAAAGAAAAATATTTTCTTGTGGTAAAAGCTGTAGTAAGCAGCAAGAGTCAGTTTGAAAGGCAGGGTTTAGTCCCAGCATTATGGCTGTGTGTTTGAGGGACATGTTTAGCCAGTGGAAGTTAAAGGAAAGACTCCTAGTGAATGAAAGAAAAATGCAAGCAGAGAAGCTGGAAGAGAGGAGGAAAGGGGAACATGAGAAGACCAAAAGGCTGTTTCCTTGCCTAACACTGTTAAACCACAGGCAGGGCTTGAAGATCCAGGACTTCAAAGATATTTAGAAGCCTCAAAGCTACTTTCGTTAGTGGCTCTGGGTTCCCTGGCCTTTCCTAGCTCAGTTGCCTTGATTGCTAAAGAGGCAACTGCCTTTGTTTCACAGGGTTTGCAGAGCTGAGTCCACTGAGGTTTGCATGGGAAATGTTGGAGGAGAGTCCTTAAGATGTTGAACAATGGAAAAAAGGAACACATGAGACACTCTTCCTAAGTAACATTCAAAGCAGGCACTGAGATAAAGCATTCAGTGCTTTGGTGCCCTTTGCTCACAGAGCCAAAGCTTCAGCAAAAACCAGCTGAAACACCTGGACATCCCCTTTGTTCTGAACCAGCAGCACAGGGCTGCACAGGGACACGGCACCGATTTGAAAGCTTGTTTTCTGCATCTAAACACCATGTCAGGACAGACTGCACTCCATCCTGCTATCATTTAACAGCACCCCTGGGACCCCTGCACCTTGGAGGCATGATGTCACACATGAGCAGAGAGATTATTTGTTTTCAAGCTTCTGAATAGCTCTGAGACCTCATTTCAAAGCACTCCTTGCAGAGTCATGACTCAAAGCCTTCTGGTCTCACTGAAGGGCACAACTGACTACTGTTTCCTTGTGCTGTTTCTCAGCACCCAGCCAGTGATTATTAGATATCTATTATCCTTTCTTCACTTTTATGCAGGAATGCCATTGCTCAATTCCTTCATGTTCAAGACACATTTTTTTAAAAATGTGCACTTTAAAATTTTAAAATGCTTTATCAATGATTCCTCTACTGAGACAAGCAGAAACACCCAGAGAAAAAGGCACTGCAACAAAAAACAAGGCATTCATTCAATTTCAGGAGATTTAAAATTTATATATTAAATTATTTATATAGCCATTGGGTAAACTGCAGTATGAAAACCATCATCAGACTTGTGATAAGGTAGCTGTGCATTTGCTGAAAAGACAACATTGTTTTTACCAGATCATAATAATTCAGATTCACTTGGAGGCATCTACAGTGATACTCAGGTTTAAAAGCAGGATTACCTGATAGAAAATATGCAGCATGGAAAACAGAGCCATTCATTCTGCCATTTAATGCTGAATTGTGGAACCTTATTAAGTTTTAAAACACAGAGCTTTTTACTAAAGCCCTAGAGGTGCATAAAGGACCTCTCCTTCATCATGTCTGTGTTGGAATTTACTCTTGTATTAGCATTAAAGCAAGAACAAATGAAAAGAGCAGACACTGCATTAAGACTGCCAGCCTAACTGAAACTGGGAACACTTCAATCACACTCAGTTTACTCCAGTGTTCTCCCTTCCATGGTGAAGGACCCTCAGTAAAGCCATTTCTGTCCCCAGGAAGTTCCATCACTGAGTGACAGTTCAAAAAGCTGGAAAGGGTCCAGAGCACAGGGCATGTGATGCTGCTGTGTAATCTTGGAGAATAAAGAAGGGAATCTGGAATGGCTAAAGCATGTGCAGTGGGAGGAAAGACATCTGCGTCCTGGAGCAGTGAATATCAGGTTAGGGCTATCACTGCTCCAACAGCAAGGCCTTCATGCTCATGGGCAGCAGCCTGGAACCATCCCCACAGAACAGGCACAGCCTCACAGGGCACAGAAAGCTTCAGAGGTGCGGCTTGGAGAGAGAAGCTCAGTGGGAAGAAAGTCAAGATCAGGCATCATGGCTCCAGATTTTAGTTATAATCTGTCCTTGGCAAATTTAGATGGACAAGAGAGTGAACAAAGCTGCAGTGGCTGAAAATCAGTGTTTTATGTTAAGGGAAATTATTGTACACCAATATGGACATAAATCTGGCTTACAGAGAGGGTTAATTAGCACAGTTCTACAGTCCAAGTAGTGGAAATAAAGATGCAGTGTGAATTTCAGGGAATTAATCATATCGATCACATCTTTTCAGTGATGATGCATCAGGCACTTTTATCGCAGATGAAATTAACTGCTTTTTACCATATATTAATATAACCCAGAATATTAACTATGCTCATGAAGAAATTTTTTTCTGGGCAGTTTAGTATCTTTATTGAGGATCTGGATGAGGGGATCAAGTGCACCCTCAGTCAGTTTGCCAATGTAGCCACGTGGGGATCAGTCTCTCCTCCCAAGAAACAAGTAATAGGACAAGAGGAAATGGCCTCAAGTTGCACCAGGGGAAGCTTGGATTGGATATTAGGAATTTTTTTTTTTATTTCAAGGGTTGTCAAGCACTGGAAGAGGCTGCCCAGGGCAGTGGTGGAATCACCATCCCTGAAGGGATTTAAAACAATGTGGCACTTGGGGACATGGTTTAGTGGTGGATTTGGCAGTGCTGAAGGAATGGCTGGACTCCATAATCTTAAAGGTCTTTTCCATTCTAAATGATTCCATGATTTTTACCTGCAAACAAGTCTCTAGGCCCACATGCTCATGCCCACACTTCCTCTTCTATCCTTACTGCAGCAGATAAGCAGAGGAGACCTTGATGGTGTGATGCAGTTTTCCTCTAGTGGAGACACAGGAGCCTGCAAGGAACAGAAGAGATTAATACCAGAGAGCAAATTAGCTGGTTACAATAGTGCAACATAGAGAAATACAATGTGACATTGCCAGGAAACCTGTCAGCCAGCTCTCCCTCTCCTTGCAAGCTCCCTGTGAAAACAGGATACTTGTTTTATTGAGCCTTCAATGAAAATACATTTGCTCCTTCAGCTTTGATTGTAGAACCTCTGGAAGACTGACCAGAGAAGCTTCTGTCCTACTACTGTCAGTGAGACAGTGGCACAGTCTGGGCACCCCTCACAGGGTCTGAGCCCCCTGGCTTAGGCAACATGCACACAACAATGAACTACATGGAATTACAAAAGGGAATTCCCTGCCCCAACAGCACATAACTGCATTCTGAGTAGGTAAAGAGACCATACAAGAAGGGTAAGGGCAAAAACATTTGTTCCTGACACTAACATGAACAAATGGTGATAGTCCATCAGTCTCACTGGCTTGGGGAGGAAGGAGAAACAGAAGCAGGTAACACCTGGAGACGTCACCTCTTCCTTCCTTACCTTAAGGCTGCTACTGCAGTCCCTGAACTGCTCCATCATCCACCTCTACCCAGATTCTGCTTCTTCAGAAATGGTTCCAAATGTCTCTAAAGTCAATTCCTCTGCAGGAACAACAGTCAGCAGCCCTTTCAGTGCCTTTGGATGCCTTTCTGTTGGCTGGGAAGGCTGACAGGATACTCCTTGAGTCCTCCAGTAGAACACAGCGTGGCACTGCATGGAGCTGCAAAGAGACTTGTCCAAGGGTTCACAAGGGTCTGATGGGCTTACCAAGGGCAGACCACAGACACAGGGGCTTGCCAGCTACACCCTTCATCACCCATATGCCATTCAACCCCCTCAACTTTTCCCTTCCCCAGACAAAAAGGATCTTAGTTATTTTTAAAAGAATTTCATGGGTTTGTTAGTCTGCAAACTACAAAGTGCATATACATTTCAAATGAAATGGGTAGGACTTGACACTTCTTAAAATATACATTTTATTATTTTCTGGTAGTTGCTATGAAGGTTTCATTCAAATTGTGAAGGTACACAGCCTTTACAAACTTCTTGAGTTGAAGGTTTGTGTTGGTGGCTTAATG
Organism: Melospiza melodia melodia; assembly: GCF_035770615.1. Taxonomy (NCBI): domain Eukaryota; kingdom Metazoa; phylum Chordata; class Aves; order Passeriformes; family Passerellidae; genus Melospiza; species Melospiza melodia. Next base: position 11,058,356 of record NC_086208.1, on the reverse strand, counting down.
TTCTTTTTCTTTTTCAGCAGAGGAGAATACATTGGCTATAAAATGTTGAAATTCATTAGATGCTTAGTATCACCTCTTCATATATGCTGTGGAATGCTTTGTAGAAATACTATATAAAATAAGGCAGACTTTAACAGGGAGTTCAGTCATAAAATGTCATGGGAGAAAACAAAGAGTTCCAACACATTATTATTTTTGTAGCCAAGAGAAGATCAGGTGGTCCTCACTGGTTTGTGGGAGAACTACTGCAGTTCTGGTGCTCAGACAGTATACAGTTCTTGTTTATTCTACTATTCTCAACTGAGACCTTTTTAATAAAACTTATTTTAATTAACATAAATCAGACAATATTTAAACATACACATCTATCCTTACAGTGCAATAAAAATGTATCATTGTATAGTATTTTGTATTTGCATTATGAAAATAAAAGGTCTGTACATCAATTAAATGTATATTAATGAGTATGAATCATGTAAATTTATAATGCATCTAAAGTTGGCTTTGGCTTTTAAGTATTTATAAATTCATAGAAAATATTGAACATCTAACAAAATAAATAAAACATAACATTTTAATCATAGATGCTAACGATCAACCTCAAAAATTCTTGTGTTATTTTTTACATTTGCTACTAAATTTCTTAAGGAGAACTCACTTTCAGTAGTGCTCAGAAGTGAATGATTGCACCTTCTGTGATGTGAAAAAATACAGTACATCTATTTTTCATAGATCAAAAAATTCTTTCATAGACAGTTGCATTTTAAATGTCTGATTGTTCTACATAACTGTCTGAAGTGCTTATAAAAAGCATGTAGCTTTCTCATAAAAGCTGTGAGTCTCTATTAATAGATAAAACTTCTAGTGAATGTCCTTTTTATGAGGATTCTCTTCAAGGTCTTCCAGCTTCACGTGCTGGTATGAAGATATCACAGAAGTATGTTCGTAATAAACCCTCTTCAGTACAAGTACTGCAGCAATCCAGTGTAATTCCACTTGGTGGGCTTATTTCATCCGAGTCCACACATGGGACTTTGGGAAGTCAACTGCTGACCTCGTGTTCTCTTGCATGTGAAAGTTCCCCAAGTGCATGGGCTAGCTTTACTGTAATACTGAAGAGACCAAAACAAATCTGAATTCACACAGATAAAAGTGAGCTTGAATAAATATGCATCTGGCTAGTGAATGACACCCCATGGTCTAACTGCTATTCTGGTGGTGGTCGGAGGACTCGCAGGTTCCTTCCATCCAGTCCTTTCCAGTATTTAATGTTATTATTCAGATGCTCCATCAGATTTGGCAGGTCGGCAAATGCTAGGGAAGGAAGGGCAGAAAGTATTGAGCTTGCAGAACTGAAACAGTCACAGATTCTGTCTGAAATGTTTGGGCAACTATGTTAAGTAGAAAAGCTTAAATCTGTCATCCTGAGTCTTGAAATAGTGTTGGCTGTACAGCTCTCAGCACTCATGTAGCACTGGGGCCACTGAGAACTGTTCTGTAAATTTACTTAATACTGGCATTGTGAGTCCCAGCAAAGGAACACAGTTTTCCAGGAGGGGCATAGCCAATTATGGTTGTAATTATCCTGCCCCATCAAACCTCAGTCACATGTCATGATCTGGCATTCAGGGGAGTCACATTTCTGACCACTTTTACCATGGAGGCAGCACTTGGAAGGAAACAGCTGCTCCCCCAAGCAGTTTCCAGACAGCAGAAATTTGCCTTGAAGAATAACCAATATTAACATGGTCAAAATGACTGTGCTCAAAGAGCTATCAAAGAGAATGTGTTCTGTTCTCTGTTTACAGAGAAGCAAGTTTAAGAAGTTAAAGATTGCCTGAATCTAGTATATTATAGGCAAGCCATGAGAATTGCTTGTAGCCATACTTATAAGCAATAATGAAGTTATTTATCTTACTTGAACTGCAGGAATCTTCCCTTTTCTCTCCCTTTATTTAGGAGCCATAAAAAAGAAATTTTGTATCACAGCAGCTTCAAATGTTCACAAATTGTTCACATCAGGAAATAGCAGAGTTTTGCTTACCATCCCAGGCATCAAACATATCAATAATGAAGTAATCAATGAATGATAATTGGGATTTGGGGATGCTGCAAGTATTTCTGTCAAAAACTGGCATCACAACTGGTAAACCTTGCCTCCTTTCTTCATCAGTCTGCAAAAAACATTAGTGATTATTCATCTAAGACACATTCTGTTAATGGGCTTCTTTTAGCAGCAGATTGTTTGGCACTGACTAGAGCATGCATCTGCTAAATCAGAGGAGGAACCTGAATAAATCTGAAGCAGCAGCAACTTAATCTTGGGCACCTAGTTGTTCAGTTTCAGCAAAACAGCAGAGAAATAGTGCCCTTCCAGTGTATCCCACAAAGGGATATATTTACCTTCTGTAGCTGCACACAAGCTGACCCTAAGTAACTTGGCACACTACCAAGTTGTGACTGCTTTGGACCTAAGAGCTGCTCAACCATTGTCAGCCTCTGATGGAAGCAGTGGTCTGTCCCCCTCAGACACGGCAAAGCACCTTTTGTATTCCCTTGCCCCTTGCTTGGGGTGCCAAGTTCCAACTGCAGTGTTTGGTACATAATCTGTAATGATGACTGCCCTCTCCTTTTCCACATCTTCCTAAAGCCTTCCCTCAGCACAGTGTGCTAAGGGCTTACAGCATTTCTTGGAGTGAGTGCTGCTCCCATCCAGACACTAGAACCTGATGATCCTAGGCAATGATTCCTGATGAACCTGATGATCCTATTCCAGAGGCAAAGCCAACATGTGGGTACAGAAGACATCCTTGCCCTGTCTTATGGGAGTGCATTTGCAGACAAAGCTCAAAAAGCCCAGTTCCAAACTGAACAACTTGAAAGCTTGGATTTTTCAGAAATCGCACAATAGAAGTTGTCAGCTTTCATCTCTCTGAAGGCATCTAGTTGTGTACCAGCATGAGTAATACCTATCATTTAAATAAAATTCCATCATTTAAATTCCATCATTTAAAATAAAAAGGTTATTATTTCTCACATGACACAATGCAGCCTGAGACATTCTGTGACACCCTCCCTTTTAAAGAGGTGCTCACTTGCAGCTCCAGCAGCCTGGTTTAGCTGCCTTACCTGTGCAAAGTACTCCTCAGAGATGCGTCCAGCCCACTCTATGCACTGTTCTCTGGGTCTGCACGGGTTGGAAATGTCAGCACACTTTATCAACATGCGTTTGATAAGGATACGGTTTTCAGGAGACCTGAGAACAGTTTTGATTGACTCTCCATCACCATTATTCTGTAACATTTAAGAATAAAAAACAATCCATTAGCAAGGTCTCCATGCACTAACCCAAAAGAGCTTTTGTGCTTTGGGAATGCTTTCAGCACATCCCACAGGGATCAGTTCTGCTACTGGCTACCAGATTTGATGTCTAACTGAATTTATGGGCGGACTATCACAGCTCTGAGCTAGTACTTAACTCCAGTTTCTGGATTCAATCACTGGCTTTGTGACAGATCTCTTTGGCATCTTTGGGCAAGTCATGTAATCCCTCTGTTCCGTATCTGCCTTCTCAAAAGTGTGGAGAGGATCAATTCATCACTACACACAAAGTGATGAGGACTGTGTAGGCAGAAAAATGTAACTCTCTGCTGAAACCCAAGGATTAATGGACTTGCACATTAAGAATGGAATAGTTGGTTTGAAAAGAGAGACTGACCCAAGATGCAGAGCCACCCTTGAACACAAACCCCATCAGTGTATCAATCATTCTGACAGCACTGCTACTATTCAGACAGCCAGATCCCACATTACCTCCCAGGCATGTTCCTCATTCCCTTCCCTTGCTGCTGGACTCTTTAAGGATGGATAGGTACAAGAATTTACACTGCTGTCTACTCAGAATAGGAACTCTTTGAAGCAAGGAACATACAAGACTTTTTTGGTACCTAACAAGGTCTTGCTCCACAGTCAGAGCAGGGAAGAAGTAACAAACAGTAATAATAATAATAATAATGTGCTACCAGTTCCTGCAGTGTTTTGTACAAAGAGGGAGATACAAAGCAGCAGAAACATTCTGACCTTTTATTAGGTCAGAATAATCATGACATTTTTCAGAAGAAAATTCTTGTGGGGAAGAAAGTTCTTCCTAAAGGAAGAAACTGACAGTAATAAAAAAATTTGATAGTACAGAAATGGCTCAGAAATACCAGTTCCACAGGTCTCACCAAAATGAGATGCCTAAAGCAATTATTTTCTCTCTTTTCTAAGTATGTGGAAGGGAAAACAGAAGAAACAAGGTGAACTTCCAGATGCATGGGAAAATTATATACGAGAAAGCCAACATAAAGTGATGGGAGCTCCAGAAACACAAATATGGAAATGAGGTATGGAAAATTAAGATTGTTCAGTTACAGATGGTAGAGAATATCCTAGTAGGTAAACCACCAGGGATCAAGAAAGGATGTTCACCTCTGAGATCTGCTCAAACCAAAGGCACAGTTCTACTTGCTGGATGCAGATGTCTTGGGAATAAACTGTGTTAACTGTGCTTAGTCCCAGCATCCTGCTCCGAGTGCAGAGGTGTCTCTGCATGTCACATGTTGGCTTCCTGTCATAGCTGAGGTGACATCATGAGGGGAAATGGGAGGATAGAGGATGCTGGAGCTGGAAAGGATTTTTTTCAGTTTATGAAACAAAAGCAGAAAGGAAACAAACAGAGCAGCTTCTCAGCATGGCTCTTTGAACAAATTTGTGTAAAAATAAAAAATTAAAAAAAAAAAAAGATGTGGAACTGTCCCATTTGGAACAGGCAGTTGGCAGCTCAGCCTGCAAACAGTGCACTGAGTCACCACCATGACTGGAAAGCAGGCCAGAAAACACACACTGCTGCTGCAGCCAGAGGGACAGCAGCCTTGAAAGAGGGCCTGACAGTGTTGTTCTGCTCAGCACAATAAATAATTTGCTTTACCCACTCACACATTACAGGCCTTTTCATAGGAACTTGCCAAACTGAAACTCCAAACTGAAAGAAGGGAAACATTTTTCTTCTTGTTTTCAATAGAAATTATATATTCTTTGTCTTCCCATCCTTGGATACAATTTACTGTGAATCACAAATGCCTTGTGGGGCACATAATTTCCCTGCAGTCTCTGGGGCTTAAGGATAAAACTAAACTTTTGTTTCGTTTTTCTATGTCCCTGTTTGTGTTTTTACTCTCTGACTGTACAGGTCCAAGCCCTGTTCTTCAGCATCACCAGCTGTTCAGCTCCCTGTAATAGGCAAGAAGAGGAGTTTTGCTTCTCATGGGTGAAGGAGCAAGACCTGTTTCTCTCCCACTCTTAGATAATAAAAAGACTGCCTTCCCCCATTACACACAACAGTCATAAATGTGGCTTTCTAAAAAACATGGTAAGAAACTACAGAAAACCATTACAGCTCCTCCATGAGGTTGCCACTGATGCAAGCTTTATCACAACCATTTCTGCGAGTCTTCTCTTGGCAAAAATCATTCCAACAAAATTATACACTGCTCTTACTGGCAACTTAACAGCTGGTTGAAGCTGTTATTGAAACTGGTGTGGTTTTTCAGAAAGAGTTCTTAACAGGCAATTTCTTTGTGTCCATGGGGTTCCAGATGGCTATTGATTATATGATACATAATGTCACCATCATCTATTTTAAAGATTAAAAAAGAAAGCACACAGAAACCCCATGAATGCTGCCAGGCAGCACTGGAGGCTGAGGGCCCTTATTGCCAGAGAATGCAAAACATGTCAGCCCACAGACCTGCCCTTGTGCTGCACCCCCAGCATGTCCCCTTGGGAGGGATGTAATTCAGCCTCTGCTTTGAGGCAAACCTCGCCTTCTTTGCAGAAACAGCCAACAGCAATGCCCAGTCTTGCCACTTCTTCCATGGGAGCAACTGGGTTAATCAAAATAACATTTTTCCATGAAAAGATACAGCCCAGGTTCCTGGTTCCAAGTACGACATCACAGCACTGTGATATTAATAGGATCCAAGTGAGCCCCACTCACCCTCAAAGTGAGTGACAACCATGTTAAGCAGAAGGGGATTCAATCCCAGAGCTGAAAGATCAATCTCCAGCCTCTCTTTCTCCACATTTCTGATAAACTTCCTCAGAACACCATGTGGGAATTTCCCACTGCCAAGGGTTCCCAGTCCCTGCCTAGGCATTTTAAGGAGGACTTGCAGTGTTGCTTACCCCATTTTCTTCTAGTGCTGCCAAGGGTTTATTAATGCTGTTGACAAACTTGTTGACATGCTCAAAGTGCTTTGTCATTTCTGTTGCTAAGACCATGTCAATAATGACTTGGCGAAGGGTTCGATACTCATTCCTGTTTAAAGAAGGAAACAATTAAGAATGCTGGCTGGGTCACAAAGGGCTGGTTGCTAAAACAAGTCTAACAAAATTGCAACAGACCATTCCTGTTTGAGAGAGGTGCTAGGGGAACAAAGAACAGCAATAAAGGCTGGGGCAGCTGTGTCTCTGTTAGATATAGGAGTATCTTTGGTGTGTAGGGACATATGTGCTCCAGGCATGACTGGATCTCTAGGAGAAACAGTACCTGGGCAGAAGCAGAGGCACCAGCTGCTTAGGAGGCTGCTAGGACATGCCACACCTGCATGTTTCCAAGGCTTTTAGCACAGACACCCAGCTGAGGCTCACTCCCCAGGCAAGTTTTCAGCAATATTTTGCTGTTGTACCTTGAGAGAACCAAGGCAATGATCACATCCTTGCCCTGAATGCTTCACTGAGGCTGCAAGGGCAACAGGTCCTTCATTATCCTTCACATTGCTCTGTGGCTCTCTCTCTCCTTGTTCTCTACCCACCCAGCCATAGCTTGTTCTCTACATTCAGTGACACAAAACAACTCTTCTAGACTTGGTCACATTAAGATTTACACTAAGTTCCTTAGATAGGATCTGCCTTTTGATGGAGAAACTGACTGTGGGGATTTACTCAGAGGTCTTTGCAGGAGAGACAGAAGCATTCTACTCTTTTAGAAGCAAATTTCTCAAGGGCCGTGGACAGTCATCCACCAGGCAGTGCCCTCCTCTAGGATGCTTGTTTGCCTTAGGGCACACAGAAGGAAGTGAGAGATGTAGGTGGGCAGACAAGGACCCTGGGGGTCAGAATTACCTCTCCATGTTTTTGAAGATGTTGCATTTCCCATCCCGGGTGGTGAGCTGGAAAGCCAGGGCAGCGTGGTGGCTCTCCAGCACGGCCGTGTCGTTGTAGAGGATGGCGAGCTCGCTGCCAGCGTTGCACAGGAAGGAGTTTGTCCTTCCTGGGTGATCCACATCGTGCACTGTGGCAGCAATGAGCGCGGCAACCTCGTCAATCGGATCCAGGGTTTGCTGAAAATAGAAGGGTGCTTAGTTTTCCTGGCAGACTCATTAGGAACCCTATTCTGTCCACAAGATTAAGCCAAGTTGCTGAGGAATAAAAGCCAAAACTCTGGAGATCAGCAAGGGTCAGATGCTCTACACAGAGCAATGGAAAATTCATTATAAGCTTCATTGAACATTGTGTGACTTTTTGGCCATTTTGTACCCCTTAGATTTTGCCTTAACCACACCTTTGTCACAGCACATCAAATTAAACAAATGTAAAGTAATAAATTAGTTTGTGTTTTCTAGCAACACCGAAACCACCTGCACTTGGAGTTAAGGTATTTGGCTTGGAAAAAAGACCAATACTGCTAAAAATTATTCTATTAACAGCCCTTAATTTCCTTTGGCAATTTAATGTGTCCTAATCATGTTCCACTTACATGCTGGCTAGGTTTACAATTTGAAAGGAATGTTATCCATACATCCAGTTCCTTAATAACACTGTCCTGGGTTACAGCTAATGCATATTCTATGGAGAATATTCAATGTTTTGTATCCATGGATAAATTACATGACACATGTTCTGTACTTTCTGTGTCACATTCTGATTCTGGTAGCATGCTGCACTCCAAGCTTTATGTCTCCTTGCAATGGGCATTGCTTTATGCCTATTTTTATCTACCCTGTCATGAAGTACAAACCTATTTGACTCAAGAATTTACACTTAAGTGCTAATACTTTATTAATAGCATAAAGGAGAACAAGAACTAAGCATCTCAGAAATATTTTGTATACATTTGGAAACCAGCCTTTGTGCTGTGTTTATACTGGCATTTGTGAAGGATCAGATACAAAACAATTATATTAAAAATTTTAATAAAATGAAAGAGACACAAGAGCAGAAATATTCCCATTTGAATCTGGGAGCAGAGCAGATAATTTTCATTCCAATTTGCTTTTATTTGAGATCCAAATTCTCTGTGGGCCCACTACTACCATTCAGAATAGTTACACTTGGTAGGTGAAAAGACAAACCCTACCCTTCTTCACACCTCCTGAAATTATGCAATGACCTGACTTGGCAGGAGCAGGGATATTATTCATTGAGGACTAAGAGAATCTCATGGAGAACAAGAGCAGGCAAATAATTCTTTCTGCTCTAGTTCATAGTTAGCATTGTCTGCTGTGTTTTAACTTCTTCCTTCTTTCTTTCAGCTGCTGCTCATGGGATTCTATTTTTTGTGGTATAAAGCTCAGAGAGGGGGATTTGAGAGAGGGATTTCCTCAGAGGAACACACTGAGCAGCATTCAGTCTGGCTGAGAAAGACCTGTGCAGATGGGAAATGGCCAGAAACATGAGAATACCTGGCCTAGAGGAGTCTACCTGACTTATTTCACAGGGATTTACAGTACTTTTACACCCAACATCAAGGCAAGGATTCTAACTTTGTTATCTTAACTCCCATGAAAACGTTTTTTCTCAGAAAACGGTTCTGAGAATATGGTTGCAATTTCGAAGCCAGAAAATCTTCCTAGGCAAGTTGAATTGAGTTCAAGTTACCAAAAAAAAATATTCTCAGCATGAATTTCAGTGGCAGAATTGGGCTTTGTGTGTTTAGATTAAGTCGAACTCTGTGCAACACTAAAGCAGCTGGGCTATAACTTCGAAAAGATGAAGAGAGAATTCTGAACTTTGATTCTGCTCCTTCTGTTGCTGCAACATTTTTTTCTCTTCCTATGCCTACAGAGGAATGGAAATAACATTCTGGAAAAAGAGGAGGCAGTCATGCTTCTGTGGCATTGAAATGGATCCAGATCTTGTCTGTTTTTCATAGATATTCTTGGGAAGACCAGCTAAACCTCTGGCAAATCAGGGGCTGAAAAAATCCAGTGACATTCTATCCCCACTAGGCATACAGTATTTGTAAATCAGCCTCTGGAGAGCACACTAATGAGCTGCAGCTCCAAGTTAACGGAATTACTACAGTTTAATGAGCTGTCAGAAGCTTGTTTACAGTCACAAATTTCTCAGCCAGGTGCCCATCACTGGGGCTATCCTTAGGCAGGCCAGTTCAGAATTTTACCCAGGACTGTGACTCAGAAATATGTCCCACCACTCTATTGCACACACACCAAGCACTGCTTTATTCCCCTGCTCCAGTCTGGGCATGTGAGAGCAAAAGTCACTCTGATTTATTCTGGTTTTCATGGTTCTAATACCCCAGTGGGTGCTATGGTAGAGACAAGTAATTTTTTTCAATACTCTCCTGCAATGCAATCTCAGGGCATCTCCTCCAGTGGGTGATCCAGCCTATTTATGGCCTATATTGTCTTGGGAATCCTTTGCAAAATGACCATCACAAGACATAAGAGATGGTAATTTATCACATTAAATCTGTATTTGGCATGAGCCATCACAAAAATAATTATGTTATCAGCTCACCTATCTGAGAAGGTTTAACTACATGAAGGAGTTTTACTTGAAAATAAAGTTTTCTTATTCTCCTATCAAGAATTGTTCAATTCTGTAATATTAGTATCCATCCTTCTACATAAGAGAGATCCTAGAATTCATGCAAAGCTGTTTTTTTGCCCTCAGAGTTACCAAATTGGTTGGCACTGGGCAGACATTTGGTTTTTGAATCTGTTTCTGAGAGATCCTTCTCTGATTGCATCTGTATTTCCCACCATATTGTTTCACACACATGTGGACTCACCTTTACTCTCTCTTTAGACAAGAAGTAGGCAGTAGCATGTAGTACATCTGCTGAATGAGTGGAATTGTGGTAGGAGTTGGAGGAATGGTAGTTAGCCTCAATAACTTGTAACCATGACCTCAGAGTGGATTCTGAACAGTTTAGGAATTCACAGATTCCAAAGCGAGCAAATATTTTGAGACCCAGATAAACCAAAGGCCTATGGAAAAAAATAAACAGAAAGTTTTAAAATGAATGCAGCTGAAAGAATATTATATAGCATAAACAGTGTGAATCCACACAGCATTTTTAGCTAATGACATATGTAATGATGTGTAAGGACTTGTTAGAGAATTACTGTGTCATATACTGGAATTGTAACATACATAAAGTCCAATCCCCCTTAATCCCCCCAGTGTCAGACAAAGGTGTCTCCAGGTTTCTCTGTCAGGGAACTGTAATGCACTAAAATTCAATTAATTATCCTGGCTTTATTACCATATGTCTGCTTGGACTTAAGGCAATATTAGTAATATATTCGTACTTGTGAGTCATTGAAAATCACTTTACTTATCTTAACAAATGAACTGCTGTCATTTAAACACAGTAGGAAGCAATCATAATTACACTGCCTTTAATAAGAGTACAGGCAACAAAGTACCTCCTTTGTCCCTCTGTGGTCTCTCCAGATCAGTATGAACAGAGAAACCTACCTGGTGATCTCATGCATGCTGGCTGGGATAATTAATTAAGTTACAGCAATGTACCAATTAAATGCTGTAAATCAAACTGACTGTACTTTTACATCTTTCTTTTTAATTACTTATCTCTATTACTTCATTAGAGATCAAAATGCATCAAAGAAATAAAATCTAAAGCAAGTGGATGTAAACCCCTTCATTTAAAATAAAATAATTTTAAAGAAGAATAAAACCCTAGGTGGTTTTGCACCTTTTTGGCTCATAAAACCCCAGCCTAATAATGAACTGCATATTTGTTAACTAAGTGCCTGACATCTTTCGTACACTTTGGTTTTGAATAACTTTCAAAGCTCTTACAGATCTGGGATTTTGACAAAAGGTTTAAGATAGTCAATTAATTGCATGATCTGGCCTCCAAATTGGTGTCTCACAAAAGCTTCTACCTAAGACAAAGCATGATACGTGAAACTAGACCCAAAAGGGGAACTTTTTATAAGCATGAGAAAATAAAACCAAGGATTTAAACAGAAAGAACAATTTACAGTCTTAGAGGGGGCCTTTGCTACTAATGAAGTACAGTCTATCAAAGCTGCTGATCTGCTTTTGAAAACTTCTGTGATGGAAATTAGTATGCCCTGCTTTTTATCAGTAAACGTTTTCAGTTAAGCTTATACATAAAATGTAACCTGCCAAAATTTTAGAATAAAGACCTTCCTCTAATCCCAGAGAAAGGTAATGGGAATTTTGCTGAAAAGCTATTCAGGAATAAAACCTTTCCAATCAAATGGAAAGAAAATAAAACTTCATCTGTATTAACTGATCAAATCAAGACCAGTATGTTGATTCTGTGTGTAGTTTGCCATAATAGGAATTTGAATCCCCACAAGAAAATAATTTGATTTGTATAACTTTTCTATTCCTGAATAAAGGAAGGCTTTAAAAATTATGCTGTATTGTCATTATACCATATCAAAGATATATAATCTTCACTTATATCCACTGGGGAATTTGAAGGAAATAGCTTCTGTTTCATCATGCACTATTTAAGATGCATACATAGCTAGAAATGAGAAAATTTCAAACATCTGACATTGAGAATAAAATTAATTCAGTTGTAAAAGCACAGGTAGAGAACTTAAGGATCTGATTAGAGGATGACATTTAAGTCAACTTTCAGCAACTGCAGTTTATGAGCTCTTGCATTTACTGACCTTTTATGGGTGGCAGCCTCAAGTTCAAAGATATCAAAATCCCACTGTTCCTCATTTTCCATTGCCTCTGTTATCCGTGGGGGTATGTCATTGAGGGAGATTGGAGAGCTCAGACTGCCAGCAACCTGATGAGTTTCTTTTGAGGAATACAGTTATTACTATATGTATTTATTATCAGTATATTAAGTAGTACATTTAATAGTGAGATACAATTTTACTGAATGACTATGCATTCCCTACATTAGTAACACCTGGCTCAGTAATGCTGCAGAAAAATGCTTACAGATAAAAACCCCCAAACAAACCAAAAAAGCTGATTAAAAAGGACATCTAATCACATTTCCCCTGTTTCTTAAATTTCTGAACATGTTTTAGTATCTCAAATTAAATTATCTCCCAAATTAAAACTTACGTTTTGCTGACAATATGTATTCGTTCCCTGATAATCTTCGTAAACCATCCTGTTAAATGAAAGTTGCAAGTTAAATGGAGGGTTTTGAACAATAGGTCTAGGAGATGATGACACCAAGTAGTAGCACAATAACTTCAGGGAAGCCTGACTGCAGCCTGTCAGAGCCATCAGAGCTGCCTCTCCCTTATTTGTGCTGCTCAGATTCACCTGCTTTACACAGAGCTCGTAACAGAGGAGGAACTGCAGGCTAGGGAATACAATATGGACTCAGGCAGGTAAAAACTCAGGTTCCTCAGGTGCAGATGGAGGTCTGGAATTGCAGCCTCACATCTGTCTTTGCCTGGCCAATGTGCACACCAGCTGTGGGTCTGTGTCTCAAAGGAGACACGGCGTGTCCACACACTGCCCGCCAGGAGCAAAGGTGGGAGGGAGTGCATGGAGACATTGCCCTGCTCCCCTGCCCTGGCACTGGCACATCCAGTCACCTCAGCAGCATCACAATCTCAGGAGAATCTCAGGAACAAATTACTCTGAGGCTTCCTTTCACACAGAATGTGAACTTGTTTGTTCTTCAGTTCCGTGCCTCCTAGGCTTAATTCTGGCATGGTGCCTAGATGTGAACACTGAGATGATGGATTAAAACTACCAGAATTCTGTATTTAATATTTACTTTTCGTTTTATAATTCTAAATGCTGTGGCCCAAATCCTGCTTGCTCTTTTGAGGTTACAGCTGTTGGCTCATGTTTAGCCCATGATGTAAAAAACAGTGTTAAAAAAAAATTCGCAATGCTCCTTATTAAAAATGTTATTCACACCAATTATAGCTGAAGTAAATGTGGATCCTGTATCTGACATGGAATATCCACTCTTTTAAGAGCTGTTATATCTAATTCTTATTTTCACATTTGTAAGTAAGTGAGTCTGGAGTTTTGTGATTTAAAAGGAAAGGGAACAGTGGCTGTTCAATAGAACTGCTATGACACAAATATTTAGGTCATCAGATGCTGCCTATCATTTAGAATCAAAGATTACTTTTTAAGAGTTGAAATAGCAGGTGTAATTGTATCTGGTAAATCTATCTTTAAACTCCAAATGCCCTTCCTGCTTGAGAGTTCAAATCCAATAACATATTACTTGTTTCCTTCTCAGATGTAGCTTCTGAACCCAAATGGAGCAATATAATTTGTTTTCAGCAGGCTCTTTGATGGAAAAATGTTTCTCTCCAATAACTTTAAAACTCATACCATGCCATATGCTCTGAAATTAATTTTCTCAGCTTTTCTTATTGCTCCATAAAAAAGCCTAAGGCTTATTTTTAGTAAAGATTTTATATTTTGCAATATTGTTATCTTCATGTTCATGGACCAAATACAACAATCCATAAAAAGAAGAAACCAGTTGAGTTTATGGACTCTTATTTATTCAGCAGGAGAAAAGATTCGCTTCAAGAGAAAAGATTCACCTCAAGACTAATGATTATATGTATCAATGTTCTTCCTATATTTTTGTAGTTGAGGTAACAACAAATTTTGTCTACTCAGTTAGTAAATACAACCCAGTATGAACCATTTAGGTCTTCTCCTGGAATTCTTGGAGTCTCCAACATGTTTCTCCTGATGAGGTATTTGCTGTGGTATTTTTAAAAGTAAAAATACACATAAACTATTTGAAGATAGATACTGAAAAGATGTCCTGATAGTTCCAACATGAAATTATAATAGCCCAGAGACATCTCTGAAAAGCTTACATTTTGTGAGCTTTTTTTCATCCAACACACTGTAAATTTTTGCCCTGACGTAGCCTTTCACATGTAACCTACAGACTGATGAGAGCACATATCCTTAGGGCACAGGTAACATTCATCTAAACTCATCTGTCACCACCAGAGGGGTCAGACTCCAGGTTCTGAAGGTTTGGGTTCAGTTCTTGCTTCACTATGTGCCCTTTGTTCAACTTTGGATACTATGCTACAGGTACAAATATAATCCAAGAAACAGCAACAAAAATATGTATTTTGCATTCTTTTGAAAACAGTCTTTGGTAGATTGAAAAGCCCCCCAAAACCATGTCATTCTAATCCTCATTAATAAATTTTTTAAAATATCTGGTCCTCTTTCTTTCTTCCTCTCCCATCTATACCTTACTCAAACGAATCACATTGAAAAAAAATTTGGTTTTACTTTCTATTTTTAGCTAAACTAATGTTTTAAAGGGGCTGGTCAATTTTCTTCCTATTTTCAGAGCTACATTATTCAAGTAGGGGGAGAAAGTCCACAAAAAGATATGTGCAGTTTTTCCTGAAAATTTGGCGTTGTAGAAGCAGAGCACATGGCAGATGATAAAGACCAAGTAACTGGGAAAATCAGGCAGAGAACATTAATCAAGAGCTGTCTGTGGCAGTAAATACTTACTGTCATTAACCCTCCAACAAGGTCACTTGTGTGTGGATCTTCATCTTTTGTCCCCAGTTGTGGAGAGTACAATTCAGTGGTTCTTAAAATCTCCAAAGCCCGGTCTAAAGCTTCTGCAACTGGCAAGGGACTGCTCTCTTGTGCAGCATTAATGATGTTTATTACCTAATGTAGCATCAGAAATATTGTGAACTTGGAAGTGATATTTAAAAAAGAGAGACACTCATTAATTACTATGAAAACCTCAGGAAAATAACAAGACATAAAACCTTAATCTGCACTGGGGAAAACCAAAATGAAAGGGATGTTACTGAAACGCTGATGTTTGCTACTGACTCTGAAAATAAGATATTGGCCTTAAGGACAGCGATCTTATTAATGACTTTCCCCTCCAAGGCATGGTCTCAAAATGTCTCTGAATGGATTTAATGTAACTTTCTCCCTTTGTTAAAGAGCTGGTTTTTGACAAATCTTTGAATGGTTTCAGAAAGCAGTTGACAATAAGTTTAACATAAGAAGGAGGAACTCCAGTCCCTCCTTCTTAAACAGGATCGTGTGAAGGCTGACTCCATGGATGACACTCTACCAAGCAGGTTTGGGGGATTTTTGTTCAGAGTATCTGCATTTTTGTGAGCCACAGCAGTGGGAGGGTGGTGCAGCAGAGCAGAGCTGTGACATTACCTTGGTGATGGGAGCCTCGATAGTCATGGAATGGACCCTGGCCATGGAGGAGCGGCGCCGCTGGGAGCTGCCTGTGGCAAAACAGAGCAGAATTTGTACCCTGACTGCACAGACAAGGCTCATGGCAGGATCAGCCAGGAACTCCTGAGGCCCTTCCTGCACTGCTTACCCTGCTGAGCCTTTCAGAGGCAATCTACTGCAGAATGCACAACTGCAAAGAGGCGCTGGCTGAACCACTGATGTCCCTGATTAGAGGTGAGTGGCTGTAACAGCCTGGCAAAATCATGGCTTTGCTTTATTATTTTAAATATTCAGTTATAAACTCAGTTAAAAGACTAGACAGATGTGGGTGTATAAACTGGCAGGCACAGGTAGGTAACTACTGAATTCAGATTATTACAGGATGTACCTACTCTTGCTGCCTGATGGAATAGGACAAGTCCTAATGAGTCAGCTTCCAAGCTGAGGGAAATCACTGAAGCTCTTTTGAAGTGGGTACCTATGCCAAATAAAAACAGCAGAGGTTTTGGCCTATTACATTGGAAATGTAAAAACAAACGTTTTACACTTGTTAGCAATTTTGGTTCTGCAAAGAAAAGGCCACAATGAGATTTTTCTAGATATTGTGCTACCTATGAAATGCAGACATCTCTATTACTTATTGTGCTGAGCAGTTCTCAAGAAGAAGAGTCAATGCTATTTTTGCTGTACTGGAACATGACTGTATTCTCACTGGCACAGACATGCTTCACTAGTGTTTGCTGCCTAGACTGCAATGAGAGATGATTTAACAAAAGCATCTAAGTGTCAGCAACAGTTTTGAGTATGTGACTCATCTATCAAGTTTGGGGTGATCTAATAGAGCAAAAATACAACACAGTGAAAGAAAACAAAATTAAGAAAAAAAATGTCTTCATATCTCTATCAAGGGAAGAGGTAAGAAAGGCAATAATTTGTGTATTGGGTTTGCATGACAACTCCAACTCAGCCAGACCCAACAGGATGAGTTGTTTCACATACCATCACTCCCACGAGATGTTGTGGATCTGACATCCAGGGATCCTTTCCTCATGTCTTTGTGTCTGCAAGTCTGAGTATCTGCGAAGAAAATTATATTGCATAATGACACAAAGTTTTGCCTAAGATGTATGTTAAAGGAACTGGAGCTCAGAAAAGCCTGGCAGCAGCTGAGTGACACTGACCTCAATGCTTCAGCAGATGAGAGCTGATTAAAGTGCCTTTTAAAGCTCTTGCCCTATCACACTGACCTGAGCCCAGCCAAGCTCTCAGGCAGAACATGCCTAAATGTCTGTGCAGAAGCAAACTGTGGAGAGAAGAGCTCCTCTGTCACCACTGTGACACAACTGCAGTTGTGAACACAACTCGTGCAGCACACCTGAGCTCACACAAGTAACCACTGCCACCAGGTGAGCCCCAGCAGAGCACAGGCCAGCAAGGGGGGCAGTGAATCCCAGCTTCCTTAGGGACTCCAAGGTTCAGCCTGTGCTGAGACTACAGTTAACAACAGCAGGGATGCCAAGGATGTCCTAACTGAAGTGCTGGTATGTGGGATGAGGGTGAATGACAGTGCTGGTCATCCTCATTCCCACCCACATGCAGCTCAAGGCAATGCAGACACAGGTGCCATGCGCTACAGAGCAGCCACAGCAACAGCATTACATGAGGCATCCTTCTCATTTCTAATTCCATCACAGGGATCCACCACCCACAGCTGAATTATGGCACTGAATCCAGCAACACCAGGACACCAACTTGGGGCCCTGTGACAGCATTTTCAAAGGTGGGCTGCTCTATGTCGCCTCTAAAGTGAGGCACGTAGAGGGGGTCTTGTATTTACTTTCCTGCATTTTGAGTTGGATTCCCAGCTTATATCACTAGGTAAACAGGACTGTTCTGTGAAACTGTTTTTTCAGTCAAATCACTAAAATGGCCTTTATTCTCCCCCCAGGTATGTTCTCCAGTTCTTGGGACACAAGAGACATTTCTTACCTGTCTGAGATTCAGCCTGAATACATTCACATGTCTTCTCCACCTACAATTCAGTATGAGAAATCCAGTTAGTCAGAACTCTGCCATTATTTTGTTATACTTAGGGCTCAAACTAAAGTGAGCATGGCACTGTTTTCACTTACCTTATTGTTGTCATTGCACAGTCTACTAATTGACACATAGTGTCTAATCTTTCTGCAGGCAAAAAACAGCGAGTTAATTCCCATCCAAACCTCAGCTCTAATTCAGTGCTGACACTTGGGTGCTCCAAAGGCTCGATTTAGGGACCAGGTGGAAGTTGGATAAAAGTCTGGACATGCTTGAATCTTGCCCATGATCAAAGCCCACAGTGACCTTATCCCATCACAACCCTTGGCAAGAGCCATGGAAGGGGCACAGAGGAGTGAGCACGGCAGGACACAGTACAGGGGCTCAGTGACACAGGAGGTAGGTGACACCAACACCAAGCACAGAAAGACCAGAGGGTGCACTTGCACTTCAGGGAGGATTAGAAGAGTCAGAGTCACAACTGAGCATCTTTGGCTCCATTTGGGGGAGAATTAGAATTTCACTTTCCCTGCACACAACATATAAAGTTGATTTTGCCCCAAGGAATTAAGCACAGAGGTCTGAGGCACCCCTCCTTGCATAAGCTTCCATTATACTCAGCAGCAAGATAATCCAATATCTGCCAGAGGCAACTGAACTCTAAACTGAGCCTTCATTCAGACACAAATCACGACTTCAGCTTTCACACTTACCCTCCCTGTCCAATGACAGGTAGTATCTTCACATTTTGTTGTATGCTATCTCCATTTTTCTTTTTCGCATAGTACATTCCTTGCCATTCCTGAAAAAACAATTCAAGTGGAAGGAAGTTCAGATCAAGCATGAAGAGAAGCTGTAGCTCCATCCCTTCTTTCACTGAAAGCTGCCTCACAATACAAAACCAGGCAGGGCTGGTTAAACTGTGCTCAAACCCTCAAATTTCTCCCCTGCAAGTAACCTGCAGGTGACTGTGCTGCTGCCAATGCAGGACAACTGCCAGGGGAGCAGCCTGGGAATGCTGAGATGGAAACAGCTGAACTCAGGAGCTGTGGGAATTAGCTGCATTCTCTTCCCCATCCTAGAATAGCTGTTGGTGGTCTTCTTTTACAGATGCATATTTTGAGCTGGGCATTTACTAAATACCAAGTGATTAATGAATAATTAAGTCCATCTTCTATGTTCACTTAACACAAACTGCTCAGGCCAATTGCTGTACTTCAGTTGAGCTCAACAAACTAGATCAGATCTTATGTATGTGAAAACACCCTCGTGAGGCACACAATATGTATTTATTTATGTGAGACTCACAGATCTCTCAGTCAAGCTGGCCAGAACACAGGTACAGAGAGAATAGTTTTACATTTATGTGGATGGAGCCAGCAAATAAAGACTCCAGCCCACAGAGAACTGCATGGTGACAGGCTGTACAGAAAAAAAAAAAAAAAAACATTAAAGGCTTTTCTGAGGATCTGTCAGAGAAGAGAACTGTGAATAACAAACTTTGTAGTGGGCATAATGCCTTCCGTGAGCTGCTTGAGGAATACAAATGAAGATAAAGCAAGCACCACAAAATTCAATGCTCTCATAATTAAAAGTATGCACATCAATAGTTTCCTGACAACCAGGATGAGGTAGAGATGAGTAATTGATCTCTAAGCCAGGTAATAAACCCAGGATGTGCACAAAAGGGTGAAGTCATAAACTACAGATTGGACAATTCCCTCATTGAAAGCATATCCTTTTCAAGGCAGGTTATTCACTAATGTGTTCTTCTTAGGCAACAGATCGATTTTTTAACTTGTGAATTTCTAAAACCTGTGAAACTGAGGCAGGAAATGTGTGAGGGAAAAGGTCAGTGCAATTCTGAGAAGCAGGAGGTCCAAGCCAAACTCCTGCTGGTAGGTGAAGCTCTCCCAGGGATGTCACTTAAACATATTTTAAGAACACCATATGCTCCCTCCCAGAGCCTCTGTCAGCAATCCAGCAGAGAAGAGCTATTCCCAAGATGTGCTGTCACTCAGGCCCATGGCTGTGTCTGCACTGGAGCCACACAAGCTCCATGAGCAGCTCCTGCTGTGGGGATGCTGGGATCAAACCAGAGCAAAGAGCAAACCCCAGAGTGCCATTCCTGACAGAGTGCATCAGAGCTGAGCTCCCAAACTCCACAAGGAAGGCAAGGCACACCTCTACCTCTATCCACAGTGAGGAACCCCCCAGCTCAGCCTCCCTTTTACACTGGGGCTTCCTGCACCACATAGCAAAGTTCAGCAAATGCTTGCAGAAAACAGAGCAAACCAAAATAAACACCATGGACACAGTCCCACAGAAGGGCAGGCTGAGCTGGGAAGGTGCTGCCACAGAGCTTTATCACAGTGGGATTGCCCTCCCACCCCCTCTGCAAAGACCTTGCCAACAGTTCCCAGAGGAATTGCATGGCTTGTCTGCTTCATCAGTAGGTGTTCATCTCACTGCAGAAAAAGCAAAACTAAAGCAGACTGCAGAGAGCAGAGGCACCAGGAATTCTAGTCAGAATTGCACATTTCATCTTAATGGATGCAATTTGAATCATGAAACAGAAGAATTAAGAAGAGCACAACTCTTTTTTTAACTCCTCAAGCATGGATGGATGAACACTTCAATAACATTGGCTTCTGGCAAATTACAGACAGCTGAAGTAACAAAAAACTAACTTTCAGAGTTATGTTTTTTGCTAAGAGAAACAACATCCTGACCCAAGAATCCCTATGTACTTTCCAATTTCCAAGTTTTGAGTTTAACATCTATGAACTTCTGTTTTATCATACTGAACTTGCTCCCAGCACTATGCTTGTCAGCACAAGAGGTGAAATGCTACAAGAGACCATCTTCCTAAATTCCATTTAAAGATAAACTTCATGCAGCTTAGATTTTTCCAAATATAAAAACTTGCTTTCTTATTATTTTTATTACTCGGTTAGAATAGCACCATATTTGTTCAAAACAAAAGGCAAACCTGTTGACAGGAGATGATCACAGCAGCAAACAGTTTCCTTTTTTGATGTGATGTAACCTACACTAATCTACTTTGCTGTAGCCAAAATATGGCCTATTGTAGTGAGGAGCAGTCTTCTAAATTTAGGATATAAAGAAATCCCAAGTCTGAAAACTACACACAGACCATGTCAGAATGTTCCAGGTAACTCAGGCACCTCTGAAAATGCTGTAATATCTTGACACAAATGATTTCAAAACTTCAAGTATTTCAAAGGTTGCTCCTCACAGTTAACCTCTACTTGCAAATGATTCCTGTAATAATTTAATTGGCAATTCATTTTTATACTAACATATTAATTTAAGGTTGTACAGATTACATATTATAAAATGTTCCAGAGGGAAACACAGAACACCTGCAAACAGAATATATCCACCTAAAATAGCTTAGGCTGTTCAGACAGATAGGTTTAAGTAGGCAGCATTTCATTAGCCCTCACTGTTAAAGCCACACAGTCAGGAGTAAAATTAGTACAAGGAAGGAGATAAATTTGATTTAGATTCCTATCACTCATAGAGTAAAATATATTTCCACTATTAATGAATTTTTTATCAGCTCACTAAAATATTAAAAAATTTTATCACTTTATATCTTGAGAATTGATGGTGTGGATTTAAAGCCTGACACATCTAACGCATTTGAATTATAACTTAATAAATACTCCCTCCTAACATCAGTTTTGTACTGCACACATTTACTGAAATAACTTCAGTCAGGCAACAGAAGAGTGAAGCACCATAATCCAAATTACTGTCTGGGACCTCTTCCAACAGGCCAACGCTGGTGGAGATGAGCGACACAATCTCCTTGAAATGCACCTGGCATCTGCACCCAGTGTTTGCCACTGGGGCTGTGCCAGCACCCTGAGCCCCAGAGCAGGACTCACCACAACTGTGCATTTGTGCTTTTGATCCAGAGCGCCCTGACTCCCTTGGGCACCCCCTGCCCTGTGCCAATGCTGTGCTGCCCCCCAGGACAGAGCCCCCAACCCTGGGCCATGGAGCATCGTCCAACACAGCCCTTCCCCAACCCCTCTGTGCAGCCTCCACCACCTGCTCCTACAAGGCACTCTGTCATGTTCAATGGCATCAGGAACCAGCTCATCTCTGAGCAGTGAACCCTTCTAATGGAAATCCATTAGACAGCTCCCATGCCATTAGGGAATTAAACAGACTGGCAGCTGGCACTGCCAGTCACTTCCAAGTGATATTGCAAATGTCTCCTTGGTATTTTTACATTCTGAACTTGCAAATCAGCTTCCACATTTCGTGGTGAAATTCTTCAATATGGTTCTTTTCTCATTTACATAGCACCAGATAACATGTGCATCCATCTCATTTTTCTTTGGTACTCCCACACCATTTGCTATGAACAGCATAAATTATAAAGAAACACAGCAAGTCACTTATTTTTGTAAAACAAGTATCTCTACCAAGCAAGAAAAGAGAAAGAAGCCCTTAAAAATGAGAATTTTTTTACTTCCTGTTCTTGTTTTAAGTTGCAAATGCTGTGTGTCTGTGAAGCTGCAAGTCACAATGCATTTCACTGCTGGACTACAATAACTTATACAGATAGCAAATAAAAGTAATTCAATTCCATTACTCACCTTTCCTATCTTTATGCAGGAATTAATAGTATCTAGGAAATCAGCTTTTTTTTCATTTATAGGCACTTCTGTTAATTCCTTTTCTATTAGTTCACCTATTTGATAGCCCATCATTGTTTCAAAAGCAGGATTGACGTACTGTGAGATAAAAAAAAAAAAACAAAAAAAATACCCATTCAACAGAATACTTAAAACAAAAGAGAATCTCTTCTTTTGCTTGCTTAACCAGGAGCTCTCTTTCCCAGCCTGAAATAAATGTCTGCATGTACTATTCCTGAGAGAGATGCTCACACTTTTTCTTTGTGAAGCAAACCAGGAATTTCCATGCTAGAACAGTTGTGCAGAGTGTGTGCATGTCAGCAAAGAGAGGGAAATCACACAAACAGCTGAGTATCACATATCCACAGAGTTTAGACAGACAACATAAACCCTGAAAAACTGGCTCTTTCAGTTCCCAAACCAATAAACCTCAAACCTACCTCAGTGTTCCTAAAAATCACCAACTGGATGTTGGAATACCATAGGAATATTATCCATATCTATTGGCAAATTCATCGTCTTATTCTGTGTCAGGGCCAGCCATCCCTACCCCCCTGTCCAGGCCAGGCCCAGCCAAGCAGAGTGGAAGCAGTGGAATTTAATAAAGCAGCTTTCTCACTGAAGTGAATGTTGCATTTCACTGCAGTTTTTGGCCCTTGCCAACAAAGCTGAACACTGGTACCCAGAGCCCACCCCTTCCTGGCCTCTCAGTGCTGAGTTACAAGCACAGTCCTGGCACAGCAGCATTTGAAAGCCTTACAATATTTTACAATATTAAACTTACAACTTACAATATTTCAATGTGACAGAAAGGAAAAGGAGCCACTCTACATCTAATGGTTCTCCTCTAAAAGCTCCATCCCAAAGGATCCCTCCCTTCCCCTCCCTGTGCCTGCTGGAGCCCCAGGACTCCTGCAAATGTCACTTCTCTCAAACCCTGGGGCTGTCAGCAGAGGGACGAAGTTTGGTCTGCAAAAAAATGTATTTAAAACAACTTCAGGATGTGCCCTGTTATTTTTGTAAAAGGGATGAAGGAGGCACATCCTTCAATGAAGTTGCCATTGTCAAGATTTGGCTCAAGAAGGCACAATTTGTATGCATGTTATAATTCCCAGGGGCTTAGACTCAAGCTCTTTACTGATAATAAAATCACTTGTCACTGCTTCATGGCTAGGGATGGAACTAACTCCTTTAAAAAGATGATGGTTTTCAGAACTGCAAAACTAAGCACAATTTCTTTTCCCTGTTTGAAGAAATTTCTAAGGGAGGATTACATTCAAAAACAGTTGGCCCAAAAATTCTGATACATCAAACAGTATCAAATTTTAGAAAAAAATAAAGTACAATTATTTGAATAGAATTAGATTTTAAAGAGCATCAAACTAACATTAAATATTTTTGGAAAAGAGTGCACATAAGCCAGTAGCTGCATTCATTCTTGATACAGAGAAGCAATGAATAACAGAGATAAGGAATCAATACAAAAAATAGAAACAAGAGAGAAAATTCTTATTCATTCAGAAACAACAATCTCCATTGGAATTTATTTGATTTATGCCAGACACTTAAAATGGAGAAAATTCTACTCTACAGCTAAAATCACTTCAATCTTTTAGAACCATTAAGTTAGATTAGATTCTTGTGCTGTAAGAAAGAGTAAGTGTAATCATAGACAAAATAAAACACAGAGGAATTTTCTGTAGTTATGACTGGAACAAACCTGTATTACATGGTCTTCACTTGTGATCTCAATGGCTTCTTGACTTTTCTCTAATGCTGTAAATAATGAATTACATGCCCTGGAGAAAAAAGAAAAAGGCATCCAAAAAATTTTATCCACTTTATTCTTCTTATATATGAAAATAAAGTATTATAACTCCATACTGAATAATGTTGCAGTCTAACAATTAATGTATTTTCTTCAAGTAACTGACATTCTATAATTAACTATTGCAGATCAAAATAAATACTCTATTAAAGATCTGGCAAAATTGAAAATTCTTTGTTGATAACAATTTTGGTAAAATTACCTTAGTTTGAATTGTGCCTGCACCTGTCCAAATTCCAGCTGAATCAACTCATTGTAACAGGCCATTCTACTAGAATTTTCTACATATCTCTGCAAATAAAAGGTTAGAAATATTTCATTAATACACATTCCTGTCTGCAAGGATTTGAAGCTCTAATTTCTTTTGCTTGCTAAAGAACCAGAAAAGGAGTAGATTTGCCAAAAATGAAAATGCTGGGACATGAGCAATGGGAGAAGATTATTTTTTGGTACTAGCAAAACTTTTCAAGTTACTGCATTTTGAAAGGTGACAGATCCTCATGGCAATGAGGTTTAACCATCCTGTTTATTCTCTGTGATTGTCGGCAAGATCATTGTAATTTTTTTTAAATCTACTTTTAGCTTTCTTAAAATAATAATGAAATGTTAAAATTTGAAATTATTATGAGTTTCCAACTGCTAATATACCAAATTGTCTATACAGATGACAGTAAAATTTTCTGTGAAATACACCTTTATTGACCTTGGGGTTTTTATCGCAATGATCTCAGTGTTTTCACTTTTTAAAAACCACTTCATATTTACCAGGTATGAGCCTGAATGTTAAATCTTTGTCCACACTAAACTCCCACAGACATGGATATTTTGGGCAGGACAACTGATTATCACAGGTAAGCCACCACAATCTAAGCTGCTAAACAAAATTTTCTATGCTTTGCCATTAGCCCCATTTCCAAGGCTCTGAGCCATAAATAATTCAGAACCTGTGCTGAATTACTTATGTGCCCTCTGGAATGACTCTGTTCATATAAATGCCATTATCTCCAGGCTGTAGTATTTCCTGGATCAGGCCCATACTAGGAATAAGCAGATGGGTGCAAATGGAACGTGATGGAACAGCAAAAATCTGGAGAGCATGCAACCAAATATTTGGAATTGTGCTGTGAATCAGGCCCAACCTTGTTCTAGTGTCAGCTGAAGGCAATAAGGTGCCCATTTAACTGATGCACTAATTAGCACCTTTCCTGCTCAGCTGGAACAGTTGCCAAGGAACAGATTCAAGGCAATGCTTCTCAGGTGCCTCCAAACAATAGCTAATAGCACTTGACAGTGTGTGAAGCCTGTGTGCAATGGGAATTGGCATTTGACAGAAGAGATTTCCCACAGCACATTCTGTTGTTCACTGCAAGCTGCTCTCTGACTCTGCCACTAATCAATTTGTCAATGTTAACTTTTCAAGGAAAGGATCGTGTATTTAATCTGAAATTAATGCTTGAAGTAGAGGAGTCTCAGTCCCACTCCTTGCATCCCCAAGAGTGTCATGCCAATGCTCAGAATTGGCACACAGAAGAATGAGCGGCACAAAAAAATCCACAGGTTGGATCACTGACACAAATGGTGACTGGCAGCCAAACTTCTGGAGAGCTTCTTGCATGGCAATGTTGAAATGCCAGAGCAAGGCAGCCGAGCACAGCACATACCCTTGTGAAGCCAGCAGAGATCAGGGGCAAGATGGATGACTCCTCACGATCAGGGTGCCTTTGAAACAAGGAGGATAAATCAGAGATTCTGTAATTAACTCACACCAAATTTCACAATCCGTTCATCTACTTGTACCCCAGACGCCACACTGAGGCTAATGCTGCTAGATCCTTACAGGATATAGGAATAAAACATATTTTTGTATTTTTTATAAGCTTTCATCTTTGGCATGGATAAGCCAAAATGTTATTTTCCTTCGTGCATGTAATGAGCTGCTTACATCAAAAAACCTAATGCTTCAAGGAAACCAATTATTGAGCTAGATAATTGGACTTTTTCTGTACTGGATCCTTGTTGTTTATGCTGGCATTAGTCAGCACCTGAAAGTCTGCACAGCCAAGGATTTAAGAAATTACTTGTTATCTGAATGTACCAAATCTTAGATGGGCAACTCAAGGTGCCTGAATGAAGATGGATTTTCGGGTGTTGCCTACCCACTGCCTTCTAGTAATTCACATTTGGGACACATTCCCAAATTAAGTATCTGAATACTCTGGCTATAACTGTTGAAAGAGCCTTCAACATACATGAATGTATGGCTGGAATCAGGAAGAAAAGCCATTATGGGAAGTGTGTGTCAATAAGCAGATTGAAGCTGGTCATGTTTAGCACATGGCACAATAGCTTTGATTTATGCAGGAAGTTTTGGATCTTGAAAGGTTTAATTAGGGTCCTTTTTTTTTGGTAGAGATGGTAGTGTGTTTTTAATGGTAAATTTCAACACCTCAGAACTGTTTGTCAGAATTAATGTGTTCTGAGAAATGGCCATTCCAAATTATACTTGGAGGAAATTATCTTCCACTTATTTAATTTCATTAAATACACAGAATTTCTTTACTTTCTACTTTCACATTATTTTACAGGTAATGATTTCAAAGGAGAGGGAAGGAAATAGCATATGCAGTACTTTACTGAGATGTCATAATCTCTTTTGCTTTTAAAAACTGCTTTGGTCAGATAACACTTTGTACTGATCAAATTGTTCAATGTCACTTTTCACCCTCAGCAGATCTCTGGTTCTCATATTGAAAGAATATTGAAATATTGAGATTATTCATATTGAAAGGCAGATTAAGAAAGGTTCAAAACACAGATCTGCAAGACAGTTTTGCACAGGATGTGCATAAGTTGTTTGAAACATGCTCTGAAAGCCTGCAGTGATGGGGGAAGTGTGAGGAGGAATCCAAAACAAAACTCCAAGTGAGATTCTTGAGTTAAAAACCTAGAAATTAAAAAAAACAATTTCTGTCCCAATCCTATGGTCAAGTATAGTAAAAACTATGGTACAGCACATTATTATTAGCACAGTAGGAAGATCTAATTCAGGTTTTTTAATGTTAATGCTTTTCAGGTTAGCTTTTACAATGGTAAGATTCACAGTTTTGATCACAGGGGAAAGGAAAGAGATGAGTATTTACCTTTGTACTACACAAATAATGACTGTGTTTTCTGAGGCTTTTGTTGTTCTGATAGACCTTTAAATAAAAAACAAACCATTTAAATTCTTTTTAAGTTCACATTTCAAAAAACATGACTTTATAGAACCTTCAGACAGCACTTTTCTTAAAATATCTTTTTAAAATCATTTAACAACAAAACGAATGTCAAATCCTGAGCCTGCTGCTAAGAAAGGAGAATAAATGATATCTGACACTCCATGAACATAGATTAATCTACAACTCAAGTACTCCCAGTGGGGGAATAGCAAAAAATATCCTCTCTGAAACAGCATTTAATGGACCTGTTTGAAGGGCTTGGCCTCACTCATTTAAGGTGCATTTCACTGAATTCTGGGGCAGATTGGTAAAAATGGAATATAGGGAACAGCACTGCTACCTAGTCTTGGCCTGACAAAGATCTCATCCACTTGTCTCGGCCCAGCAGAGTCCCCAGGGCACACGGTGTGACCCTGGCACCCACCCCACAGCCTGGCTCACTCTGGACACGTTCCCAGGGGGATTTCACTGTGCAGCCTCTGGAGCAAGGCACTGCTGCCTGCCCAGGCTCTGTGGAGAGAGACTCAAATCCTTCCCTCCTTTTTTTCACACTTCACAGCAGTTTCTAAAGTTATTTTTGGAATATGTTTGCAATTTTGCTCTTCATAACGTACTTTCATATGTTGTAGGTATGGAAATGTGCACGCCAAACATTGCCTGCTAGCACTGGGAGTTATTCAACAGGAAGTGACATTCCAAAAAAATTACAACGTTAATGAAGTTAATTAATTAATTTAGGTGCTTTGTGGCACATGCTATCTTCGCAGTTTATTTAGTGTGAAAACAAGGAACCAGGTATTTGGAAAAAAAAAAACAAAAAACAACCTGAAATAACAAAAGAAAACAAAAAAACACCCAACAGTTCACTATGGCAACAAACTTGTACACTGTGGCTCCAAGCCAGATGGAGCTTCAGAGACCCTAGGACACAACCAAAAATGCTGCTGCTATCAGATGTAAAACACTGAAGTAACAGTATTTGATGCTGCCAGTGCACACCTGTCTAAAACCAAAAAAAAAAAAAAAAAAAATCACTGCTCTATAGAGTTTATAAAAACATCATATAAAAGCAAAAAACCTGATGCTGTGTTAACTATACTGTTAAGCATTAATTACACTGAAACGGTGCTTACCTGCATAATGCTTCTGCATCAAAGTATCTGGAATGCCTATGGTCAATGATGATAATGTCATGGTGCTTATCTAGAAAACATTCCAGTGCAGACTGGGGTGTCCTGGCAAGGTTGCAGCGGAATCCAGCCTTGTCACACGCCCAGCGGAACCCGCTGCTCTGCTCGTCCTCCTCAGCAAACACCAAAAGTACCTGGGTGGGGCATCACAAACAAGCCTTACACTTACAGGGGATTCTGTGACCTTTTCCTCTTCTCAATATGGCTTATAAAGCCACTTTTGAGGCTTAATCCATTGTTTTTAAGAGAATTGCTTTCTACAGACCACTGATTTTTTTATAGTTGTCTGTATACAGAGGTGTTTCAAGTGGGTGCAACAGTCTGCCCAAGCCATGGCATATCCACATGGGAAGAACAAGTTTTGGAACTGCCTCTCTTGTCGTTATCTACAGAGAGAGCTCAGGCAATCAAGAGACAAGATGCCTGAGTGTACATGAGAGAATGTACATGAACTGACAGTGAGTCCACTTATCTGAAACTGTCTCACATGCAGCCTTTTTCTTGGGGTTTATTTTTCTTGCCAGGATCATATTTCAGAAAAGGGAAAAAAAAAAAACCAAACCAAACCCAACAACAACAATAAAACTCCACAGTTCATCTTATGTGAATAAGTATTTAATGCTGCTTCAATGGCATGACAAAAAATCTGCTTTCCTTTCCATCTCATCCTAATCCCCCAAAAGTACTGGATGCTGCCCACTCTGTGGGGTTTCTGGAAATTCTGGACAGGCTGGTCAAAAGGAACTCATGCCAGACTGAACTCATAAGCAGTACCACTGTATATGGAGTATGTCCCCGTGTGACTCCTACACAAAGCCTGCCATGGGATTTATATGACAGAAGGAGATTATCATAGCTGAAATCCAGAACTGGAGGTCAGACCTGGGAGCCACTATTGGCTCTGCCCTAACTTGCCTTGTAATTGCCAGTAACTAATCTCTCTAAGCCTTTTTAAAATCAACACAATGCCTACAGTCTAAAAGTATGATAAGGCCCAATTCCTTTAAAATGTATTTCCAGTTCTAGGATTTAATACAGCAAAGAAGATGAACAAAGTCTGCTAAGGAAGACTCACTGATGCAATTGCACTTTGTGTCAGGATAATGTTGGCAGAAAAAAACTTCTCTTGCAGAAAGGATACAGCATGACAGACTGTAGATCTGTGCTGATTTTGGGGATGGCTCAGGATATGCAGCCTTTTGGGAGAAATGGGTAACTAAGCCAGCATTTGGTCTGCTGTCCCAAGACACCAATCTTTCAGAAGTTGAATCAAACCACACTCAGATATGTTTTGGTCAGGCAAAGTGAAGCCGGTGTGACTCACATCACATCCCACTGCTGTTTATCTTCTGTGCGATTTTAGGAACTCCAGTGCTGTTACACTTTGGACCAGGCTGGTGAAATGTACACCAGTAAATCTTAACATTCCCATGTACTGCATGTTTTTGTAAGAATGAAGGATTTTGCACACATTCAGTTCAGGTGCCTTTTATAGCAACCTGCAAAACTGTTTGCAAAAAACATGTCGTAGTTTGGGCTGTGTTTAGTGAAGTTAATCTATAACACTCCTTAAGAGGGGAAGAATGGATTTCAACAATAGCACAGAAAGTCAGGGCATTTGAGTTGTATGACTGACTCTGGCAAGAATGCAATGTTGCCTACCTTCTCCCTCCCTCACACCTGCCAGCTATATTACCAGGATAAATCAGCAGCATTTCAGAGTGGTCTGTGACTGTGCAAAAGTGATACAATCACTAAAAACAATACAGGTGGCAGAAATACTCAAGGACTATTCTGATTTTGGGGAACAGCTGGATGAGGATGTCCTAAGATCTGATTTTTGATGGTATTACTGTTCCGACAATGGCTTGATAAGAAGATGTTAAACTGCAGTTCTTAAGACAGAGATTTTCAATTTATTAGGTCCACATTGCCTCTGCTGAGGAGTTTTGCAATTACTGACAGAGGAACATCTTGCATGATTAATGGTTCAGTATGCCTTGGGTTATGGGAGAATTTCCACAGGAACTCCAAAGGAATCACAGATCTCTAAACCTCATGTCCATCCCAGGCAAAGTAAGGGGACAAATGACATAAAACATTTATTAATAAAGGGATAAAAGAGGTTTAATTATTGTCAGTCAGTAATGAACAATTAAAAAATATATTTTGCCAAGCTCACTTCATATCTTTTGTAATGATACTGCAAGTTTGGTTGGCTTGGTACCAGTTTGATGAGATTGTAATTAAGAATTTTACTACCAGTAAAATACAAAACGAGGCACAAACTAAGCTGATTACAAGGTAACTGATAGCAGAAAAAATAGATAGCTCTATTTTTATGAGCTGAGAGATGGTGGGAGAAAACAGGCAGGGGGTTTAAGGTATCACATAAACAGAATGTCATTATAAAAATCTGTTTTGTGCACATTATCTCTTGAGCAAAATTCTCTGTGAAGATCTCTATAATCCAAGAAGTTCCAGTCATAATTTTTAACATCTATGATACTTTAGAAATCAAGACTTCAGTTTGAACTGCTGTGTTACCTGAAGTTGATCTTGATGAAGTCTCATAGGGCCAAACTGCACATCTGTTACTGGTGCCTAGAAGAAAGCAGGAGGGAACACATTAATGAATAATACCTAAGGAAGAAGAAAAATTATCTCTGTTATCTCTCTCCTTTGTGGGAAGGAGGGCAATGACCACAACTGCTTCTCTTTTATATCATTAATCAAACTTCAACATGAATGACTCTTCAACGGGTATAAGACTACTTCTAAAGGATTTAAAAACATAAATACAGAGGGGCACTCAAATAGGATTACACAGTTTTGGTTCTTGGAGAATTCCCACCAGGCAAGCATCAGCACTTTCAATGTACTTAAATATTTTTTGCCTCTTGTCCCAGAAATAAAAGCCCAAAAGCAGGAATAACAACGTTCCCCATGCAAGATAGGAAACAAAGTCCAACCATTGGTCCCTGGAGTCACATGGACTCTTCAAAAGTCACTGGAGTTAAGAAATCAGAAGAAAATAATCTTTGGCAATGCAGTGAATGTAAGGTATCTCTGAACTGAAACATTAAAAGAAAAGGGCTGTTGAGCACAAAGGTGGCATTTTTACATTGTTCTTTTTCAAAATTAAAACCCACTCAAAGATCAGATTTATTGCTTTGCAACCTATAATTTTTCCAGTAAGTAGTTTCAAAGAATCATCAGCACATCCCACAGAAAAATCATTTAGAACTGCACACTCCACTCTTTCCATGACCTTAATGCTCCATTGCTCAGCCCTAAGGGTATGTAATTTGTGTTTTTATTTATTTATCAACTTGGAAGTCATCACTGCAATATTAAATAAGCAACAAACACAAGTCAAGGCAAAATGGCAACACAGCGCCGACAAAAGCATGCCAGGAACCAGTGTTTGCTTGTCGTGCTTAAGTGGGTCTTTAAGAGATGATATTAAAATGACATGGAGGGGTTTCACATTTATTCAGCCATTGGGGTCAGATTGGCTTAGCTTAAATACACTCCAGTCATTTCTTTTTTTCTGATCTTGAGACCAAAAATCTCTCTTCAGTCGGAAAACTCAAGCTGCTTTATTCTCCCCTGTGGTACATCATCCAATTATTCAAAATCTGCACTACGAAACAGCAAAGACTTTTGCTGGTAGCACACATAACAGGGGGGAATCCAGCTCTTTGCACCAGTGTTACTGGGTTTGCAGTCCTGAATCAGTAGGATCAGCAGAAGTGCCTGAAGGCCATGGAGAGAGGATGTCACTTGAGTAAAAGATACCCAAAAGATGCCTTTTTGCAGTTACTTCTCTGTCCAGAGCTGCACTTGAAATCAAACCTGGACTTTTTGTACACTGCACCTGGCAGCATAAAACAGTGAGTGCTCCACGTCACCAGGCAATGGCCTGAGCTGGAGGGCTCAGATCCAGAGCTGAACCTCACTGGCAGCTGGGGGTGCAGAATGACTCTTAGAAAGAAGCGCCAGTGTACCCTTGGACCATCAGTCCCAGCCCAAGGGGAATTTTAACAAATGAGATATACACAGTATTGCTAGTTATTGCTTTTCAGATGCTCCTTTCCTCTAAGAAGTTTGTGAACAAATAGTAATTGAAGTATTTTAAGGACTGAGCCCGAAAACCACTTTTCTGGCAGAAATCTGTGGCTATTGCTGCAATGAAAATACCTGTCTATGCACCATTTACGCCTAAGTCACAAGAAGTGACCAGATGAGATAACCTGGCTTGTTACACATTAACTTGCTGTCCTGAGTGGAATCAAAGCCCTGGTCTGCATCTCAGCTGGAAAATTTTGGTGAACTCCAGTTAATTCTTAATCCTGTTGAAATCTGCTCAAACAACTTGATTAATCATTTAAACTTTTTGTGTGCTGCAGGTAGCACTGAGGCGTAACATGTCAATTAAGGATTGTGTCAAAAATCAAGGCTTCAGCAAGGATTAGCAGAAACTCTCAACTATTGCTGAACTAAATGAGCTTTTAAAATACCTCTAATGCTGCAAACTTATAACAAAACCAAACACAGCCAAAGCTCACACGTGTAGTAACTGCACAAGCACATCTTTATTCACTCACACCTTCTTCTACTTCTTCCTTGGAATTTCTCCCGTAGTGGAAGAGCCCGAGTACATTTTCAGATCGGCAGACACGACTCAGGCATGTGCCAGCCCTCCAGGCAGGCACAGATTGGGAAGAGTGTCTGGGAAGGCAGAGGTGGCACTGGCTGTGGGCTCCTGGAGCTGGCTGTGATGAGCCGGCTCTGCTGCCAAAGCGCTGCTGACGCAGAGCCCGTCAGCGCAGCGCCTCCAACACTCACAGCACCTGCAGCCCTCTCACACCCTCCGACCCCTCAGCTACTGCTGGTAGCACTCACTGCCCCTCAAATTTGCCCTCCTTATTTGAACACTGAAAATTTTTGTGCTGTGGAACCCCAGCCCTGCCTCTGGCACAAAGTGGGATTCAGCCCAAGGCAATAGCACGAGCTGTAAGTGACTGACTGCTGTCATCCCCTGACTGCTGTGAGCAGCTCAACACTCAGAAATGATCTCTGTGTTGTAGCAGCTGCACTGCAAACGCTGAAACTGCTGATAGAAATAGTCCATGTTTCCAATGCCCTGAGAAAACTGAATGTTGGGTAAATAAAAACAAGTGAAATAAGCTTTAAAAACACAGACCTACACAACTGTGACTGATCTGATTAAAGTACAACAAAGTCAGCCCTGACCTGATATAACCTGGTAAAGTACTTCTTTCTATGAGTCATTCTTCATATTTTACCAGAACAGAACCTGCAGGAATAGTCTGTTCATCTCTGCTGGGTTGTTTTTTCTTTCTTCCTACTGCTGGAGAAACTTCAGATGCTCAATGAATAAATGCAGAAAGGAATAAAGGGTGGACATAAAGCCAGCTTGATTCACGTGCTCCCTTTGGTGAAAAATTGCCTGGCTGGTGACAGGGACAGATCTATGCAGCCCGTGGGTGTCCTGTTTGTTAGAAGTGGTGTATCCTGGCATTCTCCAAAATATCTCTTACCATTATCCATTGAGGAGGAGAGCACACCTAACATTTTGGGCAGAATTAGCTCCCAAAAGATCCTTTGGCTATTAACCTTCGTGTAATACTCCTGCTATGGAGGTGCAAATGCAAATGCAAAGAGTGCCATCAACTTCTGCTGAATGGATTGCAGATGGGAGCTGCTGCTGGAGGGCAACATCTGCTTTCAGTGGGCAGACAGTCAGAATCTCTGACTCACTGTAATATATGACAAATAACTACAGTGATTAGACACATGACTTCACTGTTAGTCCTCTTGGAATACAGCCAACAAAATTCATCATTTTCCTCAGATCAATGTTTTAAGGTATCATCAAAATTTTTTATCTGATTTTAAAATACATACTTATATTTTCTATATATACTAGGTACATGATATGAATCTGCATGAGTTGACTCATCACATAAGAATTAACCGTCTTCATTATCAAGATATGCTGGAAGCCACAGGACTGTTAACATTAACTTAAATTTTGTAATTCTAAGAAAACCAGAGATGCATTTTACAAAGGAGAAAACTCCTTTCTCTTAATCCACCGTTTTAGGCATAGATTTATCACGCCAGAAAACAAAGGCTCAAATGAACTGACAGACTTATACAATTCCCTAAACTTTTATTGATTCAGGTTTTATTTGCTGCAAAGAATTGAAATCTGCATGAGAATATACTTCCTCAGAAACCTTAGCCAAATCTTCCTGGACGCTGAAAGCTGGGAAATAGACAATTTCCTACAAACTGGCATGGCAAGGTGCAGGATCTTGTCCAGCCAGGTCATGCCAGCATAGTTCCTCTTTCTCAACAGGGAAAGGTGTTGGGACTTGTTGCAGCTCATACTTCTGGGCAAGAAAGTCTCCATGTTCAGGATCAAATTTTCACAATTCACATTTTTCTTTGCTTATCATAACACTCATCACTTTTTGAAGCACATGAACACTAATCCAATCCATGTTCATTTACCTACTCCTTTCTCCAACAAAATGAACATCTGTAGATGACTTAAGACTCAGCTTCCTATTTTCCATGTGCTTTCTGCTGTACACTGAACATCACTGTTCATGTCTTCCTTGCACACTTTGACAGCACTCTTGTTACCAACTCAACATCAGTGCAAGTAACATCAAATGCTGCCCAAGCAGATCTTCCTAACAGGCACAGCATAACATTAATTTTATAGTTCACAGACTGAATTCTGACCTGGTTAGCAAATCCAGTGAAATCCAGAGCAATTCAAATACATTGAAAATATACTGGATTTACTTCAGAGTAAATGGAGTGGGAGTCTGGCCCTATGCAGCTCTTTCTTTTGTTGTTTGGAGGCCACAACAGTTTGAATAAAGAATAAAGAAAACAGTGTCCAAGGTTTCTGCCTTTGCTCAACAGACTCAAGGACAAAGGTAAACTTGGCCTTCAAAGACCCTGTGCTGTACAGTCAGTTTATTCTTTGCTGAAATACAAAGACATGAGTTCTGAAAAGTGATTAAAATTTACCAAAACTGCTCTTCAACCTGGATAAAACCAGTTATTCCAGTCCTTGATATTTTTTTCTTATTTCTGCTTCATAAAAGATGTAGACAAATGTCACAGACTCTGAACTCATAATGTAGCATCCTGACTCAGTGCTTTGATAAAATCTAGCATTTAGATTAATCTAAATCGTGTTTTCACTGATGCATCTCTCTCAACAAACGAATACAGATTTATATCTCTATCACAAGGCCTGCAGATCACTCAATGTTTTGTTCTGGTATAATTTTTCTTTTATCTATTTCCTGGTTTAAATTGATTCCTAGAAAAATTATCTACAATGCTGCCATGTAACAACACAGCAGACAGTAAGTGATGGGTACACACCCTCTGTTTTCTTAATCTTGTCTTAAGTTTTAGTACTGTTTTTGAGCCTGTTTTACATAAATGAGCTATGGAGAGCCCAACTCTGGCCTCCAATTCACATCATTAGCAACACAATTTTGGCAGCTTGCAGTTTTTGTGAGGAGAAAAGCTTTATTGAGTGTAATGAGTTGCCAGAGCTCTCACATCAGGATGCTAGCCCTTCTCTGGGCTTGTAACCAGCCACGAGACCCAATTTCTTATTCCCAATGAACTGGCAACACCTTTCCTCTCCCAAAATCCAGCAGCTCTTCCATTACTCAGCCTGGGGGCAATTTTTGTGTTAACCAGGTCCTGAGGAAGCTTCACAGGAAATTTACAGCCTGGTGGGACTGGGACTGCTTTATGGGAGTGCCATCCAAGCTCCACCAGGGCTCTCCCTGGCACAGCTGATTTTTGGCTTATGTTCAGCTTGCCCCACATGCCAACCACTATTATATATGTTTGTTTGTTTGTGTTCTGGGCCTGGTTGCCCACTGCATTTCCTCAGGGCCATGAGTGAAGCCAAGTTAGAACTGAAATGCAGCAATGCTGTTGTGAAATTGCTGCCTTCTTGCACACTTCAGACATAATCAAGAACTCCCATTTTCTACTGTTTATAAGTTCTCCCCTTATGCTTCACAGGAAACTTTGGATATCAAACTGCAAGCGTAGCACGTGCAGAAGTGAATCATTCTGTTTGGCTGGGAATAATTAACAATGCTGTCCCAAAGTGACTTGGATTCTCATCTGCACTGTGGTGGGGCCTGCATGGCCTCAGGCCCAGACCAGGGGCCCTCTGTGGTCACGTTGCACAGCGACAGCAGAAAAAGCCAGCCAGCAGTGCCTGCCACTGGAAAAGGGCTGAACTTTTACACAGAACAGCCTGACAAACTGGGGGATGTTTTTAGGTCCTGATATGGTATTGAAATGATAAAATAAATGCCATTATCGCTCATGTCTATGGAACAGATCTTCAGCCTTGAAAAGGGAGTTTGCTGGTTTCATTTTGACATTCAAAGGAACTGAGGCACTGAGGGAGAGAGACAACTCCATCTCCCCTTGTGCTGAGCCCTGGCATCCCTGGGCAGGGTGTGCAGTGGCCCTGCTTGCTGGCCAACTGGCCATACTGGGACCATACTGATACCTGGGAAACACCCACTTATTTCTGAAATTCAAAACTGTGTTGGTGATAACTCAAACAAGTTATATCACATCTTGGTAATCACAGCAGTACTGTAGGTTTCTAAGCTAAGCAGATACAACTCCTGCAAAGCAACTCTGCAAATCTCACACTACACACTTACACAAGAGTGCTCGCTGCCAATGAATCACACAGCAAAAAGGGATGGAATACATCAGCCAAGTCAGAAATGAGAACCATTTACTCATTAATACACACTGACTTTTCTGTCCAGTGAGAACAAAGTTGAATGGAAACCAGTCCTCATATCAAATCCAGCACGTTATATTTGCTGCAGCATCTACCTGATTCAAAGACCCCTTTTAGACCTGCATTTTATGCACAATTATACTGGGCTTGAAATTTCATCTGTTTGTCTCTTTAGAAGAGAAAAAACGTGAATCATACACTCCACAACAAGTGTGAATAACCTTAACATTGGTCTGTGCTTCATGGTTGTCATTTTGCCAAACCCTACTCTGACCAAACAGCCCAGAATTTAAAGTGCCCTAAGTCTTCATAATCTTAAGATTTGAGATGGCTCGCTGGTGTCTTCATTAAGATCCCACTTTCTGACTGAAAGTGCTGGCAAGAACTTCTCCATTTGGGCCAAATATGCACAGAACTCTGTCTGGAGGCTGTGAGGTCTCCCCATATTGAATCTCTGGGCTGCTCACTGAACTGTAGTCAAGTATTTCTGTGTGGTGAGGGCATGCTGTGGAGCATCTGTAGTTCTATCCTGCACTAAGAGAAAACCAGCTTAAATGATCTGGCCTGTACTTTAGAAGAATGTTTTAAAGCCTATAATAATGGTTTTCTATACATAGGTTGCAAAAATTGATGCCTTTATCAATGCAAAAAAAAAGAAAAAAAAAGTAGTATGAAGATTTTCAGCTGTTCAAACAGGAACAGAATGTGCAACATGGAGAAACTGAATTGCTTCAGATGAAGCAAAAAGAAAGAGGTCATCTTTAAGGCACTAGCACCTAGTTTCTGACAAAATTCAAGGGTCAGATACAACACCCTGCAATTCAGAGCAAATGCCCTGCCAAGTCAGGCACCCCTGGCACTCTGGGCTTACACGAGGGTAGGGTTGGGATTGCTCTGTGAGATGGAGCTGGACAGCACATCTGGGTGGGTATTGCACCTTGCTGAGTTTCAGCAGTTCTTCCCCTGTACTCCAGCAGCCCTGAGGTTCCTCTGATTTCCCCTTTGCAACCAGGACCAGCCATGCTGTGTCTCACAAAATGCTTTAATGGCAGCCACATAAAACAATGTGCCTAGCAACTCCCAGAAGGCTGAGAGTCTCCTTTCCTCTCCCCTCTTCCCCTCAGCTGACACAGGTCTGGTTATTCCACTGGCTGGGAGAGCTGTAACTGAGCTCACGCCTCCTACACCAGCATTTTACAAAAGATTCACTGTGCTGTCCTCTCTCATCTGCTGGCAGCAGTAACTTTTACCCTGATGCAAAGGCTGGCCAAGTCAACAGGGAAGAAATTGGTCTGTAAGTCTTGCAGGTCATCAGCCAAGATGTTCCAAATCAGAGCATTAAATATTTTGGGGTTCACGTAACTCCAAACAAATAAATGCAGCCTTTGGCTTTACCAACACCTTTGTCAAACGGGAAAGGAACTTCTCACTCATCTGCTGTTGCCTCAGGTGTATTAATTTTACAGGCAGGCTGTGGCTGACTTTCCATCCCCCAGCTTGAGCAGACACTTCAGTACAAATACAACATTCTTCTGGCCCTGGGGGAAATTCTTCCTGCCTGCATTTTAACAGTTGAACTGCACAGCACTCTGGGAGACTTAAATATGGCACAGTAGTTCTATTGTTTAATATCATTAAAACTGCTTGCTCTCTTGTGATTCTGCAAGATCCTGAAGTATAGCAGTAAGTGCTAATTTGTTTCCTATCTATCAGCTAATTCTGTTTTTTCTGGTGGAGACCATTTACTAATTTTATTTTAGAGAGGATTAAAGATGCATCAGAACACAACAGAACTCCATTATCAGTTTTCATTTTTTCCTTATGAATATGAATTTCAGTGACAGCTTTCTTTGAACCATCTGGATTTGAACAGACTCATCTGACTAAAAGGAAGTTCCAGTCTACCAGGAAGTTTTCCAGCTACTTTATGCCAGACAAACTTTTCATGGCTTGATCTATCAACACTGCAATCGTCACAAACAGACCAAGCAAAGCAAGAGTGTACAGCCCAAAAATAGCAGAATTCAGTCAGTAGATCTGCTGGGCTTCCTAGAAGTTCTCCATGTTGTCCTAAACCTCCATTTGTTAAGGAATAAACTTGCTGTTCTATTGTCACTAGTAACACATTTTGTGTGCTGACACAGTTGAGCCTTTACTGACCACAGTAATTTTTTCCACCTGCTGCCATCTGCTATCTTTATCTCCATTTCTCCAGCCTGTGCAGAAGTGGGATCCTGGATGTGCCAGTTTACTGCTCCAAGACTGGATGGTGACAGCACGAAGCCGCCTCCTCCTCCTCCTTCCCTCTTCTCCCAGCCGTGTGCCACACACAGCACCCTCACACAGCTCCCTCAGGGGTCTGGGAACCTGCTGCACATCACCAGAACTCTTTGGGGTTCCAGGGCTGTGCCCTGCCCACCTTCAGGGTGCACAAACCCACCTGTGCTCATCCAGCACCCGCCTGGGAGCTGCTCTGAGCACCAACAAAGGTGATGTCTCTGGGGTGGGATGTTGCAGGTAGAATAAATGCAAAGTCAGGGGGACAGCAGCCAGCAGAGCAAAGGAGAAATGTTCATTACTGATAATAAGCATAACTGTATTTTTATCTATTGAGTATGTGTTTCTCAGACTGAATGGAACTGTCAATTGACACTTGAGAAAACCAAGAGGAGTTCTTGGCAGTCAAACCTTTTCTAAATAGGGAACTTTGTCTCCAGCAAATGAAGACTTGAGACTGCAGGCATATTCAAGATGTCTTTTTTTAAAAAAACTGAGGAAATTCACAGTAGAACATTCTTTTTTTTTTCACTCTAAGGTTTAGCATTAATTTTGCTTGTTCACAGCTATAACCAATGCAACAAACTAACTTCAAGTTTTAAAATAAGGAGGAAAACAGACAAAAATATTTAAGAGTCCTGGGCATCCCTTTCTTTTGACCACTGGGAACTCCACTGGCAGAGGGGATGAGTGACTGGCTTTCCCCTAATACAGATGCCTCTTCATTGCTGAGGACCTACATGGTTGTCTGAAACCCGACACCGTTTTTCTGCCTGACTCCTGTTCACTAACTCACAGCGCTGCTGCCAGCCCACAGGGCTCGTTAAACACCACACGCCTGCGATGGGATCACGTTTTTTTTTTTTTTTTCCTTAAGTTACCATTTTACAGTTATGACAATCCCCCCAACTCTGCATGTCTTTAATAAAGTGGGATTTTCATTATGATCAGAACTGCAATTAAGTAGACTTTATTGCAACAAAGCAGTTTTTCATTCTAGTTTTCTTGTAAATATAATTTCGCTCTATCTGGATTTGTGGTAGGCACACTCCATTTTATTTCATTTAAATGAAAGAATCTGTGTAATTATACCATTATCTTTGATACAAAGCAATCCTGCATCTTCTGCTTATGACTACCATTTCCTTTACAAAAGAACTGCTGGATATGCCAAAGGACATGCTGCTGGTACAAAATAAATTATTATTTTGTACCAGCAGCCAATTTTCTCCATAGAAACGCATTAGCAATCAATACATTACCAACTCCTAGTAAAGTTTCTCAGTGTTAAAGCTGGGGCAGGCAAGGCCTCAGCCCAGGAGCCTCCCACAAGGCAGCTCTTTAATAAACAACCCATCATCAAGGAAGCCCTTAAAGCACTCTGACATTGCTTTAACTGGGAAACAAATCCAGCTGGGTATCAAATATCCACTTAAGATGAAATCCTGCCCTGCTGTCCAAACATACTCTCTCCAGGTACCATGTTAGCATTCCTCAAACTGAGTACACAGGCCATAATTACCCAGATAACAATCTATACGTGTTGAATAGCCTCATATAAATTATTTAACCTTGAGATTTCCAGGAAAGAGAGATAACATCTGGAGATACTTGCATCAAATACGTTTACAAGTTGCATGGCATCAGTGAAGCTTTGTCACAGAGAGCTGCTGCAGTCACCAGTTTGAAAGATTTGCAAAGATCTGTAACATGGGGGGTAAGAAGAGAAGATGCAAAAACACTGAGTAAATCTTTAATGTAAACAAGCGTTCACCTGCAAACTGCCAAGCATAAGTGCTCTATAAACCATGAAAGCTTATAAGCAGTGGTTGAAAGGTGCATTTGGTCGAGCAGATGTGGACT
Organism: Melospiza melodia melodia; assembly: GCF_035770615.1. Taxonomy (NCBI): domain Eukaryota; kingdom Metazoa; phylum Chordata; class Aves; order Passeriformes; family Passerellidae; genus Melospiza; species Melospiza melodia. The sequence goes on along the minus strand of NC_086208.1, from coordinate 11,016,927 downwards.
TTTCATGTGACATTTGAAGAGACATTATAGAGCAGTGCTTGTCTTGCCTATAACAAGAGTGGGTGTCAGAAATTTTTTTCTCAGCTTTATGAGACTCCTCAGGTTTCCCACTCCTCAGACCTGAGTGGGCCCTTCCACAGGGCGTGTCTGAACAGAAGCACCATGTGCTGCCTCTGAAACAAGCAGATTCTCTGCTCCTCCCTGCAAGTACTGCAAAATGTGAGCCGAGCCTGGAGCTGCAAAAACAACTTCTCAGATATTAGGATCAGCAGGTGCCTTATCACCTTCTGCACAATTTTATTGACACCTAAATTTATCTGTCTCATCTAAAAAGGTCTGATGCTGGAACTGAGAGTGGCACAAATGCTTTACAACAGGAACCAGTGCTGGGGCTGGGCACGGGTGGCTCTTGTGTCACAGGGAACAGAGCTCCACAGGGCACTTCCAGCCAGGCAGTGACATCCTCATTCCACTTGGGTAACAATGATGAACTAAAAGAAGGAGCACCATGAAAGAGAGAGGCTCCACTTACTCATTAAATAACTAAATAGTGTCCACTATGCAAAACCCCCATAATTAGCTGCAAGGAAAGCTGGCCTCTATCCAAAATCAATCTCCCTCGAGATCCGAATTCTGGCATTAACCAAGCCTGTCTAATCTGTTTTGCAACTACCCAGAATGTGTTTCTCACTCTGCTGGCTTTTCTAAGGAGAGGATGCAGCAGCCCTGGGCCTTCTATTGAGAGCGTGAAAGCTTTATGCCAAAGAACAAACAAGAGAAAACAGACATTAAAGCCCTGTCTGGCGACACCATTAGCAAGTTCACAGTCACCATTTCCTTCTTCCTCCCCTGCACCAAGTGCTTCTTCCCAGACAGTGATCCAGACTGCTGATAGCTCTGGCTGGGAGCTTTTACCAGAAATTTTAGCAGGAAATGTTAATTTGCAAGCCTCGGTGTCCTCCCCTGGGGAGGATGGGCACTGTATCTGCATGACCAAACTGTGGGGACTCAGACTTCCTCAGACCTGCCTGCACCAGGCAGAAGAGAAACTCCTCTGTATCTCCAGCAGAGCCGAGTAAAAAACCAACTGTACTCTTATTTTCTTTTGCCTTTCCCCCCAAGCTACGAAATACTAGGAAGAACGTCCAAAGCAAACAGAAAAATTCTATTAATGAAATATGCAATTTAGTGCAGTTCCATGGGCTGACTCTGAGCTCAGCCAGACTTCTAGGACACAAAACGTAGCTGGAAATTCACAGAACTAGAATAAAACAAAACTATTGCTTTGCATAAAAATTATACTGCATTTCTATAAACCAGTTTAATGGGAAAGATAGCCTGTGTGAATCAGTACATATAAACCATTACAAATAAATTCAATATCAAAGATAAATAGTTTTTTAGTATAAAGTGTAATGTCTCATATGCAAGCAACAGAGATGAAAAACCAGACTCACTTTATTAACAATTCCAATAAAACTACAGTAAAACTATAGGTTGCTCTGAGAATTAAAAAATAAAAGTAAACCTATAAACTCACTGAAGAATGACAGATCTAACTCTTAAAAAGTTTATTACTCAGATATTTCACCTGATTTCTTTTTATTCCTGTATGAATTTTATGCATAAGTCGGTCATTACTTAGTATAGATGCAGGAGAGAACAATGTCCTTAATTATGGAAGCTTTTCTCAATCCTGGGAAATTTCATTTGACTTGTTTTATGTGTTTGCATGTTTCTTTAAGCCAGGACAAATGTTCTTACCACATTCATATTTGTGTGGTTAGCAGCTTTTTCTGCATCTATTTTGTCCTCATCCTCTAAAGACAAAACAAATGGTGTGCTGCTCAGTGTTGAACTTTATAACTTTAGTAATGGCTTGCAGCAGGAATATATTTTGACTAACTCTATAGCCACTACCACGTACAGTCTGAGCACCTACCATGGAACACCACAGTTCTAATTATTTCCTTCACTGCTTAATTTGAACCAATATGTCATACTCTGGATGACTTCAGAATATACTGTGAGACACATAATTTAATCCACTCAATCTGTAATCTAATTTTGCTAAGAACTTTCAAATATATTCCAACAAAAAAAACCACCACCCTTTATGTGAAACAGCAGGAATACATTAGGGGTGGCATCAAACCACTACTCCACTGGACATAAATTACTCACAGTATGTTCCCCACCAAAACAGAGTAACAAAATTTGTAGGCCACAGTATGAGGTTGTACCCAGAAATACTTTCCAGATGAAGCAAGCAAGATTTGCAGTGGTTTTGTGACAATTTCCTGCGAGTGGCAGAGGTTATCTGGGGCATTTGCTGCTGGGATTCTGTGTCCTTGCACATCTCCTTGTCTGAGCTCCACAGAAAGCTACAGAGGGCACTCGTACAAACCAAGGCCCATCGTGACTCTGTGTCCTTCCCTCTCTGCCCAGCTGGCCCTGAATGCTCAGTAATTGATCACCTGGGAGTTCCTTTGTCAGACAAATCCAACAAATCCATTGCCAACCCACTGTGTGTGGTATTCCAGCCTCATGCCCTTATGTATTCTTAAATAACACAGCCCATTGCTACCCACATGCTCTTCAGGAAGGAAGTGAAGCATGGCCTGCTTGTACCATAAATGAATACTGCTTACAACATTTAAAACAAATTTAAATTTTTTACAAGATAAACATGCCTATGTTAGGTAAAATATTTTTCTGGTACTGTAAATGTGAAGCCATGGGTGCCACAACTCACACTGCACATATTACATTTCTGCTTCAGACCAAGTTTCAAGACAGAATTTTACAGTGTTTATGACAACTTAATAGCTTAACTGATGATTTTGCTTTGCAATTACACTGCTCTGTATTTTCAGCCCATTCTATTTTTTTCTAATCTACATGGCACATAGGGCATATAGAATTACCAGGTCTACCATTGGACTGCCTTGCTATTTTCTTCTAGAGTAAGAATAATCTCTTGGCTCTGCCAGTCAAAGAAAAACACTTCCTCCCCCAAGTCTGACTTGGAGAATTAAGCCAGAGCCTTTGCAAGCAGCACTGTGCAAATCAATGCTTCCCACATAAGAAGCTTTTCAGAGTCTGCAGCAAGAAACACCTTATGGTAAGTATAGACCTATTTTTTGCAGTACATGATTGCATACTTTCTGAAATGCTCCATTATTTCCACTTTTTCTGTCATACAAGATTATTTTAATTTTCTTTTAAATCTAGTTACTACTGTTGTGTCATTGCATGCCAGCCAGTTGTTTTCTCAACTCAACCCTCCCAGTCTCATCTGGAACTCTCTCAGCTTCATTTTGTCAGAAAAACTTGTGTCCCTTTGACTGCAAACCAGTGGCAAAGGTGAGCATTCATTTCACTCTGTCATCTAACACAAGACTGAACAACTGGAGCCCCAAGCTGATCATATCAGCACTGGGAGAGTTAGAGACAAACATATGGAATTTATTTGTTAGAAATAAAATGAATGACATCTTTTCAGGAGTTTTAGCTTGCACCTGTACTTATAAATCTCCATGAGGGTAAGTTATGAACACATTTAACCAGGAGCAGGAGGCAGAGGCTCAGATTTTGAGCGCAAGGGCCCCAGGAGGGAGCTTGGTACTCAGATGCCCTGGTGACACAGTTTGCTGAGCTCTCCTCCACTGCAGGGTAAGGAGCAGAGTGCCTCAGGCTTGCTGTGCCCCCCAGGCTGGCAGGGCCCATGAGCAGACAGCTCTGCAGGGCATGGGGGGCACAGCCCCCTGTGCCTTCTCCCCAGCAATGCAGGGCTCCATCCAGCCCTGCAGTCCACACAGGCAATGGGGAGCTCTGGCCTCCTTTGCCACGGAGGAAATGTACCCCTGAAGGTTGTTTTTGTTGGCTGTAGCACCATTAGGGGTTCAAACTTGGCAGAAGGGGATAGGGAATGGAAAAGGGCACAGGAGAAATTTAAGGGGACAGTTCTGCAAACAGAATAGTAATGGGGGGAGGGAGGCAGAGGTCAAAAGAATCCAACACCAGCACTGTTATCAGATGGGAAGGCACAAAGACACAGGATGAACCTCAGAAAACCTAGAAAATGGGGAATACATTCCCATAGAGTGGAAGAAGGCAGAGGATAAACAGAGATAGAAACCCCTGCCAACTGTTTGGATGAAGTGTTACCTTTGCCTAGGCACTGAACTCATTGTCTGCAGCCATCTCCTCACCTGCTTCTTTCCTGAGCCCCCTCAGCAGACAGAAGGTGACTGATGTGGGTCCTGCACTATGGGCAGGTCTGTACCAGGGACTAGATAACTTCTTTATTTCCATTTGTGTGCAGTGCAAGGTTTGCACCACAAGGGTTTAACTGACTGAGGTGTAACTCAACCACATCTTATCCAACCTGGCAGCCCGTCTTAGAAAATGTTCATGTTTGGGCATTGGTATGATTTTATTGAGACAAGCCCATTCAGAATGCAAGCCCACGCCTGGAGATGTAAGGCAGATTCTCACAGGTACCCAAGGCTGGGTACTGCATCCAGTCCAGCTCTCTACATGCTGACTGTGGGCCCCATTCTGGATGCAGGATGCTGCAAGAACAGGAACCTGATATTGCAAGGGAACCCTCTCATATTCCTTTCTCATTATAATGGAAGACACTCTGAGGCAAACAGCATTTTTGTCTCTGCAGAGATCCAAGCATGAGATGTCAGAAGTGATGACAAGAGCTCAGCATTTCCAGGAGGTGCCAGCCCACATGCTCCACACTCAGTACTTCACACACTCAGACTATTTCCAGTTAATGCAGGCATGAGTGAGACACTGCAACAAAACTGAATTCAGTAAAGAAATGCAGCAAGCAAAATGTTCTGGCTCTACCTTAATAAAAACCTTTAAAAAACAAAGACAAACTCAATGCCCCCAGTGGTGGGATAGTTCCTATAAATCACTCCAGCATACCCTGTAGTTCTGTCTGTCATCAGATACTCCTGCATTTTTTTCAGCGCTCTGCAAGTTGACTCCAAATGTTTTACGTTGTGGGATTTTTATTTTTCTGGTATTTGGGTGGGTGGGGCAAGGGGGGAAGTGTTTTAGGTTTGTTTTGTTTTGTTTCTTTGGAGGGGTGTTGTTCTGTTTTGTTCTAATAAAGGATGTTAGGAGAATCCTTACAAGAACTGTTTTCGTGTAGGGATCAAATGCTCTTGGGAGAAAGAACAAATTGAATTTCAAGACAGAGCAACACTAAGTTGGGGGGAGCATGACAGAGCTACAGAAGAGAGGGGAGCACAAGACTCAGCTAAAGGACACAGCATTCCCTGTTTCACAAAGGTTGGGTGGGTTTCTAACAATAGATGCTCCCTCTTGCTATGGATGACGGCAGGCCAAAATGACAATGTTGGTGTTATCAGTGAAAGCTCCCCAAACTTTGCCTGGAAGACCTGTTGAACAAAGGTCTGCTCTGCCCATTGCTGGTGCTTGCCCAAGTGGAAGTTAAGTGGCCAGAATCAAACCAAAAAGGGAAGGGATCAGGCCCTGGCAGTGTCAGCACCCCTGGGCCCAGCACCAGGCTGAGGAGTTCCAGATGGAGCTGAGGAGTTCCTGATGGACACACTGCTGGCAGCCCCTCTGCCTCAGAACTACAGCTGTGAGTACCTGACAGAGGTGTTTTCACACACACATCACACAGCACCACACCATAAACTATTTCAGGCTGCTTCAGGAAGCTGCTAGCATAAACTCACAGAAAAAGATCCAAAAGCCATTAAAAACCTCCCACAACCTGAAACAAGTATTTTATCGCTGCTCCATGTTTGAGCTGTCAGCTTTATCCCCCTAGTTCACAAGTGAACACCTCCTTTATTTATTTAGCTCTGCTGCATTTAACCCTGCATCCTGTCTGCTGGGTGCATCCGCTCCACGGAGCTCCACGCAGCAAAGCCTGAGCAGAAGGTGGGGGAGCTGCTTTCCACAAGCCAAAAAACAGGAAATTTGATGACATTGTTCAGTGAGCAGACGTCAGCAGAGAGTGATACAAAAGAGTAAACAACTTCCTAGCAGCAGCAGACAAATGGGCCGGAACTACTGGAATCCTGTGATGTCTGGTGTGTTTTGCATGAAAATTACTGTTTCAATGAAACAGGGAGAGAACTTGGGCTGATGCAAGTTGGAGCTGCTCCTTAGAAATCTAGGAACTACATCTTAATATCTAACTCCAAGTCCTGACCTTTCTGATCCTGAAAACATAGTTTTTGAGAATTCATATTGATATTCTACATATTTTGCAAATATGTACATGTTGATATTCTACATTTTTTTGCAAATATTCTTATTATTTTAGAACACTCAAAAATTTGAGTAGAAATTATAAACTTCAGTGAAAATATGGAAGGCAGTACCAGTAATGCAGGTGCCACTTCATTATGATCATACCACCATCAGTCTTGTATATACAATGGATATACAGACACATAACCAATAAACTTGTGTGAATACTTTGATATGATGGAAGCACTTTGCTGGTGGAACCACACTGTAGGTCTGACATCTCCCTTTTGGATTTCAGTGTTTGCTTTGTGCAATCTGCTCTCATATTTTCCAGCTATGGGCAAATATCAAATGTGATCCAAAAAAATTAACCTCTCAGGTAGGCATGCAATGAAGGCTGTTCAAAGCCAGGTTACATCAGGCAGGAAGGAAATGTAAGGGAGGATATTTCTGCTCCAACAGAATGCCATTCTGCCCATCTCTTAACTGCAAGGAGTAATATTTGACCAGTGACCACAACCATGGAGCTTCACCAATAAATTCCAATCAGAAAGATGGTAACCCCTGGAAAAACTCTCTTGCCTACACATCTACACATAGAGAGACTACCAAGGCATGTAATTTTGCTGTTTGGACTATCTCTTTCAAAGGGATGTAGAGAAATTAAGTCCTACTCTGAACTAGTTCTTAAACTGTTGACAAAGGACTTAGCTGGGGCTTTATAACCTGGAAACATCTGGGGATCCTACAGAAAATATACAGGGATATTCTCAGTATTCCAATTCAGTAGGTACCAAACCCTGGATGCTCATCTCATCCAGGTATCCCTCTAGGCAGAATCTAAGCAGATCTGACTCCTAAGACAAAAATCAGCAGCTAAATTTAGAGCTGTCCATGAGGCTGCCCTACTCCCAGTAACAGAGAGAGAGAACAACAGGAAAGAGCCAGATGCTTCTCAGCTCTCCTTGCCAAATTCTCCTCTCTTTGGAGACAGAAAATGTCCTGCATAATTGTGGGGAGGAAGACACACCAATAACCATGTCAACAATGCAGCCAAATGACAAGGCAAGCACACTGGGCCAAAGCTATCTGCAATATAACCAGTGAATTCAGCAAACTTTGTTCTTCCTAAATCCTGGCAAGTAGCTACAGGCTAACAAATAACTAGGCAAAAATAAATAAATACATGCACTCAAAGAGCAACAAATGCCAATAAAACCCAGCAGGTCTATAAACAAAACAAAACTGTTTTTCACTCGTCACTCTACCTACATCAGAATCTTCCTGGCTTCAATTAATTTGTTCTTTCAGCAGAGTGTGACTTTGCACCAGTTCTGTCATTCTTCCCTGACTCCTTGAATGTAATTCAGAGCTTAGAAAACAAACTCCCCTTTGAAGCTAATAATTCCCAATCCTCTTCTCTTTGCTTACAAGGTGAAATTAGAAGTACATACATCACTGGCAAAAACTTCTAAGAATAAGCAAATCAGCCTGGAGGAACTCCAAAGTGTTTATCAGAGAATGATGTTCACCTGGGTGTGCCAGCCATGTCAAGTCAGTCCTATCAGAAGTCAGGTTTTCTGCAAACCCCACAGGGCTTCAGGATGGAATCATTGTTTTGCTATAGCTCCCTTTCCAACTTTTCCTTGCCCTAAGGCTTGTGGCTAGGGAAAAAGACCTTGCTCTGCCCTGCAGGAGCAGTGGTGATGGTGCTGTGACACGACCTGAGTGGAGACACCTGACTGTCCACGCCTGTCTACCACAGGGCCCACTGATTTAGGGCCTTCCATTGTTAGGGTGTGATTTGTACCAACAGAGGTGACCCAAGGCAGCCAGCCTGTGGTTTTAAATCTGAATGAAACCATGGAATCCCATGGTGTGCAAGCACAGCATGGCAAGGGTGGGTGGCTGTGCTGAGCATTCTGTGGATGGGGTTAGTTACTAACTCTTCTCTATAGGATCTGGCATAAAGGAAAGCAATTTCTACAGAAATTCCCTCCCCCTTTCAGTGGTCTGAGGCCCCAGACTAGCAGGTATTCCACAATAGACAAAATGTTCTCCAGTTATCTCCACAATGCCATACTGCCAAGACTGATTCAGCAGCCACCGTTTCCTGCTTTTTCCTGTGCACCTAAGCAGAGAACTCCTTTTAACTTTCTGTGCCTGGGATCTGTTATCATCCCCCATGTTCAATTAAATTTCTAGGTATGATTTTATTTCATGGAGGTGTATTTTGGAATGTTATTTCTTCAATGTAATGTAAAAGCACCTTTTAATAAGATTAAATTAGTAATAAAAACCCAGCCTAGGTTTAGAGGGAGTGAACCTGAAGACCACTAACTATGGCATTTCCCCAATTTCCCCTTTTCAGGTCACTTTACATTAAATTAGCAAATTGACTGAACTGAAATATGTTCTGATATAAAAAGAGTTCTTGTCAGGAAAAACAAGAGCTCCAAGAGTTGGATGCACCTACCATGTGCCCATCCACAAAGGGGAATGTGTTTCTTACAGGATCACTGCACAGTGCTAAGCTTTGTTTCTGTAGAGATTTTGACATATGGCTGAAGTTAGACTTAAATTAGAATATTCCTCTTTGAATTGAGAAATGATCTTTCTGTGCAAATGAATAGTGTATTCAGTGTGAATAAAGCTTCTGCTATTGCACAGTTCATCTTATCTACTGATGTCATTTCCTCTTAGCTGCTTCTGTAATATTAATAATCACCATACAGCCAAAGAGGTCATACACTAGGAATGTATACTTAAAAATTCTTCAACATCACAGAGGCATTGGTACAAAAAAAAAATCTATGTTTCTGGCTACATGAACACACTGAATGACTTGCAAGAACATGACGTTATGCCATTTAAAGGTGGGGATAAAGAAACCTGTCTGCTCAGGGGGAAAGGACTCCACACTGCAAGAGAAACACAAAAATTGAACTGAGGAAGGAAAATCATGAATGAACAGTGAACCTAAGCTTCCTAAAAGGGGCACAGATAAAGTAATCATGCTGATATAAGTAAACATTTGAGCCAAATAATTAACTCTCAAGAAATAGCCTCAGAACACAGTAACTGGAAACTTTCAAGATGGGCTGATGAAAAAAAACCCCTAAGAGTATGATCTAGCAAAAATAGCAGTGATTCCTTAGAATATTACAGAAGAACCAATATCTCACAAATATGTTCTTTTTATCCTTTACTTTGGGTGAATCTGGGTCCATGGCAGACACTGTGCTCTTTTATGCACTGGACATCATTCTTTTATGTAATTTGAAGCATACTGTTCTGAAAAACTAATTATTCCCTCCTCAGATTTGAAGGTTGGTTAGTTCATAGAGGTAAAGGACTTGTTATTTTTCTTTAATTCAAAGCATTTTAAAACATTTTAAAAGCCACAAATAAAGGTTGTAAACCCTGTTATGGTAGCTGTACAAGCTACAACTGCTGAGCAATAGTCCAAACTAGTTTGAGCACAATTGTGGGAGGGGTTGCAGAGGGGTGCAGGCACACACAGCAGGACACAGAGGCTGCATCTGACAATCCTGAATCCCAGTTTATAGGAAATGCCTTGGGAAAGCACAGTTCTCCCAGGGAGAACTGACTCCCATGGAATTCATTTTGTTGAAAACCAAGGCTCTGCATGTCCAGCACACAAATGTATCTTATTGCAATCAAGAGAATTTAAAGTTAAGCTTGTGCTTAAGTTCTTGCTGAAACACAGCTTGGTGTCGCACACAACAAGAAGTTTGTAACAGACATTCATTTTCAATCAGACAACCTAGACATTGTAGGAATTACATCTTACTCTTAGGATTGCACTTGGACTGATTTTGTCGGTTCCCAAAGAGAGAATTCCACTGTTTATTGCAAGAGCTGGGATTAACTCTGCACTCTAGTAAACACACTAGAAATCCTAGCAGGATGTAACTGTATAATTACACTTCTCCCAGATATCTCAGAACAAAATACAAATCTCAGTTAGTGCTTACTGACACCCCCAGAGCACACAAACTCATAAATGAAGTCTTTGTAGATTTATAAACAGATAGAGAAAAGCTTTTTGGAAAACAACAGACTAGCCACACTTACCACACAAACTCAATGAGGTTCTGGCAAACTAGAAAATATAAAGGAAATAGTTGCATAATGCCTAATAACTGCTTAAAATGGAAAAAATGTTTCTTTTATCTTGGCTTGTTCTAAGGGGATGGTCAGAGAGTACAACACTGCTTCAATATGAAATCATGGCTATGATCAGCTGCAGCTTTTAAAAGCTGTGTGCAGGTACTGCACAGACCAGGTTAGCTTTGAACCATGTTGAAAAGAGAGTAATTTCTATTTGCTGAGAAGCTATGGGCTTAACTTAATAGCTCAAAAGCAATGCATTGGCTTTCCTGCAACTAAGCCAAGGAGGATGGAGTAAGTATTCTTAGGATTATAGGAAATAAATCTATACATACATTTAATATCTACAAATCTATTTGATACTGATAAATCTATATTCCGTTTCTTTGTTCTCTGACTTTCCATACATTAAACAGCTATTGAAAACTACCAATAAACTGTCATTATTGTATACTTCCAAAGCTTCCCACTGTCATTTATCCCAGCTTCTGGAAGGTGCTATCATTGCACCAAGAATGCAGTGAACAAGGTCTCTGTTTGTCCAAGGGGAATCTTTGTGGGGAGCAGTCCTTGGTACTGGCCCTGCTCAGGAGATGTGAGGCATGTGCTGCTCCTCAGCACAGCTTCCCTGAGAGTTACAGTGCACCCTGTTTCAACAGATGCATCAGAAACAAAAAGGTAAATGTAGTCCTGGCCCCAGTTCTCACAGTCCTGTGTCTGAGCTGTCCCAGCAGAAAACGCTGTTTTATACCATATAAATAGGTTTTGTATTTTTTGCATTGCAATATTATGCCTTATATTGCATATGCCAACCATAAATTCAGGCTAACATGTACCTAGATTTTTCAACTTTCATGCTACAAAAAACACCTCCAGTACTTCTGGTCTTGAACCTCGCATTTCATGTTAACTTCAGCTCCATGTCTTCAGAGGCAAAAGTGCTTTTAGTGCACCAACAGTTTATTGCTGTTACCATCACCCAAACAGGCCTAATTAAGGGGCATCAGAATATTACATTAATGAATATGAGTAGTGGTAGTAGCAAAGACATCCCCAGGTGAGGACCTGACCCTTTTGACTATTATTTTGGAAGTTGCACTTTTCACAGCTGCAACTAACTATGGCCAACAGCTTTCTACATGTGCTGTAAAGCTCAAGACTCCCTAATAGATGATAATAAAATTAACAGTCCTTAAAAATAAGAAAGGCAGCAATGGCAACACAGGCTCAGCATCCATTTTGTCACCTGTTTACTCTCGAAAGCTATAAAGTCACCATTCATTATTTCACTGCTTTTGCAATTATTAATCCCTAGATTTCAAATCAATTTTAACATGGATGCTGAGTTTTTAGTACTTTAGCTTCTGCTGTGCAACACCTTACTCCCTGAAAGTCTGGGCAAAATAAAAAAATTGGCAAACCTGATCTAAACTCAAAACTACCTTGGAATATTCATTCTGAGTGCAACTGCAGCAGAAATCCTTACACAAAGCTCTACAGGCCCTGCAGCATTTCTAACAGATATGCAGGAGCAGTCAGCACAGAGCCTGCCTGAGGGATGCAGGAGAGCATCAGCAGCTGTCACTGCAGAGCCCCCAGAGAGCCTCACAGGGGCTGTGCTTCAGCACAACTTCAGTTCTGTGGGAGTGAACTCTTGTTTTTTCCTCACTAGCTGCACACATGACTTAGCAATTCCATTTTCTGGAGCGCCCCCAGAGCAGCAGGTTGCAGTTCATGGGGTCAGCACTGTGCACACCTGTGGCCAAGGCTGTGCTGCCAAGGCCTGGCTCAGCAGGGACCCAGGGATGTGAGACCTGAGAGGGCCCTGGTCACATCCAGCCCAGGTTCAGTGGCACTGCCCTTCCACCCTTCCCTCCTGCAGTTTCAGTGGCACTGCCCTTCCATCCTCCTGCAGCTTCAGTGGCACTGCCCTTCCTCCTGCTCAGTGGGGAGGAGATGCTGACAGCTGCCATCTCCCAGGAGCTGACAAAATGTGAGGAGTTCCACCCAAACAACACTTTACAGGTGACAATTCCTACAGCATTCAGTTGTGGGGCAGTGTGGCAGGCATGCCTGACCACAGGCTGTGCCTTGGTCCAGGCTGATGAAGATGCAGCAAGCCCTGTGTGAGCCTGGGGGCTGGCAGTCCTGGCTCACACACAGGGCACTGAAGATGCCTCAAACATATTTTAAAAGGTGGTCTCAAAGCTTAAAAATGCCAGACAACCCAAGTACAGAACAAGACATCAGAGCTAAACCTAAATCATGTATTTTTCTACACTACTGACTAATAGCCAACTACTTCACTCTATAAATATTACCCTCAGCTCTCCTGGAACAGGGATGCCTCTCCAGGTTTGGGATTCCTCACCAAAGAGAGCCTTCCCTGCCCAAGGCAGAGGGATCCCCTCAGTGAGTGACTGGCAGCACACTGAATTAATTCTAATGAAACATTATTAAATCTATGTAGCTACTCAATATTCATATCTATGTAGCTACTCAATATTCATTAGCATAAACTTAGTAGAGATAATTTCATTTGACTACATTATACCTTTGTCCAAGTCTGAGACTAGGATTGTCCCAGTTGCACCTAGAGTCCATCAGGAGCTTAGAAAGCAGGGGGGTCCACTCTGAACCTCGTGACTCAACAGGAAGGTCTGTGGTCTCTGTGTGAATCATTCTAACCAGATTCTAATCCAATTTTCCTTTTGATGTTTCTTCCACAGCAGTAATTAATAAGGTGAACCTTGCCATCAAACTTACTGACCTGTAGCAAAACCCTGTTAAATTTTATTAAATACCATCCAATTTATTGAATGCTGTCAAATTATTATTTCACCTTAATAAAAAAAAAACAATACTGCTGCTTCTGTCTTCTGAATGAGGTGCATTCTACTCACCCCCAACAGCCAGAATAGCTCACATTCCAGGACAGAGTAAGAGCAACTAATTCTGTGTCTTCATTCCAACATTTCTGAACATCTTTTTGGGCCCCAGTTTTGTCACAGGTACCAAAAGCCTAAGGCTGTCCTGGAGTTAATGCACCCCTTCTCAACTCATATTCTCCACCTGGATACCATCCCTGCGACAGATGAAATCCATCCCTTTCCTTTGTTGTTTGTCCTCAGACAACAAAGAAATCTCACAAAGGGTCAAAATGTATCATCTCTGTTGCCAGCTAACAATTCCTTATCACCATTACTCATTTATTCTGTTTATGTTTTCTCATTGCCATAGTAACAACACAGCTACAAAAGGCTTGCATGAAATAAATCAGGGGAGTCTGCAGACGTGAAAGCTGCTCAGTTAAACAATGGCTCACCTCGAGGGGAGAAGGTGAGGCACAAAACCTGTAACACATTAATGCTCTGACAGTTCTCATCACGCACTGCTATCTGACAAACTGTGGCTAAAGAAAGCAGAGTCTAAAGAAAACTTTTCAAATTAAAATCTCATAGGGAATTTAATACAAGGAGAAAGACTTTCATGAGATGGTTATGAGTACTCATCATTGTTGTAACATATTAATTAAGCATGGATATTACATGCAAACTCCAGAAATTTGGCCTCTAGCCTAATGACCCTGCAGTCTAAGAGATCCAGCCCTCAATCTTTCCTTATACTAATGTCCTTTTTTATATGAACAGCCTCACCACATGAGATACAAAACTTCACAATCAAAACTTCCCAACAGATAACATATACAGAGAAAAATAATCTATTAATGGTGAACTGCTAAATTCTTTGAGGAAAGCATGGAGAGAGGCTTTTGTATAAAGAGCACATAGGCAAGTTCTGTTCAGTTTGTTTTAGTTTTTAACCTCCTCTCCCTGGTTTTCCCTTTACTACAAGTCTCAAAATACATCTACTGTTAGTCTTTGTACTTATAATTAAGTGCATCACAATGTTGATACATTAACAAAAATGCCCAGAAAGAGAACTTTCAAGATCCACATACATTTTGATCTGAATGCAGCCGTTTTGCCCCATTTGAGGTGTCCTGGTGTCTCCCACATGATGTTCCCAACTGGTCCAGTTGTGTGCTATGTGCACCATGTGGCAGCCCAGGAGGATAAACTGAGGCACAGCAGGACCAAGTGGCCTAAGGATCAGTCTTAGATGTGAGAGAGATCTAAACCAAGTGAGGAGATCCAAATCAAGTCTCCCTTTGGTGGATTTGCTCCTTGTAACAATCTTTACCACTGCTGTTGCAACAGGAAAGCCTCAAGTGCCTTTCCAGCTCTGAGGCCCCATCAGCTCCTCCGTTTATGTTTATTTCTATCACCACTATATCCTGGGATGCTGTTTTGCTGGATCACCCAAACACAACGATGGGCAACACCTTCCAGATCAAGCACAGAGGGAACAATGGGGTGTGACACAGGGAAAAGCACAGACTGTGACACAGACTGGAGACAGCCATGGTTCATTGGGCCTGGCATGGCTGATGCTGCCAGCAATACTGGCAAGCTTTCAGGGCAGCAAATAAGCCCAAGCAGGTGTCAGCTCACTGTAAATAAGTTTAGGCTTGAAATAAGAAGGATTAGAAACCCTCAGAAAGAACAACCTTCTAATAGAAAGAGGGAAATGCTGAAAAGGAATTAGCTTTGAGATAGTACAGGATGCATTTATCAAAGACATTTAATGCTGTGGCTACCCATAATAGCAGAGGGCTGACCTTCATGACCCAGGTCATCCTCCTACTCCAACAACTGTACATCCCCAGAACACAAAAAAGGCCAAAAGTCTTTGTTCAAAGCCCTTTTTTCTCTCTGTGCTTGTTGTGTGCTTAATCCACTTCTCCAGTGGCCAGTGAAATAGTGAACAAGGAGCTTGAAAAAAGGTTTTAAATCCAAGAAAATGCATTAAGCAGAAACAGAGTAAGTCACTATATCAAAACCCCAAATGTGTTCTATTTGAAATTTAACTTTTAAATCTTCCATCCCCAACTCCAAAGCACAAGAGCACAAAAGTGATTGGGGAACCAAATCTCCTGGTTTTATGGTTGTCATTACACAGGTCATAAAAATTACTGACTCTGGCTCTTTACACCTTTAATACATTAAACATAATTACAGCCATGCCCTGACTGAACAGCAATCTCACTAGTCAGCATGTGATTGTAGGGTTTTGAAGAAAATCAACTGCTCAGCAGCACACAGAGCTCCCTCATCCCAGAGCAGAGGAGCAGGCAGCTGCACAGCCTCGTGACTGAGCATCCCACAGCACAGTTTGTGCAGCCCTCTGGCCTGGCTAAAATCCTTCTTTACCATCATCACCTCAACAGGTGACTCCTCCTGGAAAGTACAAGAGGGTTGATTGAATTCTAAAGAAAAAGGGAAGAAAGAAGTTTTTTTGGACAGTTGGGAGGAAAAGTGGTCCAGAGACAGCACTCACAGTATAAAGAAAGCTGAGCTCCCTTCAAGAAGCACATTCACAGCATGCTGTAAGTGCTCTATTCATTCCTGCTCCATACAGAACTCCCACAGGTACTGAAGGGGGAATGGGACTGAGTCAAACATTCAGACAAAACTTGAGAAATTACTTCCAGTTCCGGGTGCCTTCCATTTTGAGACACTCCTACAGCTGATACTTAAAAGGGCTATAAATTCACTTTTTATCTTCTTACCTGCTCAGGCAGTGTGATTCTCAATTTGGCAGCTCCACACACAAGGAGTCTGTTAGATCTGCTCTGGCGAAGTAAATTTCAGAAACCTCAAGTTCCCTTTCCACAGCTGAGGCTGCCTTACTTCACATCTGTTACATCTTTACATCTGTTCAACTCAGCTAATTCTCCTTAACTCTACAATGACCACAGAAAAAAAATTATCTTAATTACCTTTAAGAAAGCAAATAATTTAGCATCAATCCTCAGAATGAGAAGATTTGTTTCTGTTTACAAAGTTCTGTAAAGCCCAGTTCAAATTCAGGAGCAGATGACAAAGGCACTCAAATGACATTTCAAAACTAAAGCACAGACAGCCCTTGGTGCTGTCAGCATGCTCAGCAAGAACGGGATAACTCAGCATCTAAATAGAGTATTTATAGGTTTAAAAAACTCAAAATCCATTAATCTTTAAGTCCCTCTTTAAAATCACATCATCCACCTTTGGAGTTAATGCCACATGAAAGTCTTCTCTTATTTCCTCTTAACATTTCATTCCAACTGCCTAACTGCAGGTTTAAAAGCTCTTCCATCAACACTTAGTTTTGAAAATTGTAGTAATTTACTCTCACCTGAGATCATATACAGTAATCTGCTTGTTACCTCTTTGTTAGAGTGCCCCACTGTGAATGCATCAGCTGCAAGAGGCATTGCTGCTCTCCATCCCATTTCAGGCATTTGAAATTTTATCAGCTTTTGAAGAAGTTGGGCTGGGCCTTGGCAGTGAAGCAGGAAAGAAACTGACTTTCAAGGACTTCTAGTGTTAAAACCTCAGTAGCTTTCTTCTCATAAAAGTCTGTTCAAGGATGTGGATATTTAAGGTGTTCTAAAGATGTAGTTACAAAACCTCTCTGTTCACTATTAGGTTCCTGTGGGTTTTTTTTTTCCTCATGGTTCAGTATCTGGATCACAAAGCAGTTAAGACTATTTGGCAAAAACATTCATCAATAGTTAAGACTATTTGGCAAAAACATTTTTGTAAGTACATTGATATTATCATATTAACTTTATCATACACAACCACATCAAAGGCTTACATTTGCTCATGGCACAAAACTACCTGTGTCTCATTTTACTGACAAAGGAACAAAGATGTCAGTACTATAAGCAGCAGAAACATTCTCCTTCACTTGTCAGTCAGGGTTAAAGGGGGATCCCTGTGACATCTGCATCACTTAGGCCATGGCCAATCAAGAGAGGAGACTTTCTGTTCCTCACTCTCATTTTTGGGCTGCAGATGCTTCAAGGGTGAAGCAGCAGGAGGCCCAGAAGCAGCACTCATCACCATGGGACCTGTCATCTGCCACAGCATCTCTGGGGCCCTCTCAGACCCACAGCTGAGCAGCACTGCACCCACTCCACCAGAACCTCAGCAAGTTCTTTGCACCCTTCTTCTGGACAGACGAGTGTCTCCAACCACACAGATGGGAACTCCTTCCCTTAGCTCTTCAATCCACCTCAGCATTTCCTGGTTACTCACTCTTTTGTTCTTTGAAAAATGATTGCCTACCAGCTCCTGTCCCCGGGTCATCACTTCCCATCTGGCAGAGAAGCAAAGCTGCTTTCTGGCACCAGCACAGCTAGTGCTGCAGCTGAGTGACTTCCCTGGAAATCAGTCTGCCTGGTTAGCCCCTGTCTCTCCTGTCCTACTGCAACAAAGAAATATTTCTTCCTATTTCTTCCCATCCTCAAGCAGCATGTCTTCCACACGGCACGTCCCTTCAGCAGAAAAAACAGGTTTTCCAAAGGCTGAAAACTAAATTACAGAAGAACATAAAAATTCACACATACCCAATTAATGATCTTTGGCAAAGTATTGATTGAACACCATGATGGGGTTTTACAAGATTATTGTTATTGTTTGGCAAAGCTTTTAACTGACGGTTACATTATTTTTAATGAGTAGTAATTAAAGGGGAGTTTGCTACTGAATTTCAATTTGAAAGACATTTTTCTTAACACATTGATATATTTAATTGGCACACAGCAATCCATGTGAATGCATGCAGACAGCAATGCACACCTTTCCCACCAGCAACTGCAGTTATCCTGGTGCACATGGCTGTAAATTTCCAGCAAAAAAAAAAAGAGAGAAGCAGAACAGGAAGGAGACAGTCACAAGACACAGGGCCCAGCTCCGAGACCAGGCAGCAAGATCCATAGTTTAGGTCTGCCAAGAACAGGAAAGCAATAAGTAATGAATCACAAACAGCTGGGGGTAGGGGGGAGTTTTGGACCGGTTCCTTTCTAACCCAGTCCCAACCAAAGCAAAGTCCACATTGCCAGGCCAGGGGAACAGCAGGAGGAGTCTGACACTACTTTGAGGCAAGAGCTCAAACATCCATGGACCTTGGAATGACTTGCAAAATCCTTCAGTGCTGCAAACCATATTTACCACACTAGGAATGGTCTTTGAACCCATTCTGACCTTGCCTTACCACAGCCAGTGGTGCCTCTGTGGCAAACCGTGCATCTGCTGGCACTGATGTCCCCTTCCCCTCCCTCTGCCTGTACTGAACCACTCAGCTTGGGCTGATCACTCTAGGAAACAACAGACACAAAGCTAAACTTCCCTTGAAGAAGATGACTTTTTGTCTTCCTAAGGAGACCTGAGCATGAAGCAGAAGGCACTGATGCCATGAAGGGTCAGTCCTGTCAGGATGCAGGCAGAGCTGGAGGGCTGTTTCCCCACTCCTGCACACCTTGCCCTCCACGAGGTGAGGGTCAGGCTCTGCTGTGGAACAGGAACAGCTGGGCACTGTGCCCTGGGGCAGGGCAGGTCATGGGGAGGTGGAGATGCCTTAGGAGAGCTGGCTCAGGAGGGTCAGGCAGCTGAGGAAGGCAAGCACTCCCGTTCGCTGTTTGCCATACTCCTGCTTCCCTTTTTCCTCATTGCCCACCTTTTCTCTCCTCCCTACCTCAGTGGTTTTTCCTTTTTTTTTTTTCTTCAATGCTTTTTCCTTTTTTTCCCCTGCCTCACCTCCTCCTTTCAGTCCTATTTATTCACTCCCCTTTTTAAGCACCCACTTGTGACCCTGTTCCCATTAACCAGAGATGGATGGGGTCCCAGCCAGGCCAGCAGCAGCCTCAGCAGTCAGGGGCACAGAGCTGCAAGCCTGTCCTTGGCCAGCACAGCCTGTGCCACCCCAGTCCCCAGCAGCACAGCAGCTGCTCTCACATAAATCTGTTCCATTTCACTGTTTTTACATTCTGAATGCCTCTGCTTCCCAGCTCCATCACTACAGCCAGGGATCATCCTCAGTCACTCATTTTCCTTCACAGGGAATTTTTGCTACTCTAGGCAGAGCCCAGGAAAGAGGATCTACCACAAGCAGATTAAGTTGGGATTTCCCTCCCTTTTCAGCAGAGCCTGCTATCCCTGACCCGTGGCTGGTGATGCTGGCAGACCTGTCAGAGACTGTCACCCCTCCAGCAGGGCTGCCCTGCAGCTCCTAATCCCTGTCCCTGACAAAGCCTCCAGCTCTGGCAGCAGCCCCAGTGCTGGGTTATTGCATGCACAGACCAGTTCAATCAACACTTACAGTCCCTATGGCAGTAGCTGCAGTAGAGTATAATGCCTATAATTTATAGAAGACTACCATATTTGGGCCCTCTTGAAGATCAAAACTGAAATCTCCCTTCATAAATACTCAACAACCCATTATTAAGATGCAGGTTTGATTTGTGGAAAACTATTTTTCACTTATTCCCAGACAGCACTAAAATCCTGAAAGATTTGGCTCTGAAGAGTCTCCCTCTTGGAAACATGACCTTTGGGTAGAGCAGAACAAAGACTTTTTCAGTTTCCTCCATGTGTATAAGGCATCTGCCCTGCTGGACATCAAAGAGAGCCACCATGATGATAGGAATCTTTACTTTGGCAGAAAATGGCATGTAGCACACAAACAACATGCAGACTAAGAGGAGAGCTGCCCTGCTGGGGTTGTGTGTGCTGTCTGTGACTCCTGTACATGCCTGTGTGCTGGCTTAATTTTGATTTAGTACCTCTGCCTCATTTGTGTGGACTCCTTTAAAAAATTCTATAAAGCAATAAATAACTAAACAGCTAAGGGACCTGAGGATAACTGGACACAGAATGCCTCATTTATACCACATACTTGTATTCCTGCTGACCACTACATGTGATTTGTTGCTAAACCATAGAGATTCAGCAACTTGTGACTGTATTTAGTCTGACTGACAGTGCCTGTTTTGCTGACCCCTGGGGCTCCCTGCAAGGCCTGTTTGCCCACACTCCCAGAGGGGTGCACAGAGCTGAGTGTCACATTCACTGCAGGCTGGGCAAAGATGAGGCCTTTGCTCGTGGCTGACGTGTGTCAACTTTAAACCTGTAATAAAGGCATTTTTAGAGGCACAGCTGTCTGGGTGCTTTTGTCTGGAGCTGTGTCACGTGGACAGGAGGCACATGAGGAGTGAGAGGTTACATAAAACTCGTTTATGGCAGCGAATCCATGGGGCATTGGGAATCAGCTAATTAGAAAGGAAGAATCTGCGTGTACACAGACATCTTGCTAATTGGTGATTATGGGAAAGAAAGGATCAAGGAAATACGTGGCAGCTAAACAGGATTTTAACACCACACTAAAGAGACAGAAAGATTCTTCCCTCAAGGCCCAATAAGCATAAGAGTGGCAGATATGGTTGATAAGAGCAGCCCTGCCTTTCCATGGACAGCAGGGTTGAGCTCAGCTGAAGCTCAGGGCAGAGGATGGACCTCAGCCACCTCAGGGCCTAAAACAACCAACATCATGGCAAGAGCCCTCAAAAATATGCTGATTTCTGTTTCAATCCCCACCAGAGGACAGTGCCCCACTGCACAGATGTGACTTCCCATTCACATGGGATAATTCTTGGGGAGAGTTAGGGACCCATCAAAAGCTCCAGAGAGCCACTGGCACTGTGAATTCCTGAGTGGACCATGCTGACACAGTGAAGGCAAAGAGAAAATAGATTACATCTCTGCACAAATACCCCAGCCAGGGAGCTTCACTCTGATTTCTCTGAGAGTCTTCTGACTTCCATGGTGTTTATACACTGACTGTGGCTTTTTTCACAATGCTACCAAGTTCTCTCTCCCTCAGGCAGATAATGCCTTTGAAGTGGTGTACAATAGACTGTGTAAAATTGTCCTCCTTTTTCATTTTTTAATCAATGAGAACAACAGATCCTTAAAACACAGTATTAGACCTTGAAAAAACAACTGTTCCATGCTACAAAAGAAGACCTTTCAGCACACAGCTCCAATAGTCTGTTCCTGCACACAAATCCTGAAGCACAGGTTAAAAAGACAAAGCTAACAAACAAAATAATTAAGCATCAGTAAAATGTAGCACAGGTGAAAGCAGCAGAAACTTTTAAGTTGACATCCAAGACTAAGTAGCAGAAGTTCCCCTCCCCAAGCTGAGTGTTGAAGCGTACAGGGCTCTTACAGCAATAACAAGAATTGTCCCAGGAGGAGATGCAGAGCCCTGGCTTTGCACCATTCACAACCCACTAGTGCAGGGCTGTGCTGCTCACAGCCTCAGTGGGAGCACACTCACCCCAGGGGCCATCTGCTATCCTCTGCTCAGCAACCACTATTAACTCATTGTCACCGTCTTACTTACTAACACATGGAGCTGGCTGTTCTTCCTGCAAAAGAAAGCTGTTCCATAAACATAAGGACTTATTTCCAACCCTCAGCATTCAACCCTTGCTTGCCTATTCCAGAGTCTTCATTTTTAAAACCTCTTCTTGCGATACAGACTTTGAGGAAGAAATAATTTATTCAATAGTTTGCTTCTGGTCTTGAACAGCCCTGATGAATAAAAAGATCAAATTAGTGTTACCTAAGCTACTTGTCAAAGTGGAGGCGGAAAATTAAAAACACAGCCATTGTATGACAATGACTGGATAGAACTGCCTTCAGTGGCAGAGATTTACTCCTCACCTTCCTCTCCATAACATTATTTACTCATGGTATGTTTTTTCACAGATTAGGACCCTTGCTCATGTGAGCC
Source organism: Melospiza melodia melodia (assembly GCF_035770615.1). Taxonomy (NCBI): domain Eukaryota; kingdom Metazoa; phylum Chordata; class Aves; order Passeriformes; family Passerellidae; genus Melospiza; species Melospiza melodia. The sequence continues at coordinate 10,994,853 of NC_086208.1, read as the reverse complement.
CTTGTGCACAAGTAGCACATTTTATCTCAGTGGGATTCATTGAGAAAGATAAGTCTGCAGAAATCAGGGCTACAGCTGCACTCCTGAATGCTGCTGCAGAATAAAGACTGCAAAACCAGACACAGTGTCAATAAAACCCCCAGGCAGAGCAGCTCCTTGGCTGTTGACTGAACTGTGTATCTCTAAAGGACTACAAATGATGCAATCATGGCATTTCCATTACTGTACAGCAGCACTTTTAGATGAAATGGCACTGGCAAAACCAGATTTAAGGTAAGTCACAATCCCCAGCACCCCTTTAAAAAACAAAACAAAGACAAATAAACAATTTGAGACAAAATAATAATCTGAGCTAACTTTACAGTATTTGACATGCTTTCAAGACCATTTTGTGTTTTTGGAAAATACTGTGGATTCTGTACTCTGTGGCGTTTCCAGCGGACACAGCTCTTCCTGTGGTATTAGACCTGGCACTGCCACAAGAACTTTGCCCCTGATTGTCTCAATGAAAACACCACAAAAAGGAACACTTTCCACCACTGACTGAAAAATCTTAAATACACATCTGTACAGGGATACATTTATGTAACCAGGCATGAAGAAAAAGAAGAGAAAAACCTGGGAAATAGATGAAAATGCAATGAGAGATTTTACTAAAATCAAATAAAAAGACAGCGGGGATTTGGGGAAGGATTTTTGTTTGTTTGTTTGTTTTTGAGAGATTCCAGTCAGGCTCAAAAGCTTTGCTCATTTTTAGCTGGTGGATTTGAGCCAGAGCCTTTCCTTGGCTCTGACTCAACTCCACTCTATAGCTTTGATTCACTGAAATCAGCTGCAGCTGGGGGAAGGGAGGCAAGCTGGTGCTGCTGCTGCCAGGGCAGGCAGGAATTGGAGGCAGCAGCTCCCCCAGCACTGTCCCTCTCCCTCCAGCAGGGCGTGGGGTCCCTGCTCCTGGAACCCACTCAGCTGTTCCTGCCAGAGCTGCTGGATCATCATTTTTGATGTGAGAAAGCAGAGTCAAAGGGAATCAACCCAATTATACATAGATTACATTGGGTTCAGAGAGGTTCTGTAATGTCACAGCCCCTGGGAGCTGTGAGGATGCTCTGCAGCCACCAGAGATGGACCTTCCACAGCCTGGCAGGGACAAGGCACTCACACGTGTCCAGAGCAGAGCCTGGCTTTTTCTGTCAAGTGTAAATCAGTGTTTGGCTGTGCCAGGTCCCCAGCACAGCCTGCCAAAATGCCCCAGCCCGTCCCAGGAATGACCAGCTCCATGGATGGAAGTGTTGTCTCTTCACCTCGTGGGTTCAGGGATTTGTCTGTGCCCTCTCCAGCAAGGCTCCCAGCACAAGCCCAGCAGGGTGGGGTGTGTGAGCAGCAGAGCCAGCCTGAGAGCTGCTCTGAGCACTGCCTACCACACACCAACCAGCCTGGAGAGGACACTGACTGTGCAGCACAGCCAGATATGCACTGACAATACAGTCTACAGCTTTCATTCAGCTGTTTAGTTACCCAAGTCACACATTTCCCTCTCTGAGCTCAAAAAAAATACATTCTAGAGAACGAAAACTGTAAAGGGAAGCAGGTCAGGCTGAGACAGACACGTACACCCTGGGCACGTGGCAGGGAGGCAAGGAGACACACAGCTAATTGCAAATTGCTGCCATTGCCATATTAGTCATGCAACATAAATGCTGTCAAGTAACAAGCTTTATGGGAACAGACTCTGATTTCTCTAACAATGCCAGAAAGTGGCATTGTGGCTAAAGGCTGTAAATGAAGCATTGTCAGGGTTGGCAGCAGTTTGCCAGGATCTGTTGGCCAGCAGGGGAAATGGGCTGTATTTAAGAGCAGGCTCTTTCTGCAAGCATGGCTGACTGGGATGCTGCTTGGGATGGGGAAAAGGCAGAAGGCAAAGAGAGACAGCTCAGTGGCCAAAGCACACATGTAGTCCCAGACTGATTCTGTATGCAGAAGCCCTGGAGAACTCTCTCTGTGAAAAGTAACCAAAATCTAAAGCTGCTTGGCCAAACACTTCCCTTCTTTTGGTGAAAACAAAATCCGCATTTTTTACCCCCATTGTTCTCTTCATTAAGCAAAACTCTTGACTTCCCTTATGCCCCAGTGCTGCATCAAGAGGGTAAAGGTACAGCTGTGAGACTTAGGCATGTTGTGCTTCCTTCAAAAGAAATAATTTAGATATTTTTTCAGATTCATTTCTGATCACAAACAGTTGAGCTTGCTGCATTTTGCTGTACTCTGCAGTAATTAGTATCATGACTCCAAAATGCCAATTTACAGATTCTCACTCAGGAAGTCTTGAAGAAGATGGGAGTCAGATATTTTGCTTTCTGGCATTTATCCTCATCCAAAATGAATCTATTCTTAACACAGAGCCATGTGGCAATGGCAAAGAAATACAGACCCTTTCACCCCGAGTGGGCGATTTCATCAGAATTAGCATCTCTGAACCTACAGCAAACTCATTTTTGTGCTGCTGTGGGAATCCTGGCTGTGGGACCTTTCCCAGACTCCCCAGCTAGGCTCCTTTCTCCAGTTTTAAGACAGCAGTACCCAGCCATCCCACTCTGGTGATGAAAAATTCTAGAAGTGTCTGTATAAAACACCAGCCAGTAAAAACAGAAACAAGCAGAAAATGCAACATTGAGATTAGAGTTGCAAAACCTGAGAGAGAGACCATCACTCCAGAGGGGTAGCTAAGCAACAATTGCTTTGTTTTGTTTTGTAATCTATATGAGGAATAAAAATACCACCAGTCCAGAAAAAATATTCTCTGTTCTGAAGAGGAGCTGGGGCAATGTCAACCAGTCCAGCTGCCTGCAGTGCATGAAAAAATGTCTGTTTTAAACCCGCCAGCCCAGAGCTGCTATTGGCAGCCTTGCATCTTGTACAATGTGTCAGGTAACGATAGGATGGCTATATTGAAGTTTGTGTGATTTTTTTGAAAACATTGTATTTAAGTTAGGTGTGCTATTCTTGAAAAACCTGATAGTAAGTCTGATAGCTTAGACTGCATTTACCAACAGAAAAAAAAGCCTCCCTTAGAATGTTTTGAGTGGGTTAATTAATGTAATGAGCGCTACAATAAAACCCTATTAAACAAGGATGCTCCAAACATCCATCAAAGGAAACACTACCCTTTCCAAAGTCAAATGTACTCTTAAGTTCATTAAAAGCCAAAATAAGTGAGTTTCCAGCTAAATTCTGCTGGATGAACTCTGAAACTCAGGCCAAGGGTGAGACACCTTATACAACAAAGAACTGGAAAGTGCTGTGTAATTGCTTCAGACAGTAATGAACACTTTTACCATTTCAAAGGACAAACTCTTCCCCACCAGTGAGCAAGTCCAAGATAAGGCACAAGCATCAGAGCAACACTCCTGGCTCCTTTAGCCTCAGGCATGGCCACTGGACCAGCTAGGAGCCACAGCACATCTGCTGCCATGCAGCAAAATTCTCTTACAGAGGAGAAAAACACTGAGAAAAAGGTAACAAAAGATGTGCTTAGCCTCCTAAACTGAAATTCCTAGGTCTGAGGTGAATTACACCGTTGATATCAAGGTAGCATCCCAATTAAATCTTTACAAGGTTGAGATTTTCTTAGTGAACAAATACAGGGATAATCTTTATGGGTGTTTGAGCACACAGAGAGGTGACTCATAACTTCTTAGAGCATCCAAGAGAATTCATAAGATGAGTATTGCTGAAAACTCCAGTTGGTGCCCACGTGCATTTCAGGAACCTGTCAAAGCTTGTTCTTTAATCCTCAAATAATCAGGGAATGGTTTGGGTTGGAAGGGACCTTAAAGACCATGTACTTCCAACGTTTGCTTTCAGGCATTTACTAAAATCTTTTTTACTGCTGGACCATTTTGAATATTGTGATGGATATAAGAATATCTGAAAACTGAATGAGCTTCTCTCACTTTTTCTACCTTTCATACGGGTGTAACTGTATCAGTAGTAATGGAAGAAAAGAACTCACCCCAACGTTTATAGGCAGTATTCTCCCTTTATCCTATTTTTTATCATAGGATCAAAAAAATACAATCACATATTATTTTAACATTTAGAAACACATTTTGTTCAAATGGCAGAGCTGCCCAATCCCTGCTAAGCCCTGTGGTGTCCATGACACGCTCCCTACCACAGCAGGACAGGCAGAGGTGGAGAACTCTCCGGAGAACATGCTGTAGGGTCAGGAGGGAAATCTCTCTGAGGAGGAAGATTTTGAACAATCAGGCTCTGAGGAGAGCTCCTGGGAGGCTGCACAGCCCTCTCCAGCTCCAGCCCCTGGCAGCCATGCACACTGTGCAGTGTGGGTGAAGTGGGACAGAAACTCCTCCTATTTCCAAGGCCCAGCTCTGTTCCTCACCAAAGTCAGTGATCGCTCTGATGGGCACTGGATCCTAAGCAATTTATATCCCAAGTATTTCTGAGTACTTCAGCCTGTCTTTAAGGAGGTAGAGTCTGTGTTTGAGCACCTGAAGAGGTCTTGCCACAATTGTTTTTTTCCAGTGAAGACAAACTTCTGCTTCCATGGCAAGGCACACCATCAAGCCATGTTGCTTGATGTTGGTTAATGTTGGTTAAACTGAACAGAATGCAAAAAGACCATAAAATAAAATTACAATTTCCATGTGATGGGCCCCAACAAGAAGCCATTGGGGCTATGCCCTTCTCATTCCAACAGATGGAGACAGAGACCTTTGGGTTTAAGCACCATGCCTAAATCTCAATATCTACAAATTTACATATCACCCTGATTTATCCACGCACTCTCCCAAAAGCTTTAGATTCTCACTAGCTTTCCACCAAAGGAACAACAATAATAAAGGGGAAAAAATCAGTTCACAGAAATATAGAAATATAAATGGAGGCATAAACTAAAAAAATAATATATATGTGTATATATATATATATATATATATATATATATATATATATATATATATATCTTGTCCTGTCCTATACTACATTACACTCAGCCGTAGCCCAAAAAGCAGTGTTAGGATGAGAAGCAATAGGTTTTCCTAAACTGTATTTAACTAACTTAACTAAAAATATTTGTGAGTTCTGGGAAACAGTCTCATAGTTGGAGGAAAAAACACAAGCCAAACATTTTCCCTGTTTATTGTACTTTAAAGGTTTGGATACTCTTTGTGCTTCATAGCTGCTGTTTAAGCAACTGAAGGCGGTGAGGGCTCTGAGGTGCTCAGTGCTTCAGGAGAGCGTGTCACACCCCCACAGCATTCTGGCTTCCCAAAAATAACCTTGGGAAGTGGTGTCTGTGCATCTCAGCCAACCATGGAAATGTTGCAGTAGGCCCTGTTGTGACAGTGCCTTCTCATGGGCTCCAAGGAGCCTGTCCTTCTCCTTCTCTCTTTGTCTGGGCTATGTGAGGTTACTGAACTCCAGATACCTTTCAAAATATATTTATCTGATTTTTTTTTTTCATATAGCTCCCCGTGCCTTTTCTGGGAATAGCAGTGCATGTGCTGCCATTTGAACCATGACATCTCCCTCCTTTCTGAAGTCATCTGTGTAAGCATTTTCTGAGATGTTGCAACTGGCTGTTATTGCAACACGCACTTCCCCCGCTCCCAGTATTCTCTATTGCTTCCAGGTTGTGACATCCACCAGCAGTTTGCCTCTTTCCTCCCTCCAAGCTCAAGGTTTCACCTTCAGGAACCTCCCAGCTCCCCTGGCCAACAGGAGAAGGAACAGGGGCTGCTTTCTGTGCTTGGTTTTAATGAAACAATCCATAACACTGCCAAGTTTCCAGGTTGACCATCTGAAAATCCATCTAGCACTATACATGCCATGTACTTCTGATCTGTGCAACAACCCATACCATGAAGCAAACAACAGAAACAGCTCTCCTTTGATACATGTATTACTCTACTTTCTGAACCTTTGCTGCATTTCATCTAAAAATGGCAGTGCTGATTAAAACATACAAAAACTTGTTTTGACTATTTAAGGCTGGAGGACTATGCTTAAAAATCTTTGCCTTGAGGCTGAAAGCAAAACTTACAGTTGTTTACCATATCAGTTTTACAAACAATTTTCAGAACTAGACAATAAATTCACTCTCTAGGTATGCCCTGTGTTTCTCCTCTCCAGCAGCTCCAAGTTGTGCACTGGCTTACTGCTAAAACTCTTTGTTACTGCTTCACCATCTTGACTGTTCAGCTTTTATTTGTCCAGCTTCCCAACCTCTAGACTTTTCACTCCACCCTAAACTGAGCAGCTAAAATCTCTGAATTTTCCCAGGAGTTTCCTGTTACTGCTGCAAACTAAAGAAGCCTCTTCCTCACTCACAGTACTGTCAGTACTGTACATGTTTTTCACACCATCTACATCTTTGCTCCCCTCCAGCTCCTTCCATAACATTGTCCCCACTATTATTTTCTCAGCTTTCTACCTTTCCCCCCAGAGTAGCTTCTCACTTTTCTTCAGCCAGTTTATGTAAGACCTTTTTATCTCTTTACTCATTAACCACCAGTACTCAGATTGTCCCCTAAAGTACTTCTTCATGGCTTGATTTTGTCTCTCCCTACATTAACTTCTAACTCTTCAACACAGGAATCCCATCCTGAGCATAATTTCAGCATTTCTTCACAGGGAAGAAAAGGTTGGAACAAATAACCACAATGCTGTAGGAGTTTCTTGAAGGTAAATGTACTGAATCCAACTGGGAGTTCAAGTTTCACATTAGAACACAGAAGCAGCTCAAAATTAAACATAGAAGCTACTTCATAAAGGCAATCATTAATGTAGTTACACAGTTACAGGAAGAAATTGTGTGTATGGGAGATTTTACTTAACTGTAAGCAAATCAGAGATGCACATCTCATATATTAATCACCATCACTGTACTTTTATTTTTTGCTCAGGTGGAAATTCACAGCTCTAGATGGACTTACAAGACAGCTCCCCTTCCTGAAGTGCTGCCACCCCTGAAAAGCTGATCACACCACAGAGGAAAGAAACAATATATTTTAATAGCTTCAATGTAAATGTAGTCCCTTATTTTTGATTTCTAACACTAAAGTATATTTTTCACTTGGCATTGTTAACTAACTTTATGCTCTTTTTTATGCAGTGACCACAGAAAGCCAAAACAATGGAAAATTACTTAAGCAAAATTAATCAGTCACAGAGAATGATACTTATTCTGGAAGCTCACTCTATTGTCTTTCTCCAGCAACCTATGACTATGATTTCATTCGTAAGTCTTCCTTTTTTCTGAAGGCACAGTTGAAAACTGAAGCTGAAGAAGTTAATAAAAGGGAAGCTCTGTACTTCACCAGGGACACTTCCAGCTGGTCTAAATCTGCACTTGTTCCAGTGCAGTGAATGCAGTGATGACAGTTCACCAAGGAAGGTGAACTTTTCTTTTTGCCATCAAAGATATGTATGTTCTTTTTGTTTTGCATGTTATTTCATTCCAGAAGTAGTATTGATTTTGGCAAAGCATCCAAAGTATTGTTGTCCCCTTTTAAAATTCATGTAGACTGCTGAAAAGACAGGTCCAACAGGAACAGTCAAAGCTAAGACAAAACCATAGGAGTAACTTCCTGACAAACAGAACCAACAAAGATGATGCACAGCAACCTAAAATGTGCAAGGTTGTAAGCATGACACAGCTGTCTGAAGAGCTTGCTGCAATCCATGAATAAGATGTAATGCAACATCTTAAAACACACCTCTAAAAGAATTAATCATAATGTGTTCCAGGCAATTGTTCATGTAGAGACTGTAGCAATATTAAGCTTTTACAAACCCTTTGAAAGCAACTCAGGCAGTGGTTGAGTAAAGCTACAAAATGTGGGATCAGTAAGCACTACCAAGGTGTCACACATGCACAATGAAGACTCATTGAGAATACACTCAGAGACAACTTTCTAAAAAAATTACAGTGATCAAAATCAGCACTTCGCCTTTTACTCAAGTAAAAGATAAACAGATATAGATTTGTATACATTGGGAACACAAATATCCAAATCTGCCTTTTTTTCTAGCCATAAAACACCACTGTTTGTGCACAGGAGAGAACAGACAGAAACAGCCTCACACGTGGAATGCTGAAAAATGAAAGAGGAACCTCCACCCCTTCACTGCTCACTCGACAGACTGTCAGGCCCTGGATTCTGGGGATGGCAAATGCAGAGACAGCAAATGCAGAGACAGCAAATGCAGAGACAGCCTGCCACTGCTAACATCACCCCACGGGCTCAAAGCACCAGGAGGAGATGAGGGCACCAGGCCCTGGGCACAGTCTGACTGTCCTGGCCCTGCTGCCCCTCCCAGAGTGTTGACTGTCATAAAAAGGTGTCCCACAGCCACCAGGGGTACAGAACAAACCTCAGGTCTGCATGTGACACACGGCCCATGACAACGACTGAGCAAGCATGAAGTGGAGCACGTTTGGTTTTCATGGTAAGAAAATGAGCACAAAAGAGCTGACAGGCAGCTGAGGAAGGCAGGGTTCAAGTTCCTGTTCTGCCACAGGGATTGATTTTGTGTGACCCCAGTGGAGTTGTTTATTCCCTGCACGCCTGAGCAATAACTCCGTGGGTGGTGCAGAGGAGAAATCCATTAAAAACCAGGAGGTGTCTGGACACAGGAGTACCCAAGAGCTCTAGGACTGGCATATTTATACATACAGAGAACATTCAGAGACAATTACTCAGAAAGCATAAATGCACTGACAGCAAATGTTAAAGTAAGCATAAACAGAGGAAACGAGGAGGGGACACAAGAACAGTGATGATTTCCCTCATGGTCCCAGACCTCAAGAAAAGGTCTTTTCTTACAAATCTAGCTTTTTTCTAGGTTGGTTTTTTGGTTTTGGTTTTTGGTTTGTTTGTTTTTTTTTTTTTTGGTGAGGGATTACAGCTGCCCATGCAAAGGATGAGCAGAAACACACCTGTGTGCTGTGTCCTGTCTGACCTGGGATGGCTGAAGTGGCTGCAGAGTAAATCAGGGTCAGCCTGCAGCTGCAGCCAGCTTTGTGCAGATATTGTAAAGCAGAGAGCAGGAGATTAACTCTCCTCCCAATGGAAACACCGGCTGGCTCCTACAGCCTCTGCCCAGCAGCTAGCAAGAAATCCTCATTAATCAGAGAGAATACAACTCTCACCCAAGAGCTCACTAGCATTTCTTGGGACATGCCAGCTGAAAAAGCAAGACTAATATATTTTGCAAATACACACCAAAGGTTTTCATTTTTGACAGCTTTTATGTTAAGTGAAAAAAATTTTAACAATTACTTTTTAAATGTGAGAGAGATTTTGAGTTCAAATATTGTAATTTGCCACACCAAAAGCAAACCATAAACTAAACTTGTTTAAAAATTAAATTCTAATTGAAAAAGGGAACATTTGCTTTTCAAAGTGCACTTCTTTTCTCATTGATTGGATAGTTTTAAAAGAAAAATCACAAGAGAGAAAAATAGTGCACAATTACTTTTTTGCACCCCACAAAACAGTTATAGGTTTTTCTGGGAAAATGTATATCATGGTGTTAAAGAAGGGAACATTTTCCCAGCATCTTCATCTTTGTTTTTAAGCCAAAGGAACATGATGTTAAATTCTGTGCAAATATAGCACAAACCACAGTCCTTTGTGCATGTTCTTGAACTGTTTCAAGGAGCCCTAGAAATATCACACATTATCCCATGATTCAAACCTTTAACCTTGAGGGAAAATACACAAAGCAGCTTCAGATTTTTTCCAACTCAATACAGCATTGAAAGTACTGTAGCAGCTATTTGATAAACACAATGGAAGGGCTTTTAAAGTGAATACATCTCATTTGCCATGTTTATAGTAAATGCCTCAGTAAAAACGGTTTTAAAATGCAAAACATATTAAACTACTCCAATATTTTTACTGTACTGATTTATCTGCTTTAAGAGAAATCCAAGCGTGTCTCCAGTTTGAGGAATGCCGTGTCACTCGTTTACTAAAAAGGTGATTGATTGATCATTTTTAAAACTAAATAAACTTGATTTTAATCATCTTCACCTGATATAAGAAATATTTTAAACAAAACACATTTATCCCAAGTACCTAAAATGATTCTAAGGACTGACAGAGTGAAAAATCTCCTACAGCATGAACACAAATGCAACCTCTCTGGGCTCATGCAGCTTGAACTGCCTGGTATGGATTTAAATTAGTAGCAAACCTTCCACAACTCATAACCACTTACTAATGTTTGCTTGTATTTAGCAAAATATCTGACACAGCAACAAAGTTTTCAGGGTAAAACTATACTGAAATACCTGCAAGTAGAATATTAAAATATTTCTAGTCATGGTGCCTCGCTTCCTTATAAATGTGAGTCTTTAAAATTGAAAAAGCCCCCCTAATATTATACTGCTTTTAAATTCACTTCTGTTGCTTAGGAAATATGTCTGATTCTTCAGGAACTTAAATACATTAAATTTCATTTCATCATCATTCACTCAGCCCAGAAACAACAAAATAGCAAATCCTCTTTTTCTGCCTTATTCTGCAAATTACCTTCCAAAAGAAATGCAGAAGTTACGGTAAAGTCACAACCCTCACACATTTGAAAAAATAAAAAAGAAAACAGTAGCAGTGTGAAATAATCATTGTTATCGTATTTCTACAGAACTGTGAATTCTATTGGCTTACTGACATGGAACCCTTGGTAAAATATTTTTAGATGTCTGTTATGTAAATGTTGAAAATCAAGCTAAAGTTTTAGGCAGTTTTTTTTTTTCTTTTTTTGGCATGAGATATGGGAACCAAGATATTGTAGCATGACAATAACTTTTAACAAACTCTTCCTTCTGCATCGTTTTTTCACTACGCCAAATAAACATCTGCGATCCACATGAAGAGAAGCTGGTGGTCTCAAAGAAAAAAAAAATCCTTCTATGAGTCTGAAGTCTGTCATAAAATCAGTGTCTTTTGAGGCCCCAGTGCACAGAGCACACTCCATCCACACTCACCCATGCTCAGCCTGGGACAGGAGCAAGAAATACATTCCATTCTAGAGCAAGCCAGACATTGCAGAACCACTACTGTATTTATTTCCTCCTAGAATCATCAATAATTTACCGTCTTTTTTAAAAAAAGCAGCACTGGAGCTGCATCACTGCATTCTGAGCGAGTTCTAGGTATTCATACAGTTGTTTGTTTTCCTTTATCTCTTAGTTCAGTCCTGAGTTTCAGCCCCACTGGCCTTTTGTAAATCCCTGAAGATAGCTAGATGGAATGGAACCCAAGGTTTTATTAAGCTACAAAAGAAAATAAATTATGCTTAAGCTCATGTGAATATTTAGAATTTTTTCCAAATATGAGGATAAATGTGCAGGACTTGTGATGAGATACAGGAAAAAACAATTCCATTAAAGGGCCACTTATGCCCAGTGAGAACATTCAGAAAGTTGATGGGGAAAAAAAAAATAAAGCAAATGGCAATGTCAGGGCCTTTAAATACCCACTTGCCTGTCCACCAGGGACAGGACAGAGCTTTCATGGGAAGTGCTCACACCTTTGGCACAAATTGAAATATGTTTCTTCTCTACTGCTTTACCAGGAACCCAGACCTTCATGAAGAAAATGGAAAGCCACCATTGGGCTCTGCTGGGGACAAACCAGACCCTCCCAGCCTGGCATGAGAGCAGCCAAGGGAACGTGGGCACCTCACAGCTCCCTGCCCACGGGCTGTGGGCACGAGAGGGTGCTTGCAAGGCTGGGAACACAGCATAGAGCTCCAGACAATGATTAAAAGTCTCAGCTGTGGAGGAGAGATTCTTCCAAACAAATCCTTTCCTGTTGTGAGATATTTATTTTTTTTTATTAGCAGACATCAGAACTCTCTCATTTGCAAATGCATGTTCAAGTCTCCAGAGGGAAGTTTGAACTTATCCTTAAATTGCTGAAAGTTTATTATTATTATTTTCTCATGGAAAAAGTCACGGATGTCTTGTAATCCCTCATGTTCCCATCTTTTATAATTAAATGCATCTTGACCCAGAGAGAAGCTTGGGAGCCCATTAGAATAGGAGGTAAAAGACAATTCTGAAACAATTTACAAGATGTTCTTTCCTTCCAGACTTCAATGTTATGACTCACAACTGGGTGCTGGAAGTCCCACAAGAGCAGTCAGGAATCTATACATCCAGTTTATGAAGTTTCTGGAGCAGCAATGGGCTTTTTCTGTGTTTTGCAAAGTGATGCAAAACACTTTGTGTCAACAGAGCTAATCTGCCCCATATCTTGGTAAGCACTGCTCAGTCTGGGGTACAGACTCTGACAGCACACATTTGTATCTCAGAATTACAATATATATATTTTTTAAGGGATGGAAAGAGAAATGGTAGAGGCTGGGAGGCAAGCAGTGTGCCAAAAAGCTTTGTCTCTTCTGTAAAATGTCTAATGTGTTTTCTTAGGGGCTTATCCAATGCCTGTTGAAACTAATGGGAATCCCTGCAGGGCTTTAGCTTTGACACTGATGTACACATCCTTATCACCTCTGCAATTACATTCTTGTCACATCTGTGGGCAAAATGGCTGAGAGAGGCTCTGATACATAAAATACATCTACGAGAGTTCTCACAGAGGAGTTTGCTTTCCTGGCTCCTGCATGGTGCTGTTCAGTGCCTTGGTTAAGCAAGCAAAGAAGATTCTTGCTTTCTGTCTCTTAAAAAGACTTGAGGGAGACACTATAAGACAGTGAGTAACAAGACTACAGCTGATCACCAAACATGCTCATGCCAGTGATATTCTGTGCCTGGATGGCAAGTAATTTTGCTCACTTTACCATGAAAATACAGTCACATCAGCTGCACAGGCGCCCTGCACCTCCTGCATTGCAATGCCAGGGCTGGACACACTTTGCCCTGCAGAGGAGGTGCCCCCTGCCCAAATGTGTGTGGGGTGGCTGGCAGCAGGTATGACAAGCCCAGACCCTTACAGAAAACAGATAAAACCACCCAAGAACACAGGCTGCTCTACTTGAGTGTTCAAGGAACACCCTCCTCTTGGAGCAATCCACCAACCAGAACTCAATGCTAAGAAAAATCAGTGGACAGGATGAAGTAATCTAACAAAAAATGCATTATTTAGTTATTTTGGAAATGCATGATAGGCTCATGTAAGATGGGTGTTTTGGATCTCAGTTGGTACAGCCTGTGGAAGAGCTCAGGATGGAGCTACCACTGACCAGGTTCCAGTGAGCTCCAGAAGTGCCATGGCAAACATTCCTGCGTTTGGTTTGGGTTTGCTGTAGTTAAAGAAGCCCATGCAGAGGCTCAGAATTAGCATCAGAGATTATGGGTACTATGTAGGTGAGATCTTATCTTAGTGATACGACAGCTTGTGGAAAATATGTAAATATATCAAGTTACAGTGCACACAAAAGCATTTCACAATTACACCAGATATTTAGACAGTTGATCCCTCAGACAACAAATGCAAGTGATACAAGCTCTTAAAACTACATGAAACAAGACTCTGCTTTTTTTTTGCCAAATTAGCTGGTAAACTAACACAACAAGCTTTATCTTGTTCTTATTAGCCCACCTGTCTTTGCCCCTTTAATGTCGGGCTTTAAAGAGGAAATGAGTACTTAACTGATACTGTCTCTTCAAAGGAAATATTTGCTTCAGTTACCTTGCATTTTTAATGAGATTGTTTAGTCACAGCTTGGCATCAGTTCATAGTATGCACCATATCAAAGCGTTCAGGTTTTCAAAGCACAAAAACACATCAAGCAGTTTGAGCCAGCAAAAGTGAAATTCTTCCTGGTTGGCATAAAATCATGGAGATGTTTAACTCCTGTCCTTGGTCAGTGCAGAGACAGAATCAACAGGAGAAAGTTGTTCCTTTAATAGCAACCTCCGTGCCATTTTCTGGGGCCTGTTCACAGGAAATTCTCTGCAGTTCAGATTCAGCTGAGGAATCACCCAACTGCAATTTGCTCACGTTTGGGATGAGGGCAGGAGGTGCTGAAGTGGCCTTTGCACACCAAGGAGCCTGAATTTACTGTTATGTCATGCTAGTGAAAACTTAATAATAACGTAACCTTAGGTGGCCTCTTTTTTAAAAGGGGACCATAAAAGGCACTGTATCTTTATTTGCTCTTTGTTTCCTTATAGGCCCCAAATCAAACATTTTGCTTTGTATGGCTCTGACTCAGCACACAGTACACGCATCTTTGACAAGCAAGGCATCTTCTGTACACAAAGACAGAAGTCTTGAGAATATTTACTGACTTAAACCAAAATTACAGCTCCAACCATCATCTCAAACCCTCTCACAGTGCACATGTAGGCAGGTGACCTGCAGTTGAAACATGAAGTCTTGCACGCAAAACTTTAAAAAAAAAAAAGAAACCACTCATTAATATTTTACATCAATACCCATGTCCAAAACACATTTCTTCTAAGTTTTGCCCTTCCAGTAAACACCAGAATGGTTTTATAAGGCAAATGATAAAAAGCACTGGAAGATTTACAGAAAGACAAAAGCACCCCTCTGCCTTTACCCTTGCCATTCAAAGAACAAAAGCTGCAGCAGCAGCCAAAGAGGGCACCTTCCCTAGTAAGAAAAATTTTCTATTTTTGACCTAACTTTTGTATACAGTTTCTGTGGCAAACTCACATGTCCAAGAGCCACCCCCTGCCTCATTTCCTCTGGAGCAACACTTAGCAATGTTCATCCTCCACTGACTGAATGGGCTCCTTCATCTGAATGAGGTGTGGAACAAGCAACATTTAGGAGGGAACTGCTAAAGGAGCTTTGAAAGACAAAATAAATGTACAGGTAGAAAAGCAAACGAGACTCCCTTAGACACAGCAGCCACTGCTGACCTGGGCTGCTTCTGAGAAGCTTCCTCTTGTTCACTGCCACAAGTGCTGGGAAGAAATGTATCCTGACATCCTCCTTCCCCAGAGGGAAGGCAATATGATGTGTTAGAAAGGGTGAATGAATAGAAAATAAATAAACTATTTGCACATGAATACACAAGTGCCTAAAAGAACATTAATGTCTCAATATCCTCTGTAACAAACAAAGTGCTAAAGAATGTCAGAACTGCTAACACAAGAGGTTACTCAATAAAAACCCACTCATTTCAAGGTACTGGAGTATATTACTCATAGCAAACATTTTTGGGTTTTTTAATCAATAGGCAATCTTGGAAATTTAGACCAATGAGCTCCTGCAGTTATGCCCAGCTCAGAGGCCAAAATGGTAGAACCAAAATAGCATCAGGTCTGGAAAAAGAATATATAAAAACCAAGGAAATGTTCTGCAAAGTACCCATGTTCCCATTCAAGTTCTTAGAGCAGTCATATTAATGTACAAAAAACCCAGTAAATTCTGGATACTGTAGTTGTGTCTTTGAAACTACAAGAACACAAACAAAGGAGATGCACCAAAAAGAAACCAGGGGCTAACTGAAGATACCACCAGAGATGAAAAGGGAGGAAACAAAAACCAGAGGATTAAATGCACAACTCTCGCCATGTAAACAAAATGTGTTGCGTATCATTTTGCACCAGTACTTGCTTTCAACACTTCATTTACCAGCGGCCCCACCAACACCAGCCTGGCTCTAGGGAAGGTGCACTTTGCCTACAGCAGCCCCCAGAGCAGCTCCTCTCCCTCCCTCTGCCCACACTGGCCAGGCTCGGGGAGGATGAGGGCAGGGGCCTGCAGGGACGGCACAGTGTGGCCATTCCCATGCAGGCCAGGACACTCTCAGCAGCCTCTCACAAATGCATTAGCCATTAGCTCCTAAAGCTCCTTCAGCTTGTTTAATGGTGTGTGATAGAAAAGCTTAAGAAAACAGCAGCCAGAGGGATTCACATTAAATAACAGACAACTTGACCTGCAGGTGGGATGGGCTCAGCCATGTGGCTGGGTCTTAATCAGCAGAAATTGGATTTGAAACTCCTGCCTGTTGTGCTGCCTTTTCTAATTGATTTTTCAAGGCTGAACTGAATAAAGTCTTATGCTAAAATGCAAATAGCTTTGGGGCTTAATTTAACATGTACTTTTATAATTGATGAAGCTAAAAGCAATAATGTGTAGTAGACATGGCGGTGCATTCCCTCTATCCCTCCACTTCACAATATCCACCAGTGTCCTGATGGCTGCACCCACCCTCACTTGGATTTTTGGGAAATGAATGGCAATTCAATAGCAATAGGCTGTCTGGAGCAGCAACCTAGACATTTTGCTAGTATGTAAATATGACTGTAAGTCAGTTATGTTACTCTATAAACAGTGGGCAGCCCAGGGCCCATCGGGCTCTCCCCCTGAGCAGGGACTCACCCAAGGTTACTCCTCCAGGCTGAGATTCCTTCCTGCAGCAGATCCCCAGTGAGTGGCTGAGAGCCTGCTGAGCTTCACTAAAATTGCATCTCAGATGGGCTGTGCACACCTGATCCTTGAGACAAACCACTGAGCCAGTCTGTGCCTAGATGGATCCAGCTGACCTGGACTCCTCTGCACAGGAGCAATCCGAGTCTCATCACTCAATGAATCTCCCTGACACATGTGATTTATGCTGCTCTCTATGCACTAAATAATTAAGTGTACCTTGCCATCAAATCTTGTTAAACCACTGTCACATTTACCACTGAACTTTGTTGACTCCCTGTATCAATAAAAGATGCTGATCCTCCTGCAAGTGAGGTGCCTCACTCCATCTGGGACAGCTGACAACCCCAAAGGTCTCAGAGAATGCAAACACAAAAAGGACAGAAAATGTTTTGCACTGATTTAAAAAGGTAGGCTCAGATTTCTAATTGATTAGTGGTAATTTAGGCAGCATTGTTAACTTTCAAAGCCAGCTCTTAGAAACACTTGTGCATGTGTAGCCTCAGGAGGATCTAAGCCTTATGTGCTGTAAAGAACTGAAAAACCTCCTTCAGGCAAACAGGAGTATTTCATTTCCAGGCTGATGCCAAAGAAATTCCAGAATGTGTGTCCACAGAAGAGTCAGGATATCCCAGAGAAGCCAACCAATACTTTTGTCTTTCTTACTATTATTTATTACTGTTGCATTATTCATTCTGTGATCGAGCCAAGGACCCAGCCCTTTTGCCAGAGCTCACTCAGGGCTGGGCAGACACAAAAGCAAAAGCCTTTAGCCTGAACAGTTCATTTAGTGAAGTCACTCAGCCACAGACACTGCTGTGTAATCCTCCTCAACCATGAACTCACCTTTAACTCACTCTAACAATGCTGCCCATGTCACAAACTAAAAGAAGTGACTTCTGGATTGCAGTGTGGGAGAGAGTTAATTAAAGCCTTGCCAAGTCACCCAAATGTCTGAGTACCTGTAAGCACAAAAGAGGTACCACCTCTAAAAGCACTTCTACAGACCAGCTCCTCCAAAATCCTATTCCCTGTCTGTCCCTGGGCTGCTCTCTTTTTTGAAACACAGCTAAATTAGCAGCAAGCAGCATGATAAAGGGCAGGAGACAGTAGGCATTACTCAGGCCTCTAATTCTTGGTGACACTCATAATGATACATCAGATGGTTATAATTCTTTTTAAGGCTCTGTTCACAGTAAATCATTTTTGCAGTGCTGCTGCATTTCTGGTTACACACTCATGAGCACACTAAATCTACTTCAATCCTCCCTCCATCAGACCACACCACACTACTAATTACATTTATTTGAACTTTTCGGAAAATACTTTTCTTTCCAGATAACTCATCTCTTCAGCTTGAAAAATTGTTTTCATCCCTCAATGACATTTTTATCTCTACATTGAAGAGTTTATTCTAGCAGTTTGCTAGGCAAGTAGAACTAAAAAGAAATTAAAAAGCAGCCACATATCCTAAAGTTTTGATCTGTTTTTAAATGTATCTCCATAGCTGCCCGTCCACAATGAGGAAAAAGGTTACCCATGGCACATATTCAGAAAAAGTGTGTGTGCTCTGCAGTATTCAAAGGAGACAGAGCTTGAGGTCTCCCTCCAATCAAAGCTGAAACAGAAATTTTCAATTTTTTCCCTTCAGCATCTTCCAGGTCACTGGTTTGTTATTTCTCATGTGGGGTGTTCTGCTCATTCCATACACTCCAGTCTGCTCCCTCCTCTCCATCTACTTTCCACAGCATTTCTGTCCATTTCCTCCAGCCTCACTTTCCAGCTTTCATTTTCCTTCACAGATTCCTTCTCATCTTTCAGAACACTCATCTATTCGGGTTTCTTTCCTTTTTTATAACCACAGAGTCCTTCCCTCACTGTCCCTGCCCACACTGGGAGCTTTACCTGGGCAGCCTGGAGATCCAAACACCTTCCAGGGGAAGAGGTGACAGAGCTTTGGTGCCTGCTCTGCTGACAGAGCTTGAGCTGGCTTCCCATTTTCACAGCAGGCCACTTTCCCCGTGCACTGGAAGGCCTCCTGCAAAGCTGAAAACTGCAACTTTTAGGGTTGTATAGACTGAAAAACCTCAAATATTTTCTGTGGGATAGAGCCCTAACTAAGGGCTCTATTCACCAGAAATATGATGCCATGGACTTCCACAACCCAGCATGTAGGCAGACTGCACTTGATAAATGTGTGTTTATCATAGCTGCACAACTCAGCTCTGCTTTTCCAACCTCCTTTTCCCTTAAGATTGGGAAGATAAAGGTCACATTTTAAAAAGACAGGCCTTTAAAGCTATTTTTAAGTGCTAGCAGCTAAACTCTCTGTGTGAAAATATCCCATCCTTTTCTATTAAATTAGGCCGCATTAAATCAACATATTTTTAAAGAACTGGTACATTACTGACAAGAGCTTAAGAACTATTTCGTTACAGTGATACACAGAGAGTAAAAGAAAACTTCTGCTACTGAAAAAGGAAACCCCAAAATACTGAACTAGAAATTCGAATATGGGTATGCATTCAGATCATATTCCAACCAAAATTCCTGTACTAATTAGAGGTTGATTTTTACAAGGCTTCAGATCCTCTGTGCCTCAGGGCTAGCTAGGTTACAGAACTACCAGTTTTCTCTCTTACTCTTTAGACAAAGATTCATTTTCTGCTCAAATCAATACAAACAATCTGTTGCACTCCTCATACTCCATTTTAAAGATAGCCAAAACATCCTCACCAGCATCTTTTTCATTTCAGCAAAGGCAGCACTTTGGAGTGTCAGAAAGCAGAGGCAAAACCATCCTCACCCTTGGGGGATGGAGCAGAATTTTATGTTCCCCACTCTGCACCCAGCAGGATAATTGGGTTTATTTTCACCATCTCTGCTGCCCCTTTTCCTAACACAAGGTGTGTTTCTTCTCAACATGTAAAATATGCTCAAAGATTTCCTTATTCTTTACTTACACCAAAATCTCAGAGAGCAAAACTGCTACCATTAGGCAAGAGATGAATTTTTAGTTTCTTAAGGGAATGTTTGCCTGGTTAAAATGCCATCCTAGTCTGCTAGCCCTCCTTGTTCCACTGGATATCTCCTGACTTTCCAGGCAAGGAATACAAGGCCAGTAACTCTGTTCTCCTGACTGCCTTGGGCTCTGGCAAAGAGCAGCTGAGAAGAAAGACATGTTACATACTCATGATTAAAAGATAACTGATAACCAGGATCCAGATGTTGGCCTCTGCTGGCCAGCACACAGTGCAATTATTATTCCATTTATAGAAAGAGATGTTGTCCTGCCTTTTCCAGTCAACCAAAAGGTCTTCCACAAAGTGCTCAAATACTCTGAAGAGAGGCATTCAAAACAAGGAACTAAGAGGGAACTAATCATATTTGCTCCACAATTATTGCATTATAAAAAAGTTAACATGGCCTCACAGCCCCAGAGCGTTACCCAGTCCCACAAGATCCAGGCTCACCGTGTCAGGGTGAGCTGGATTTCCCTCTGCAGCCCAGCACTGGCTCCCACACGGTGCCTGTGGACAGCACTGCAGCACCCAAGGGAAAAGCAAGCAAAATGTGGGCAGGGAGAGAGGTGAGAGCAGCCCCTTCACACCCACAGCCCAGCGCTGACGGGGTCAGCGGGAACAGGCACAAATTGTTTGAGCCACACGAACTCCAACGGGGTTATTAAAGCTCTTCTCTCTCCGCGCTTGACCTTGGAAAAACTTCCAAATTTGTTTAAAGAACTGAATAGTATTCTAATTCCCTGCGTTCCTGACAAGGAGCAGGACAGCCAAAGCATAGGCTCTCTTTTGGGGTTTTTGGGTGGTGAGACTCTGGGCTGGAGGAAAGGGAGGGAATAAAAAGCAAGTGAGGCTGAAATGCAGAAATTTGTCAAAACAGTGACTGTATAAAAATTATAGTTACCAGGCTGAAGAATGACCCACAGCTTTAACAAATTTTAACTGGCTATAATACTTTCATGATTTGTTTTAATAAATTGTCAGTGTATTAAGTCCAGTCACGAATTATACCAGTAAGTAATACATTTTGGCTAAAAGCATCCACAATTCCATAAAGAAATGCAAGCGAGAGAGGTTAGAAATACTTGAAAAATTCTGACAATCACTGTGAAAGAAAGCCTGTGAAGTGTACAAATTTACACCATCTACTCAGACTCTGCACGCTAATACATTAGTAATCTTATTTTTCAGCTGTGGACAGAAAAATATATAAACTGTTAATCCATTATATAGAGCCTTTTCCCTTGGGTAGTTCTAAACAATGGGAAAACAGAACTTACTGAACTTTAAAAATAACTTTTTGTATACCAACATTTCAGTTTACTTTAAAAATATGCTTCTTGCAGCTGTAGAATCACTATGTATGTAGTGGTGATTTGTTTACTTACTATCATAAAAAGTAATAAAGATGAAATGTTGTGGTTCCTATTAACATCACAGTTTTATATTTATACTGTGCATGCCATTTCAAGCATTAGTGGAACTTGACACAAATGTGATTTTTTTTTCCAATTCTCACGCATTTTCTCCTTTCTCTGTCAACAGTTTATTTCCTAAAATGTACAATATGCAGCAATTTCTGCTTTGACTAAATAATCTGATTTTAATTTTTTCCTCCTATTATAAACACTGTCTGTTCCCACATAACAGTAACATCATTTATATGACAGAAAAATATTTATAGTCAGATTATTCAAACAAAACCCCAAAATTAATATAGAGAGCTACCCATCAAGTTGTTCCTCCCTAAAGTGCCTTTTTTTTTTCCCCCATAAAGCCTCAAATGAGTTTAACTCCTTAAGGACAGCATAGATCCACCAAACTTCAGATAACTATCAAGTTTCTGGTCCCAAGCTAATCACAGATTTTAACAGTGAACATTTACAGGAGTTTTGCATGGCCCAAATTCATATTTTCATGACACCACTCTTAGAAACAACAGCACTATTTTGGCTGAAGATTTTGCACACAACCAAACAGAAACACACACTACCCCTGAGGCAGACCCCAGACTAATTAAAGTCAGTGCCTGAAATCTGATGAAACAACAATAAAACAAAATAAAAACCTCCAGAGCTTACTAGTGTACTGTGTCAGGAAACATTTACAGCAGCGACTCTACACACCCCACCACAAAATAAATTCCTACCCAATTACGTTTGCTTTGGCCCCTGTTAATTTAATGCGATTTCAGTTGGATCTTGGTGGTTTCAGCTCTGTCAGCTCTCTCAGGCTGCCTCAGCAGGGCGATGCGGATGGGCTGCAGCAGCAGCACAGGGCAAACCCTGCCTGCCCACCCATGGCACTGCCCCTGTCCCAGGCGCTCCCCACACTGCAGGAGCAAAACCCTCAGCCAGGCAGTAGGTGTGATACAGAAACTCTGCAGGGAAAACATCAAGGATTTTATCCTTCCATTGTTTCAATTAAAAAAAAAAAGTTAAAGAAAAGGAATAAAGAAACATAAAAGGGCAAAAATCACGATCTACATCAGAGTTCTCTAACGAAGCAGAAGCTCCTGGCACTGCAAAAATATCTCAGAAATTATAGCTTAAGAAATAAAGCTCATTCATTAACTCATTTCCTCAAGGCAGTATTTTCTGAGTATCCCCTTTCTCCCCTTTTACTCACATGACATTATATAACTACTTTATTACTGGTCTCATTTAAAACTTAGAAAGTGAAGCTCCAGATAGCAATGCAGTCACCATTAGCTAATTTAATGGCAAACTCTTGCAGGAACTGTAATTGAATTCCAGCCACTTTCCAAATTTGCTTTGCTATTGTCTGTATTTGAAGAATTAAAATTTTACAAATTATTTTTTTTAAATATTCATATGAATGATTACTCAATATTCCTTAATTTTAAAATACAGATTTCTAAATTTTATTTTTTAACTCAGAAAACTCATCCAGATATCCAAACCATTTTCTTTGAACGTTGAATTGCGAAATAGCTCCTAAGGTCTCTACTATAAACAGCTCAAAACATCAGAAGGAAAAATTTAATCATTTAAAAATAGATGCTGTAAGTAGCACTTCCATTAAAAATTACAGCTCAGTTGTCTATACAAGATTTCTAAAAGAACATCCCAAACTACTATAAATCTCAGAGTTTTGTATAGTAACAAATTATATTGCCAGTCTCAAAAAACGCACTGTTTGAAAGAGGAAAATAAATAGTCTGTGATTTTGTAAGAATGAACCAGCAAGTCCTACATTACGTACACAACTGGGTAGCTGCAATGTTTATCGAAAGACAGTCATTTAAACCTCCACTGAAAGTACTTAAATCTTTGTTGCTGACAGTTCAGAAGACAGGGAGGAAAAGGCTTTTGCCAGAATCTGATGTTTTAAGAGAGCAAGACATTCCACTTTTGCTAAAACACTGCCTGAAACTTGTAGAAATATTTATGATTATCAACAGAAAGCATGCAATGAAAGGTGTGGGTGATTATAGAAATAGAAAATTAATTCAGAAATTGTCTTCTCAGCCAGGTAGCATTAGCTTCTGTTTCTGATTTCACACTCCCTAAAGAAACATTCCATCTCCTAAAGAGAAAACAACACTGGGCTCATGGATATACCACTAACACTGAAAAATGAAAAAAATTAGCTGCCCAGGATTCCACTAAACTACAAGAACTACAAGAATTTGTAATCTCCCGATGATTTCACCTCTTTTTACGTTTAACTGTACATTTTTTTGGCAGAGAGTACAATCAGCATCTCGTGCTTGGCTGCACAGACAGCTCCTCTTTCCCAGGTACAGCCCCTGTTTTATTTAAACACCTTACCACCTCAGAAGGCTTCGGGCACCTGCCCATGCAGAGTAGCACCATTCCACTCCAGAAGGCTGCAAGATCTGCCCTTCTTGCTCTTGGGCCACACCTTTTATCCCCTCCTGTTGGTGCCCTGCACCTGTGTGCCCTCTGCTCCTGTGTGGTTGCTCAGTGCCCCTGGGCACTCCCTGGCTCATTGCTGTCAGTGCTGCTCACAGCTGTGCCCACTGGGGATGAGGCTCAGCCCCACTCCCAACTCCCCCAAACTGTGCCCCCACACTCTGTCCATGGGTGACAC
Organism: Melospiza melodia melodia; assembly: GCF_035770615.1. Classification (NCBI taxonomy): domain Eukaryota; kingdom Metazoa; phylum Chordata; class Aves; order Passeriformes; family Passerellidae; genus Melospiza; species Melospiza melodia. Next base: position 10,971,359 of record NC_086208.1, on the reverse strand, counting down.
AGGGAGCTCACACCCAGCTCCACTCCCCAGGTTCTGCCTCACCCCACAGCCCTTCCCTTCCTCCTCTCTGCTTCCTGAAGGTTATCTGAATGCAGGGATCACCATCTAGAGACTCTGCTTTTTCCCCCCCAAACAATCAGTGTTTGTAAACTGCAGATTATCTGTACTGCAGCTTAGGTGCATGAAAACTGACATGCTGCTGTTTAAAATCCCCTTTTCAATAAAATGCATCAGCAAACGAATGTCTATTCATGTAAGGAAATGGTGATCATTCTTATTTTGGACATAAACCTAGTATTTTATCAAATATAGTTTTGTTTAAATCTTACCAATGCTGAATGATTAAATCTTAATAATGGTGAATAAAAAAATGGGGATTTTTTTAAGTCTTAGAGATTTACATGCTTATAAAACTATTTTGCTTTAAATCTCAGGCCTGGCATAAAGTAAATTTCTGCTCTGCTTGGTTGCAAAAGGTATCAGCTTACCAATTCTTCTTCTGGGTACGATAATTTCAAGACAAAATTAGGTTTACTTAATGTAAAGGCTCAAATTACTTTAAAAGACAAGAAAAGGGATGTATTTCACAGCCTTATGTCATCTTTTTTCCTACGAGTTAACTTTCTCCTTAATCAGTTTCTTACTAAACAAGACACTGGCATTTTGCCTCTCTTCTTTGTGTACATAAGAACTTTACCAAACTGGATTCAGTTACGAAATGCTGCCTTTTCTCAGCGGCATTTCCCTAAAGTGATAATTTTTCATGGCGTGCTCTTGAAAAGCAATCATATAATCTCGAAAATATGTCCTATTTGAAGCTCTTGTGCTGCACTTGCTGCATGGGAAGGAGGAGAGCCCTGTTTTCCACAGCAGCTGTGGTTTCCATCCATGGCACCGAGGGCACAGAGCCTGGGCTGGCCTGCAGAATGCCATTTCTTGTTGGAGCCACACGAGACTGACACACACCAACAGTCCTGGGTACAGGGCTCGTGCTGGTCAGCCACATGCACCAACAAGAGTGCTCAACCCACACAAGTTTATCCAATCTGCATGGCCCAGAAAATAGCCGCTCATATCCAGAATGTTGATTTTTAGGACTATTAACTATTTCTTCTCTACTTTTTTTTTTTTCCTCACAGTGGCTCAAGAGCCACGTTTGTTTCCCTGCCATGAAACACCAAGGAAGTTTTCATTTAACAAACCCATCTTCTTTTAATACTAGACTGTAGCACCATTGGATCAAGGAGAGTTTGTTCTCCAAAGACACCGGCAGCCTTCTTCCACTCAGCTGGAGATGACCCTAATTCAGACAGAAAAGCAGGTCTGTGGCACCTCATCAGCAATGTGGAGATGCCTGAAGTTAGCTGAGACCATACAGCAAATTTTTAAAAATCTGTCTGTTGTTCATTTCCTGAACTTCTCTCTATCTGAACAGCAGTGAAAGCATCAATGTGTCAGCTGAAAGGTTAATCCTCATCAAAAAGAAGAGCATTTGTCACACTGAGGTGGACCATCAAAAGCAGCACTTTTCTGCTGTTTTATCCAGAAAATGTCATCTCCTAAATCAGGGCTGTGTACACGTTTTAATTCCGTAAGTGAAAAAAATTAGCTAATCTTGAATAGGAAGAAGAGCTATGTATCACCATGCACATTCACAAGTTTGCGATTTTTTTCAATACAGTAAATTGTGGGAGTCTGCAGAGCTTCTCCAGTATTTTATAATAATTTAGGACATGGTTAAGAGGCATCCACTCTTAAATTTTTCAAATAGTGTTCACTTTCCAAAGAAAAGGTATCAGTACACTGAGTGTCATGAAGGAATAGTTTGCACAGAAGCACTGAAGCAGTCTGAGCCAGAAAGTTTGACTGAACTCTCAGCTTTAGTTAAACTATGCCAGAAATAAATGGGAATAAACAAACAGATCAGGCAAAGAAGGCAGAAGAAAGTAATAAGAGTCGTTAACGTAATCTTCACTTGAGGAATGGGACAAATGTAAACTGAAAGGGTCTCTGTGTGCAGCAGAGACTATAAAAGGAAGACTGTTTGGTATTAAACTGTTTTGTGTAGGTTTTTGAAGGAAAAAAAGATATCCAACTAGCCATCCAAAAACTCTACACCTGGTCTGTGAGCAAGTTTGGTCCCAAGAAGAGGAATAAAGAAAACCCATAAACCTCCCCTAGAGCTTGGAAACTGGGGCCTGTAGGCTTTGCAGGGAAACTGAACAATGGTAGAAAGATCAGAGCAAGCAGGATTTTCCCTGCCAGAGTGCCAGCCATGGCCTCAGGAACTCAGCCTCTGCCATGGGATGGGAGATGCTGTGGCAGCACAGTCGCCTCCTTTCACAGCCAGAGCCCGGGAACCACAAGGGCCCTGCACAGGGGGAAACCTCAAACTGGCAGTGTCTAATTTGGTTTTGTTTATGTTCCTATGTTCCCCATTGATCTGCACAGGGCTAAGAATCAACAGCTAAGGCCAGCAACCTCCCCAGCACAAACTGCAGAGGGACTATAATCTCAGAATAATTCCTGCTGCTCCAAATCAGAGGAGACAATCAGATCCAGCAGCTGGCACTGCTGGAGGGGGCCCCAAAGCCCACTTGTGACAAAGCTCTGCACAGAGATCAGGGTGTGTTTCAGTCTGGTGTTGGGATCTCTGTTGATCACAGCAGAGGCTCTCCCAGGCTTTTGAATAAAGCAGGACAGGCAGCACCCATGGAGGCAGTGCCTCAACCCCATAATGAGGTGAAGCAGGTTCTCAGTAGAACGAGTGTCATGGGGAGGAGAGAGAGCAGGAGAACAACAATGCTGAAAACAATCCTTTGGGAACACTTTAACCCCCAGGTGCCTACTGCCAGAATCTCTAATTAACAGATACACTGACTGCAAAACAAGACACGGATGTCTATCCTTTAACAAGGACAGGGACTGAACAGCCTGGACATGCCACATGAGAAATATCTGACAGTCACTGAGACGTGCCCCACTAGAGAAGCGTTCACAAGCTTCTCAGGAGACCAAAGCACACAATATCTGCACAGTAAGACACAATCCTGCTCTCACCACATCACCTCATTTTTTCCACAAATCTTAGACTCTTAACAGCTTTCTATAAATTCCAATACAGAAGGCATAGCACATCCAGTGGTTAGAAAAGCCCCTTTGTATTTGCTTAAAAGGAAAACAAGTCAGTTAAGAAAGGCAAACCAAAATATCCTGCTTGCTGATTTTCCATTAGATACTTGTGGGACTACCCCAGGTCTGTGACCAGGCAGCGAGTCCCCCAAAAAACACAAAACATTTTGGAAGGTCTTTCCTTCCTAAATAAGGATACTGCAGATTTCAATGCTGTCAGCCTGATTTACAGGATACAGATATTAGTTATTCTTTGAAACAGGAGCCCTTCATACACAGGGTTTCATCTTACAGAGAAATCAGAGTAAGAAATCTTTGTGGTGGTACAGATCACCCTGCCTTTATGGAGCCCCTGGAGGGCCACATTCCTTCTCTTGCCACTTAGGAAGAAATTCATTCATCCCTGAGCAAAACCCAGGCACCAGATAAGGTGCTTTTCCAGCACATGGTGTGTGCATTTCCAGCCAGCAGGTGCCTATGCACCAAGGTATGACCATCATTTACCACATGAATGCCCAGTATTTGCAAATGAACCAGGGTTCTCCATAGTATGGAATAACAAATGGACTTCAGCCCATTCAGAAAAGAGAGCAGTGAAATATTAGAACAATTTAACAAGTCCATGGTGTCCAAGATCCATGAAAGCATGCACACACGATGCTGCAGCTCTGTTCCTGAGCTGTACACAGAGCTTCTCAAAGTAATTCTCCTCCCCCAGTTCCATGTTGTATATTCAGGATGCAAAAGCACTGATGTGTAATTTTGTAATCTTTTCTATTTTTATTTTTCCATTAAAGTTTTTTCTCAATGCTAACAGGAATTTATTTTTAAGATAGTAGCAATGTAGGGTAGCTTGCACAGTGCATGAGTTGGCATGACCAATTCCCATCCTTTCAGCACTACCAGGAACAAGGGCCATGGCTAAACAACCAGGAGGGATCTCTGTCAGCAGCTGGAAAAACCCACCACACACTGCTACTCTCCAATAAAAGATCAAGGTAGCAATCAAGGAAGAACTGCATCACCTAATTGCAGCCACAGCCCCCTCCATACACGATGTTCCATCCATACCTCCAAAGAACACTCTCAAATCATGAATTTTATTGCACTACAAAATACTTGCCTTGTTCATTCCTAAAAGTTAGAAGTGAAAGAATAAACCAGACCAATGGCTTTGGAGATAGATTCTGACTTCAAAAGGGCATTTGTATGTTGGTGCCTTCCGAAACAGCAAGAAAACTGCAAACAGCAGGAGGCTGGGAAGACAGATAATTCTGGAGACAGACTGCAGAGTAAACAAATAAAATTAAGCAGATATATTTTTCAAGTTTCTTTAAACCAGAGTTTCATCTTTACTTGTTGCCTCTACAGAGGATTAATCATAACAGAAACTGTCTGCTGTCACTGAAGTAAGGAAATAACAGAAGTGAGAGGACACACAGGAGGAACAGAGGCCATCAGCATTTTAATAGAGCTTTAAAAATTCTATGAGGAAAAAATCACTGGTTGATAACATATGGTTTCACTTCAGAGATTCAAATACTGGCATTGAAAACAAGAAAGGAGAGGAAGTATGTCCTATAACACAAGTGTTTTTGTTGGAATAGTCAGTAATACATGGCAAGTGGCATAATAAGCTTCATTAGTGCTTCCACAGCCAGAATCTCTTCTGTACCTGTGCAAGGCAATGCACAGGGGCTGAGGGTGGTAAAAGAAACACTCAGCTGTTTCAGCAGTGTTTGGTTCAAGCTGTCACCAATAAAAAGAAAGTAAGAGATTTTTCTATACATCTGCTGTCTGGGTGATGTTTCTCTGAGACCTAATCTACTAACTTTGTGGACAAAAACAAGCTTTTACTACTGTTAGCTCTGCAAAACCAACATAACCATGGCTGAACAAGCTGGAATTTTTATTACTAGCAACAAAGTAAAATTCAGATAGAAAGCAGCTTGATTGTCAAACCCAAACCCGTGAGTTAGAGAGACTGCTGCTAGAAAAATCACCTTCTGACTTGTAAACTTAGCGAAGTTTTATCAGAAAGAGACGGACAGAGTGCAGGATCCCCTGCTGGGATTGTCGCAGTTACTTCTGGAGAGATTTCTGCTGTAGGGTTACAACCCTCTGCCCTTTCTGCCAGCCCTCACCCAGCACCCACACCTGCAGCAGTAAGGGGCAGAGAGCTGCAGAGCCCTGGGCATTCCTGAGGTGTGCCAAGACCATGCTGGATTACTCAAAGAGGGAAGAGATGGAGAAGGAAAGGGCAGCCAGGGCTGGATTACTCAAAGAGGGAAGAGATGGAGAAGGAAAGGGCAGCCAGGGCTCTGCCCTGCTACACTCTGGGCACTGCCCCCTCAGAGAAAGATTCTCCCATCTTCACCAGTCCAAAAAGTCTAGAAAAGCCCCTTATAAAGACTTGCTGGCCCCCTGTAAGACTCCTGCACTCTGACCTCACCAAGCTTTGGGATTTAGTCTGCTCCTGCCAGAGCTGCAGCCCTCTCTGCAGGGCTGGGGAGCTGCTGTCCCAAAGGCAGTGCTCCCTCAGGCTGGGCTGAGCAGAACAGGCAGCTCTGTGCTCCTTTCTCACCTCCATCTCCTCAGCTTTTCATGAGGCACCTCCCCAGCAGGATGCAGGTGGTGCCAAAGGGAGCTCAGGGTTTGAGCACTGGAGCTGCATCCCCACAGGACCCTGCACACATCACACTCCACTGCTGCTGCCCAGCTTAGTCAAAATAACTCATGTTTTTCTGGGGATTACTGCTTCCCTTTAGATACAGCACAAAATTTCTTCACTGGTTCAGATGAGGAAGACTCAAATTGGAAAAAGCAAATCCCATTAATCCAATCCTCTACACCTGGATGTGAGATAAGTCTCTCCTGCCTCTCTGAAAACAAAAGAGTGTTGCCACTTGGCCCATATTAAAACTCCTTCTCTATCCAGGAAACAGCTTTTTAATCTCTGCACAGCCTCAGATTGAGCCAAGAACGTGAGTTCAGCAACAATCTTTTATGTATCTGACTTAATCCCAATTTAATAACTTAAACCCTAAATAAATAACCTTTTTTCCCAGGGCACTGAGCCACTCTAAGGTCAGCATTCTGTTTCTAGAGGAGCTGCCAGCCCCTTTATCCATCCTTCAGGGACTCCTTCCTCAGATTATCTGTGGACATGGCCCATTCCAGCAGGGAAGAAAAAGCTGTTGTGAGAAGATGAAGTCCCAGTTTAGACCACACTGCTTGAGACCATGCTTTTGGAGATCTTCCTATCAAGATGTACTTCAGGTTATTCCAGCACTCGCCTTAGGATCCAAGATCTTATCAAAGAAACCAAAGTTTTTTTAATTTTTAACTATTGTTTCTCTTCTAACTAGCAGACCTAGCATATCAGGTACTGAGGCTACCCTGGGCTTCAGGCTCCCACCCCACATCCAGGGCCAGCAGAGCCCCAGGGAGGAAGCACAGAGGATGCTCCAGCCAGCCCCAGACAGGAGCACTGGCAATGCTGGGGTTAACTCTCACCTGGTTTTGTTTCTGAAGAATATCAGTCAGTGATTTTTTTTTTGCCTAGATTTTTTTTTTCTCACCAGTTGACACCTTCAGTTTGATGCCTTTATTGTTAATTTCCTTTTTTTTACTGTAAATATCTGGGATAGTGGATACCAGTGCTATCATCAGTTATGGCAGCAGACAAGTCATCTATTTCTGAACTAAATTACTTCTAATTGCACATTCAACTCTTGTGCTCTCCTTATGCATAAAGAAGTTTATGTCTTTTTTTAATAAGTGCATGTCATTACAGGGAGTGAATTGACAGAGAGTTCACTTCCTGACATCACCACCATTGGTTTTATTTTATTTTACATTTGTACTGTGTAAGCATTGCAGCTTTACATTTGTACTGTGTAAGCATTGCAACAGCCCTATAAACAGACAGGAAAATATGAGCCCTATCCCAGTGAGTTTGCATTCCAAGATGGGATTTCTTGTTAGCACTAATTCTTTCCACTTTCCTAAACTAATTATCAAAAACAATTACAAAGACCTGTGCAAACTATGTGTGCTGTCGCCTGCTAACACAAATAAGATGTATCATTACTTGGGCTTTTTCCTGAATCCATTTTCCACAATGCAGTGTGACCCTCTCCTCTCTGCCCTCCCCAGCAGCACCCTTGGAACAGAAGTTTCCCAGCTGAGCTTAATTCACTGCCAGTCATTCCAAGCACAGCCAGTCATTCCTGAACATAGCAAAGGCATCTGAAATGCTCAAACTATTGGACTGAGAAACAGTTTTTAGATATTTTTTTTAATATTTCCACTTTTTTTCCCCAAAATATCACATTGATTAAGCTTTTGAATAGCACGTTTCTTCAGCAAGATTTGGTATTATTTGTATCCAGAAGAAAAAAAAAAAAAAACCCAGAAAAATAAATAACCACAACTCAAGTAAAAAAAAGGCTCTTACAATTTAGACAAAGCTAAAAAGCTAAATAATAATTTTTAATCTAAAGACCATGTGTAGTCCTTGCACCACAGTTGCTTATCTGCCACAAAGCAGACAAGCTACAGCACAGCCTTGACTGACCATTATACATCATTCCAAGTTAACATTTTTCTATTTGACCACCTTATCTTCCTTTATCTCCCTGCCTGGGTGAGGAGACCCACGAGTCAGTATGTGAAATATCCTTCTAGATCCCAAAAGTCTTTGCCAAGGCAGAGTGTGGTCAGTCTCAAGGATTTTTCAAAGAGGAACTGGTGGGTTTAAAGTGATGGCTGGAAATACTGAAGGCCTTTCCCCAACAGCTCTCTTTGTTTATCTGTGCTACATTTGCTGCTGCTAAATTTCTTTGGGGTAATGTCTAATTCTATGACGCTAACCTTCTCTGGGGAAGGATTATAAAATTTAGAAATACCTACTCAGCAGTCCTAAAAATCTGCTGTTTGACTAAGAGCAGTTGGAATCAAGAAACTGCTTTGTCTAAAGAGAGAGATATTCCCAAACAGCAAGGAAGGGCTGACCCTAAGATGTAACTCCCAAGTGTGAAACAGCATCAAGTGACATGGAAACAGGGAAGGGACTCCTGATGCCAGGGCATACGAGGACAGAGTGGACCACAAAAGACTGAGCCTGCTTAGTTTCTGGTTGGAGGGTGTTTACCCTGAAAATGCAAATGTGTGATCTGTGGAACAACATTGTCATGAGCTTCAAAAATTTAACAGCCTAACATTTATAGAGGGCGACACGTTTTGGAAGGATGCTATAAAAATGACAAAGAAAACTTAAAGAGGAAAAAATAAAACAGACACCGTAATTAGAGTTTAGGGTTGTTTTCCATGGACTGAACAGGAAGATGATGAAGTGTAAAAGAAACAACTGCTGAGGTTCCCCAGAGCTTCCCCACAGCACACAAACCTGGGCTCCAGAATGTGGGTACAGAGACAGGGGAAGGAGGCTTCAACTCTGAGTCCTGCACATGGCTCTGGTTTATTTGCAGAGCATCACCTAAATGAAATATCACCCCACCTTCAGTGCAGGCTGGATGAGAGTCAGGTCTCTCAGTCTATTCACACACTCAAAAGAAAACAAAGAGCACCCGTTTGTAGCCCCAGATCAGAGCAGGGAGTTCCTGGGTGAAGCTCCATAAGCAAAATAGCACCTGTGGGCCACCTTTCAGGAATGGTCACCAACTCTCCAAGTGCAAGAAAGAATGGATATTAAACATATAAAAGAACAGTTATTTACATTAGAGACACAGTGAACATAACATGACCCCATGAAGAAAATGGGAATTATGGCAGTTATTGGGACTGTATCTGGAGGAAAAGTAACAATTTCTTTCACTCAGTCCTTGTCCAAAAAAAAAGCTGTCACAAAACCAGCTTGAAATTCAATACTTTGGGAAGATATTGACAAATTCCTAGTAAGGAGAAAAATCCATTTCCATTTCAGATCAAAGTTCAGTTTGATCACAACTATTCATGCAGATATTCCCTTTACACAGCAAGTATCTGAGCAGACATGTTACAAAAATAGATGAAAAATGTCTAATTTTTATTATGAAGTTTTGTCAGCACCAGCTGAATCATGTAAGACTAGGAGTCCATCATTAGTGTCATTTATGACAGTTTCTATTCATGGTTAAACAACTAAAATTCATGTCCACAATCTACAAACAAGCAATTTACCCATCAACTGATTATTTATGTTGTGCACTATGAAAAAGAAAATTGTTTTTCCCCATAATATTACTTCTTTCTGTTAAGCAACACAAGAACACACCTACAATTTAAAATGTCAGTACAGAAAACATTTTAAGCATTGAATATCACTGCAGTTTTGAAAGCTTTATGAAAGATGGAAAAAATCATTTTTCTAATACAGCAGATTAGAAGGAAGTTTACTGCATTTTAGCTGAAGTTAGAGAAAAAAAATTACTGGTTTGTTTATTTGTGTTTGTGTACACATCTATGACAATACTCCTCCAGTATCAGATTGATTTATAATAATGGCCCTTTAAGGGCTATTGACCTTGCTGCAAATGATTAAGAGTGCACTGCGTGTACTAAATAAAGATTTTCAGGGAGACATCTGTTTACTAGCTGTGCCTCTTTGTGAGCAGGGTTCTGCCATTGCCAGGACAGTGTCCTGTGCCAGAGGGTGGGAAGAACCTGGACCTTCCTCAAAGACCTTCACCCACAAAAGTACTTCATGAAAAAAAGGCTTCAGAGGATTGGTATCAGTTTTGTCAGTGAGAGGACACAGGCTGCTTGTAACCCCCCAAAATTATAGATATATGCACTTATGAGCATTGGCAACATGACAATGGCAGCTGAAGGTAGAACACAGTGGCAAAAAGAAGAAAAGGGGCTGGGGGAAGAAACTTCTGCTATGTGTGACTGAACAAGTTAAAGAAAAACTACCAACTACCATGGAGGACAATGCCAAAAGGTGAAGCAGAAACAGGCAGTAAAATGGGGGGGGTTGGCACAGAAGCAGCTGTGCGGTAACAACATTTCTATCACAAATTGCCACCATTTGGCATAACAATCAAATTGTCAGCAAATCACACCTGATAATTCAGTCTCTTCTATACTTACTGTATGTATTATTATATGTACTTGCCTCATACTCAAACATAAATCTGGAATAGTTTAATGAGATAATTATTAACATTAAGTTGGTTCTAAGCAATGCTATTAATTAACTGATACTTCAGCTTTTCTCTAATAATCTGAAGTCACAGAATGCAGAGCCACTTACAGCCTGTTCTGAAGAGCAAAAGGCAAACAAACAGCAACAGAGGACAAAGGCCATTAACAATCATTTATTTGTCCTAATTCAAGGACTGTTCCCTCCTCTGTTTGTTCTACTGCCTAGTCAAGCCTACAGTCTTACTGACAAAAATTACCTTTACTTCCCAAAGCTTTGCAAATACTCGCATCGTGATTTCACACCTCAGCCAAAAGATTTCCTGTTAAATCTGTCTGTCCAATAGAGGTGAAATTCCAAAAAAGCATCAGTGTGGTGGTGGCAGCATTCAGAGTCTCGCAGAGCTCCTTGGAGCTCTCACAGCTAGCAGTGCTGCCTGTAAAGGCCCCATAAAAGCAGGCAAGTGGCCCAAAGGCATCAGCTGCCAGAAACTACTACAGTCCAAAGGCTCAACGAGGAGCAAAAGGCTCCATGTGCTCACTCCACTTCCATTTCACTCGCACAGCCCTAAATTCCTGGCACAGGAATAACACAAATGTCCTGGGAAACCTTCTTATTACAAATGGAGCTAACATTAGCAGAACTGGTTTTGCTGGTATACTTTATACCAATTCCTCAGCTGAAACAAGCTGTTCTAACAAAAACATGCTTCCCTCTATCCACTATCATTGTATGCATTACCGAGATCTTTTCCAAAACAAAATATAATTAAAATCCAAATCCCTCACTGATATTTCTAATCTAGGTAACATTCCTCACACAGTCCAGTCCTTGACTGTATTAAGACTTCACCTAAACATCTCCCAAGTGTAGTTCCACATGTCAAGAAATACCCAAAAGCCTTCTGTTGTGGAAAAAGCTGTACCATTGCATTTTCACTCTCAAATGGCATAAACAATGCTGCAACAAGCACAGTAGTATCAGTATTGGTGTAATTAGAAGAGGACTTTACCCTACTTATGTCAGTAAGAAATCTCCTGAAGAACAGGCCATTGCAATAACTGACACTTGAGGTGAGAGGAGATGCCCCAGACCCTGAACATTTGTTTCTGTAATATCCTGGGTCCCCTCAAAGTCATGGGCAGAAGAAGTTTGCAAATGTCTGCAAGAGTATTTACTCTTCCTCCAAGGAGAAACTGAAGAAACCTTGCTAACTGAACTGCAGTCTCCGCTGACTTCAGCAGGTGCTCAGACTAAATTTTCTATACTGTCAGGAAAGGTACTCAAGACAAAGCACAAAAATAAATATCCATTATTTTATAAAGAAACAGATAAGAATTAAAAGAATTGCACTTGTATGATCATTTAAAAAAAGAAAAAATTACAGTAGATCTTCAATCAGAATCACACAGGAGCTGCAATCCACTGACTGTTTTAGAGTGCTTATGCTTTTTAACTATCTAAAAATGGAAATAATTATGAAGCTCCCCAACATGCTGGGACAGCGAGGGGCTTTCTTTAAACACTTTGCAAAATAACACTCTCTCTTACCACATGAGCTCTTAATTTCTCAGTTCAGAAAAGCACGCAGCACTTCCCTACAGTGCATAGCTGGGCAGTTCCAGAGCCTGCTTCTTCACACAAAATCTTTCAAAGAAGACTGGTAACTAAACTTGGCTTAATTAAGCCGACAATTTCACAGCTACTTTGAACAGCTCATTAACTGCAGGCTCCAGCTTCTTTGCAGCCAAGGCTCCACAATACATCACACAGAGAACCTGCTGACAGGAGCTGCAACTTCCAACTCACATTTCAAGAGATCAGATTTATTACTGAAGTCCTACTTCTTCTAAAACCAGTTCAGGTCTCCTGTAACAATGACTGAAAATACTTTTCTCTGCAGTACAGTGCTACACATCACTGCAGAGACACTGCATGCTAAAGGCAATGCTGTTTTACATGGGCTGCCAGGCTGAGAGTGGGGCTGGGGTGAGGACGAGTGGCTGTGGCTGAGCTGCCACAGCTGAGGGTTTACCAAGTCAGAGGGTTGGATTCTACTTAAATTAACCACATGCTAATTGGCAAACATCCTGTACATATGTATATAGCCCTTGGACAGTCTGCTCATGTCTGTTCTGGGACAAAAGTATCTGCAGTTGTAGCAATCAATTACTCTGTGTTTAAGAAATTGTGTTTGTATAAATTACTACTGCTGGCCTCGGATCATTCCTCAGTACAGAGGTCAAAGTTTCCCAAACCTAACTCAGATTCTTAAGGATATGAAGACCTCTTGCAACACCCAGCAAAAGCATAATTGTGGTGTAAGCCATAATCCCTTTACCCTGGAAATCCTCTGTCATGCTTTTTTCTCTACATGATTGTTTTAATAGTTTAAAAATCATTAAACTATTTAGGATGGGCTAAAGGACTCTTCTTTAGAAGAATCTCTTAGAAATTCTACCTGCTGTCTTGGGACACCCTGATGTTGGGAAAGATGAAGAAAAAAATGCCAAGCCCTTCACCCACATCCCTCTGCAAAATGGAGGAGAAAAAAGAGAGGAAAAACAATTAGGTATGACACAAATCTTTGTACCTCTTACAAAGTGGCAGGAAGCAATAGTAGTCAAGGATTTAAAGATTCCCAGGTAATATTTCACATGAGTATTTACTGAGTGTACTGTTGCAGGGGTAAGTGGAAAGCAGATGCCAAAGCAGTCAAAGTGATTGGCCACAGCCAGGGAAGCACCACTCAGCTCTCAGGTGAGCCCAGCTCAATTCCTTGGTACCTTTGTCCTGGAACAGAGCAGCCCTGGCACAGCAAATCCCAACAAGGGGATGGAGCTGGGTACTTCTCTGATCAGTCAGCTGGAATATCAGTCAGCTGGGGAAAAAATGTAAGGGACCATTGACCAGAAACATCAGGTTTCCTGAAGGGGGGTGAAGGTTCCTGAAGGTTCTTCTTGGCAGGTCATCCGTGGAGAAAGGGCAAGAGACTACACGGCCTCTCTGCTAAACACACACTTGAGAAAACAACAGACTGAGGGAGACTGGGTCCTGCTCAAACTGATGATGGGACAATTTACGAGGTTTCTCAACTTTTTGGGATAAATCGCTTTTCCATAACTAGGTAAATATCCCTGTGGAGACAGCTGTGACTTCTGCAACTAAACCATACCTCAGAGAGAGCTCTGAGCCTTGCAAGTGCTGGACCCCATCACTCACACTCTCCACTGGCTTCTGGTCTTGGTGTAATTTCAGAGGGACTGACAGAGCAGTGCATCCTAACCCACAATAAATCCTGTGCACCCAGTAAAAGGGTGAAAATCACAGCTACCTCTCAACACCCACAGCCTGCACTTCCCAGCACAGCTCCAAGGCTCTCAGAGGAGATGGAGGAGAAGATTGCCATCCCTTGACCCTGCACCAGGTCTGGTTCATTTCCACAGTCTTAGACTTTCTAAAGCAGCCAAACAAGGTTACCCCACAAAGCAAAAACTGCTCCAAGCACAGTGTCCCACAAACCCAGCAGGGCACAGCAGGAGAGGGTTTATTTTACATTGCCCAAAGAGCACAAGAGAGCCTTGTAAGAGCTCTCAGCAATCACAACAGCCAAGATAAAGTTAGCAGAAAGCTTCAGAGCTACGCAACCTCCAAAAGAAGTTGCTTTTAGTTTAATTGGCAAAATAAGAGATGGCCATTTCAGCTTGCTCTTTTTGACAGTCCAGCTACACATCTCACTGTAAGTAATTCATAAGAGAGCTCAGCTTTTTAGAAAATATGAACTTCAGTCACGCTTCTCTGAAAGCTTGGTGCTTGGCGCTGTTCCCATGGTCTCACTGTGAGCAGAGGCTAAGCCCCAGGATGTGACAAGCCTCTGGACTTCCCACACCTCCCACCAGCCCCTGGCAGGGCTGGCTCCCTCTGCCCCACTCCCACTCAGGCTCTGAGGCTCTGCACTGATACAAACAAACAAACACGGGAAAAAACCCTTCCAACTGTGTTGGGAAAAAAAAATTCCAACTTACAAACAGTGACAGCAGAATTGTGTTTCTCAGAAAACTATCATAAGCTGATACATCAATATTTAGCTCTCAGAACCAAAAGTAGAGAATGCCCAACAAAATTTCTTTTTTATCATTTGCTACCAAACCACGAGGCTGCCACTACTGCCTGTCCTTCAAGGACAGACAGACACTACCTCTGTCCTTCTCACCAAAGCCAAAGGGCAGAGGGATGGGCCAGCTTCCTCACTGAGCAAATCCATAAGTTCAATGAGTTTTAGGTAGGATGAACAAGGATCATAAAAGCTAAATCTCTCTTATCTCTAAGAATCTGGTTTTCCTACTATGTACCGCTGCCAAAGGCAACTGCTTTTTGGACAAAACTTGGTTCCCAACAAGCTACTGCTCTAATACATTCGTTTTAAAGAGCTGTAACATGCAATAAATTTTCAGAAAACTCCAAGTGGCAAGCAGCTGCCTCATAGTAAAACATTCCCTGCGTTGGAAGAGGCACAATGTGACATTATCTGCTGAGGGAAGAAGTGTCACTGAGGCTGAGGGCTGTGAGTGACAGCAGTGCCACAGAAGTTGAGCTGACTGTTCTCCTGACAGATCTCAGCTCCACAGCACGGCAGGGAACACGACCAGCACCTCCAGGACTGAGGACATGCAATGCCATCACTAATTGACAGGAGGAGCAGAACAGCCCTCTCATGTGGAATTCTGCAGAAAGCAGATCCATTCCTGCCAGAGACAAAATAGAAAACCCCAAGTTTTAAGTAAAGGAAAAGCTCCAGCAGCATCAGTGGAAGCATGAAGCACTGTCTGAGTTCACAGGACTTACTCTTCCTTTTGTTTACAAAACAAAACCTGTCTGGGTTTGCAAAACCTCTTCTGCCTGGCTTTGAAATGTTTAATTCCTCTAAAAAATCAATTTTACCCTCAGGTTTTTCATCTGGAGAACACACGAACCTATGCATGGAAAAATAACTAGCTGCCCTGGTCATGAAGTCCTCTTCAGCATACAAACCCATACTTAGTTTCAATTCATGTCCCCTGCTTTCTTCTAAACACTTTGATTGTTTGTTTGTGGTCCCTGTAAGAGTATCTGCAGAAACAAATACATCACCCATTCACACTGGTGGTGCTGCAGTGGTAAGTATGTGCTAACACTGGTTTGGAAATTAATTCTCCATTCACAAATCCCACTCAAGAGTACAATTTTTCATTGCACTCATCAACCAAGTTTTAAGGACATAAAACTAAAATATTGGTATGGTACTTCATGCCAAAATGGCAAAAAATGAAAAGTAAATCAGTGTGTTCAGACTAAAGCCAGAAGAGGAACATGAAGAACTCTTCTCAGTTTTGTACCTTTAAACAGACCCGTTGCATCTTTCCCCAAAGCACGCTGTGCTGAGGGCAGGGACAAAGCCCTGCACGCGGGGACACAGCCTGGCCTGAGTGCAGCCCTTGTGCTCGGGGTACATGGTGGCCCTGAGCCTGCAGGACGCAGAATTCCCACCGGGCATCCAAGTGGAAAGAGACAGCGAGCTGGCCAGGCAGGACAGCTCAGCAGGGCAGGCATGGCTCCTGCTGCATCACTGCCACAGAATCCTCCCTGCGGGTGAGGGGGGAACAACACAGCTACAAATATGGGGGGAAAAAATCCTTCTGAATGCTTAGAAATTAAGGGTCTAACTTCACGAGTCATCACTCTCCAGGATCTTAACAGGGTTGAAAGAGTGTCATTTCAGTAACCATCTGGCCACTAATAAATCTCTTCAGTATTTGAAAATAACACTTTGCTTTGGTATGGAAAATAAAAAGCAGATATCTCGCCAGCAATCCCAGGGCCATCCACACTTCAGTACAAGCTCTGGATCCAGTATTTATGGGCCTACACTCTGATACTCATCCTGTGCTGAAATATTTATCTTTGAGTTAAAGCTCATGGAAAAGTGTAGTTTTTACCAGGCAGTTAAACTGTGTACAGGACACATCACTTCTGCTTCAAGTTACCAGAGTAATAGGTGTGGCTGTCCTCAACCATTTGTGGAATTTCTCACCAAACTTATGAAAAGTTATGAAGGAAGGAAAAAAAAAAAAACCAAACCAAAAAACCCAAAACAGCAATACAAAAATTTAAAATTGGAAGGAAAAGCAGACAGTATTCCAAAAAGAACACACATCTGCAAATTAATCATCTCAGCTCAACACTGATTTTGACCTACCTACACATCCCACAGATATGTTTGTGCATTTAAACCTGGAATTAAAAGCACTGCTGTAAACAGAGCTCTACACCTCAGTGTCAGAAGAGCCACAACCCTGATAACTCAGTGGGAATAAGGAACATCTTTCTGATGATGCAAAAGGGCAGCTACTCCTAAATACAGGAAGATTGCTTTCAATACAGATCAAGGTTCTTTTGTTGTGCTTTAATTAACAAATTACCTTAGGTTTTTTTCAAAGAAAATTCTTATAAAGAAGGTTTACTTTGCTAGTCACTTACTGAGGTTGTTTTTCTGCTTAAATTTTATTAGAGATAACATAACCTCAGACTCAAAGGCAGAACAGGATAGTAAATGTGTAACTTTAGAAATAAGTTGTCTTTTAGTGGCAAATAAGACGGGGCCTCGTGGAGTTTCCACCGCATCCCAGCAGGGAGCTAAAGGTCACTGCTAACTCAAATGAAAACAATGGGAAGCAGAGGATGCCATTCTTTCATATTTGTCCAGTGATTCTGTGTTTTCTTTGCATGGATTTACTTAGGAAACTGGGAAGTCTAAAACACAATGAAAAGATTTCAATGTCACCGTTTTCCCCGTAACAAGACCAATAATCTAGTCCTGTCACTTTATAAAATGTTTGATTTACAAAGCAAAATACATCTTCCTTGAAAAAGGCATATAAAATGTTGGTGTCCTATGCAGCTTTCAAATTAACATGCAAAATAATTCTGCTTTTGCCAAAAAAATAGTGAGTTCTCATTTCCAACAAAGAAACAGACCAGCCTTAAGTATGTTAAAATATTATTTAACAAACATACTAATATATATCCTGATTTTTAAAAATCCTTGAAATAGTATCAGTTTAGTTCACTCAGAAATGAAAGACCCATCTGGCCAACAAAAAGATTTTTTTTTTTTTTTTTTTTTTTTTTTTTTTTTTTTTTTGTGTAAAGAAAAAGTTATCCCAATTTCTCAGGATCTAGTGCTCAAAAACTGTCTATCTATCAGGTAACAAAGTGGCAGAACCCAAAGCCACATTTCCTGCCACTCCAAGCAAGGGTGGGAATCCTTATCTGAGTCCCCCATGCTGCAATCAGTCTTCCTCATGAGCAACATTTTATTCCCAAAACTGCTTTTAAATCTTGAATATTCCCTTTTCATTCCAAGCTCTTCTGCTATTAAAGGACATTAACTCTGTACATAAATCTGCAGACTACCTTTGAACATTGAAAACACTATCAAAACCCATCTCAGATTATCTTATCTACCACATTCAAAACAGATATCACCTAATTTATGTCAACACATTTCCATGTCAAAAAGCAGGTTCCAGCTCTCTCCTGGAACAAAGCCATATGTGTGGGAGCTGGCTTACACAATGCTAAGCCTTTCACTTCATGTAGAGTGACAGAGTTACAGATTTTACAAGAAACAGAAGAAAAGGGCCTGGGAGTTTGATGTGAGGCCAACAGCACAACCCATGGCAAAAGAGAACTGTCTGGAAGAATGCACAAATTAGAGACTCTGCTGTTTAACTTCACAGCAAGTGTAACACCATCATTTATTACATTTTGGCCCTAAAGGGGGTATCAAGAGAGAACCTAAAAGGGGCTGAATACTGAAATCTTTTTGCAAAGCAGAGGACTTAAACATCACTTCCTCGGTGCCTTTGAAACTTAAAAATCTGACTCTGGGCAATAAAACTATTTAGTATGTCATGCACATTAAAGCTATTCAGTTTGTCATCCTGTGCCAATTTAAATTACAGTTATATGATGATACCTCATTATTTTACCCAAAGAGCAGATAGCAATGTGTAGAATGCCTAAGGACCAAGCCAATTCCTACTGAACCTCCACTGGGTCTTATATATAAAAACACTGAAGTTCACATGGAAAACTCAGCTTGGGACATTGCTAACAATGTTTTAATTCCATCCATGGCTGGTAAAGCAATTTCAGACAAGCACATACACCAATATTACAGTGTGGGCATATTATATCAATATTCACCACCAAAACAGAACACAATGCTAAATTGTTCTCCTGCATATGCAGGTGCTTCTGTGGCCCCCTTATAAAATGACAATGTAAATCTTGTATTGAAACTATTTCACCTTGAGACCACTCTGCTCATTATCGTATTTGCTTTAAGCTTCTTTCATTTTTTGCTGAGAGCTACAAACTTTAGCTGTCCGTATCTCAAAACACTTATTTCTTCTTTGAGGACTCGTTTGAAAGTCAGTTGAGATTCCAACTGCTCAAAAAGTGGAATATTTTCAGTGTATTGTTACTATTCCTTAAGTAAGCCAATTCTGGAGTCCTTTCTCAATGTGACAGCCAAGAGAGGTGAACAAGTGTTCAGATAATACAAAAACAAAACAGCTATTTATCATTGTTGGTAGTGGCGACTGCTGGATATAACAATTTCAATGGATGTTAAAAATAATTCTCACTCAAATACTTCTCCCTTTCTTGACATGGACATTTACTTGAACATGAGGAACAAATATTAATGCATGCAAAATGGAAAGCAAAACAGTTTCCAAACAGTATTTTTTTAGATTCAAATGAACCATGAACAACTTTCTTAATAAGACATTCTTCATTGTCACATAGATTGTAAGCATCCTCCAACCGACAATTCATTGAATGAGAAGTATTTGCAAGTGGGTGTAACCATTTTGTACCTTTAATTTATACTTAAACTTAGCATTTTGAATGTAAAATCTGAATTGCTGGTACATTAAATAGCAAGGCAAAGCTGTTAACTTGCACTGGAATTTCACACCACATGTAATATTGGGAATGGTAAAAACTCATTAATACATCACCTCCTGTTATTCTGCCTGCCTTATAAGCACACTCTACAAGTAGAAAATTTCTCTCTGTAAATGTACTTACACTTCAATCTGAGCCATACAATTAAGAATACAAAAGGTACAACGCAGTAAGAAAAATACCTAGAACTGAAGAGAAATAAAGGCTTGGTTTTAATACTTCCTCTATTGATGGATTCAGGCGGCAGAAAAGGAAAAGCTCAGTACTTAACTGCATAAAATGGCCAGGGAAAAGACACAGAGCAAACTCAGAGAGCAGCACTGAAAACAACAGAAAAGGCACAGGAATTTTCAGCTGAGTTTCAGTGAAGTTTTTACCAACAGTGAATACTCCAAAAATTCAGGGTCTAACCTTGCTCATCTCAGGCACACCAAGAATTGCCCTCAGAAGCAGTGGCACATTTTGCATGAGTTGGTTTGCATGACAAGGAGAGGTACCAGTAATAATGCTTTGAAAATTGAAACCACAGCTTATGCTGTCTTTGTAGTGTAGCCATCTATATAATGTGAGTGATTTATAGTTTGGGTTTTTTCCAATTTACATAACAAACAACAGGAAACTTAAAAAGATAAAAATTAGACCAGTTCACATGTTACTACACCACTTGACTTCATACAATTTAAAAATTAAGACTCCCAGCCCCTGGAGAAAGGATTCATGCCTTACAGCAACAGCATTAAAAGTATCAGTCTGAAAGTCTGGAGCTGCAAAGACTGAGAAGAGTTCATGGATGTCGGCGTGGGAAGGATCCTCTCAGTGCGAGCAGGGATCTCTGTGCAGGAGAGCTGACGTCGGTGGAAGTGGGAGGGAATGGGATGGGAAATGATTGAGGACAGCTTCGGTGGGAACAGGGAGGACTCGGGAGAGGGTGGATGGCCTCGCTGGAAGCATGGACAGAGAGTGTGGGAGTATCAAAGGGAGGGAGTGCTGGTGTGTTCCGAGGGAAAGGAATTACCAGCCAGGGAGGAAAGGAGCAGACAGCTTAATGGACTAAATAACGTGCTGCTAACTGCTGACCTGAGATCCACTGCAGGTGCCATACAGCACAGAGCCATGCAGAATTATGCAACGTGGGCTTGCAGTGACTGCAAAAGTCACAGGCAACTTCAGGGTTTGAATGCAGAAAACTCACTGGCTGTAGGGGCATGGATTTTAACTGGCTGCCCCACATCAGCTGATAAATCAAAAGACTATTTCACATTCGGTCCTTCTGACTTGGGAGTAATTTTAATTTCAAACAAATGAAGTGTGGATTCACTCTCTGATCCCCTTGCAACAAAATGCACATATTTCTGTATTAAATGTACCAACAGGGAGAGTTCCTCAAGGAAAGAGGAAGGAAATCTTGCATACGTAAAAGAATGACAGAGCAAAATCAAGGTGCCACAGTGTATATTAATGTGCTGGAGAAGAGCCACACACACAGGATGTTGGGATAGCATATGATTATGAATATCCCAGCCAACTCTAAATAAACACCCAAGAAGTCCTTACGCCTTTGAGCATTTAGTCCAGTTATGCTATGGATTAAACAGTTATTATTCTAATGGTGTTTAAGTAGATTTCTATAAATCCAAGTACATTTATCACAAACTCAATGACAAAAATATCTGAAAATCATAACTAATATATATGAAAAGGACAGACTGTCACAATTTTGAGTCCACTTCCTTGAGATTTTTAGAGTCAAAAATCAGGGAAACTCCTCTTTGCAACAGTACTGGTTAAGTGTAATTTGACAGTCTTTATGTAGCAGTGGATAATCACACCCCAGTCCTTGCATCCAAGTCCTGCTCTTCTTTCACTAGTACAGGGTTTCATCTGCAGAGGCAGTGCACTGAAAATTAAGGGAAGAGTTTCCATGGCTGGTTCACTGTTTAAATATGGCACTTAATCCAAGATGCTCATAATTGTCAAATAAAGGCCACATATGAAAATACTAATTAAGGAGGGAGGTAGAGGTGCCATGACCTAAAAGAGGATTTCAATTTCTCACATACTGTCACCACATTAATACATAACAGAAACAGGTATTACAGCATTTACCTCTGCTCACACACACTTTCAGGATTATTCTCCAAATTTGGGTGCATTAATTTAGGGTTTCCCATACTAGAAAAGAACATGTCACTTTTTTAGCTACAGTTTATAAACTGATGCAAATCACAAAATACAGTATGCTCACACCACCCATTCAGAAAATGACCCTCTGCGATTTGGCCAGGAGAAAGACAAAACAAGACATGAACACAAAACCAAAGTCAAGGGCTAGTTAGCAACAGATATAATGCCATTTTACAACTAACATGGGACTCTTTTCTTTTTGATACATTTTCTGAATTGAAAAATGTGCACTATAGCTAGCAAACTGATTCAGTAATAGTAATATAATAGTAAATATTATTCACTATTAAAACTATACATGTTTTAATGAACTTAACAGTAATGCCAGCCAAAGTGAAAACATGAAATTTACACACAGGCCAACTTCTGTTGATAGCTCTAACACAGCATTCTGTTGGCTTTAATTTGAGAATATACAACAACTTAAAGCACCCTGAACCAAGTGAAAAATCATTCAGGCAGATCACTGGTGATTCACACAAATTGTGGGTGACACTACCAGTGCCCAAAGCACACCAGGTTTGCATTTTGGGTTTTGTGAAGGAATCCCCAGGGCCATAAAGAGTGTACTATACACTCCAAGAAATAGCAATGGTTCTTAGTAGCACCCTAACTCTCTCAATTCTTCCTCAAGTCAAAAACCCTTTAAATTACAAAACAGCACAACATCCTGCCCAATGCTCCTGTTGCCTTCAGGAATTTCAAGCTCCTGCACATTGTTTTCAGTTTTCTCCCTCTTTCTTTCTTTCCAAACAACTTCACTGGGCTGTGAGAACTGCTCTGCAGTGATCCCTCACTCCAGCACAATCTCTGAGACAGCACAGTTATCCAGCACTGCAAATCTGGTCCTACTACAGACGCTAATGATAAATGCAGAGAAAGAAATACCATGCTGCCTGACAGCTCTAAAGATTATTACAGGGATTTGCACCTGAAAATAATGTAGATGCGATGTGTCCAACAGATTTTGTATTCAAGTGATCACAAGCAGAGCTCCATTTTCATTTCTCAGAACCCATCTTTCACAGAACTGTGCTAAAGAGTGATGACAGGGCCAGAAAATGTGACTGAGTGATAAAAATCTGAGTGGCTGTCAATGAGATGACAGCATGCATACAAACCAACAGCAACCTATGGAGTCTGGCTGAATTATCCAAACCTAGTAATAAGAATTTGAAAAAAGCTCTTGAAGGAGAACAACAAAATTTAACTAAGTTAAGACTGCTTCCCACACATGCTTCTGGAAACAGGTTTGAGGGATTTTTTCCCCTTAAACAATCACACAAGACAAATTCACGGAGCAAAAATTTTAAGACCACTTTCGATTCAGGTTTTGTAGCATTCAGTTATAATCCCTATTACAAATTCAGCTAGCAAAACAAGTGTCAGGACTGAGATGACAGCTGAAGCTTGCTCAGCGTGGCTGCTGTGTTAAACACCCGTGAGCTCATCTATCGCGTGTGAACAGGGCCGTAAAGTTCATTTCCTGTGCAGGGCTGTTAACACTGAAATTGAGTTTAGCACAGCCCCATTCAGCTTCATGTTCTTAGTTAAGTATTGTCAATTCCTCCCCAGCTCACCGCTCTCGAAGTGTCTGCTAATTTTCAAGACTTTTCTTAAACTATGAAACTTATTAAACTATGACCAAAGATTGCTAAATCTGAAGGAAAACAATCAAAGAAAATCACCCACATAATTGAAGTAAATTATTCCAGGTCAATATTCTGGAAGTTGTCTAAATAAGCAAGTAAAAACCCTACGAAAACAACAAATCATTGGATTTTCTTTTAGTCTGCAAAGCACTAACAGATTCAGCTAGATCTCACTTGCATCTCAAGCCTGTATCTTATATTTACAACATGTGTATCTCAGTTCTCATCACAGCAACCAGAAGAGATCAGCCATGTTATATAATATCCCCAGGACTGCTACAACGTGATTTTTCTTACATTTGCAACTCATTTTTACAAAATAAAAAATAGTTAAAAAAAAAAAAAAAAAAAAAAAAAAAAAAAAAAGCAAAGAAGCAAAGATATAATCCAAACCTATAACATTAGGAGCTAAAGTACAACTCATAGATACTCATAGATAAACAGATAAAAAGCAAACAGACAAACAAGCACTCCAAACCACGAACTGTCTCACTTCCAAGAAAATAATCACAAATCACAATTTTTTTCAGTATGTGTCTGTCAACTCCATACAGTCTTGCGTTGTGCCTCTAAAGTGTGGGCTCAAACACACGGAAAAAAAAACCGCAAAAAAAATCCCTATTTGCAGCAACAGACAAGGTCAACAAGTTGTTAATGTAAATCAGTACCCAGAGCAAAACACGCCGCCGCTCTCCCTTAACTCCCCAAGTGGAAGGGGTACGAAAAGCGGTCAGCCCAGCTGGCAGACCGGGACGTGCCCCCGTTTGCAGCGGGGACGGGCGCGGAGAGCCGGGCGGGCCGGGCCGGCCCCAGCGCGGGGCTCCGCGCATCCCGCACGGCGCGGCCGCTCCACGGGGACACCGACACCGCTCTCCTTGCCGGAATCGGCAAAACTCATTCTGCGGAGTGAGCAAAGAGGCTCGGGTACCCCTAACAAGCCGCCAAGACACGGATTAGTTCGTAAACGAAAGTAAAGCCCAAGCCAGGAAAAGCTCCCGCACAGCGGCCGGGAGTCCCTGGGCTGAACCGCTACAGCCAGCGCCTGTTCTGAGAGAAACCGTGCTCGTGTTCAGCACCCTTTTTACCTTAGCATTGGGTCTGCCGGTCTGGGCCTCTGCCTCCATGCTCTGGCTGCTCTCCCTCTTGTCTTTCTTAGAGGAATTAGTCCTCGCCTCATAAGTGGATGTGTTGTAGCATTTAATGAATAATCCTGGGACGGGGTTGCCTTGCTGCTGTTGAGACATGGTTGTGTTGGTCTGGTGAGGGAAATGGTACTCCTCAGACTCATTGCTACTGTGACAGATCACTCTGCTGTCAGAGAGGTTGGTGCTTGGAACACAGCCCATGCTTTGTGGCCACCTGGGGAATACTTCTAAACTGTATATATATATATACGTATATATATATGTATTAAATCTTTCCTTCCCGTTGATATTCTCCCCCTGCTTAATTTTTTTTGTTAACAGGTTGAATCTCTGTCCTGCGTCTCCGCTACACTCTGAAGCATTGCCATCGGTCCCTTCTACACCACCAGAAACGTGTCTGTTCTCCTTGTCCTCCAGGAAACAGGTCCTTTTAGCTCAATCTCAGCAGTGGGCTGGGGAGCTAGAGGGGAGGGAAGGGGGAAATCAAGAACCGGTCGACTTCGTATTTTCACAGATTATTATTAATTTGTCTAAGCCATCTGAGAATCTTGGGAACGTTTTCTTTTCCTTCTTGTGAAAGCAGGAAAAAAATCGGAGAAAAAAAAGGCAAAAACAACAAAAAAGGCAAAAATCACAAAAAAAAAAAAAAAAAAAAAAAAACCCAAGCCCCAAACCACACACACCTCGGCGTCGGCTCGGCGCTCAGAGCGGCCGGGGGCACGGCACCATCTCCTCCCCCGAGCCCGGAGCGCGGCGCATTTTCCACCCGGGCTTGCTCCGCGTTACCGATTAACCCGGGACCGGACCGGGGCCGCTCCCCACCTCCGCGTCCGCGCTCACTCCTCGCGGTCCCGCTCGGCGCTGCGCTGTGCCGGGGGTGCGCTTTGGGGCCAAAAATCAAAAAAACCCAACGATTTATTAAAAAACACCAGCGAAGAGCGGGAGCCGCCCGGCCGCGCCGGGGAGCGGGCTGCGCCCCTCACGCCGCGCTGGGCTCGTCCCGCGCCGCCTCGGTCGCGGGCGGGCGGGCGGCCGCCGCGGGGGTGACATTCAGGTTCCCGTCGTCGGAAGGAAGGAAGAGCCCCCCGTCAGGCGGCAGCGCGGCTCTCCGGCCGCCGCAGCGGCATCGCGGCTCAGCGCCGCGGGGCAGGGGCGGCCCGGGCCGCGGGGAGCCCCCTCGGGGGACGGGGCACGGCCCGCAGCGCTTCCCTCAGCCGCGGGGGCAGCCGGCGCGGCGGGCGGACGCATCAAAGGGCCTCCATGATGCGGCTGGTTTTTTGGGCAGAGAAGTGATGCGAAACGGCGAGAAGGGAAAAATTTAAAAAATTAAAAAAAGAAGGGCGAGGAAAATCAAAAAGAGCGAGAAGTAGAAGGAGAACGATCCTAGCGTCCCATCCCGGCGGCAGGGGCTGCAGCGGCGAGAGCTCTGGTTCCCGGGGCCGTGGTGTCTGCATCCCTCAGCAGGGAAATGCCTGGCTCCCCGCAGCCGCCGTCCCTCGCGCCGCGCTCACCTTGTTATTATTGATGTTCCTCGGCGGCGGCCGCGGCCCCTCCGCGCCCCGCCCGCCCCGCCGGCCCCGCCCCGGCTCCCCCCGCGCCGCCCCTGCCCCGGCCCGGCCCGGCCGAGCCAATGCAGCGCCCGGCGGCGCTGACCTCCGGCCCGCGCTGGCGTCAATGCAGATCAGCGGCCGCGGCCAATGCCGCGCCGGCCCCGCCCGAGCCCCGCACCGCAGCGCAGCGCTCAGAGAGAGGGGCAGCCCCGGGACAGCGCCTCGGGGAGGCAGCGAGCCCCGGGAGACGCCTGGTGCCCTGCCTCAGAGAGCGGACAGCCGCCTCGGTTGGTGCTTCCCATCGTTTTCCTTTTCGGCTCTGCCCATGACAATTTCTTTGAAAATATTTTTGAGAGCGAAGCCTGTGAAAAGGGAAGATGGTGCTATGGGTGGAGCCAGGCCCCGGGGCTTGGGAAATCAACTGCAGGCAGACTTTTCCTGGAATATGTATGTAAAATAAACCTTTTCTGTTTCTATATCGTATGAAAGTAACCATGCTTCCTTATCCTATAGATGTGCTGGGGGACTAGATGTCTGAATGTACTTTTAAGAGAGAACATGCTGTATTTAAAGCCCCTTAGACACCATGCCCAGAGCAAAACAAGCCATAGAAAATTTGTGTTCCAGAAGTATCAGCTCAAGTGCAGCCCAGGTTCAACGACAGACATACGACAGTGTACTCTACCACAGACCACACACAGCCCATGGCATCTTCACCTGCCTTTCGCTTTTTTCACTATGTCATTCATAGCTTCTGCTACCTTTATTCTCAATGACTGACAGAGGTGCTTCTCCAAGCTCCTGCCTGTTTTCACTACTCAGTGGCAACAGCAATTTAGGGAAGGCCCAACCAAATTTTAGATTTAGGAACATGGTGAAAACCAAATATCAGAGACATGTCTTTTATCAATAAGCTGCAGCATCTGAAGAGGGGAAAATGATGTGTTACACGAGGAAACTGTTTGAACTACTCCTGCTTTGTGCCATGAACACTTCTGTGGTCCCCTGGCAGAATCACTGTGTTTCAGAAGAACCCAATTCAGCAGGAGCACATTTGTTGTGCATTCAGGAAAGCCACACTTTTAACAGTACCTTAACTACATGACAAATGCCATCAGGTCATAATTAAAAGCAAAACATGCAGATAAGTGATGACTATGGACAACAAGAATGGCAAGAAGCAGCTTTTCACTCATACATGTAACAGCATCACTAGATGAGAGCACCTTGTAAAGTTGAGAGATGCAAAGCCAAAAGTCAGTGCTTTTGAGAAATGTGGTTTTTCAGGATAACCACAGTACTTGCAATGCAGAAATGCTTTTATTTACTTCTCATAATTGCTAGCATTAAAGGCTGGAAAATCAAGTCTTTCCTTCCTCGATGTTCCTGCTACTGTGCAGTTTCAAGTATAAGCAATAGTCACATAAACTTCATCCGCCCCATTAATTTAGCTGATCTATAGAGCCTGTTATAACCAGGAAAAGAAGTCAGCTTCCTGTGTCCTCTCTTCACTTTGGAGAGCCACTCAATATAAGCATTTAACAATAAATGAAGGGAAAGGCTTACCATACCCATTTGAAACAGTGGGCACTGTTTGGAGATGGATCTCATCCTCATTCTTTCCTTTATATTAAACATTATTTACTAAATGCCATTAATAAGAACACATTTATGTGCAGCTAGAAAAAGACTGTGGAAGAAGAGAATGCTACACTTCCTACTTGTGCTGTTAAGCATAAGTGCAGGCTCCCTTCCTCAGCCCTAATGGTTCTGTCAGCAAAACTGCTCTTGCACTTTATTTTGGTGGCCCTGGAGGAGTCAGAGACAGCAAAACTTCATTTTCAGAGCTGCACATTCAGTTTGCAGTGCTGACACCTAGAGTTAAGCTTTCTACTTTGTAAAATAAATGGGTCTGCTTTGCAGGTACAGAGAGATAAAATGTACAATTCATGGTCTCATTTTTTAAAAAATCAATATTGGAAAATCTCTGCTTTCTACTTTGAATGCAAACAAATTCCCACTCAAGTAATACAAAATATATGTAAATTACAGGCAAATACTGTGGGGGAGAGGAAATGCTTTGTTTGATAACAACATGACAAAACAAGAAAATGTACAAGCAGATATGATGTGCATGACCACTTTGCTCTTTTAAAAAGTAGTCCCACAACTGTCCGTTGGCAGGTTATTATGATTATTTCTACAGCCTAACTTCATTTAAAAAACCAAACTAAAACGAATCCATTTGCAAGATTTTCTTATGAGAACTCACACTGCCTTGAATGGGAGGATGAGACTGAATAAGCCCTTAGTAGCTTAATAAAAGCCATTGAAAAATCACTGGGGTTATTGTCACACTGATAAAAATTCAACTAAAGACAAAAAAACTGCTCTTTGAACAAGACACTGGAATTGTCTTGTTTCTCTACAATTTGGAAACACTGGTGCTGGGTTTTATTGCCAATAGAAAAATACAGTTGAAAGTATAGATTTACCCAGAGCCTAGAATCAGAGAGAAGGAGTGAAAGCATCAAAATTGTCGGCAATGGCTGTAATTTGTCACCTGCACTGTATGAAGTGTGTGGATAAAGGGCCTTGTTCACACTTACTGCTGAAATGCAGCTCAGGAAATGGTGGGCCCTGTTATAAAAAAACAAAAAATCATGCAAAATAGCAGAGGAAGCCTAGGAGTGTAGACACTGGCAGATTGGGGCTGTGGGGGAAGTGCAAGGTCAGTACAGAGTCAGTAAGGGAGAGGTCAGAAGTGAACCAGCTCTAGGAGACAGCTGGAGGAATGAGAAAGGTTATTTATGGATAATAAGGTTGAATTTCATTCAGGACTGCAGAATAAGAAAGAATGCTAGGAAAGAGCTTGGAATGATTGTTATCAGCTTCATCTGCAGACAAGTGGGTGCTGGGGAAGATCAAAGTATTTGGAGAACAAAACAAGTGTCAAAATTAAAAGGATTGAAAGGACGCTATTCAGCCACATCCTCATCCTTCTCACAGAGAAATTACATTGGATCCTACAAGACTGAACATACTGCCCCAGATATCCCCCACTATTCCTCATATCTGCCATCTCCCCCACATTTCCATAAGCAAAACCCTTTCTGTGCCAGCAGTGTCCGTCCAATTCCCACTGCTCATTGTAGGAGTTCATGCACGAGCACTGGGACAGTTCACTCCTGTCCAGTCACACAAAGATGCATGCAAAGGCCCAGAGCAAAAATTTGCTGCCAAAATCCCAATTCTGCTAACACTTCAGTACCTGAGACATGGGCAGGCAGAATTATGCAGAAGGAACGATGGGCTAACATCTGCATGAACACCAAATATCAGTGGATACTTTGGGAAAGTGTCTGTCCAGCAAAGGCAGAGCGAGCATGACTGCAGTCCTGTGAGCACAGGCAGCAATCTTGGTAGGAGATTACTCTATGTGGTTTTAATTGCTTCTCCCCCCAAGCCAGCTGTATGTTCCAACTGTGTCTTTTGCCCTTCTGAAGAGTTGGGCAATCCTCTTGGTCTCTAGGCCAGTGAAGGAGGCAGTGGGGAGAAGGAGAACTGTGGAAAATGCGCCAGCACGCCAACAGCTGAATGGACTCTACAACACTAACTACTGACACGTGCAAGCTGTGAGAGAGTTTTCCTCCCCATCCCAAATACTCTAGAGGAGGAAGCAAGGACCATATGCTGCCTTAGCCCCAAGTGAGTATCAGCATTACACCCCACCAGGGTACATCTGCTTGTTTGTGTGTGAGCATCAGGTATCCTGGAGCAGGGTGTTCCAGGTGCCACAAGAGTAAAATTTGTCCTGAGACAGCTCATCCCCAGCTCCTGGAATGTGCAGAAGTACAGTGAGTTTGTTTTGTGCAGCACTTTGCTGATGTCCTGAAAAGCCCCAAAGCAGCTGAGAGCAGGCTGTCCTGGTGTCCTGGCAGGCTGTCCAGCTGCTGCTGTTGTGTAATTGCAATTGCAGAACACAGACAGCTGTCTGTACCACTTGGAAATCAGAGCCTTCAAGGCAGCCTAAGTCAGCAACTTTTTCAACTCTAGCACTAAAGACAGTCAAGTCCAAAGCTCAGATACTTCATGTATGTACAAGCTTCATCATCATAACTGGTGTCAAAACAGCTTTTGCAGCTGTAGTTTACACATCACACTCTGCACTGCTCAGTGATCAGCAGATAGACACACTATTTCTAGGAGAAAAATGTACCCCCTTCTCCACTGTACCTGCTTTCCACTTTGACTGCCTTCTTTGCTGTCCATCAGTCCAACGCTTCTCAAATTTCCGTCAGCATTTTACTTTCTCTGCTTTGTTTTTGGTGGGCTCTCCCCAGACTACCCAGGAGCAGCACTTGCTCCGCAGCAGGTGCAGAGTGAAGGTGAGCAGATCTCTGCCACTCAGCTTCAATGGCTGGGCACAGGCCTCCAGATGCTGCTGCTCTCCCTCCCACTCCTCCCTTCCCCAGTGTCCAATGCTCATCCCTAACCCACATCTTCCCAGTGCCTGAGCCTGGAGCCCTGCACAGCCCAGGGAGAGCAGCACCTCTGGGTGCAGGAGGCTGCCCTGGATCACCCAGCTGCTCCTGACCTGCTGCCAAAGCAGCTCCAGCAGCTCCTACTGCCTGGCCTCGCCTTCAGCTGACCAGAAATTTGTGGGGAAGGGAGGAACAAAGCACTGTGGTCCCCACCCAGTCCCCTATAATTACCCAGTGCTTCACAAGCAGTATTATCTGTCTGCCTGCACAGGGCCATGCAGCCAGCTGTGACCAGAGAGAATTAGCTGTTGCCCTCTTGGAGAATTTTCCCTTCTCTCTTCCTAAGTTTTTTAAGCCAACTTACATTTATTTAGCATGCAGCCTTTTGAGTTTGTGATTAACTAAACCAAGGATGACAATTGGTCCCTTTAGGTGGGGTGGTATACCCAGTTCTTACACCCTGCAAGTGCCTGTTGTTCCTCTGCTTCCTAGGAGCATTGGATCCTTTTCTTAGTCAGCCTCAGCCCAAAAGTGACCACAGCCTCAGGACCCTTCAGACTCCTGAATTGGTTCCCAATGCCACAACCCCTATATTACATTGCGGCCTGCCTGGATCCAATACAAGGAAAAAAAATCAGTAAAAAAACCAAGCAACTTGTGTCCTCCATCAGTAAGTCAGTTTTCTTTGTCCATCATAGCTGGAAGGACAAGCTCTTAGTTTTTATTGTCTTTATTGTTTACCCCAGCAACTAAAAGATCAGTTCAAGCTAATGAACTCACTCAAGACAGGCTCTCAAATCCACAGACTCCTTGCCCCTGAGTCTCCCCCAGGTTCCCACTCTCCTGGTTAACCAGCAGTGCTAGAGCCCAGCAGCCTGCCTGCCTTCCTGTGCCAGCATCCTTAACCCTTCCCAAAGGCAGACAGAGTAAGAATGGCAAAGAGAATGACAAAATATGGAGCTAGAAGCTCATCCTTGCTGTATGGCAGCAGCAGAAGCTGAAAAACTCTCAGAATTAATCATTAAGACTAGACTGTACACCTGCAAAACAGATGGCTTTCATGGTTGCTGAATTTATTATTTAAGGAACAGATACATCATCCATGGTCATACTGAGCAGTGATTTATTATATATTCACAATAGCAAAAAAATCCCATGTCTTGGCTGTGAGATTTATGTTCTTAGATCACTGAAACAACTGAAGAATTTATCCTACAAAGTTGTCTGAATATAACACAGGGAACTGGACCTCATTTGAATACTGAACAGCTCCTAGCTGTGTTCTCAAGTACATTTCTTTTCTTTGGGTCAAAACAGTATCTTTAAATACATTCAGTCATTCCTGGCTGTGTACAGTCCTTCCCCAGTGTAAAGTCTTTCTATGGAGCAGATATGCAAGCAGTTGAACCCTTAATTAACCAAGGGGATCGTACCCTACCACCAACAGGTAACCCAGAGATGACTGTGCAATTCAATATATCCCTTTTCCCAGGAATGTTCCACATCCATTCTTTCATTGCAGTCAGGCTCTGATTTTCCAGCAGTGGCAGAGCATTTATCCAGTCCTGTTCTTTCCAACTGCATTCTCATTTCTGTAAGCTCCCACCAGGGAAGTTGCAGTCCTTGTCTCCTGCCAACATGCAGTTCTGCATGCAGACAGCTGTAAGGAGGGATGTACAAGAATCTCTGTGGTGCCATGGCACAGCACCCATAGATCATGGCTCTTGTAAACTCCATTTTATAGCTGTCTGCACATCCAGCTGGGCAGCAGGAAGAGCAACACCACAAGAATTGCAAGAGGAGATGACAACTCAGGGGAGAGATAAGGAGAAACCACACTCAAGGGAGAGGGCAGGTGGAAAAAACCAAGCCATGGAAGTTTTCTGGGGATAGCTATGTAAAAAAAAGAGAGAAACAGACTCAGGATGCGTCAGGGAGATAAATCTTGGGAGTTTTTGAAAAGGGGAAGGCAGCGCTTGCAGGCTCACTCACCACAGCCCTAACAAACATAAATCTTTCTCACATGGGCACCATCCTTCCCAGCACATTCACCAGGGCTGCCTGGAGCACAGCTATCACGGAAGGATCTGTCATATTAAGCAGAACAGCACTTGGCAGTTTGTGTGAATTATGGTTAGGTCCAGCACAGCTGGGTGCTACAGGGGTTGACAGGCTCTGTAACACAAGCACAATAGCAAGCACTAAAAAAAATTTAAAAAAAAAATCTCCAAAATGTTTTGGGAACAGAGTTGAAAAATACTTTTAAAAACACGTCCTTTAAAATTCGTGAGAGACTTCCAAACAGATGGGGTGGGGAACGATGTGATTAATTGAGGGGGCTGATCTCATGGTTTAGATCTGCCTTGGCAAGATCTCCTGGGTCTGCACTTACTGCCCAAGTGGGTGGGTGCTTAGTGCTCCATCAAGAGGCTTTTTAATCTGTGCTCACTTGAAAGAAGCTGCAGTGCCACCTCTGTCCATCTCTGTGTCCCTGACCAATCTGCAGGCACAGCTCCCCACTTCCTATCCCTGCACACAAAGGCCCCACTCTGGTGGCTGCAGGAAACCAGGAGTAGCCCTCATCTCTCACAGGCCCCAGTGCCAAACACACCTTCCCCCAGAACCCAGATCTGGTTTACACTTCTGCTTTTGGGGAGTTTCAGAGCAAACCATTCCACACATTACCTTTACAATGAATTAATGTAACCAAGCCAAACAATCACTCTTAAATTCACTACGACAACAAGTACACCAATCTGGACACAGCAATTGAAGATACATCCATCTCCTTGCACTCTTGGAAGTTCAATGGGCAAGTGTCAGAGTCCTTTGAGAAGGTCAGGATCATACCATGCACGTAACATCCCTTCAGACCCCAAGCAGACTGCTTCCCTCTTGCTCAGCTGCTATAAACACCTAAAAGTCACATTTTCTTTTTGACAGTCTTGGGCACCAAAAAAATAACCACTTTTTAAAATAAAGCTGAGTCTTTGGGTCTTCAAAAATCTGTTCTAAATTGAGTATCCTTTTAAAAGGAAACTAAGTAACTTCATTTCACAGATTCACAGGGGGAAAGCTATGTGGCCTTTTAGGAGGGGGGGGTGAATTGAGAAAAAAAAAAATAGTATGTACGTAAAGTGCCTATTGTAAGATAATCTCACTATAAAAGTTTTTTCCAAACACAGCCACATTTCTTTTTCAGGAGGAGCAGCAAACCTCAGAAAAAAATCAGTCTTCCTCTGGGGAGAAATACAGGTATTCAAGAAAACTTTTACAAGAGAGAACAGTTTAAATTCAGCTTACCTGGTGCAGACTGCATGGACTGGTGCTGCACAGGGCAGGCAGTGGTGGCAGCTCTGTGTGACTCAGCTGTGCCTGGCTCTCCCGAGGATCACTTCTGGGCAGCAGGAGGGTTTTCCCCTCATCCTGCACCCAGAGCTGCCATCTGACCTGATCAGTTGTCACCCAGTGCCCTGACTCACCCGTACATCACACACAGGTGAGCAAACCTTGCTGCCCACTGCCACCCAGGGGGAATTTTTAGGCAGTTCTGGGAGAGGGACACCAGGAAACTCTTGCCAACTCTTGCAGCTTTTTCCCCAAAACAGCAACAGTTATCCTGGATTTATACCTGCCCCTGACTGAGCAAAGCATTCCTCCCCCCCCCCCCCAAATCCCTACAAAACCCCCAGAAAGACTGAAAGAGGAGAGATATAACAGGCCCTGTACACCTGCAGTTAATTTAGTGTCTAGGCAGCAGCGCAGTCTCACAGCTGAAACTCTGGGTCCAGCTGTGAAGTATTTCACTGATTGTGTAATGATGATCAAAAAGAAAAATTAAAGAAGTAAATAGCAATATAGCAAGTTCCATCCCTCATAGCATTTCCATTCAATTTTTTATTAAGATTATAAGCTAAATAACAGAAAACAGTTTGTGTACAAGGGATGTTTTGGAAGCACTCTGCTCAGAGACAAACTGTAGGTGTACATGCTTCAACTTCTTTCATGTAGCTGCTGTTTTCAGAAAACAAACCAGAAAAATGCAAACTCTCTTGACTGTTAGCTCAGGTTGTTGAACATTTGAGAATGGAGAAGGGCATTAGCCTACAATGACAGTTAAGGGATTTTCAACACTGTATGAATTACCTGAATTACTCACAGGGAAATCACTGACACACAGGTTTAAATAAGACTGTAAGTGCGTTGTAAACCACATTCATTTTGCATACTTACTTATTTGTTTTCTGGCTGTGTTGGCTGCTTCTTAACATGTGGAAAAGAGAAATGAAATTACCACCCAAAGATGGCTCTGGGATACAAAGGACCCTGTGGAAGTGCCTGGGCTGTCCCAGCATCCTGGGCAGGGTGGGCAGCTGCAGCTGGTCCTGACAGCAGCATAATGGCATCACCTCACTGCAGCCCTCTATACTATGTGAGGAATATATAAATACTCAGTGTTTCCTCCTGGCAGCCCTCATTTCTGCTTCTTTCTTTTTTTTTAATTTTCTCACTCTTTCACATGACACATTTTTATTATTTTAATATAAGACCCTTTTGATAATATCGACACATTAATAATTACAGTTATATTTTCCCATCTGAGGCATTTATCTGATGCAGAGATGAAAACTGCAAAAATTCTATGAATAAGAAAAAGTTAATTAAGCAGGACTTTTCTACACAGAGACTGGAACAAAAATAAAAGTTTTTTGCAATGCTGTAGATTTCAGACAAAACCTAAATCCCCAGACCAGCTTCCTGTCAGAGTATAAACTGCACGTACTTTGGCCATTTTCTCATCAGTTTAAAGCCAGCATCATATTTGTTACAATGACAGCATATTTACTGATGAAAGCCATTTTGGGAAGAGAAACAGAATTTTATCACAGTAAATTCACATTGCACAAACAGTGTTTTTTTCAATACATTTGTGCCCCTTTCATTATTGAAATAAACCAGAGGCAGCTCCCACATCACAATATTCTTCAAAACAAAAAAAAAAAAAAAAAAAAAAAAAAAAAAAAAAAAAAAAAAAAATAAAGGCAGGAATTACCCAGCTCTTCCTCCACTTGAGGAGAATGTGAACTTCTGATAAAAAGTTTACTTTAGTTGCTCTGCCAAGTGCTAGGTCCAGAAGTTGGGAGGATTAATAACAGGAATGGGCTGGGGACACGTGATGGAGCGAGCCTTGTTTGCAGCTCGGCTCCTTAGCAAGGTACAGCCTGACCTGAGGTGACTGTGGCTAAAAGGAACAATTACGGAGCTCAGCAGTGGAAAAAAAGGTAAAACAAAAACAGACAGACCGGAGCCATATAACTGAAAGAATTTAAAGTGTTCAGCTAAATTAGGCACGTTAGTTAGAATACATTACATCCCAGCTTTGTTAACCACTTCAGTGAGAAAAAAAACTTCAGATAAGATTATAGAAACTGTGCATTTATTCTAGAAAAGATGCTGTACTGCTTCCTTCTCTCTTAATAACAAATAAAAGTAAACTTTTTTTATCTAAAGTTACATGGCCCTATCACAGACACAGTGGAACACATCATAAATACTGGTTGATTTATGATCCTAATTCCTTAGAGATGGGAAAATATTGAGTGATTTGCTCTTAATGACCTGGGAAATATTTGCCATTGCCAAGAAGCAAGGCTGTAATCTGACCTCTTTCATCAAAGTCTCCACCTTTTGAAGCTTCAGTGGTTTCTGGGAAATCATAGATTTAAGACAGTATAGCAAAGTAAAATTCTGTATTTTTCAAGTGCATATAACATAACATGTGATTCTGCAGCAACACTTTGCCTCTTCTAGAGTTAGCACATCTTGCTCTGCACCAGTGGAAAAGCTTGAGCTGACTAATGATCATCTAAAAGGCTTTAAACAAAACAGCTTTCTGATAAGAGTGCATTTCTCTGAAGGTCAGTTTATCAGGAAAATGCTAGTAACAGTCAATTGAGATGACATTTACTGTAGCAGGTTTGCTCCTAGAAAGGAAAATCTCCCAGCTTTTTTCCAAATGGGGAACCACTGCAGAAAAAGGAGTGGGTGGCTGTAGAGGCACATGCAGAGAGTTTATTCATATCTGACTGGCATTGAGGGAATAACGTGACACTTTTGAGGAAGCTCAGAAACCCGGAAAGGACCTTTACACAGCTGTACAAGGAAACAATTCTCATCTCCATCTATTTTCTTAACTCTGCTTGTTTAAAAGACTTCCTAATTCTTGTTTGAGTATGGAACTGTTGTCATTTTCTGTGCATCAGCTCAGTTCCTGTTCAAGGGAGCAGCGCTCCTGGTGGGATGGAGAGCAGGCCCAGAGGT
Source organism: Melospiza melodia melodia (assembly GCF_035770615.1). Lineage (NCBI taxonomy): Eukaryota > Metazoa > Chordata > Aves > Passeriformes > Passerellidae > Melospiza > Melospiza melodia. Next base: position 10,934,729 of record NC_086208.1, on the reverse strand, counting down.
GTGCTGTGTGCTCCTGCAGCCAGAGCACCTGGAATGCCTGAGTGCTGGTACCCAGGCAAGGAGCTCCTGGATCAGGAGCAGCTCCACTGAAGCCACTGGAGCTGATTTTGTTTCTCCATGTGATGTCTTTCAGATGCTGTTTGTGGGCACAGAAAAACACCAGAGACATGGCTTTGGGATACAGCCATCAAACACAGGCATCCTGGGACACTCACAGATGCCCACTGCAAGCCACAGAACACAGGCCTGCTGCCTGCTGATCTGCTTTGGGGAAAATTGCTGGGATTGAAGGAATTTATTTTGTTCTGTACTTCAAGGGCCTCCCGTGGGCAGGCGGGCGGGCCGGATGCAGCTGGAGCTCTCCCTCCCTTTCCTGGTGGGAGTCAGGGAGGCCAAGAGGGCTGCCCAGAGCCCTGGGACGGGTCCCTGCTCTGCCGGGGACGTGGCATTCGGGGGGAAAATCCCCAACCCTTCCACGGCCCAGCCAGGCAGGCAGGAAACTGCTGGGTGGCACCCACAGGCCCTCCTTCTTCCCACCTAAAGCAGCCATTTAGTCTTCTTTTGAAGGGTGCTTCACAGTGTGGAGTTGGATGAGTTTAAAGTTGGGCTTAGCTAGCCACGGTGAATGGACCCTGACAATGAGCTTTGAAGCCTCCTCAGTGGGGACAGCTGGTATTTTAAGGGACAGGTTAGGACATGACAATAGCTCCTTGCACTGGTGCAACTGGTTACTGGCTGTAACTCTCAGCAAAGATTCATACAATGGATTCATGCAGCCATAAAATTGAAGAGATTTATAAGAAAATTCAGTGTTACCTATGAAGACAAGACAGTGCAATGTATTAGTTGGGGCTGGGAAGCCAATTTCACTGGTGCATGGCTCCCTCCTCACATAACTGGCTGTGATGGAGGTCAGCTCATCCTCCTGGACATCCATCCTGTATCAGTCAGACAAGAAAGTACTGTGACCTGATCCAACCCATCAAGCCCTGATCCAAACAGCAGATACAAGGCAAAGGGCTTCTATATAAGGAAAAAAAAAAGGAGCTGGTGGAGTTCAGAAAAAAAAAAAAAAGAAGCAGGATCAAAAGGAGTATTTTGTAGCACAGTTGAACTCATCAACACAGCCTGCACAGTGCCATCTTTGGCTCATTATCCCACAGCATAAGAACAAAGCTAGATCCAAAAAGACAATTAAAAGGAAACCACATTATCTAGACAGGACATCTCTTCTGCACAGCACTAATGATTAACCTTTGGAAACCACAATAATTTATCATGGAAGTAAAAAGTACAGTGAAACCCCAAAGATCATGGACATGAACCAGAAGTAGCCTCTGGGAGATGTCCTGCCTGCAGGAAAGAATTCAAATACATACAGGACGTAGCCAGGGTCTGGACATATAATTATGTTTTGAAAACAAATAATGTTGCACCTTAAACAAAAAGGAAATTTCCATAAGATGAAGCTTGAATATTCCCTGGAGCATACCTTGAGACAGCTCTCAATATACAATGAAAGAGTCACCACAGTCCAGTTTTAGGGAGTCCCTCAGTAAATGCAAACAAGCAAGGTTAGGTAGCAGAATAATGTCTGAGCCTGGGATCTCTTTGCCAAAATCATGACCTCTCTCACTGTAAATAGTGTGATCTGGTGTGACCAGTGGCTGATTGTCTTGTTAGCTCACCTCTGGCCATAACAGGTAGTCGTCACTTGCAGGAAAGGAAAACAGAAGTTAATGGACTAATTCATTCAGCCTGTGTTTAAAAATCCCTCACTGCCCATGACTCCTAAGTAAACCATCAAGAAAGGGCTCTGATTCCCCTGCATGTCTGACTTTGAGCATACACATAATGCTTCCTGTTCCCAAGGTTATCTTTGATGTAAAGCCACTGTGCACTGGCCACTAACTCTGCTCACATCCAACATAGGAACCCCTTGTATAAAATGCACCTTGCTTCAGTGTGCAAGACATTTGGTTCCCAAAAACACATAGGATGGCTGGAGTAACCACTAACCAGACATGCTGGAATGCCTGAAAGTGTCCAAGATTAGTCATTTGGCAGCAGTCTTGAGGAAATGCAGCTTTACATATCCCACTCTGGACAGAAGGGTTTAGTGCTCAGGCCCTTCTGGCAGGTCTGACCCTGACTCCTTCCCTTGCAGAGCACAGCAGAGCTTGGATCAGCTGTGGCTATGACAGCTAGAGCTGGGATGCGACTGCCACAAAAATCTGCATCACTCACTTTGTCAAATCTGTCTCCAGCATACTCTTTACTTCACCAAAAGAAAGAAAACCAAACCAAAACAAACCCTATCCCTATGCTTGGCCTTGGTATGTATTTTTCCTGGATAATTTCAGCTTCTGTGTTTATCAACTGAAAGGAAAACGCATGTGTCACACACTCATGGGTGTGCATGTGTGACACATGTGTTTTCCTTTCAGTTCAGAAATCTGGTGGGTGTTTGTACATTATACAGGAGCTCAAAGATTGGAGAAGCCTCATTCTAACCTGAGGACAACAAAAGAAGGTTGCTGAAGAGCAGTGTGCCTGCTCATCAGCTGTACAGCCATTTCTGCCCAGGGCTGCAGAGAATGAAGCAGTTAAAGCATGCAGAAACCAGCAGCTGCCCGGGTTTGCATGCACCAAGCTGCAGAACTGGAGCCAAGGACTCTGCACCCAGGAGTGCACAGATGATATTGCTCCTTCAGTGTGTGACATTCATGGGGCATTCCTGGGGTGAAAGAAACCAGCACGGCCAAATGGAAAAACGAATGGCTGCAAGTTGATTTAAAGGAGATATTTAGTCATGCATGGGAAGGAAAAGAGAGAATGAGTGACCAAAATAGAACGAAGCAATTGGAAACAGCTGATGTTTGATGAAAAGAAAGATATTTTCTGGGGTGAGAAATTTAGAAGCCTTGAGTATTTTGAAAGGGCAAATTATGCATGAGTTTTTAATCCTTTCAACGGTGCCAGGTTATCCAGAATCCACTCCAGAAAGGTTTCTGAAGCAGTTTATTCTAGAACTAAGCCAAAACCTTCAGCCAACTCTGGAAAATCTTATTTACAGTCAGACTAACATATTGTGAGCTCATGTCACTGTTGGAAAACTGCTCCAGCTGAAAGCATGAGGGAATAGTTTTGCTAAGGAACCCTGAAGTTTAAGCCTTTTTTTTTTTAATTTGCAATAAGAAAGGGCAGGAAAGGAAATTAAAATACTTGATAAAAGACAAAAAATTATAGAAGGGCTGAGTTTCATTTTCTTATATTGATTACTGTGTTTCTGTTTCACAAAGATTGGATAAGTTTCATGCTGTACTGGAAGTAAAGGGTTTCCTTTCCACGAGGTTGACATTAGGGCAGTTCTCATACAGAGGTGACAGTTCCACACTTCCAGCCCACAGCACTTTGTGACTACAAAGGGGACAAATCCAATTGTTTTGCTCCAGCCAGTGTCCAGATCACACCAATTGCCATTTAACATCTCTGCCAGGATGGCAGCTCAGACAGTGCACTCCCCCCCAGCCAGCAGGAATTCAGGTGTCAGACCCCACAGGGCACCATGGGGGACACTGTCATAGGCACCAACAAATGGATTTCACAAAGCAACCTTTTCCAAGGCTTTGTGTAAGCTTTTGGGAACATCCAAGTCTGAGGCATCCTAGTCATTCATGTTTCTGCATCTTCAGCTGTTCTTTATGAGCTATGAATGTTTTACATTTCTTTCAGTTTTGGGCTGGGCTGCTTTTTATTTTAACTTGGCAAAAAAAAAAAAAAGTTACTTGATAAATGACAGACACTACCTTGTCCCTTTAGTAAATCATTGGCAGACATGGGTCAGCATTTTGAGATGAGAGGAACACGGTTTAGTGGTGGACTTGTTGGTTTTATGGCTGGACTTGATGATCTTAAAGGTCTTTTCCCACCTAAGTGCCTCTCTGATTCTATGTATGGACACAGGTAGGAAGCCAACCAGACAGTATATTACTACCTTTTATAATATAAATGCTAATGTTTTGCTCCCATGAATGTCCACATCTTTTTAAGTCACAAGTGTGCTGTAATAAGCAAATATAAAGTCAAACACTTGTGGTTATATAAAGCCATGTGGAAGAAGAAAAGAGAAGCTTTGTGGAATCCACGACACCTGGATTTCTACAGGGTCAGCATACATTGCCAGCCCAGCACAGAGGACATAGATTTCCCAAATAGAGGCCTAAGAAAATAAAAAGCAGTAAATACAAAGTTCATCCCAAAATAGTTGGGGAGGGAACACAGATCCATTTAGAAATTCAAACCAAATTTGGGAAATTACTGTGGACACAGATAAAAATTCAAACAAGAAATGTATAGCATATTCAAATATGCTTTGAGCAGAGGGGTTGAACTAGATGATCTTCAGTGTTCCCTTCCAACCTCAACTATTCTATGGTTCTCTGAAATGTTTTGCTTTGGTATTTTCTAAATGAAATGGGTTGGGTTTGAGTTTTCTTTTCCAAAATGAAAGGGGACAAACAGAAACCGCTCTTAAAGCAACTACAGGCATTTTGTTTCTGACTGAATAAAAACATTTTGCAAAATTTAACAATTTTCCTCCTAAGCCTCCTCAATTTTCTCCAAAGCAACCTCTGCTTTTAGTTTCATTAGACCTATATTTGTATTTCAAAGCTGAGGGGGAAGGGTCACAGGGCAAACAATAAAAACTCACCATTGCTCCAGCTCTGCTCTCAACCCCTATTTTCTTGCTCACAGATAAACCCTCTCAGATGTGCCCCGGTTCCTTCAGGGCTGGAGGTGCAGAGCAGGCATCTCTGCAGCCAACAATAACAAACACTGACACCAGCTTTGCACGTTTCCATGGCCATGGTGCCCCAGAGACCTCCTCTTTCCTCCACACACTCCTCCCCTCCAAAGCCACCTCATCACCACCTCTCTGAGGCTGGGGAAGGAGGGACAGCTCAGCTACACCCACTTACCAATAAATTTTGTTACTAGGGGGAAGAAGAAGACGGGAAGAAAAAAAAAGGCGTTTCTGTTTTTTCATTCTTTTCCCTCCTTTCTTATTTGCTCGGGTCTGGTTACCTGCCCCACGTGGTTGCTGTGGAGGGTACGATGTCATCCAAGTGCAGGAGCAGCACAGGGAGCTCTGTTGCACAAGCAGCAGCCACCAGGATCACGCTGCTGTCCCCAGGGCGGCACGGGCAAAGCAGAGCAATATTTTCCGATAAACACTAAAACCACTTGCAGCTAAACCTTGTGCTTAGTCTGGCATGGGAGTGCATGACACTGGCAGATCAGCCACACCAGAGACTGACTGGGGTCCATTTGGGGTCAGTGACAGCTTCGGCCAACCCATGCAGAAGGTGCTGCGGAGGCTGGGTGGGACTGACAGGAGGGGCATCCCAGGAACATCCCAAGGGCAGAGGAAAAAACATCCCAGGCTTCTACTATGAGCACAAAGGAGCTTCACCCCTCCTAGGAGGGAGTTGGGGATTGGAACAAATGGGGGAAGAGTCGAGGAAAATGCCAGCCTTAGGGAGGGGAGGCAGCGGACCTCAGCTCATCATATCAGCACTTGTTCGCTCATGCAGCAACACTTCAGCACAAAGAAAAGCAAACTTCCATTATAATCTCTCATTTCTGAACTAGTCTCCTGCATATTAATTCCTATTGACTGACAAGTGGAACAGCACACATCGATCATCTTGTTAATCAGGTATTCTTGCAGCAAAGCGTGATGCAGTTTAAATAAGCCAGGGTAAGTTCCTTATGTACACAAGGAAGCTGTTACAAGAAAATATAATGGTGAAACCACTTTATGCAAGAAGCAAGCAGAGCTTGAGCACCTTATATGCTTTGGAAAATTTCACTTCATTTACATCATTTTTCATGACCTTTTGCTTAGCATGACATGGTGTTGTCCCCCAGCTGTGCCCAGTTTGGCTTGAAAGTCAAGATTTCGCAAGCCTGACTAGTGAAATCTCCTGAGGCTCTGAGCTTTCAGGGAACTCAGTACCTTCCTTTTGAGGGGGCATCTCTTCTATATAGTGTGTTTTGGTAGCTCAGAATAATGACCACTCTTGAGCTATTGCTCAGATGCACAGCAGTGCTTGGCAGACAGGGCTGCTGAGTCCTGGGGTCCTGTAGGAAAAGGCCCTTCCTCCCCATGGCACCGATGGGGACACACCAGCACTGCCACAGAGCAAGAGCACTGGTAACTAACAAGGCTGCCCAGCCCAGCTCTACACCCCAGTGCTCAGCTGACCCTGTTGCCCAACCTCCCAACACAATTGTATTTACAAAAGCATCTGATTTGCAGAAACAGTGCTCAGTCTCAGCTCCTGCTGTATTGACGGGGATTACACGCGCTGGGATACTGAAAAACCAGCGCAGTGTCACCAGCCTGTGCTTCCCCTCTCCCACTTTTACAAGGGTGGCCCAGCCTCTAAGGGGCCATAACTGAATCTTTATGAAGCCCTTGGATGGGTTTTACTGCAAAACAACGCTGAGAATGCACATGCACGATTACACCAGGACAATAGCCTGGAGTTAACAATCGCTTCCTGCAATTGTCTGAGGCAGCCTGTAGAACCAAGAATCATCTCATGATAAATCCTTGTTGGTCATTTACCATCATTAATCTATACTGTCAGAATGAATTAGGTGCAGAGGAGCCTATTAATTACAATGCAGATGACACTCCAGCTTTAATTATCAGGACTTCAGGGTGAGCAGTGCCAGTTAATCAGTGCCAGCACCACGGGGGCTGTGCAAGGAAAGGCTGCTCAGCTGGCAGCACTGACACCCAGCCTGCAGGGTCTGCCCTCACAGTGATGCCATTCTAGCCTCAGTTTTCCAAATTGCTCTCTATTTCTATCCACATTAGTCAGGTCTATGGAAACACTTTTTCCACTGCCTATGACATGCCTTAAATTAGGGGTGACCAGTTTTGTCAATATGCAGCCACCTAGCTTTATTTATAGAACATATATTAAACAGCAAAAGCTCCCACTGTCTTTTTATGCCTGTTGCATAAAATTTAGCATTTAACAGCTACTTACTCATTTTACTTACCAGCTAAGGCTACATTTTCACAGGTTGTTGTTTCCATGTCAATATTATTTTATGTCATTTTCTCGAGGGCCGGGATTATGGAATAAACCTAAACATCTGAACAGTTTGTAAAGCACTGGCAGAGCAGCTAGCAGTGTTGCAAAGGCCCCCAAATCCCATCAGCCAATTTTGTTATTGTAGGAGCAGAGACAGAAACTCCAAAGCCCATCAGATTCCTGGTGACTCTCTGTGTGATTCCAGCAGGCAGGCTGACCACTCACTCTGGCTGGTACCCCAGCAGCTCCTGGGGAGAACAGATGAAGCTGTTCTGCCCCTCTCCTGCAGACAGGACATGTGGAGGTGCCCTGCACAGCACAGAGACAGCAGGAAGGCAGTGCTGGAGCTGCACAGGTGCTGGAGTGGCTGCTCAGTGAGGCTGGGATTTCCAGCAGCACAGACTCCAAAAAGCTGGGTGTGCACTGCACAGCCTGGGGCTCACTGAGCCCCTGGGGGGACTGCACTCCACTCTGCTTCTTCACACACCTTGTGAAAAACACTGAATTCTTCCCAAAACTGGTATACAAAATGCAAAAGCCTGAGGAGATCCATGCAGCCTGAGAAACGTCATCAAGGAGAGCAAACCAAAGAAATGAGGAGTTACAGAAACAAACCAATAAAGTAACATTACTGTGGGGAATTTAATCACCCAGGAGACAGGAAATTCAAGGCTATGGTACCCATGACAACTACTATTTGTCCACAGTGTATGGAACATTAACCTTACCTCCATATGCGGAAACAGAAGAAATTATGGGGCATATCAGGTATGAATGCACACTTCATGCACAGGGTACTCTTTGAGGGCTGCTGTGGAAGCAATAATTAAATTTCCTGACTGCAAAGCAAGTAGGTTCATGCACAAGAAGCTCTTCTGAGACACGAGTGAACATCACCAGACAGAGCTCCCAGCTCACCCCATGGCTTGGACAGGGAAGATTCCAGGTCTCAGTTTGGTCACAGCATCATCCCCTGCCTTGTAAGCTTCTGGCTGCTGTTCAGACTTTGTTTTGAGAATTGCCATGTGTTGATTTAGGAAATGCTGTGATGTTTCTTTCAGTTGTTGGGTCAACAAGGATTCTGCATTTCTTGTATGTTTTCCTTTTGAGCAACTAAAGCAACATTCATCCCTGAGCAAGGCACAAGTCCAGGTCCTGCTGGGTGATCAGTTTACTCGAATGCGAGAAGCAGATTATTGCTGAGTTAGACAGCAAACAAGTTATCAAACCCTGAGAGAGTTTTGCACTTGTCTTGAACTGAATTTTAACCCCTGGCTGGAATCTGTGCAGTCAGAGCCAAAACCAAAGCAGCCAGATAGACAGCAACTCTCTGGGTGGAACTGCTGTCCCTAAAGTCTCAATTTTTACATGATCTTAGACAATTGCTGGCTGGTATATCTACTGGTGCTAAAATTTGGTAGACAAGATTTATGAATATAGAAACAAACAGCAAAAGTATAGCAACTGAGAAAAGTAATTGCAATCAGGTGGAAAGGGGGGCTATTGAAACAAGAGGTTTTTAATAATAAAAGTTAATTCTATCTTTTGTCACTGCTAGAGGACATAGAAGTAGACAGTCTGCTTGGTTATGACCTATCACTAGCTGACTCTGGAGGTGCCAGTGTGCTGTTTCCTCTTTGGGCAGCTAGACCCAAGGCCCAGCATCTCTCACACAGAATTTTGCAGCAGAAGCAGGGCCAGATGCTAATCCAGCCCATCACTCTTAATGGAGTGATTTAACACATCCACAGCACAACCAGTACAGCTCAGGTCCGACATCTGTCACCAAATGATGCCAAAATCCAGCCACGCTCTCAGGGGGCTGCAGAGTCAGTGTCCAGGGCAGGCTCAGGAGCTGTGGGGTGGTGGTGCCTCCCCAGGCTCCCCATCCCTGCTCGGTGCCTCACTCTGTGGGTTTGGGGAGCTCCCTGCTCCATGGGGCAAGGAGGGAGCCCTTCCACACAGTGAAACTCTCTTTATCCCAAGCAGCAGCAGCATCTTCAGGCAGCACCCTGCCAGAGGGCTTCCATCCAGTTTTGGACATATTTAACAGAGCCAAGGCCACATTTATTTAGCAGTAATTCAAAGTGAGGAGATCTCCCACTGTGGAAAAGGTTGGGCTTTCTTTCACCTGCACTTCAAAAGAAGAGTGTCCCTCTGCCAGGAAACCATCTCAGGGCTGTCCCAGCCCACAGGCCAAGCCAAGGGGAAGGCATGGCTGGGACAAAGAGCCCAAGTTCGCTCTGCACAGCCTGGTTCACACTTGTAGCCTGCACATGTGGTGAGCAGAAAGCAGCAATCCTCTCCATGGCTGACCTACTTAGAGGTCAGGCTTGCCCAGGGGCTCTGAGCTGTGTCCTGTGGGCTGCTCACAACTCAGATATGCACTAGCTCACATCCTGATCACCCTCCTACTTCTTGCTGAAGTCCCTGAAAACCTCAGAGTCAGCTCTGAGACAAAGGCTGATGGCCCCTCACCAGCAACAGCTCACTGGTCTGAAACTCCCCACAGGGCCATAAAATCCAGAAATAAGCCATTTTACAGGAAGGAAAAAAGTAAGAGGCACCCTTCTTGTAAATCGCCACTGAGGGCAGCACCAGCAGGGTGCCAGGGTTAGCCCAGCTGATCAGAGCCCTGTGATAACACCAGCATCCACCATGCAGCATCCTGCTCCAGGAAAGGAGGGAGCTCCCAGCAGATTTTCCCTTTGCTCTTGGAGGCACACGCATGCTCCTGCAGCAGAGTTTTCATCACTGTTGCAAACCTCAGACCAGTTTCAGGAGGGCTGGGCTGAAATCACCAACCTCATTTCCAGAGAGTGGTTAATAACCTTGGACTCTTCTCAGTGTGTCTTAAATCTGAGCTGTTCCTCAGCAGGGAGAAATCAGGACTTGATGCTGCACAGAAATGAATAGCTGAACTGCCCAAGCCTTGAGAAGTGGCTCTGCATATGTTTTCACAGAAGTCATGGCAGGCTCTGGAATTAATCAGGCCAGAAACCACCAATATATCTACATGCTAACCTGAGCTGAGGCAGGTTTGAATACTGCTGAAAAATCCCAGCCTGTGAATGATTTCCATTTCTGAATCTCTGCCCTGCTGTTTATGGAAAGGCAAAGAAGTACAGTGATGAGGTAAATGTGTTTATGAATGCACTACTGTTACCTTTCTACTTTAACAACTCACAGGAATTACTTTACCACCCTTATTTATTGCTAATCAAGCTCAGCACTGGGGGAGGAGAAGGAATAAATTCTGCCACAAAGTTTGTGCTAAGTCATTTTTTCTTCATCACAGGAAAGCCATAGCCCAGCCAGTCTCATTTGAGGCCTTTTCATGGTTAGAAATACCCCTTTTCTAGGAGTTTGCACTTCTTTCTTAGAAGTGCTCATACTTTATCCAGCACCTCTTCTGCAGAGCAGCCTGAGCTGCAGCAGAGCAGCCAAGTCCAGGCTCAGCAAGCTCCCCTGAGCTCCTGTTTGAGGAGTTTCCTCAAAAGCTGCACCAGCTAATCTTTCCAGCCTGCAGCTACAGAGCAAAGCATAGCTGTGGACCTGTGTCAAAGGTACATTTGTTAACACATTTCCCCTGGAGTGCTAATTAACATTTACATCGAGTACTATGAGAGTGAAAAAGCTTCAACACAAACACACGCTGCAGGGAAATGCAGAGAGTGGTGCACTGTTTGCCCTTCAGGAGCTGGTGAAAATCCAGTTTGTTTTGTAATCTTCTGTTCTCTAAAATCAGATATTTCTTCAAGTTAATAACTAACCCATTCCTTTTCATTTAAAAGCCCCTGGGTGCAGTCAGAATTGTGTGACAGCAGGGCCCTGCTGGCCCTGGTGCAAGCCAACCCACGTGCAGGTCTCTGTGCTCAGCCACAGCCCGGGCCAACCACAGAAAATGACGGGATTTTATGATCTTATAATAAACATAAACAAAAGAACATCAACACACTTTTGCTTAAGATTCAACCCTCTTAAACTAAACACTAAGATAGGAAACACAAACAGAAATATTTGTAGCTGGCTCTTCAATTAACACATTTTGGGATGCTGACAAAAAGCTCTAATGAGTAACACTTGTACCCACAATGAGAGGCAGACAAAGTTATTTGCAAACACAAATTTGCACTTGAAAGATGTGAAGGCAGTTGCTGAACAGCTGAATTATGAGCTATTCTCAATATTATTTCTCAATATTTATTGAGAAATAAATGTGCTATCACAGTGAAATAAAAATTTTAAGACTGCAACCAATATAACTAAAATATGGTTGAAAAAATCCTCTAGATTTTTCCCAGGGCAGGGGGGGAGTTTTTCCCATTTTTTAAAGAAAAAAACAGAAAATATCAGGGCCACAGAAAGAAAATCATAATCTATGAGCCACAAAACAATAGTATGCAAACCTCCACCTACTCTGTGAACTTTTAGGCCATGACAGAGTGCATGTTGTTATTCAAGATATTCTTTCCTGCCACAACCATGCATCCTGCCCAGGCTCCCATGAATCACAATCTGTGTCTAAAAAAGCACCAATAGGCACACTTGCAGATGTAGCAAAAACTGACTGAGCACACAACTCCCAGAAATCAGTTTCTAGCCCTCCACCTCCACAGAAATCAGGATCTGAGATAAATAATATATACTAGAAAAACACAGACTTTTTGATTGCAAAGTGCTCTAGAGTTCTGTGAATATATTTTGTTATTGTTGCCAGATATTTGAGGTGAATTATTTTCAGCCTTCATGCTTACAAACTACTCTCATTGTTTTGTCCCTTTTTTTTCCCCTGAGTATTGCTTCTGCCTTTTCACTGGATATCCAACTTTGTAAACAAAAAATAAGCGTGGCAACCAGCAAATGCAGCAGCAGGGATTTTTTTTTTAGTTTTTGTTGGACAGGCTGAAGTGAAGGACCCTCAGCACTGAAGAGAATGACTGTCTGGGCAGTGCCATGGGACATGCACCAAGCAATCAATGCTGAGGTGTTCCAACAGGACAAAGTGTTTGTGTTTCTTCTGCTTGACCAGCTCTTCAAACTTCTTTTCATTAGACACACATGTCTGTATTTACTAAGAATATTTTTCAAGAAGTAGCAAACACCCAGATATTTTCAGATTTTCAGTTTCCTCAGTTCCCTTAGTTTCCAGTAACTCCTATGAAGAAAAGGCAATACTGAGCTCGAATCTAAACTGGCACATTTCTGATATGACCTCCCAGAGACTCCTTCTCCATAGCACAAATGGCTGAACTGACATCCTGGCCTCAGCACAGGCAACAGAAAATCTTCCTCCAGTCCCCTCCAAAGCTTGTGAAGACAACAAACCCCAGTATTTTGGGGGGAACCAAAATGGAAGTAGAACATCCAACTTCCAAAATGCTAATGGTTTAATTTCAAGTAACAGGATGAGATTAATATAAACAGCCTAACCTGCCCAAACTGGAAATCTTTCAAACATCAAGCACAGGAATCAACAAGGTGGTTTTTTTTCAGGCAGGATGTCAGAGTTACCCCCGTGGTTAGATGTGAGCCTAGGACAATGTTATTACACGAGATCAGATTACAAACACAAGCAAACAGAAAACAATCTCTGAACGTCACTGCTGGGGTTTGACAAGAAGCACAGCTGACCCGTTCGGGAGGCTGATGCTCTCCAGTGAGCTCTGGGGGAGTAGGAGGAATTGCTGCTGGACACGGAGTTCCACGCAGTTAAATTGCCAATTTGTTTGCACAAGTTAATGCTTATCTTACCCTGTGCTTGCTATGGTTTTACTCAACGTATTTGACCTGCAAATCTTAAAGCAGTGGCTTTGCTAAAATTATATGGAGTTTCTGGATTCTCCAAGCACCGAGAAAACACTATTTTGGTCGTTTCCACAGCACAGAAACCTACAGTTACTCAGATATTTGAAACTTCCAGTGAGGTGGATGACAGACGCTTAACCACACACATCACCATTTCATTTCTGTGCCTAATGTTTAGCACAGCCTTGCTCTAAGGAATTTGTGAAGTTGTTTACAAAGCTGATGCAGAGGTTGCATTCAGTCTGGTCCAAGGGCAATGGTTTACTGAAGTCACTTGTAAACAGCAGAAAGATAATATTTTCTGTGACTGAGGGAGGAGGGGGAATAAAAGTTCTCACCTTGCACCAAGGACCATTAGAGACAGAGCTGGTTTCCAAAATATCTGCTCCTTCATATTCTTCCATGTCTGAATAGTTGCCAAACTTTGTTCTCCAATGAAAAACATTAAATCATCTTCCAAGCAAAAGCAAAGCAAACCATGCAGGCTCCAGTATCCCAGTTTGTGAAAGCCCTGCAATAAGTCACACGTTGGTTTTATGGTCACTGGTCTAATCCAAGGTTGCAGATCCTGGTTCCGTGCTGGATTTCACAGAGCTTGGCCTTTCTTTTACGCCTCAATAGTTCCTCTTGTCAGGCATTTATCTCCTCCAGCCCTTCCTGGTGGATCCAGGTTTTCACATAACAAAAGGCAAACAGCTTCCCAGGAGAGCTGACACTGGAGCTCTGATCATCTCAGGAGAAGCTGACAGCAGAGTGAAGTACGTGGCCACACCTCTCTGCTGCCAGAGCTGGCCTAGACCATAAAATCAGAGGCAAGGTCACCCAGCAACCAACCACCCAACGTCACTGCAGTAATAAAGCCAACTTACATTCAACTTCTTGCTTGGGTAGATAAATGTTTTTATTAGAAGAAAGCCCAGAGAAGATGGCAGGGGGCTGAGTGTTCTGAGCTGAAATAGATAAATTCTGATGGATGCAAAGCTTTCAGCAGACATTCACAGGCCACATACAAACCACAAGGCTCTGTTTGTGAATGCCAGTGGGGCCAAACCCCTAAGCATTTTTCCCTAAGGATGCATAAACCCTGTACCCCAACAGGCTGGGTGGGTAATGTCCACAGGATATTTTCCAGCAGAAATCACAAGTTCCCATCCAGGTACCCACAAGACTTTCATCTGCCACATGCTCAGCTTAAAAAAGTTCCACTCACGCTCAAAAGTCTACATAAAATAGGGATGAATTTACAAAATAGCCTCCATTCCCCGCCAGAGTCAGTGAAAATCAGGTCACACCATAAGAATGCATACAGGAGCTTTCTCAAGCAAATGGAGTATTTTCCTCAGGAGCACCCACGTGCCTGGAGGAGCACACTCAGTTTAGGAAGTGACGTCTCTCTCCAAACAGACGCACACGTTAGACAGAAGGGCTACAATAAATATAAATAAAAGCAGATAACGAATGATCGACCCTCTGTGTTCTGTTTGCACTGTGTATCAGGCAGTGCCACTGCAGATAGCTGGTGCCCTAAAATTTCGAAACCAACTGTGATCTCTGACATCTATTCAAAGACAAACACGGCTTCATGTTCAGGGCAGCCACTTGGTCTGTCTCAGGAAAAGCCTCTCTTTAAAGAAAAAGAGAGGAATCCAGGGTTGCTGGCTACTCTGGGAAATTAAGGCACTTTCCCCCCTCTCTAATATGCAACTTTCTATATGGCAGGAAACAATTTTAATTTTTTTTTGAGGGGGAGAGTGGCAACTGTGCAGGAATATTAAAGTTAATTCTGTTCAAATATAACATATTCTAATCCAATGCTCATGTCAGCAGCATCATTAAAAATTAGCCGTGCAGGAATCTAATTTTTAGAACTCTTTCTGCCACTGACACACAAAGTGTACAAGTGATTTGGTAGAGTTCACATGCTCAATTATCCTCATTATTGGTCACATAGGATTTCATGAGATATTTCTCAACAGTTTTTAAGCAGTTTGAGATTACATTTTATCAAAACTGTCAGTAACTGGAAGTGTCTGACTTTTTGGGAGATAATAGCTACAGGCCCTCAAACAGTAGGGTATATCCCACTGAGCCCAGTGTACACACTGCTTGATTATGTGTTTATGTCAAGGAAGGGAAGACAAATGTGATAAAAAAGGCAAGAATCAGGAGGGCATAGGTGTGTCTTTAGGGAGAGAGCAAGGCAAAAGATGAGTGCAGACTGGGAAACCAGCAACTTGGCTTGTCTCTACTACTGATTTTTGAAATTGTGATTTCAAGGGGTAAATTAAAAGCCCTGTGCCTCAGTTTCCCCTCCTATGCTGTGAGACCAGCAATACTCAGCATTAATATCTTAACCACAGCTGGTTAAGCAAACCAGCAAACAGTGCATTGGAGAGGTTTGATATCTTCACAAACTTGCACCTTTCTCTACTGCCAGGCAGGCTACTTTATGATTTGCCCACAGAAACTCAAGGAAAAGCAAATCTGACTTAGCCCCACATGCACAAGTGCAACAACACACTTCAGCACACTGCAACAGCACTGAGCAAGTTTTGTCTCTTCTGGAATCATTCACACAAGCTCACTATCCAAACCAGCAGATAACCAGGTGAGGAACTCCCTTCCCAGCTAGGAGATTCTGCTACAAATATGCACCAAGTTTAAAAGTCCCTTCCTGGGATTTTGTGTGCCCAGGTCATTTTCTGAGAGCCAAAGAGCTTTTCCAGCCCAGAATCCCAGGGTTCTCAGTCCTGGCTCCCAGGGCCCCTCTGGCCAGCCCTCCCTGCCCAGCTGGGAGCCAGCTCAGCCTCAGGCTGTGGGACTGTAGCAATCCTTGCCGCAGTTATTCACAAGGGCTTTTTATTCAAGGACCCCCTTTCCCCTCCATTCCTTTAATTCTCTTGGGCAAAATAATCTCTGCTCACTAATTACCATTTGAATTTTAAGAGAGCAGGCAAGCGGCCTGATCAAAATATCAAATTGCTTTGCATTTTGTTTTTTCTCTGGCTTCCCTTTACAGGTCACCCATTTAGTGACACATTAGCTATGTTCCAGAGGAGGCAGACCCAGCCTTCTGAAGTTTGCTTGCATTAAATACCAGGCAAAGTGCTGTAACTCATTATCCACGTAGGTGTCCATGTTATGTCTCCTGCTTTGATGACATTCTGTGGCCGCAATTTTCACAGGTTTTTTTGGTTTTGAATTGGCCATTTCCTAATTTGAAACAGCAATCAAAGGAAACACTTTCCACATACGCAGCATAACATAAGATAAACTTTCCTATGGTTGCTGCAGAGAAGCAAACTCACAAGGTTTCCAGCTCCAACCTTTAGTGTAAAGCAGACATCTGTTTCGAGTTGTGTCAGATCACAGGAAGGAGAGCCCACAGCTTGGTTTACTCCAAACTAATTTAGGAAATCAGAACTCTCCCCATGGATGAGTCACGAGCTTCTTGGGCAATGACAGGCCAGACACATTTGTCTCTGCAGCTTGCTGGTTTCCCTGCACCAGGGGTGAGGGCTCTTTCCCCCATCTGGAGGTGACTTGCAGCTGGAGGATGCAGCCCCAACACCAAGCCTGTTTGTGCATCTGCAGTCCTGATGTCAAAGTCCACCAGGAAAGGAAATAAAGGATGAAAAAGAAAAGGGAAAGTGCAGAATGGCTCTAAAGATGGCTTTGAAGTAGAGCCCAGGAGCAGAGATCAGGAAGTGAGAGCTGTAATTGCAGCTGGGTATCAGTTTCCTTTTTTATTTTGGGATCACCCACAGCCTGCTGGAGTTTGTGCCTCAGAAAGCAGCAGGAGCAACACTCACCTCTGCAGGAGAACAGCAGCTGCTGGTAAATGGAGAGCCACAGAGACAAAACAGCTCTTTGCACTTCTAATGCAGAGGCAAACAGAAAGTACCTTGAACATGTCTGAAATTACTTTTACTACTTTTGGACCTGCAAGGAAAGCTAAAAACTGTTTCTTGTTTTGCTTCCTAAGGAAGTTGCACTGTATTGCTTGTGGGCTCTGCCTGAGTTCCTTGAAATGGGGCCAGATTCAAGTAAACTCAATAGAGAGGAAACATCAGGCTCACAAAAGTAGGTGGTCCAGCAGACCAGAGAGGTCCTGCAATATCCCCAGAGTGGAAGGCTCCAGGCTGAGCTCAGGCCATCAAGGGAAGGCACCAGTGTCACAGACAGGGGCATTTGACATCAGGCTGGGGCAGGTTTATCCCAAGCTGCCTCGAGCCTGGCAGTGCTGGCCAGTAGTGACACCCCAGCACTGCTCAGAGCTCACCAAAGTGCACCTTCAGCTGCTCATGGTGGGTGCAAACATAAATCTGGGACCTCAGGTCTGGCAGGCCTTGGCCCAGGCCCTGGAAAGGCTCCCCTTCATGGAAGC
The DNA here is from genome assembly GCF_035770615.1 of Melospiza melodia melodia. NCBI lineage: Eukaryota > Metazoa > Chordata > Aves > Passeriformes > Passerellidae > Melospiza > Melospiza melodia. The sequence goes on along the minus strand of NC_086208.1, from coordinate 10,917,419 downwards.
TGCCTCAAGCAGATGTGTCAGAACAGGTTCATAGACATCCTGCTGTCACTTCAATGCTATTAGCCAACATTAAACAAAGGTTTAATTTTTTTTCCTTCCCAAGATAAGACACAAGGCAGGGATCAGGGGTGCTGTGAGAAAACATGGACTCTTGGTATATTGAAATAAACCTGTTTGTTCCAGTTACAAAAGGCTGTGAGCTGAACTCTGGGGCCCAAGTTATCAGGGAAATGACAGCAGCTTGAAGACCATTGCAAAGGATTTAGGTTTTGGTATTTGCTAGGCATACCTTGAGTGCTTGACCATTATAAATCTTTTCTTGTTTAGGAAAGAAATCTCATTTTTCATGATATTGTGCTTATCTTTTAGCAGAAGCAGGAGCAGGGTATGATTATGCTGGTGTTTGCAGACAGCAGAGGTGCACTACAGCCTGTCTCTGAGCTTCTCAGTGAAGAAAATGAGCTACAATTGTGAAATCATTGCCTAACAATTGATAAGGACAACTGCTGCAATTCTCTCCCTGCCTCCCCTTGGCCAGCATCCCAATTACCACATTACTGGATATACAGAAAAGAGAATGGCAGTGTGGTTAAAGTACAAGCCACACACATAAAAGACAGAATTTATCTCCATGTCTAGTCTGGTTTCCTCTTTCACCTTTGGCCAAGTAATTCAGTCTTTGCCATAATTCTTTTGCCTCCTTTCATGACAATATTTACCATCTTTCTGACAGCCCTCGAGTTCTCCCAAGAAATGGGGCTTTGTAAATAGGGGAGAAACCCGTCCCATCAAATAAAGCCATGTCAGGTACCTTGTGCAAGGTGCTGCAGGAGACTCCTTTAGGAGGCCTTTGCTTTGCAGAGGAATGAGGTTTCTTCAAGCCTTGTTTCAAACCAAGACCATCATTCCCATTCTTTTCAAGGACTCCCCAGGGCACCATAACACCTTGCAGCATGAGCTGCCAGCTCTTGATGTCAGCAATCCCCAGAAAACTCCAGCCCACCACAAGACCAAAGAGATTTGGTTTCATACATTCTCGCCCTGAAATGGAGAGGGATGTATGCAATTTCTCAGTCTCCAAAATTTCTGACTCTTGAGAGCAGCAAGCCCACACCCTCTGTTGCCACTACCACACTGAAGGATGCAATGACCATTTTCTCCCATGAGAGAAAAGCTTGTGGTAAACCAAATACTTTTATGTTTTAAGTATTTATCTAAATACTGATGAAGTGTTAAGTAATGGTACTTTCAATGATATTTCAAAAACCCCAAATGTGTTATCACTTCCTATTCCACACAGATGCCCCTGCAGCTGTATTGCTCACTAGACAGCTGCAGGACAAAACCTCCCCAGTTCTGCATGAGCTGAGTAACAAATGCTGGGTCACTGAACTGCAGCTCCCCTGAGCACAGCTCAGTATTACAGCCAGATAGGGCCAAACTCTACCCAACAGCCCTATAAACATCACCCCTATAAACCCAGCAATTATTTCAGTGCCTTGCTGACTCAGAAGTAATATAAACAAAAGAGGAAACAGGAGAGGTTGTGTTTGGATTTAAATTTGCTGTTCAGAAGTGCAGCATAAATGATGTTCTACCAAGAAGGTATTAGGTATTTCAACCTGCAAAAGAAATAATGTGCAATTTGCAACCAATTCCTGCTTCTGTAGAAACTTAAATTGCATTTTGTCCCAATGAGTTGGAGTTCCTTAAGGGTAATGGGAATAGATTCTAGTTAATCTTAAATTCTAGTTCTTCCAAATACATTTTATATTTTAAGAGCAAGTGGTATTTTTTCATTAACTGAATTACTCTGACAGAACATGAACTCCCAAGACAGACCACACCCTGCACAGAAATCTCACCTGTATTGAGTCTCAATAAAATACTAGTATTTTGTCTTAATTTCCTGTAAAGAAGGAGGCATAACTGAACCCCAAGAAGTTATCTAAAAGAACAGGGAATGACCCTATAAATGTGGCTTTTGGGCCATAATTTAAAAATTAATTGCTATGTCAGAATATGTGGTGCTCAGCCCATGTGAGGGAGTATTAAAAAGGCAGCAGATGTCCTTATTGGGCCCTGATTTTATTTCTGACATGCTATGTAAGCCTGAAAAATCCAGCCAGCCCTTAAGGAAACATCTGAGTCCTACACTCAGAGCCATTATTTGCATGTGTATAGATATGTACTTTTTTGATACTGAGAAATAATACTTTATGTATCATCGCAAAAATTATAACTACAGCTGGGAAAAATCTTGAGGTGTTTTCAAGGACTTTGATCCAAACGTCATCAGAAACAAGATAAGTAAACAAATAATGGTTCTGAAACATCCCTTAGGATAGGCTGGAGGAGAGCTACTGGTGTCACAGCAGCACCCTCTAGTGCTGCTGTCGCTGAGCTTTGCCAGCCTTTCCTCGATAAAATTTGTCATTTGGGGTCAGGGTTAAACTTCTCTTGTCCTGGACACAGCTCACAATAAGGTCAGAATATCAACATCATCTAATGGACAAAATGAGGCATAGATGGCTGGGGAGACAAATCCACCATTCACTACAAATATTTTAAGAGAGAGCTTGCAATTTGCTGTGTTAACAGCACCTACAGCCCACTAACTCCCAAATTATGGAAATAAACACCAGTGCAAATGCAGAGGTTATTTTTTGGTTTTTCAGTGGAAAAGACTCCAAACAATGTAGAGACAGCCCAAAATTAACAATTGTCGGACTGCTGTGTTTTACACTGAAGCAGCAGAGAAGCCCCATGGAGCCTCTTTCCCTGGTGGGATGGGGAACTGGAAAGGTAAAAGTGTCAAAGCTCATGGGTTGAAATAAGCAGTTCAATGGTGAAGCAAAAGCTGTGCACACAAGAAGGCAAAACAAGGGATTTATTCACCAATTTCCATGAGCAGGCTGTTCAGGAGAGCAAGGCTCCATCAAACCTAGCAGCAGCTTGAGAAGACAAACACCATCACTCTGAACATCACCCTCTTCCTCCTTCTCCCCCCATGCTTTCTATGCTGAGATAGATATCCCAGATAGTCTGGGATATTCCTGGGGCCAGTTGGGATCAGCTGCCACAGCTCTGTCCCCTCCCAGCTCCTTGTGAGGAGCAGAAAAGGCCTTGGCCCTGTGAAAGCTCTGCTCAGCAATAACTACAACATCCCTGTGTCATCAACACTGTTTCCAGCACAAATCCACAACAAATCCCAAGACCAGGCTACTGTGAAGAAATTAGCTATGTCCCAGCCAAAACCAGCACACAGTCACAACAAATAGGTACATAAATGAGCTAAAATAGGTACATAAATGAGCTAGATACTCACCTGCCACAGTGGTGAACACAAAAAGATGAAGGCAAGATTAAGCACGTGAAACAGGGTGGGTGAAACACCGAACTTGAGGAGAAGAAGTTTAAGCATGACTTTACAGAAACAGTTAATGCTCTCCTGAAGTCATGGAGCAGCTGCAAGGCAGCCAAGGCACCAGTGCCCAGCACCCTTTCCCCAGCTCATTCCCTGCAGGGAAAGCCCAGGAGGAATTGGGTTGCCTTAAGAGCTACATAGACACACCCACCCAAACCTGCTAACAAGCCAGCCCTCATCCCATTACATGCCATTTCCAGAATATGCTTTTCTCCAAGGGCCTCACATGGGACAAGGCTACAATTTTAATCACACTGGGTTTGTCACTGCAGCATCCAATGCCCCAAAAAGATGAGGTGAACATCCAAAACTCCCTAAAAGTGAGTACTGGAATGTTAAGAGAGACAAGTCTGTTCCCAAACCAGTCAAGAGATCCATGGATAAGGTAAAAGCACTTGTATTACTGGCAGAAAGAAACCCAAACAACTTCAGAAACATAATGGTGGTGTTCAAGCTGAAAGACTTGCTACTGTGTGCACAATTTAAGATTATTTTTTAAAAATTAATAAGGGATAAACAAAAAAAAAAAAAAAAAAAAAGACAGGAAAAGGCTGAAATGTTTATTAAGCCAGAGCGTCACATATAACATGATACAAAAATATAGTCTCCTAAATCGTGGAGGCACCCAGGGTGCACATGTCTTATTAATCCACTTTTAGCCAGTTTCTGGTGGTTTCAGCCATAGCTGGTATGTTATGCCAAGCACAGACCCACAGACATTTTGGCACTGCAGCATGCAGAGCTGTGGGAGAGATGACCTGCTGTGTGTGCTGCTCTAATGCAGCTGCCCAGCTCCAGGGCTAATCATGGAAAACAAAGCTTGGTTAGAGCAAGACAAACAAATTTCCAAATTTCCATTGTCTATAAAGCCTTGATTTTAGAGAGAAAATAGGCACCATCTCTACCTCATTAAGTGCTGGCAGCTGCCTAATTATCTCTTTCCATATGTCAAAGCATTCTAGATTGTTGATATTTGACCTGTTTATCCCTACCCAACTCTAAAATATGGCCATGCAGCTTGTATGTGAGCATGTTCTGCCTGACATCTTTTCTGTCAGGGTACAATGTTGTAAAAGCAGATTCCTCCAGAGTGTAGCAAGAAATACCAGTGGTACTTTCCCCTAGCAGTCATACCTCTGTGAAAAACAGAAGTAGAAACATGGTATATGAATAATAGACTACAAAGTTTTTCTGCATTGTGCAAGTGTTTAAGATGTTACCAGTTTTACAGGGGGAAAAAAAAACTCCATGTGTATTTTGTACCCATCCAGATATTTCATACTTACAGATGAACAGAAGGGCAACACATTGAGAATGCAAAAAACTTTATTAGCATAAAAAGTACAAATTCAGAAATCAAAACTCAAATTCCTCCACGGCATCAGGCATGTTTGATACATATTTCTGTATCTGCTACAGCTGAAGGAAGTCTGGGTTGTAAAATGTCAGAAGCTTAAGGTTGGGGGGGAGTTATTGTTGGGTTTTTCTTTTATGTCTTTTTTTAAGTTATGTAAACAACTCAGAGTGAAACCTGTACAAGCAGATTATTAGCTATCATTTGTAAACTTAAAAGTTAAATAAAACCCAATTTCAGCAATACAAAAAGCAATATAAAAAATACTCAGGTGCATGCATCAGAAGAAAACGTAGAAGAACATGGCAAGTAAGTGAACATGTCTTAAAAGTTAGCTCATACTGAAGGTTCTCTGTAAATATCTGTATGGCTAGACATGAAAAACATGATAAAATTACTTGGTTCCCTAAGAGATCTATACAGTTGCATCTATTTCAACTTCATTAGACGTGAATATATTAGAAAGTTGAAGTGGTTAAAAGGAATAAGAAAAGTATACTCAAGTTTCACATTTCAAGCTGCCTATTTGATAAGGTAACTAGACAGAGGTAGATATCCAGTTTTAGTGGCCAAGCTACTCTAACAAGACCTTTTAGTTATCCTGTCAAGCTTTTACATTCAAAGCCAAGGTGAAAAGGCTTCACAGATGAAGGATGTCTTTCAAAAAGGCAGCCAGAAACCCTGTATTGCTGATGGAAGTCGTTTCAATCATCCTACTGAAAGCGAAGGGTATTTAAGAATAAAACATTACCCAGACCACGATGAGGACACCACTTACCAAGCACTAGAGCTCATGCAGTCATTTTAACAAGAGTGCCAGTGATTTGCTCATTTCCTATGCCTATTTCAGAAGCTGAACGTTGCTAGCTGTGGGCTCTCTCCTAGTCAAGGTAGGACTGCAGGGTGCCGCGGCGGCGGATGTCGCACGTCCAGCAGTGGAAGCCGCCTCCCAGAGAGTTGGCGTGGCGAATGTTCACTTTGATTGTAGAAATGCCTGCAGGAAACACGCAAGGCACACTTTAAAATTGGTTTGAATGTTCACTTTGATTGTAGAAATGCCTGCAGGAAACACGCAAGGCACACTTTAAAATTGGGTTATCGGCTTCACGTGGCAAGCTCTGATCAGAACGTTGGGTGATGCTCCATCAGATCACATGGCTAGATGTAAATGTGGAAGGTATTTGCTACTGGTTTGTTAGGAATTTGTTTTCCCAGATTCTAGGCAGAGAACAAACTAGGAACACAGCTGGCTTGTCTGTTCTGGTGATACCCTCAGGATTACACAGGGCCTGCAGCACAGTCAGTGTCTGATGTGTTATAATGTGCCAGTACTAAAAAGATAAATTTAAGTTTTGCAGTATGTGAAGAATTGGCTGAAATTCTGCTACAATATATGATCAGGACACATTTTCATCAATATGTGCAAGCATTTGTGATTCAGACACTGAATGTTCTCTTTTAAGTGCTTCTCAAGAAAAGAAGTATCCAAGGTAGATAGCTCTGACTCCCTTTTTCTCTGAAAGGGAAAAGAGGCTCTTACTACCCAGGTTAAGCTTCCTACTTGTTCTTTTCAGCTCTGAGGGATGTTTCAGCTGTGGCTCAGCTAATAGAAAGTCCCAACAGAAGGATCAGAAAATTTCTCTGCTACAGAGTTTGCCTTTTTTGCTTCTCAGCACTTTCAGGAGCTCAGGAGCAGCTCAGTAGAATCTGCCTCCCAGGTCAGCAATACTTTTGCTCCCAGTAGACCCATCTCAGTCCTTCAAACTTTCTGACTACCAGAGCAGTCAGAACTTTGAACTGTCAGAATATTTAGAACTTACATAGACTGTGAAGTTCAAGGGTGAAAGATAAGTCATTATTAGCATTAATAGCCTCATTCTTTAAGTACTTTCAAGTATTTTTAAATCCTCAACCCTTTGCTCATGCAATAAAACAACCTAAGACTGAGCAGCTGTGCATAATAAGACTTCCATATTTTATGTTCAAATACAGTTCTCCTGTCACTGCATATCTGAAGGAATTCCATGCTATCATGAAGTTACATCTCACAGGACTGAGATTCTCCTTAAATGAGCAGAAATACCTGGGTTAATAAATCTCAATTTGACATTTAAAGTACAATGAGTTTGCAACTAGAAAAATCTGAAAGAATTTTGGCAGTGATGGATTCCCAGCTCTATATCATTCAGCAATAGGTGCACTCAACCTCTGCAAGACAGATGTTGACCTCACACTGGACTGTTTACATTTAAAAAGCTCATTCAAAGAAATCCTAGCAATAACTTTAGTTCTTACTCATACCTTTATGTGCTGCAAGCTGCAGGGGGAAAAAGAAGACCATATTTCTACGACTGCAGTATTCAGGAGAAAAATCACTGAATTGTTCTTACTTGCTAATCCAGCTGTTTGAGTACTTTTTCCAGTGCTGTCTGCTTTGAGTGAAACCTCCATTTGCCCTGGCTGGTAGCACAATAATTTTCTTGTTAGTGTATGTAGAAGTGTGTTAGGACATACCCAGATTTTCAAACATCTTCTGAATCGATGTCTCATTGGCGTCCACCATCACACGTTTCTCATCCAGCATTAGGACATTCATGGAGAGCCACTTAGAAGACATCCACAGAGGGTGATCTAAAACAGGAGAATAAACCTTGTACCAGTGCTACTCCTTACTAATACCCTTAAGAGTACTCTTGGAATCCTTGGGAAAGGAAAGGTGACTGTACCATCTGGGATGAGTGGCACTGGAGGTTGAATCACAGTCCAGCCAGCTTTCTTGAAGAGCTCAATCTGGAAGAGCAATTTAAATATATTCTCAAGAGGGTTCTTAGAGTATCATATTGTGTATCCTCCAAGCTATGCCAGATTTTCCCAGAGTACTCCAATATGCAGGACATCCCCTGCCCTCAGTTCACTATTCTGGCCCTCATTCAAGCTTCATCTACAAACCCAGCTTTCATACAAGCATTTTTAAAAGTCTTTTTAGATTTTGCATACCAATAGCATTTATTTCTACTGGTTTTTTATATGCTAGATATGTTAAAGACAAAAGATAGCATTTACAGTTTGGAGCTTGTTAAGTGGAAACATTGGTCATATTCAAACATATTCAACTTTTTTTTTGGTGTTATTTCTTCCCATATGATTATAAAAGCCATTAATATGAGTTACACTGCTGTTTCTAAAAACAAACCCATCAAAAATAACACAAAATTACCTTTCCTTCACACTTTATAAGAAAAATAATTACGCAGTTCATTTAACAAAGAGAACAATGTAAGGGCGTCCCAAGGAACAATTTATGTCTCCAAGATTTACACAATTAAGTTAAAATTAAGAGAAGGATAATTTGGCCAAGGAGAACACTTTTCATCTTCACTGTCAGAATAGTTGGCAGAGTATTGGCGAGTGCTCCCGCGTTACCACGAGGTGGAGCCCCAGTCCCGAACCCTCAATAACCAGCCCGGCCTGCCAGGATTTTAGAGAAAAGCTCCTTTTCATCAGCACCATTCAAGAAAAAACCCCTTTCATCGGCACCATTCACACACCCCCACCGCTCCCCGGTCACCCAGAACGGCCAAACCAGTTTCTGTGAAAGCAAGCTGCATTTATCTTTTCTATGGACACAGACAGCAGTTTTCCCTGAAAAAAGTCCCAGAACATGGGTTTAATACAAGGAGACCAAGAAGAACATCCTGTTGCAAGTGACACTATGAAAAACTGTGGAAGGGAAAAGGGGAGGAAAAAATAAGATTGTTTTTAAAATTATATTCTCAGAATGGATGCTGAAGAGGCGGCAATTCAGTGAGATCGCTGGCATTGAAAGCACTTGCTGAGAAGAGGCCAATGCTGCTTTCAGGAGCTCTGTACAGGCTCCACAGTGGCAGCACCCAGCTCTGTGTCTGACTCAGGTCAGCTCAGCCATTCCCTGTGCTTGAACAGCTTCTGAAACCACAGGGATCCTCAAAAATCCTCAAGCACTGCAAGGCAGTGACACAACTGTAACAGAGATGAGCTCTCTCTCTGGAAAGTTTTCTGATCTCATTGTGCTGCTCAGCAATATCAGCTTTTTCTCAGTGTAGTAGCAGGTTTTATACATCTCTCCTCTTCCCTACCCTTCAGAAGGTATTCAGAGCTGAATGCCTGAGCAACTACCAGCTTCCTGCCATCGGTTCAATTAATAGAAAATAGAAAATAGAAAATAAAAGGGAGATTTCTCATCTGAGCAGCAGAAGCCCTTCAATTTCTCTTAGGATACAATTAAAATATTTAAGCAGTGGAAGTGTTCAGAGAAATAGTATATCCCAGGTGCTTGCTTTGATACACCATTAAAAATTAGATTACTTCCATCATTTTTAACCGTGGGAGCAGCACCCAGTGGAATGTGTGGATCAGTAATTAGCCAACAGGGAATGAACCCAGTTGAGGGGTTTTAAACACACAACATTTTCCCCTCCTTGTACACTCACCTGATGGCAGGGACGGTCTGGGTTAGAGAGCACAAGACCAGGCCCAATGATGTTAAAAGTGGCATCAATGTGCATAGGGTTGGGATCCTTAAAGGATATTATGTGCACTCTGTAGTCTGGTGCAAGGTGTCTCCTCATCCATTCAATACCCATGTAGTTTGTAACCTGAAAAACAGGACAAATTAAGCCTTACTAGGCTAGAATATAAACTGCATCCAAGTTTACTTTGTCCAAGGTTTTATTTAATTAAATATTTAAAGCAAATTTAATAGAGAATTTTGTGCCTTCAGCTAACCCCTTACCTGGAAGGCAGTCTTATCCTGTAGATCAAACATCCTATGAAGAGCAATTTCTTTTGCCAACTTTCTTACTTTAGCACTGCTCAGGAATTTTAAAAGACAAAGCACCAGTCTCTAAGAGAGATACCAAAACTGTTGAAAGAAATCTTTGTTTACCTGGCTCCTTTGTACAAAGATATCTCTTCCAGCTCTAATGAAGTCAGCAGCATCAAAGCATGGCTCAAATTCAGTAGTTACAAATTTTCCCTGAGCAGCCAGTTTATGCCTGTCTTCAACAGAGTGGATTGGATAATTCTAGTTGTAGAGAAGAGAACAAGTTATTGTTGGTTGGAGATGTTAAAAGAAAGTTCTCAAATAATTTGCTAGTGGGGAATAATTTGAAATTAGGAAAATGTGTTAATATTGATAGCTAGTGTGTTCCTTGGAGGTGGTTTTGGTTACTTCTTATTAGAATAGAAAAGAAAATCTAAATGTGGACGTAAAAGTGAAAGGCTTTAAGCACATTCAAGAATAGGTCATGAGATAAGAGACAAGAGTTATATCAAGAAATTAATTGGTCTTCAGAACCAGATCAAAAGTATTCATTACCAGTGGAGTTTAATACCAGTCCAACAAATCACTGCACACTGACAGAAATACTGGACTGGAAGCTATTTCTAATAGATGTGGACTCCTTACTTTTCCGCATTTTGGAATGGAGAAGAACTTTAAGCTAGAAGATGGATCTATATTATTACAAATAATTTGAAAATTAAACAAGGCAATTCAGAACAAGTGAGATGTAAAAATCCAGCACAAATGAAAATACCACATAAATAATTACAGGCTCTACAAGTTTTCTGATACTGAAGGTGACTCTATGGTAATTTTGTCAAACAAACTCTCCTTTATATCATTGATGACACTGTTCCTAGAAAGTTGCAATCATTTCACAGTTAGTTCACTGCATTTGTTGCAAATGCTGTCACCAAGGTTCTCATGCATTTAGGGGCTTATAGAAAACTACCAAAATTGTCCAAGTCAAAATTATTAGGAAAAACTTTAAAAACTATTCACTAAAATATTTGGAAGGTAAATACAGTTTAAATCCTTCACTACTTATTTTATGTAACTTTCAAAATACCAATCATCATGCAAAATAAAGATTATGAGTTGGGTTTTTTACTGTGACAAAATATATATTACTTTCCACTTTCCCAATGCACCCAGGACATATGGACATTCTCAGGGAATTCTCTTTATTCTTGAAAGTAATCTCTGTGATGTTTTTCTAGCATTCCTTCCTCTTTAGTAATGCTCAGTTACAGCCAGTAACCAAAACAATTCAAAGCAGAGGAATTTAATAGACACAACTTCCTGATCCTCGTTCTCTAACTGCACACACTGAGTTTCAGCTGGAAGGGCTGCAGCATGTTTGCATACAGTAGGAGAAAAACGAGTCTTCAGAGTTGTTTTGTGCCATTCCCCCTCACAGCTTTGTGAATCCTAAATGTCACATTGAAACTATCAACAAAATTCTGTATAATGAGAACTGAAGTTCTGAAGGAAAATTAGACCAGTACCTGATCATAGAGTTCATCTGCCATGGTGGGTTTGGGGGCAGTTGTCCACTTAGCACCACTGTTGAAATAATCTTTGATTAGTCGTCTGTAGGCCCTGTACTCAAAGAACCGAGCACGCCAGGCCATAGGTGCTTCAATAATTTCATTTCCCACCACTAGCAGGATGTCTCTTGGCATGGCACCGTACATACCTGAAAGGAAAGTGGCCATTAATGAGACAATTCTCAGCTCTTTCTGCTCAGGCACTTCTTCCTTTCTTTTTACCATTATTTCTATTCAAAATAATAGCAAAAATAATTCTAAGCAATGTGAGAAAGCCAGCACATAATGTCAGGTCCTTAAATCTTCAGTAATTTTTCAAAGTAATATTTTTCATTCAAAATACATGGAACTTTTGCTACAAAGCCCCACTCATAACAGATTCACAGCTAGATGAAAGCCATCCACCATCAAGCCTCCACTTCATAATTTGGCTAATGAAAATTAACTAGACCAAGGCTTATGCATTACCCAGATGACTTTAAAAAGTGATGATGGGCAGCAAATCTACCAAGTGAACAGCATTTCTTTATATACTATCCTTTTAAAATAGCACAGAGGAGGAATTTGATGGAACACAGCACTAGTGCAGAAAGCAGTCCCATTAGACTTTTCCTTAACATTATCTGTTCCTCAATGAATTTGAATTCCACTAGAAAAAATTAAAAATATATTTTACATGAAAGAAGCCTGAGGACTAGACTTGATGCAAAGCTGGGAGAGCCGGTGTGCTCTCACTGCAGATAACCACAGGTGGAGGAATGTGTGTAGGTAAAGGGACATTCACATTTCCCTGTCACTAGTGAGGAACTTCCTGGTAAAGCGTTGCCTCCAACTGTTTTGTTTTCCATAGTTTAAGATGGATCCAACTCCAGGATCCATCAAGAGCTATCAAGAGGGTCAGAGGGGCTTTGAGCACTGGGCTTTCATGGAGGGGACAAAGCAGAAACATTCTACAGCTACTTTGAGGGCCATGACAGATTAGCACTTCTTGGCAGTGGCAGTGACAACACAGAGAGGGAACCTGGCAAGAGGTGCTGGTGTGGGAAGTTCAGGCTGGGTGTCAGGCAAAGGTCTTCCACCAGGAAATTCACCCAGCACTGAAACCAGTCACCAAATCAGGTGGCAAATCTCCATCCCTGGAGATCTTCCAAGTCAGCTACAGAAAACAGTCACTGACCTCACTTAATGCTGGTGATAACCCTAGCTGGAAAGTAGGCTAGATGACATCCAAAATACCTCAGACAAGAGTTAAACAGAAAAGACCTTCAATAATGGAAAAACATTTACCTGTAGACTCAAAATCAGGTGTTTTATACTTCACAGACCAGTCAATTGGATCAGGCCTCTTGACAATAACACCTTCTCCCTTCAAAATATTGCACATCTCTTCAATTTCAGCAATAGCTTTTTTTAAATGGTCTTTGGGGAAACCCTGGCCTCCAAATTTCTGGTAAAATCCCCAATATTTTTCATACGTGTTTGCCTAGAACAAAAGGACATGAAGTGACAAAGAATAAGCACCAGTTATTTTGGAGTGAAATAGACACATAAGATGCAATTGTTAAAGTTTCTTGTTCTTGATCCTGATATGTTGGAGTGTGCATTTTATCTGTTCCTGCAATATTTTGACTACATTACACTTCAGTGAGTATTGAGTGGCCAGTGTTGCCAAGTGGCCATTTGGTCCCTATTACAGAGCAGTTTTGCAAACACACCAAATATGGCAAACACTGTAGACTCTGCTATTTAATAAGGCTATCAGACATGGTTTTTAATTAAAACAACCTTGAGCTCATCTGCAAAATGTACACATCTGTAGTCACCTTCTTACCACCTCACAATGGTGACACCAGAAATTCTAAAGCTATCCCAAGTACAGGGAACATGCTTTATTTGCCAGAAGGGGCCATACTCCAGGTGCAGCAGCCGTCTAGAAAAGGCAAAAGATCCTAAATTCACCAGCCAGGGTTGGATTAAAGCATGTTTAACATTTACAGACCTAAATCCTCTGCTGAAATGCTGTGATAGCCTTCTTAAATTAAAAACAAAATCAAAATAACGTCCCAGTTCTCACGGGTAAGTAAAACTAGACATATAATCAAAACAAATGATGCTGCTTCAGTTTGATGTGTCTGATGTTCCTCTGTCATATCAGAGTTAGCTGAGATGCAAGTGCACATGGAGCCCTTCTGGAATGACAGCGAGCTGGAGGGACAGCAAGGGGACGCAGAAGAACCTGCCCTTCCAAACATGAGCTGTCTCCTGACACTGCAGTCCTGACCACCTCCTAGAACACAATGCTCCCCAAAATCAGAGTGATGGTGCTCCTTTGTGCTAGCACTGCCCCTGAGCAGGCAAGGCCATCCATCTCAAGGCATCCCTGATCCCCTTAAACAACCCAGGCTGTTCCCTCTGCTGCTTCTGGAGATTTGCCTCATGCTATAGAGGTAAGAGAGAAGAAAGAAAGTTCAGCCTTAGCATTTACTCAGAGAGCCTCAGCATGGCCATCCTGCTCCTCCAGTACTGAAGCTTCTTCCCATCCTTCCTGAGGGAATTTGTTCTTTTTCTGTGAGTGAGGGCTTGGGTAATTTGAGCACCTCAAGCTTGCCAGCTGGTCAGAAGTCACATGCAGATCACATGAAGTGCTCAGCATTCCTATGGAGACATGTTCTGCTAATGAGATAAATTCTTCCTGTGGATTGAAGCTGGTTATTTTCAGAGCCAGCCATGGTGTATGTGAATATCATCAATCCCTAAGAGGTGCAGCTCCTCTCTGCTTTTTTCAGACCTGAGGAACCACATTTGTGTTGCACTAATGGATGGTGTAATCTTAAAGTTAGAACAGAATAAAGGTTAGCACTGTAACACTGCTCATATTCCCTGCCTTCCAAATAACTGGGAAAAGGGTAAATGGCTGGGACATGTATTTCACAGCAAATCAGGGTTGACATTTCAGGCCCCTTTGGCCATAGACATACAAGTCAGTTCAGAATGTTCAAAAATGGCCATGGATAGGATGCAGAAAAGACAACATTTAAAACAAACTGTTTCTTTTCAGAAATAGAATTTTAGGAAAGATTGTCCTTAAGAAACAGCATGATTGTTCCCTATCGTTGCTATTTACTTTAAACATTTGTCATGGAAAATAATTAACATTATCAAGATATACCATTAACCTAGTAAAGACAGTTAATAAATTTAGGATATTAAAACTTAAATTCAGATAAAAATTCTTATTGCCTTATTCAGTAGTAAACACATGTATACACTCTCATCTTCTTATTCAAGGTATAAGGATCTGTGTTAATAATATTCGTCACCCAAAATGCATTATTATTCACAAAATGTACTGAAAAGCATTGCAGAATACAAAGCTATAAAGTTCAACTGCTTGATTCAACTGCTTCAGAATACATCTCAGTTGTGGGATTTTTCATTGCAGTGCTGATTTAAACAGGACATCTTCCTATTTAATGTTAAGATTTTTCAAGTTTTCAAATGTTGTATTTACCTATTTATCTACATAGCCTGTTTCAAGCTCTGAAAAGGATATACAATAAAGTGTCAGCTCATTAATATTCATCAGAGGTGCAGGGCTCCTTATTCAATTCCTTCCTTCCTTCTTCTTATGCCAAGCACATCATTCCCACATCACAGAAAAAACACTTGAATATACCAAACCCTTGTCTCAAAGCAGAAAAGAGTGCTGAATGCAGCCATACTTGCTGCATTTAAATATTTAGCAAATAAACACACATACAGTCTTAAAACACAATCTCAATACAAGTATTTACCACACTGCTATAATTTGAGATACGTTTTTTGAAGTGTCTCAGGTCCAAAGCTTTGAATTTTCCTTATAAATTAGAATTCATCTGTTTTAAACTGCATTTTTCATAAGCAGTGCCCCTCATGCACTCAGCAGACAGCCCATGATACCATCAGCTCTGGTTTTGCTGCTCACAGGGGCAGGAGCAGGACACACCTCACCTCTTGGCCACATGGAGATCTAAACAATCATGTATCTATTAATTAATAATAATAATAATGTCAAGGTAGGACTGGAATACTGCTTGGATTATTCAGCAACACCCTCCCAGTGTTATTGTTGCAGTTTCTACAGCAATATTTAAGACAAAAGCAGAGAAAATTAGAGAAAACCACATCTCAAATTGGCTCTGTTTCCATTACTTGTTGTGGACTTGGCAATTGACATAAAGCAAATTTAAACCTTGCTTTAACTCTAAGTCATAGGTATTTGAATTGCAGAGGTAATCCTATCCTTTGGCATTCCTCACTGAGCTTTTGCTATCACATGTTAAAGAAAGTGAAGTTCTGACCTATTGTGACCAGTTATGGCTTTATAGCAGCAAAACCTGTATAGCATGTGGCACTTCAGCAAGTTAGACACTTGAAATATTTTTTCTGGTGCTAAAGCAAGCCCTTGACCACTGCTTAGAAACTGAATTTTGCCTCATTTAATATCACAATGTAAAATGTTAGACATTTTTTTCCTTACTCTTTCTGTACATTCATTATGTTAGTCCTACATAAATGCACTTGTATATTAGAAATGCTAACCCTCATTCATCTCCTTCTCTGAACCTGCTAGGATATCTATGGAGTCTGAAAAACATAACACAGATTATAATATATACATATATATATATAGGGTTAAGGGAAGAGAAGTCTTCTATACAAGTAGATCCCAAACTTTCCCTAAACAACCACTTGCAGCACTTTAAACTTATTTTTAGTATCTTTGTTTGCCATTCTTTCAATGTCAGATAAAAATTCTTTTTTTTTTTTTTTAACTGAGTCAACTTTGTCAGGTTATCCTTTAAATTTTCACTTGGGTAGAAGCCATGTGCCAGCTCATTTTGCTGTGATAGCCATGGATTACCTTCTGCCCTGCAGGCAGTGCTGCACTGTAACAATGAGATTCCAAAACATGCCCACAAATGCAGGTAACACACACACTCGGCAACTTTAAAGTCCAAGTATAGAACACAAAAATCTGGAGCAAGCCCATTATTTCAGTATTACTGTTTTAAATGCAAGATTCCAGAGAACAAAGAATCATGGATTTATTTAGGTATTTAGGTTGCTGATGCAGTTTTAGGCACAGAAAAGTCCTGAAAGAATAGTGGACTGTGTATTTCCACAAATTATTTACTGTAGCACACAGGAGTTTCAGTAAACTACTTCAGAGCTGTCTGACACAATAGCCCTGTTGGTCTACAGCTACAGAACTCAGTCTTACTCAGACTATTGAGTAGAAAACAACGCTTTTTTTTCAATTGTAACCCTACTTAGCTTCAAGCCAAATTGAAATGTCATCAGTGTAACCGTCTCAGAAGTTTGTGTGCGTACTTTGGTAACATCAGGGCTATATCACACATATTAGAGGTTGTCTCTGCTTGTGACTTCTGTTAAAACAGGTAATTCAGTTGAAAGTCCAAAGAAAAAAGCACATCCCTCACCAACACGGCTATGCTGTAAAGTTTCACAAATGTAAAAAACTACCTTGAAAGAAGAACCCCCAAGAGTAAGCACCACACCTTAGGCATTGTAAAGCTTAAGTAAATTTTAGGTATAAATTCTAGGTATAAATTCTATAAATTTTCTATTTCAGGTTAGTTTTTGTTGTTTACCTTAACCTCCACAGAAAAAGGGGGGACACAAGCATTTTCAGCCCTTCCCACGATGACCTCTTCCAGCGGGTCCCATTCATTGTAGGAACAAACAAGGCAGTCCTTGGGCACAGGGCTGGCAGCCTTGTCGTCGGCAGCACAGGTGTTCTGCGAGGCCGCCGCTGCCTGGGTGCTCTGGAAAGTTCGCTGCACCCATCCTGTAAAGGCTCCTCGAAGCTTGAAATAAAAATAAGAACGAAAATTATGCTTCCCTTACAAAAGACAGAAAGCTCTGGCTCAGCCCACAAATGCCTTAACGCTACAATCCCACAGCAATGTATTTGGATTATTAACAGAAACACGGCTGGTTACAGCCATTCTAATTTATTCACAGCCTAGCAGATGCTTAAAGGAAATTCTGCCTTTAGATACGCTGAGTTGAGAAGGGTAAGGAGATCAGAACGCGGCGGACTGGGGTGGGAGGATGCTGGGCGAGCCTCAGCCTCCCGTCCCGGAGCATCCCCGGCCCCGGCTCCGCGCGGCACCGACCCTGGAGCCGATGTAATGCGCTGCCTCGGCGCCCCGGCTGCCCCCGCGCAGGCACCGCACTCGCAGCATCGCCGCTGGCCCGACACGACGGCACGGCACCGCCCGGCCCCGCTTTATGCGCGCCCTGCCCGGCACGGCACGGCACGGCACGGCCCGCCCCGAGCGGGGGCAGCGCCCGCAGAGCCGGGCGGGGCCGGATCGGCTGCCCCGCTCCCGGCCCGGCTCCCCCGGCTCTGCTCCCCCGCTCCCGGCCCGGCCCTCCCGGCTCTGCCCGGCTTGGCACGGCTCCCCCGCTCCCGGCCCGGCTCCCCCGGCTCGGCTCGGCTCGGCTCTCCCGGCTCGGCTCCCCCGCTCCCGGCCCGGAGCTGACCGACGGCTTCTCCCAACGCACCTGGATTTCTTTTCCACGCCGGGCTCTTCAGCAGCAGCCTGGCTTGGCGAAAGTCACGTTTTAAAAAATGTTTCTCTAAAATGTGTACTGAAGTGCATCGTATGGTTACTTCTAGTCATCAAGCGCACATATTCTTCATTAAGCCTGTAGTGGACAAATTCAATTTTAGCAAAAATTCCAATATTTCATAGGTTAAGAATTCAGATCTTTATACTACGACCTGAAGAGTTTTTGATTCACCCAAAAAATATTTGAATTCTTTAATTACTGAAGGGGTGTTTCAAGAATACCCCAAACAATTTCAAATTCTGGCTTCTCAAAATCCATATTGTGATATGATGAAAAGCCATCCTAAAATTAAAACCTAAACTGCTTAGCTCCTAGCAGACCAGTACATAGGTTTCCCTGCAAAAGCTCTCCATGGTAAAATCAACAAACTTATCTTCAAAAATGCCTCTACCTCAACAGAAACAGTCTTCAACAAGAAATGTGTTTGCAACCAGCTCTACTCATATTTTGTATATTCCACTTAGCCTATTCTACATTTGCTCTACTTTGCACATAAGTTCACTTTAAATAATTTCACTTTGCCGTGTAAAAAGCAGACATACCAAAAATCATTCTTATCCAAATTATTCTATTTAAAGTTGTAAAAAATCCGTGTCTTTCTTCCAACATGATTTTTGGTTCTGCCTTTATCATCCATGCAGTGCCTTGCTCAACATTCCTCCAGCCTATGCTCTGCTCTCCAGGGCTCCTACACTGGGGCTTGAACAGACACAACATTCAACATTATTTCTACATGCACAATTGCTGGTAGTGCTGGTGAACTCAGCACACATTTCTATAGCAGGAAAAGGTAAACATCACTAGTGGTTACATACATTAAAACATAAGCTATGGTCTTAGAACACATCAAATCAGGCACAGTTTTAAATGCCTTAGATACACAAGTAACTGTGTTTTATTCTGCTAGGTAATTATTCATTCAGCAGTTTGTCTTTTTGGCACAGGTAAACACTATACCTTCCCAGGACAAATAACACAGTACGAGCTCTCCATGAACTTACACAGTTCTCAGAGAAAAGTTAATTATTTTAATTGGCATAATACCAAGTATGCATCACCCTCTTTCATACAATTGCAGAATTTTCTCATAACTCATTCAGCTTGTTAGGACTCATTTGTAACATAATTACATCAAACACTATTCTTGTACCAAAAAGTACACCAGGATTATTTTTTCAAGTTTCAAAAAGAAATTCACTTGATATTTTTTAATTCCTAATTACCATTTTTTGTCACCTAATTTAAAATAAATTTTAAAAACAATACAAAAACCCCCATGAAGTTTGTGCTAGTTCTGCTCAAATTCTTGCTTTTTGATTCAGTTGCTTTTGCTAAGGTCACTCTACTCACATTGACCTAAAAAAGAAATTAATGATTGGCTTGTGGCTAAATCCAAAGGTCGTGCTTCCTTTTCTGTCCTTTTCAACTTATCAGCTACTTTTGGACCTTTGAGTCATTCTTTATCAACTCAGTTTACATAGTTTTTCTGACTCTGCACAGCACTTCTTTCCCCACTTACTAGATAGGTCTGATGCTTTGTAGAGCCCTCACCATCACTGCAACAAGATTTTGCTGAATGCTCTAACATTTTTAAAATTTTTTTCTGGGTTGCATTTGTTCCTCTCAGAATTATTTTTAGTGGAAACACTCTTTCCCCTGTCTCATAGGTCTCTCTTCCTTTTTTAGGGGTAGCTCCTCATGGACACAATCCAATCTTCGCCTAAGTAAAATCAAAGCAGATTTTTTTTTTTTCCTTTTCCTAACTGGCACATTTGCAGTCTGACCATGAAGCCTTGACTTGTGGTAAATAGCATTTCCCTCCCAGCCTTTCTGACCCCCAGACTGCCCTAACCATCCACAGTGCACTCTAGAGCTGTCACTACACTTCTGTCCTCGCTTGACCATCTTCTGGATCACTGGGAAAAAAAACCCTTATTTGTCTCCTTAAGCAGTTACTTATTGTTTCATTGCTTACATCTTTTTATTCCTTAACATCAAATACAGGCATCATCAGTTTGCATTTGTGGCGTGTGAGTGCCATTCCTTACAGTTCCCCCTGGCATCAAAACCAGAGTCCTCTTGTTTTTTGTATGGTAGGCAGCTCTTTATTCCTCTGCTTCTACAACAAGGACTTGATCTAGCAGTGTATATTTAAATAGAGACATAAATCAAGGAGCAAAACACCAGTAATGATTATTCAAATTTAGAGAAAGCCAAGTTCATTCATTCAAATATAAGATATTAATCTGAACATGTGGTTGTCTGAGCAGACAGGGAGCTTTTCATATCAAAAATCTTTTTATAAAGATCACATGGTTAGTTTTATTACACAAAATTGCTGGAATTATTGTAACACCTTGAAAGCTCACCTCGCTAACCAAAAGCTTGCCAATTATTTTTAAATTATGTGCTGATCTAACAAAGATACTTCCTTCCTCTGCAAGCCTCACCTTTGTATGGAATTTTAACTTGAAACAGAAGAAAAAGCTTCACATTTCTATTGCTGAGATTTGGCCTATGAATATTAATTGGCAAGTTGTGGTTTTTAAAGGGGCTCTCTGCATGCTTTTTAATAGTCTATCCATCATTTTTAAATGACATAAGGTGCCTTGAATGGCTTACGTAAAACCACCTCGTTCTGACAACTAAGTAATGCATTTAAAACAGAGTAGGTCCAGCTACTGAAAAGCAACATTCTGGCCCAACAGCATGAGAGAATAAGGTACAGAGTAGTAAAATTCAAGTTTAAAACTACAGAACTAGAAAAAGCAGCAGGAGACACAGCAGAGAGAAGTCACCCTTGGCAATGAAACCAGAGTTACTGCAGTTCAAAGTATAAACTCATCGATTTTTTAGGACAATGTCTTGTCTTACCCTCACCTACCTTATCTCTAACACATCTCTATTAGAGAAACAGAAGTCTCAATGGATTTTATTACTGCTTGGATATGAATTTCCATCTGCCCAGCAATTGAGGTCCTAAATTGTTATTTTGATTTGTAGTGTGGTACAGCAACACATGTGACTTGGGAGATATGATATTAAAGGTTAAGGAACAGCTTACCCTTTCTTACCAGGAAATATTAATTTCTGCTATATTACTGATTTTTAAAAAATTGCTAAATCTAGTGTCAGCTGGCTTAACATTTACATCTACTGAACAGTTTTTATGTTACTTACAGAAACTTAATCTGCTCAAAAATACAAACATAAGAGACTTCAGTTCCTTCCTTCTACTGCCTTGTCAAGGATATTGCTTGCTAAATTCCAACAGACTATCACCCCCAGGAAGAGAATTTGGCCAGCAAGTCTTATCTGTCAGCTATCAGAAACAACACAGAAGAGTCCAGTATGCTTCTTAGAAAGCAAGTTTCAAACTTCCTGAAGTTCAAAAGTCTGAACTGTTCCAAATGGAAAGAATAGATGCACCTCAAAACATTAAAATTACTTTCCCCCCTTCCTTTAAGCTTAAAATTCTTGTAAACTCTGAGCTCTAAAACCAGTAAAAATATTGTTGCACACAATTAAAACATTTTCTCTAATTTGAAATATCTCTAACTTGTGACTTTTTATAGAGCTAAACCAGTGTACTATTGTCAAGTACTTTAAAAGATATTTCTATTCTAATTTAATAATACAAATCTTGCTTTATCATTCTTTACACTCAAAAGATTAAATGTATCCAGCTAAACAAGCTACAGATATAAAATGGCAGGAAATTCTTTCTCCTTAATCCCAGCTTCACTAAACCCTATTTAACGTTTAAACTTCATAATAAAATCTACATAGCTTCTGCCTATTTATATTTTATAGTTATTGAAGGGTCCTGTAGTTTTTCACTAAATGCCAGTTCTGGATACTTCTTGGAAGATTTTCTGCTCCTCCTTGTCAGGACATCCTTCCTGTGTGACATACTAATGTCAAATTGTGCATCAGACTGGACACAACCTGCTACAATGCAGCTTTGAGTACAGAATGAAACACCCCTGTGAGCACAAGAGCTAAGATGAAACCGAGCTCCTATATTTTTGTACAATTCATATGGTAAATGCTAAATCAAAACCAAAACTATTTATTTCCTACATTCGCATTCACTGCAATCACAGATGAGAGTTTATAAGAAATCTCCATTATGTGGATATATTGGTATCTAGTAGCTCTGCCCATTTTTGCTAGGGCATTTAAGGGGTCTTTTTATCCCTATCCAGCTAGCTATTATCATGAAATTCATGGAAATCTAATACTATTGAGACCTATGACCCTTTCCCAAACGTGCCTGAAAGCAGCCAGCAGGTTCAAGTTGCAGGGAGGGAAGGAGAGAACAGACACATATAGATGCACATACAAACCCATGGCCATGTAACCTCCTGTTCTTGGAAGCAATGCCAAAACCTTCCTTGTCTCTGAGAAATCAAACCTCCTTTGGTGAAAGTAGATGACTTTAGTAGATGCTTTCTACAGAAAACTTAGGTAGCAATAGATCAAATTTTTGTAAGTCTGTTGGTGTGAGGCAATTCTTAGTGCATTTTTCTATTTTATGTAAGCAAACATTGTTCTTCCTACCTGTTAAAATTTCTTTAGAAATTAACTGCAAAATGCACTCAAAAACATATATAACACATTTCAACATATATAATTCAAAATAATATATCAATGTTAATATGCATTGCACTGAATTTCAAGCATGTCTGATAACTTAGGAAATAATTTAACTCCTTTTTTGGGATCCAAGTAGCTGGAATACTGAAAGGAAATAGAGGCATGCAGTTATGTAGCCCCACTCAAAGTAAGGCTCAGTAACTGAGCCAAGGAGACAGAACAGGTAGGAGAGGTGCATAAACATGAGGGGCAGGACATCAGCCAGTGAGGAGATAAAAGTTACAATGAAATAGAAAACACAAAGACAGAGCCATGGTGAGATAATTGTTAGACAAAATTTTTGGCTTAAAAGTAGTAAAAAACCAGTTTGGGACTTTGAGCAAATAAAATAGTCCTTGTTGACTGAATCCACCTGATTTCAGGAAGATAAGAGTTTCCACTGTCCTTCTGGCCAATCATAAACTATGTTACATCAAAGAAATGACTGACTTAATAATTAATTTCTTCTCCTCCCTGAGTTTGCAGAAATCTACATTCTGATTAGCTGCACTGTATGTGCATGCAAAGATGAGTTTCAGCATACATATAAATACCTGTTTTAATTTTGGATGTCATGTTTCTATTATAGAAAGGTGACAGAGCTGAATGAAGTTCTATGAAGGCAAAGAATTTGGTGGCCATAATGCCTGACATTTTACACTCTGTCATTTCCAGAGGCAATGCAGTGCTGACTACTGAAAAATGCTGGAGGTTCATGCAGCAAGAAGCACATCACTTGGTGGGATAGATTTCCTTCAGCCCAGCACTTCCATGCATACAGTAACACGATCTGCCAACGTTTTTTATGGTCAGTACTGTGACAATACTTTCTCTCAGGGCTGCCAAGTGAACTTCATGGCTCCAGGACATTTGAAATTTCTTTAATCTCTAATTTATGGTAGTGCAGTGCAGCCTGTTATACGTAAGCATTTAAAATTTGAAAACTGATTCACATCTTTCTTGAAGAATATTTATAGAAATTGTTCATATAGCTTTGCTGTGCCCCTGAAATAACAACTGCATTCAGTTTTCTGCTCACTCACACTAGTTAGAATTGCAGCCATATCATATTATACAAATTCTGGCTCCTTTAACCATTGTGTGAGTGGCAGCTGTAAGCAAGCTGCTCTCATAATTTGAAGGGGTTTGTTCATGTGAAAGAGGCTGAAGAACCCTTGCACTAAACCTGATGGCAGAGCTTGTCTATTCACTTTGCTGCTGCCCAGGCAATGAGGCTGTGAGAGCAAAGCCTCTTCCTCCTCCCCTCTTTCTAGGAAATCACAGCTCTTTGATAAGCACACCCTGTCATTTGATGCTGCTGTTGGCAGCAGCTGGGAACATTGCTCATACTGCACTGCCTTTGAAAAGTTTGCTGAGTATAATCTTGCCTTGATGGTAGGATAGCCACAAATTATGCATATATATTTGATTTGAGTGTCTCCTTCAGAGGATTTAATAAATTCATGGAGAGTTTTATGCTGAATCTGAGTCAAGCTTAAGTAAGTGATTAAAAAAAACCAACACTGGATTTGGACACGTGGATGTCAATTACTCATCCATCATAAAAGAAGAAAAAATGGCAAAGTCAAAATTTGGTGGAAATTAATGCTTTAAAATTCTCAGCTAAGCTTTCTGCTTAATCCTTACCCTTTCATGTCCCCATGGTCACTCCAGTTCTTGACAGGGAATTTCTCAGCAGCCAAGAGAGCAAAGAGCTTGCTGTGACTGGGGTGCCTGTACTAACCCAGCTGACTGAGCTCTGAGCTAACTCTGCTGCTGTAGGTCTGGAATGAGCTTCACTGTGTGTCTGTGAGGAACCAACAGAATTCAAAATCTGCTCATGGGATGGAAGCATTTTCTGAACTTCATGAAAGAGAATTGAGAAAGGCTCTTTTGCGAGGTTCTCTACAAGGAGAGGAGATAATTCCTGAGCTTTGACAGCTCCCTCCTCTGATCCTGGAGAGCACATCTGTTCTGATGAATCCAAACCATGTCTATCCAAGAAAGATGAGGATGGGCTCAGTGCCAAGAATTTAGTTACCATCCAGCACCAGGAATCTCTCACATGTCACTGCAGAATAGTAAAATTTTATTCCTAGAATTTCATAGCGGTTGCTTCTAACACCTCTGCAACAGAAAGATGAGTCTCACTGTGACTCAGCTTCACCTAGAATTTCTTTAGCCAGTCATAAAAGAGCAGAGAGCTGAATCTAAGCTCTCCACTCAATCTAAAGTAGTTGAAGAATTTTAGCTTCAATAGCCTAGAAACCACCACAGTATCAAAGATTCCATCCTCTGAGCAGTGGGCTAAATAACAGGTGATGATATGGAGTAGCTGAGATCCATAGTCAGTAAATGCATACACAGTAATAGCATTGCCATTTTGTGCTACCCTAGTCACACACCTCCCATCTCTCTGGAGTGTAGCAGATTACCTGTCTGTCTCCACTTTTAGCACACAAATCTGGACTGTCTATATGACTTTGTCTAATGAGTCATGACTTGTTTATTCCCAGCCATGTTACACCATTTTATGTCATTAACATAAAGGAACATAAAAGAGCTTGTAACAGAGTGCAGCACAGTAAAGGCATCCTGTAACATCTAAATTTCTAGATTTTAGGAGGAACCTGGGTAATCCACTAGACAAGGCTTCCTTGGAAATTCTGCTCACAGGAGTGGCTCACTCCTTTAGAAGGAGACTTTTTTGAGGTTGGTGATTGCAAAGTATTCCAGTGATGTCAAATCAGCTGCAACTGGACCAGCAAGTCAACTCCCCTGACTGACCTCCTAGAAATCCTGATGCATTACAGATTTGTGAGCATCATTCTCTGAAGTGGGGAAAGATATGGAAAAATACCAATAAACTGCTGATGTAAGCACAGTTTCAGTAGTGCCAGAGCATGTATGTACTGACCTTCATCTCCTGAACCTCTGCCAGGCACCAAGGGGGAAAATGGAATGGCTTGAACTCTGCTGTGAGTGCATTCATTGATTTATCCCTGCACAGACTGCAAACCTGCTTCTTACATTTACAAAAATTACTTTGGTTAATAGATACTTTACACTCCTTCCCAAGTGGGCAGGGAACAGAAAAAGAATTTGAGATGTAGACATGTAGGAAAGGGAGATTAAGCTTATTGTTTCCTTATTCCTTCCTTTGTATTAATCCTAGTATTGGTACTAATATGATTCCTCAATAAGCCAGTTCTACTCAGTGATTCAACTCACCCTAAAAATACAGGTTTTTACTGCCTTAGTGAGCTGAATCCATCACAAAACTGTCAGAAGGGCATCAGAGCTGGAGCAAGGGAGGCAGTGGAACTAGAAGGTCACATAAGGAGGACAGGGAAACAAAATGACCCCTTTTGGCAGCACCAATTAATTAGATCAGGTCAGCCTGTCTCATCTGATTGAAACCTTAGAGAAAAACTGTGGTAAATCTGCAAATAAACCTTTAGTAGAAACTGTAGTAGCTATTAATTTAAAAGGTGTCAGAAGGACATTTGAAACTGAAAAATGAAGCTTGAAGGCTTCAATTTAGCACTTCTGAAAAATACCCAGCTGGGATTTTCCATGGGAATGGTCAGGTGAAACAAACAAAGAAAGAACAAACCCAGCTGACCTGTTACACAGGTTCACTGAAGCCACCAGTCTGAATCCCATCTCTGCCATTCATCAGCAATTAGGAAAGTGTTGCTTTGTGCTGTGATTATTGTCCCTTGAGCTGGCTGGAATGGTGCGCCCTGATTTGAGCAGTGAAGGCTCCTATTACACCATAACAAAACAGAAAGAAGAGGCTCTCTGCACAGAAAATGCTGCAGCCTGGAGCATCCCATGTCAGCCAGCATGAGGAGTGCTGGGCTTTCCCATACTCTCTTTCTAAATACCTTTCTCTTAATTAACTGTACATTGAGCCTGAATCCAAATTTAACACAAACTTCCAGTTACTTGTTGCCCTCTGGTGACATCTCGTGGATCACAGCAAGATGTCTTTGCCTTTTGGCAAAACCTGCCAAAAGCCTTGAGCTGAAAACCTTTGTGAGAAACATGTAGCTGGAGAACAGTGGAAAATGTTTATGTCAAGGAATAGCTTAGAAAAACATTGCACATATTGTGCAAAAGCTGGTAAGCAAACCAAGTATTTATGTGTGAAGATTTACAAGTCTTAAAACTAATTAGCCCTGAATAATAAGGCAGATAATGGTCCTTCAAAATGTCACATTCACAATCAATAAACCCGAGGGTTTCAGCTCTCCAGGCTGGTGATTACAACTCCCTACTGAAGTCACAGAACTAATGCTACATCCCATCTTAGAAAGTCAGAGATGTTACTGAAGAAGAAAAGGTTACACACAAAAACTTCTTCAGAAAGCCCATTGAAGGACCATAGCACAAAACTGCTACACACACTGAGCAGGAAGCTGGAATTAGTTATGGAAGTTCAGCAATGCTTTGGGAATACTGTCTGTGACCCTAGCTAACAGGGCCTACTAATTTCTCCTATTTTTCCCAGGCAATTGCCATCACATATGAAGCTTCAAAAATGTTCTGTAGTGTTTACAGCTGTGCAGCAACTTCTAAAAAATTCCTGTGGCACCAGCTTGAAACAGAAGAAATGTAAAACCCCTCTAATTTATCAAAAATGCTAATGTCTAGTGATAGTCCAAATTTATCCTAGACATAAAGCAGTTGATTTTCTCAGGCTGGCTCCTGGGAGCAGTGTGGGAGCAGGGGAGGCAGCCCTGGCTGGGCCACCCAAATCCCCAGGTTCAGGTTCCAGCTGCAGGGAGCTCTGAGCAGCTCTGAAGCGCAGGGATCTGCTCCCTCCCACCCTGCTCACACACCCAGGGCTGGGGCTGCACCAGAGCTGGCCACAGCTCACCAACAGCAAAGGGAATTTATCCTGCAGGGGAAAGAAAATCTGCAGTGGAAAAGTTTCCTGGCAGATCAATGACCTGAATCTGCTCACCTTGTGCTGGAAGGTATCAGATTTGACATAAGAAGGCAGTAGAAGGCTGAACAAGAGAGAAGGAATTTGTCCCCTTAGTGGCATATAGCAAGATATAAAATGAAAAATAATTATTTTTTAAGAAAGGAAAAGCCATCCTTATCCACAGTAATGGCTGTTTAGAACCAAGAAGGACAGAGCTCTGGCCATTAGGTCCAGTCAGAAGGGTGAAATTCCTGCAGTTTGCTTCAAGATTGTCTGAGTAACTAAGGAAATAACTATGCTGAACTCAATAATACAGTTTTTTATGTCATTAAAGTAACTTATCTCTATGATAAAATATGGATTTCAAAGTTTATTGAAGGGTTATTTATCTCAGTGAAAGTTTATTGGGGGTTATTTACCTCTAGGTTGCCAGGTCATTAGATATTTGCATAGGCTACGCAGTGTGCCACAGGCATCATTAAACAACTTTTCTTGTTGTTTGCTAACTAAATAACAGGGAACATTTGTTACATTTTGCTGAAAATCTAACCATAAAGGAAAGGGGCAAACCCAACAAAAACCTTTCCTAATGAGGTCTGTAATCTCTCACTGCATACTAACATTAACTTTTTTCAAGGAAAACAAAGG
This sequence comes from Melospiza melodia melodia, assembly GCF_035770615.1. Lineage (NCBI taxonomy): Eukaryota > Metazoa > Chordata > Aves > Passeriformes > Passerellidae > Melospiza > Melospiza melodia. The sequence continues at coordinate 10,889,402 of NC_086208.1, read as the reverse complement.
AGCTTTTGGCTTGCATAGGGGAGCAATGGCAATCCATTAGCTGACATTCTGTTACACTGGATAGAGAAAACACTTACCTTATGTGAGCCCTTCAGCTTCTCACCAAAAAGGAGCAGTTCTCCAGAAACCTATGGACCTGTGGTTTGGGTAGTGTGAGTTTTGAGGGTTTTGTAACCAAAATATCCTAACCCAAGCCAGGTGATCCCAGGTCAAAGTGTTAATGTGAGTGGTTAAAGAGTGATGCACTTAAGCTATTGTTTGTATGGGGTAATTACTCATAAGTGCTTCATGGATGGTTTGGATCACTGCAATTATATCAGTTCCTCCTTCATTTCAAAAATATTTTTTGCATAAAATGAATGCCACAGCAGTAGAACTGCAGTTAGAATTTAGTAAGGAAAGAGGGATCAGTCAGTCTCTGTAGCACCTTATGATAACCATAAGCCAGGACAGAGCACCAGGTCCACAATCTCCTTGCAATTTATGCACATTATTTATCTTTGCTCAATGCTTCAGATTTCTTTCTTGAATCACTCCTTGAAACAGTGTTTTGCAATTCCAGCATTCCATGTTCATCTTTGACTTCTACCATCTACTGCATTGCCCTCTGCACTGTATTTCCTGAAAGCCATAGAGCCAACATACTTATTCTGCATAAATACACATTCTAGTCTGTTGCTGACAGAAAAGTCTTATCCTTTCAAGGAAGTACTCCAAGTTAAAAAGCCAATATATATTTTGAAAGATTCTTAGTGTCTAATAAAATACCATAAAATTACATAATAAAAGAAACAGGTGGAGGAAAGGACAGGAAGTGGGGAAAAAGCCTTTTCATAATTTTCTAAAATTCTATCACACTTTTGTTACTCACTAGCACATTAGATATGTTTATAAATTACAAGTGTCTGACTCAGGGCAGTACTTCCTATTGCTGAATATAAATTTAAACATCTAAGACTAGGCACAAAGGGACTGCCATCTTCACTGTGTGTTTATTGCTTTATTGTGTAAACAGAAAGATTTAATAGCACTATTAAAAGTGATATGGTTATTGATTTTTAGCAGAAATAATGTGTATAAGAGATTGTCTTAATGAAGCAAAAGTACTGCAACTCCACCTGAATCTTAGCTGATTTTGTATAAGGGCCTAGACACTAACCAGGCTCATTTTTTATATAACCTGGGAATAGTTGTTCTGGATCAGAGGGAAGATCCATCTGTCTGAGTGCACTGCCTTCAAGACAGGGTGACTGTAGGTGTCTGGAAACAGCTACAAGGAAAGCATTGAGCATCCAGCAGTGCTTTCCCAGAATAAATCAATCAACATGTTTCCTGGCTCAACTGTACTATTCCTAAATTTAAAGTTGTCCTTAATAGATTTTTCTCCCCCCCCCCAATTTTTTATATACACAAATCACTGGTCTCTTGTACCAAAATATTTGTTTGCTGTATAAAGACCCTTTATTATATGGCCCCATAGTTCTTCGTTATGAGAGAGAAGGAAATATCATTCCTCCTCTCTTTCCTCCTGCATTTGTGGCTTACAGACCTTAGGTAATGCTGAGAAAGGCCACAGGTGCTTTGCAAGGGCAACTGTTTTGTAACATGGTTGCACAAAGCCTCCCTCAGCTGATTAGAACAGGTGAACTGGAAGGGCTGCTGTGCTTAACTCTGGGGAATTTGCCCTGCTGCAGCAAAATCTCTTAGAGAGGTTATATCCTTCTTTTTGCACTGTTCAAAACTGATGTTGGCATTGACTGCACACACACACAGATCCTCACATCAGTCCAGAGAATGTAAATCAAGGTATCAACACCCCCTCCTACAAAAAAAAAAAAAAAAAAAAAAAAAAAGAAAAAGAAAAAGAAAAAGAAAAAGAAAAAGACACCACAAAACCAAAAACCAGAGATGCAAATGGAGACCTGGATTGTTTATCACCTCCTGGGGCCAGCATACTCTGTTAAAGTGGTTCCAGCCTACCAGCTGGAAACTGTCCATTACCAGCTCTGGTAAGGTAGAAATTGGCATTTTCTTTACCATAGTCTACAAAACAGAAGGTTTCATGTTATAGGCCTATAAGATTTATTTGATATTTTAATCTATAAATACATGAGGTTTTCACCAGTAAAAGCACAGGCATTTTCTCAGTGGTCATTGCCACAGCTTACATTTTGAGCAAAAGAACATGTAGTATTGCATGTGAATAAGCAAACTTTGGTTCTCTTTCTAAGGACCAAGCTCTCTTACTTGTTAAACAAGGGCCTGCAGAGGACAACAAGGCAGCTGAAGGCCACACTGAAAGCTACACTCTGGAAAACTTGGGACACTGTAGAATTTAATTAGTTTTTTGAAGGCACCTTTTTTGAACAACATCATGTCCTCAGGCAGCCTGGAAAGAACTCTGGCATTTGCACGAGGCTCCTTCTTGTCAGTGGCTGCTGCTTTGGGGTTACACTGCTCCAGATTACCAGTCACTGGCACACTGGTGCAGCTAAGGGAACGTGCTGTCTTTTTCTTGCCTTGAACAGATAAATAACTGAATAAAAAAGAGGTTAACTTATGTTTGGTAACATTTTGGACATCTTCTGGAAAACAGTCATCCAGAGAATCCTCTTGACCTTTCACCTGCTGACTAATCACACACTTACTGGGACTTACTGATAATTTCTTAGGCTGTACTACTGTTTTTCTGGGAGGTATTTTGTATTTCCCTCCATCTAAGTAAAGCTGAGGAACATTGTTAATGGCATCAGAAGTAGGCTGAACTATTGTAGTGGGGATTCCTGCCCCATCACCAGAATTGATGCAGTGCAAGCCATAATTCTGGCTGATGATTTGGGCTGCAGTGTGTTGGATGATGCTCCAGTCCTGCAGGATATCTTCCCTGGTTGTGAACTGAGATGTCACAGTAAAGCGAATGATGAACTTGTCATGGATGGTTGCTGGAATGAGGAAGAGCCTGCCAGAACTGCTCAGTTCTTTCAGGAGTTTTTCTGTCAGCCAATTGGGACCCTGTTTTAAATATGAATAATAAAAAAATACTATAGTTAGAATTTCCAGTGACATCCAAACATATCTCAGAATTGCAATCACAAATTCTTAAATGGAAATATATTCACAGTTATTCATGTCTGGGGAGAGGTCAGCTGTGGTCAGTTCATTCCAAAGGGACATGCAAAGGGGCCAATCTTTACCTTTAGGCGAAATACAACCAGCCCAAGATGCCTCTTGGCAGGAATTTCAAAGAGTGGGTCACTTTTAACCAAGGATTCAAAGAATTTGGCTGTTTCTGTACCCTACAATTAAGGGAGGAAAAAAAGTTATCTGTTTGTCACAAACCTGCTGGTAAGATGCTAAACTGGGTAGTTAAAAGGAATTCCTTTCCTTACTAAGGAACACATCACTCAAATGCATGAATAAGAGCAAACAGAAAAATGACATCAAAGCTGAGAATTTTAAAGTCTGTCTCTATTTGCCCAAAGCCTTGACAATGAACATGAGTAACTAGCCTATCCATAGGGATTTTCTATAGGAGGTTTGAAAAGAGAATGTGCCTTCTCATATGAGAGTCCTTTTGCAGCAACCACTGATCCACAATGTGACCCTTCCTATTTACACTCCATCAGAGACTGAAGCCTGTACATTTTCATAGTGGTAGGCTCGGTTATTCATCATAGCCCGCCCCAAACAGCTGCCACTTGACCTCAAAGAAAGCTTCTGCAAATTAGGGCTCAGCAAAGTGCAGAAGGCAGTGATCAAGTCCCTTTCCATTGTCCAGTGCTGTCAAGAAGGGGACAGGAAATGTTTTGTCTGCACAGTCAATCTTTACAGATTATTTTAGAGTAAAACCAGCAGGCATTTAGAATTCACACCAGCGTTGCATGTGAGCGGATTCCTGTTACTCCTCTCTGCATCTCTGAGTGTACTAATCTCACCCACCAAGAACTGAACATAAAACACTCTGGTAACTCACACACCTGTCTGACATGAGCTTGAAGCTTTTTCACCCCAAAGGAACGAAGCACAAACCACAGCTTGAGAGAACGAAATCGACGGCTCAGTGGAATTTGCCAGTGCTGTGAAAACAGAACATCAGTGAGTGCAGAAACAACAGAAAGGTGAGTTCTCCTTCCACTGCTACATCTCCTGCTTCAGACTCAGGTCAGAGACCTCTCTCGAGATGAATAGTGTCATATTACTGAAAATCTGCTAAGCCTAAGAAACAGCCATCAAAGAAACACTGCGTCCCCATATTTTTAAATTATTTGCAAAAATAAGATTTTGGCTATTCCCCTTAATTTATGGCTTAGAATTTTAAATTAATTACAAGCTTATAACAACTTTTTCCATTTAAGAGCATAATCAATTCAAGATGTGGCCATTTACACTTTAGGACTGACTAGTGCTGGCTTCAACTCCTGTAATTTCCTGAACATTTTCCCAAATCAATTATAAACAGCAAGATCTGATACTGAGGTAGGCAGTTCCAAACAAAGTAACACCTATTCCAAGGAAAAGAGTGAGAAAACATGTAAAGGAATATTTTAGGGAAGCTGCACAACCACGTGCAGAATCCAATTTCACCACAAGAGGGACTCAATATCCTTTTTTCCATCCCTCCCCGTCTCCACTCTAGTGAAAAGCACTATTGATTTCAAGAAAACAATTATCTTTTCAGGACTAGGGTGAGATCATAGCAGAAATAATTGGCAGTGAATATTCCTTTGTATTACTGTACTGAAATCTGCTGTAAGATGTATCTGCAGTGAAATGCCTCTTAGCTTTCCTATGAATTCTTTAATCTGAAGAAAAAATGTAATTAATTCTCCTGCTGTTTCAGAGCATGGCTTTTCCATTGCTTACTCCTTTCTCTCTTTTGTTACATACACAGATAAAAGAAATCCAGCCAAAATGGCATCAGTAGGAATTACTTCAGCAACACAATAAACAGAAATGACCCTTTGCATTCGAAAGGCAAGGCTGGATCTGCACCTGTGTAAAAATCTTAAGTACTTCAATCTGAAAGCAATTTTTTAATTAATCCTCATAACCAGAGCTTACTGCAAAGTTTTTCTATTTTCTCTGCATTAGGATCTCAGTATAATTTGGTTTACATAGTAAGACCAGCAATAAGATAAACATACTCCAGAATGTGAGAAGAATTTCACAGTCTGATTGAAAATTTTATAGGCAATACAAAATATCAGCTTAAATAATAACTCACCATGAAGTCAATTGCAGCTCCTGAATTGGCATGTCTGAGGTAGACAGGATTAACACTGAAGGTTTGATGCAACTTGTATTTATCTTTAACCCTATGATTGTAGAAAGAAGTAGATTTAGCAAAGTAAGTGCAGAGAAAAACTTGGCAATTTGCATGTTATCCTTTTGGTGTTGTTTGTGTTTTGACTATACTCACCAAAATCCAGTGCAGTCAAAATGGACCATCATCCACTTAGAAGGATTAAAAGTAAAGGAATCTGCATATTCAATTCCATCCAAAAACAACCGAAATTCAGGACATACAAATGCTGTTCCTGCATATGCAGCATCAACATGAAGCCAGAGTCCCTCAGCATCACCTGTTGGAATTGAGACTGTTGTTATGTAAGGGATATAGGGAATCAAAGTGCATGTTAATCTCTCCTCTCTGCAAACCAGGTGCAGTGTTTTGGAGGAGGCTGACAAGCAATTGACAGTCTAGTTTTATTCTAAAGGTGTAGATCCATAATGCTAAAATATAGGATAATGCTGAAACCACGTGGACTCTGTAACAAAATTCACTATTCTGTATTTCATGTGACTGAGTCTTTTTAACATTTGATTTCTCTCACCCACCCTTTCACTAAGTGAAATTCCCCAGTACCCCTCAGCTGCACAAAGCCAAAATAAAGATATAGTGGTTAGCAAAAAAGGACCCAGAAATAGAAGCCACATTCTGACCCATAAGAGAAAGCTCCTCTGGTCTTCAGCAGCTACAGGTCAGAATTTATGCTGGAATAGACTTTGCAACCATGTCAAAATTACCTGTGATACTGATTGATCCAGAGGATGTCCTACCAGAATCTACCTTCAAAACTCCTTTGCTAGATTAAATATTAATGTCTCCATCCTACAACAGTACCACACAGTCTGTATTTCCTGAATAACCACATTAAAGATTTATCAGTTGGCAAATTTCATCCATCTCAAATAGAATGTATTTTAGCATCCTAATCTAATCTTACAGAAATCACTGCAGTCTTGTACTGACTTCAGCCATCCCTAAGACATGTCTGAAGCACTCTGCTCTCCTTCATTTTGGCATGAAAAATCTAAGAGTATCTTCTAGATACTAGAGTATCCTCTAGATACTTTCATAGAGCAAAATCCGGGGGAAAAAAAGACACTTACAAACTGGACCCAGTTCTGAGAGATTGTCAAAAGCACAGACACCAGTTGTTCCCAAAGTTGCACAAACCTAGAAAAAAAATCTGTTATAATGGATTTGGTTTCTTTAATACATGGATGCAGCACTTCAAAACTGGGCCGTTTATTGCAAGCAGTCAAAACATTTAAACTTTTAATTTAATAAAATAGAAATTCTTGTATACATATGAATCTTCAGCTAATGTATTTCAACACAAAAAGAAATTTTTATATGTAATTTCATGTTGACATTAAGAATATAACACTATGTCAATACCCCCAACCAGAAAGTTGAACATACAAAGACTGGCACTAAGCCTTTCTTTCTGTCTTCTGCAATGGCTTTCTTCAAAGTTGCACCTCTGAGGGAAAAGTTCTCATCCACGGGCAGAAATTTTATCTTCACAAGAGAAATCAAGCCAGCCTTTTCTACAGAGGAATGTGCCTTTAAAATAAGAAAAACAGTAAGAATTCAAGCTCTGAGACTGAACAGCTGTGATAAATTATGGCTTTATTAAAGACAGTGGTGGCAAGAAATACAGAGATAACAACCTTATTGTAATCCCTATTAATACAAGTCTGAAAGCATCTTCTTTGTGAGTAACTGTAAGAAACTGTACCCTGTAATTCCAAAGAATGCTTCATTTACTTGGGTCCTGGTTTCTAAAATATAATAATAGGCATCCTCATCTTGTGTTTGGAGGGACATTTATCAAAACTCAGCTCTTAAAGGAGCCTCTAGCAATGAATCAACCTCAGTTTATTCCCTCCTCCCTGCCATAAGAAGATAAATCCCCTGAAGTGTGTTTACTTCTGGATAGAGCAAAACACCTTAGAAGATACAGTCCTTTTAGTTAGACTAAGAGAGAATGAGCATGATGTCTCTCCTGTGGTAGTTTTCCCAGGGGAATGCAATGCCCAGTTCAGGAGGCCAAGGACAGAAGAAGTTTGCTGGCAAAAGCCAACAGTGGAGCCCACAGCCAGGAGCAGCATTCAGGTAACAGTGCCTTGAGCATGCCTGTCTGTGAGGGGAAGAGGCTGGGAAGAAACACGAGATGAAGCAGCATGAGCTCAGCACATAGTTCCTGGATCAAGGCTTTGTGAAAAACAGGAAGGAAATGCAGAACTCAGTCATGTGAAACAATCTCTTGAGGACTGCCAAGGCCCTAAAAACCTCGCCTCACACTGATTCCATTTCCCCATCTGCAGAAGGCAGCAGCAGGGGAACTGGTCCACACTTGTGAGGCATTCCTGTGTTGCTGCACAGAAATGTGACTTCACATGGCAAAGGCTGAGTAAGACAACAGAAGCAATTTGTCTTCCTTGGAACCATCAGAACCTACTTGATCAGACGCGTAAGCAACGAGGCGAGAATTGAGCGAGGACTCGTCAGTGTCTGGCTCAGAAACCTTCAGCTCCAGAATTTTGTTCTTCCTTGCTGCCAGCAGTGCAACCAAGGTTGATTCACTCACAGTGCTCTGCAAAGACATTGCTCATTTACTGCAACTGCTACTTCATTGCTGTTTTCCCAGGGATCTGCAGAAATCAGTGAAGTGCCCAGTGCCCACCCCCTCTTTCATTGCCACTCCTGATTTCTCTGACGCAGTGGAGAGTCATTAGCTGATGAGCAGCTCTCTGGGCCAGCAACACAAAACAAAGCACTTTAACTGCTGTAGATTTTAATATTCAGCACTGAGTTCTGGGCAGTAAATAAACCACATTTTCCTTTTGTTCTACAAATAAAACATAGTATTTCCCATAAATTACAAACATGATCAAAGATCAAAGCCCCTTATAATAACAAAACAGCACTGATTCCAGGGAACTCTTGCTTACACTTTCTGGAAGGAGGTAACAGTTCAGGCCTTGACCTTGCACCTCTCAGAGACAAAAAGTAGACATGAGAAAAAGGAAAAGAAACTTCTTGTGTGGCTAAGGACTGTGGCAGAAGGATAGTGACAAGGATTCCTTCTCCAATTAAGTAAGAATCATTTTAGTGCAAAATTTGGTGATGTGAAAGATCAGAAACAGATTAAAGAAATGAAATCTGACTCGTTTATCCTTAAAAAGATGACAAGAATACCTGCTGTTTGTCCATTACACAGTACTAAAAGCAACAGCAGTTTCTATTTTATAATCTACCACATTTAATACTAAAATTTGGGAAAATAATGCCAAATTTGGATTCAGAGCCATATAGAAAATTTTGTTGGTTTTGTCTCTAGTAAAACTATCACCCAGAGAGAAATTCACTTGAAAACAGATGTTGATAAGACCGTCTCTAATCTCCCCTACCTGTAATACTCCTCCACCCACACTGTCAGGATGGTGGTGCAGGAATTTATCTGGAAGGCCCAGCATTTTAGCCAACCAATCCATCACATTCATTTCCAGTTCTGTACAGGCTGGGCTGGAGGCCTAGAAAAAATTGAAAAAGGAGAATCAGGCTGTAATTCACCCTGGGCACTGATCCCTTGTCCAACTGAGAGCTAAGAGAGGCAATGAGCTAATCTGATACAGCTGCATGGAGACCACACCAACCAATTTCTTACAGGTTTATGAGCTTCTACTTTCTTACACAGAGACACATATCTAAAAATCTGGGCAACTTTGGCGCTGTGGAAAACACTGGCTTCAGAAACTACTGTGGTGTGCAGAGTCATAAGCAAGTAGTGCTCTGTAGCTGCTGCAGGAGGATACAAAACATGCAGATATTCTGGCCCAGGATACCAAACAATTATTTTCACAAGAGGAAAAATAGGAAATGTGTTCTCTCTCAAAGGAGCAGGAGAACTGGAATGGAGCCCAATCTAGCCTGCAGTCATGGCTGGTGGCTGCTCTATTGCTTACGCTGCTTGTGTAAGAGTTTTGGCACTGAGACCAGATGACAAGGAACAATGCTCAGTGGGATATGCAAAGAATTTGAAAACAGACATTTCTAGTATATTTTCTTCATACAGCTCTTACTACTAGGTAATGCTTGTTCTTATATGTTCTTTTGGGTTGGTTTTTTTTTTTAAGTGACAATTTTCATTTATGCAACAACATACACTTGGTTAAAAAAAATAATTATACTGACTCAGAGAACAAGAAAGAATGACTAAGACCTACTCTTGCAGATTACACACAGGAGAGGAATGTCTAAAATAGCCCTAAAAAATTTACCCATGTGAATCCCAAGCAGTTAATTGCATCAGCCAACATATCTCCAAGGAGTGAAGGCCAGGAAGTTAGAGCTGGAAAGTAGGCATGCATGTGTGGACTTTGCCAGTGGACTACCTAGAACAGAATTATGTAGAAGTTCAGTCTGAAAATGTCACAAAACTTTCCATGAGGTGTAGTGGTTCCTGTCTGTCTAAAATGAGAGAAAAGGATTACAGCAACATAATACATGCAACTATATATCTGCAGCAGAGAGCTGCAGAGATAATATCAACAGGGGAGCAGCATAGCAGATGATAACACTGCATTATTAACAGATAAATTACAAATAACAGCAAAAGCATTTATCTGAATTAAACAGGCAGACAAAGATTCTGAACAGGAAAGAATGTTGTGCCGTGTTTGAAAGACCAGAGGCAGAAAGATTTATCAAAATACTTATCTTTATAAAGGGAATCCTTGCAACAAGCTACACACAGCAATTTTTTTACAACTATATAAACCCTTCTATACACCTGAATGAGCTGGTGTGTAAGACACCAGCATAAGTGCATGTAATCTGATTGCCTCTCCTACATCAGATCAAGTTTCTGCAAGCATCTACAAAAAAATTTGAGAACGGGCTTTGAAAGAGCTTCTTACATAAAACATGCAATTTGGTAATATGAATTCTCTTAGCAGAATCTGCAGTATTTATGTACAAGAGGAAGTAGACTTTTACATTCAAAGCACAGGAAACAAGCTTTGCATGTGCATGAAGCTGGGCAAGAGTTGTTTTACCTTGCTATGCCCAGTTTCCACATCTCTGAAATTAAGATTATATGGTTCAGCAGGTAGAGACATTGTGAAGCTAATGATTTTCTCATAGTGCTGAATTTGTTTCCCTATAAGCAAATATGAGTTATATACAAAGTAGTTTAAAAATACACTCACAATCTAACCCTTAAAATTAGTTAGGAACACAACTGTGGAGATAACATCTACAAGATTAATGCTACATTTTTGGGAACTTTATTTAGAACAATATTCTGCAGAAGCTGTGCATTCCCAGGATTTGGTGCTCACCCCAGGTAGTAATGGCTTTTTCCTGCCATGATTGTATTTTATTTCTTACCCCTGGCATAATAATCTTCTCTATATCTCCAAAGATGTTGTCCCAGCTGTCTGGGTCCATTGGGGCAGAGTCTGGCAGCTGGGCTCTCATGTAACCTGGCTGTACATCAGGAGTCACCCGTCTCTCTCTCACATTGCTCAGGTACTGGCAAATGTAATCCACCATCTCTTTCCCTGCAAGAGGCAAACCAGTGGTTTCAGCTTCAGTCATGGAAACACTAACTAGCAGTACAGGCACTCCACACAATCTGTCCTTAGCATTGGACAGAGATTCTACTTGCTTTCGAATACTGCTCCCAGCTCCTCCCTCCTACACCCTACTTGTCCCATCCAATAATGTTCTAAAACAGCCTCACAGGGTTTTTTCAGTGCCATTATTGAATAGTTCAAACGTACCTTTAAAACACAATCATGGTACAAGTACAGTTTGTTTGGTTACTGAAAGGTTAGATTTTCTTGCCTACAAATTAACTGAAACTGCATTTCACAGGTATTAAATTTTCATGTCCTACACTTCCTTGTGATTACAGCAAACCTGCTTTTGCATCCCCTGAAATCAGCTGCATTGCTCCACACCCTTTCTCCACTTTTTAAGGCAATCTCCCGCAGTCCTGGAACCAAGGTTGGCTCTCCATCTCCAGAACTGTCCAAGTCTGGAGTCTCAGGATGTGAAGCCAGTGAAAAGCTATTGTGCACAACCCCTTACCACAAGTTTATTCAAAATTACAGTTTTGCAGCTTTCCCACAGCATCTTAGATGTAAGACCAAAAAGGCTAAGTTACCCTCAGACACTAAATCCATGAATTTAAACTCAACCCTGGGACACATTTTTGCCTCAGCAGATCCAAGTCTCAAGGCCAAGCGCACACTTAAAGAGGATATAGCCCATCCTTATTTTGGGTATCACTCCCAGCCCCACAACAGCTGATCTCCATGAGCAGATGTTACCTATTTGCAAGAGGCACAGATCACTCACCTCTCTGTCTGTACTCCTCAGGCTCCATGCTGACTCCTTAGGAATGCACCTCTTCAAACCTGGGCCACAACCTTTTGGGAGCTGTGGTCAGTTTGGTCTGGTGCCCTGCCAGCTGCTTCCCCCTTTATAGCTCCCTTTATCTCTCAGACTCACACATTCTGGAAAAGGTTTAACAGGCAGGTCATTGGTGAGTGTTTATCTAACTCCTCCCAGCTGAGGGTTTTTACAATCTCTCATGTTCTCATCTGTGCTCTTTTGATGTGTAAGATAGTGTATCACTAAGAGAAGCTGCCTCTGCACTTTCCCATTTTCAATCAATTTTTCAGAAGTCTCACAGTAATCCATGCCATGAATATAAGGCATATTAACATGAGACTTGTGAGAGAGAAAAAGTTCAAGAGCTTTCAAAACCAAATAAAAGCTAAAAGATGTTATGCCAGCCATTGTGCTAGCAGTAGCCATGAAAACAAGGTACCAGCACAGAACAGATTTGATATGGGAGACAGGAACTTTTCCTAAGAATTGTTTTGAGAACTCTTTTTTCCCCAAAAAGAGGATATACCTACATCCCCACAAGCGTTCAGTCGTTATGCTGTCAGTCCATGCTGCTAAAAGGAAAGGCTTCACAGCTCTTGCCAGTTCCAGAAGTACAACGTGAAGCAGCAGTGATCCTCTGTGGATATCCTGCCCTTCAGATCAGAGCAGAGCGGGTTACACTAAGCACGGTGATGTTCCTCCAAGGGTATCACCCTAGACCACTGACCTGGGAAAAGGCACCTCTTCCCTCACTGTGCTTTCCTTTCTCCTGTATGATATGCATAAGCACTGGGACTTAGTCTTGTCTCTCCAGAATTCCTCCAAGTCCTCCACTTGGATCATTCTCAGTTTGAAAGAACAGCCTTATAGATTGCCTCTCGTTCCAGTTTTAGGACCTGAGAACACATCCTGACCTCTCTGTGGCAGCACAGTCTTTGACACTACTCAATGTTGAATCCTTATCCATCTTCACTTGCTCCACACTGCACCAGGCAGCCCTGGGAAAAGACACGAGGTAGGACTTGTGGACTAAGCGCCAGGAAATTATTTCCCATGCAATAAATTCTTGCCATACCTTAGGCTCCTGCCTGGGGCTGGCACTGCTGGAGACAGGATGCCAGGCTGGACCCTGTGTCTGATACCTCCCAGCAGTTTTGCTGTTGTGTCACAGGAGAGAACTGGCTGCCAGAGCAGCTTTGATTCTCTGCCCCAGGTACTGTAATGCAGCACAACCACTTGCATAGTTCTAGGAAGTTTTTACATTGTTCCCACACACACAGTCTACAGAACAGTGTGGAACCTTTTCTAGCTCCTGCTGCAAATAGATACTTGAGAAGGAACTGTTTTATAGATATGAGAAAGATGCTCTGACACACACATATCAGATTAATGTACTGAAATAAAAACCCCCAAATTTGATAAAAAGGCATTGAGAAAAGTGCAAAAAACTCCTATATGCATATTTGTTTTATCTCATATTGCTCTGGAAACATTAGGAAAAAAGTAACAAGCTGTCAACATGCTTAATAGGAATTTATGAACATCTCTTGGCTGCACTGTAAATGATCCCATAAAGGGGAACAAGCTAAGAAGGGACAGGCATCAAGCACAGGACCAACTCAAAATGAGCCCAAAGTTCTCAAAAATCCTGATTTTAACTCATTACAAGTGATTAATTTCTTTGAAATATGTTTCAAAGAAACAGATGGTAGCTAATTACATTTATATTTTTAATTTGGAACAGCAAATAAAGAACAATATTTTTAACAATGTTTTCAGAGCTAAACTATATAAGAAATATTTCATATACCCTACACTTGAGCTCACAGGTGATGGCTTCATTGGGTTCATCTCTTGTTCTGTGCAGAAGAGAACAAACAGCAGGTCCTGTTCAGAACTAAAATAAAATAGCTGATAATGGATTGCAGGCAAGGTAAATATTGCTGCTGATAAATAAGGTTTTGTTATAGCTACACTGCACTCAGAAGGGTTTTGTTATGGACAATGAGGAATAGAATATTTGCTCACAGGAAACAGAATGAATAGAAAAGGTTCATTTCATTGTTTGCTGCCAACATCTGCTGTCACAACCGTGGGAAACTCTCCACTTGGATGCTGCCACTATCACCACTCAAACAGTGCCACTCTTATCATTATTAAGAAATCACCGAGATTACACTGTTGTTAAATTTGTGGGATGTGAGGACACAAACATTATTTTCATCACAACATAATTCACTGCAGCAATGCCTAAGCAGCACATTTCCCTTGGTTAACTGGTTCCTCAATCTGCTAATGACATAATGGATAGTTCCTGAAATAATCCCTAAAATAGAGCAATTTCCAGTTAACCACTGCACAAGATTTGCTTCAAGTCCTAGTACTAACATAATGATGTCCTTGAAAACAATTCTTCTAAAACTCATCACCATAGATTTCCCATTTCTATCTTTTGATTATTTTTAGTTTGAATTTACCAATCAAAATCGAATTTACCAAACATATAACAATACAAATGTATTTAGAATTTTTCCTAACTGCCAAATCTATAAACCCAAGTCAGATCTTGACCGGTTTGACGAAGTTTTGTATGGTACAATGCAATTCTTTTCCCATTCCTCCCTCCTACCATTTAAAGCCATTTTATACCCAAAACTGTTTTTTCATGTTTTTCCAGATGTCTAACACAGAACAGCTTTGACCTTCTCATTCACACACAAACCAATTGAACTGATTCTACACTTTATATATGTGGAAAAGATATTTAATTGTAAAATAGAAAAAGTAGGCCAGAGTACAGTTTTAAGGGTAATTCTTCCGTGTACAGTATAGATAAACCAGACGTTTTGCTTAAGTTTATATAAACAATTCCATAAAAGCAGTGAACATGGAACAACAAAGCAAAGCACAAAGAGTTTTATCTTACAAAAAACGGATCTGCACAGTAGTTCAAAATTTAATGTAACACAGCACTGAACAATCTTAAGGCAGCTCAGTCTAAGCACAGGACTAGAAGCCAGGAACTCCTGAGATCCATTCCCAGGTGACCACAGGTTCACGTGGTGGTAAGTCATTTAACTCCCTCATGTTGCACTTAAACCAGTTATAAAATTGAGACAATAACACTCACTTACCTGCCTCAGGCAGAGCAGTAAGGGTTCTTTAAAAGATTTTACAATGCTCTGAAGATGTAACGTGCCATATAAATTTTAAGCATAATAGATCACTGCACAGACACACACAAACACAGTATCACAGTGAGGAACAATGATGCTGGCTAGGAAGAGCATCAATACAACATAAAAAAAAATTACTCGTCCAATTGCGTAATTAAAATGCGAAAGTCCGTTAAAAAAAATGTATCACTGAAATCATTTCAAGGTTATTGGGGAAGAGAGACCAACAGGGATAGTCTAAAATAGCTACTATTTGTGTTCCAGTGGAGACATTCCTTTCTATTCATTACTGAACTTTAAAATGTTTGTACAGGAAAATCATAAGACACACAAAGTGAAGTTTCGACGCCTCCACTACCAAATTTTGCTTCTTAATATGTAAATTAAGATACTTTTTTGTTCTCCTTAATTACAAATTACATTCTTCCAAGAAATATACCATCCACAATAAAACTGGCTGCTAGCTTACTTCAAATGACCTATAGGCTAAACATTTTTCTCATAATTTTTCTCATCTTTGCTGAAAAATACCTATGCAAGATGTATGTGTAGAAATTATAAAAACATGCAGCATATGTACAAACTGAAAAGTTTAAAAAATATTAGCTTCATATACATGTAAATCTACTTGGATATATCTGAAATTAAATATAAAAATTTCACCACCTAAAATAAAAAAAAAAACCAAAAATGGTTTTCAGAGAATCTGAGACAACTACTTAAAGCTGTACAAAGATTTCCACCTGGAAATGTCTTATTCAGAGAAGTTGAGCTGTTATCATGTAGAAATAACTGTCAATTAATTTTGTCACATAATCAAATTTCAAATTGTCAGCTTAAATCAACATCACCCTTAAAACTGTTCTGTTTTTCAGAAGTTAGATTCATACTAAAATCAAAAATTTCACAAAAACATTGGCTTTTCATGTTTCTGGATCCCTTCAAAAAGATTTATCAACTCATTTTGAAACTGTAAAAAAACCAACTATTTACAGTATTTAATTTTAAATACTTTTCACAATTTCTAAATTCAGAGTTTTTATGTTACAAGAAATCAATCAGAGCTCACGGCTTAAGTCCAGTTATCAACTTGTAGCATCTTCTCTATCATGAAATCCCATGGCTGTACCTATATAGTGTACAGTTCAAGATTGTACTGCAGGTTTTTGAAAGTAACAGGCTTTGCAGTGTGTTCATTTTTTATTAAACAGCTTCTTTATTAGTCTGGAGGCGGTTCATTGCCTCTAACTTCTGCCGATAGGCCTCTGCTTCTTGTTCCTTCTTTAGAAGCTGCTGACGATATTTTTGTGCTTCTCTGTTTGCCTCATCCAGCTGTTTCTGAAGAGTTTCTCTTTCCTATTAGAAACAGAACCAGCAATATTTTGTCAAAGAAGTATCAAATACAAGCTAAAATGGCAAATACTTTTCCTTTACATGCAGATCAAGTGTCAGGGTATCATGGAGAAGCTGTTCAGTTCAGTTCTTACTCGGGCAAACCTGTGTGAATGCTGCTGTGCAAATTAGACCCCAATTATCAAGCAGCCAACTCCCCACACAGGGCTGTGGAGACACCAAACCCCAGTCTACTGAGCTGCAAAGGCACCATGCAAATCTTCACCAAAAAAGAGCTAAATGAAAAAAGCAGAAGTGTGGTGATTAAATACTAACAGAATATATGAACATTTCCCCAATCATTCAATCTAACAGGCTTGTCCCTTGCGGTTGTATATCTAATCAAACAGTAAAAATGACAAGCTGTTACCTATCAGCCATCTGTACTGGAGAGGGTCAGCTGCCCACTGACCAAAGCATAAACTTAACTGTTTCCAAACAGGGATTGATACTCTGCAATCCAGAGGTCTAACCACATCCCCAAGGACACTATCTTTATCAATTAACAGGCAATTAGCCAGATAAGCTTTTTTTCCTTTTAAAAGCAGCTAGTAAAGAAATCCTTAAGTCGCTGCAAAAGTCCTGCATACAAGTTTGCTGAGGGTGGATATAAAATGGCTTCCAAGCAAAATGACAAGGGAAATGCCACATCCTCTGAAGCTGCCTTAGGAACTGAGGAGAACGCATTTCCATCTCCAGTGATGTAGGTACTGACTGTCATTTTGTCTGATTTTCTCTGAGCCCAATTGAAAAAGCAATTTGCTTAGGAAATAGTTTTGTTTTGATCAAATATTCAATCAAATACCATTTCATTGAAGTGCATCATACTTTTATGAGTAAGGTAGTATTGGATTTAAAAAATCATTCTTTCCACTGTAGTTAAGTAAGAACAGTAAGGAACGTTGCCAGAGAAACAAGCCATCTCCCAGAGAAACAACTTATCAAAAAACCGAGGTCCAGTGAAAGCAAGTCCTCTTTTCACCATATTCCCAGCAGTTCAATATCACATTCCCATTTAATACCAATAACAGTTGTCAGAAGTTTCAGCCCCCCACACTCAGATAACAGCATCCCTATTCTTCACTCACATATTCTCATGGTAAGAAAAATAGAAAAATACTCTGCCTCGCTTCTGCTTGCTCCTGTTCTCAGTACTTGTCACAGTCACATGTCAGCTGAATGTGCTTAAATACAATGACAGAGGTGGTCAGATCACTGCTAACAGCAAAACCAACAGGTGAAGGAGATGATATTAACAGGTTATAAAGAGATTAGCTAGACACAGAACAAACTCCAGTAAGTGCAACTTGATTTTCAAACGGGTTTTAAGAGCTGAAGGCAGCAGGCTAGGGTTTGCTTCATTTGGAGTATATGCTGATAAAATGAGAGCTTATCTGATTTTGCCTACTTATTTGAAAAGGAAGTTCAGCTTCCATCTCTGAAAATTTGGATTCTGCTTTTAAGGCAACTTTAAGGATGGTCTGCTCATGTAGCAGCTAACATGGCAGATGCCAAATGAACAGCAGAGCCTACACCTCAGAGGATCTGAAACACACCAATGATCCTCCAGCACCAGCCCAGCCAAAAGTTCTGTCTGTAGTATGAGGGGACCTTATGTAAAACTGCCTCATGAATTAGAGCCTTGGTGAGCAGACCTACAAGACAATCCCAGTGAATTAGTCAAAACAGTTGATCCTTCCACATGTGGAAAGCAGCCTTTCCTTTTTGAAGGCTGGGAGGTACTGAGCTGGACATTATCTATCCCATGAATTGGTCCTATAAAAACCATCAAAAACCTAATACTGTCAAGAAACAAAGCTGCTCTATCTGCTGGCCTGCACAGAAATAGGAACCATTGGTAGTTCACTGGCAAGAAGTCCTGTGGTGCATTACAAACAGCAAGGGGCTATCCCTGCTATGGAATGTGTGCAAACATTTGGGGATGGAATCACTGCTGTGGAGTGTGCACACTGCAAACATTTGGGGGTGGGGAGGTTCTTGACCAACATTTTAAGAGTATTTCCCACAGAAGAGAGAACTAGAGCTGCATACCCAAAAGTAGTACAGCACATTACAGAAAGGGTAAGAAAAAAATGGAAGAAAAAACCCAAACCTCCAAGGCATGGCCAGAAGAAAAAACCAGTATCTACCAGACAGACTAGCAATTCAAAGCACAGGGATTAGTCCAGCAGCTAACAGGTGTAGTTTTTAGACTGTCACAGTCCCAACAAACAGAATGAGTTAAGGAGATGAAGCCAACTATTGTTGGCTGTGTGGCTTGGCAGTGGAAAGAGCCCAATGCTTCTGGAGGAGCCACACATATCTACTGTGGACTCAATGGTCAAAACTGGCTCTCTAACTTTGGCATCTAGAAGTCTTTGACATCTAGAAGTCATCTTTGACATCTAGGGAGGAGGACTGTATCTCATCTACCAATTTAATCAAACCCAGAAAGCGTTCTTGGGACATTCTTCAGAACACAACCAGAAGTGCTCTAAAGATCTCGAGTCCTTTTATATCATCTACCCCAACATAAATCAAATTAGAGGATGCTCAGTGCTCCAAAGAAATCTTCCATTTTACCAGGGAATTTTCTTCATACATGTAACTTTTCATTGACAATAGGAATACCTATAACTAAAATAATCAACCACTCTTTTAAACAACACAAAGACACAGGATATGAATCAATGAATATAATTAGTTTACAATTATGATTATTTTTTAGTCTAATCAAATGATTGTCCTGGTTCTAATGCATGTCACCTTTCAAACATGGAACATGGGAGAAACAGTCAAATTAAAGAATGAAAATAAAGATCAATATATGTTAATGAATTATGCATGAAAATGAAAAACAGAGTATCTGTGTGACAGGGTTTTTTTGCTGCCATCCCATGTTTAAAATATCAAACTGCTTAGGAAAACTGCTGTCAATCTACAAAATGAGCTGAAATGTTTTAACTTAACAGACCCAGAATAGAAAATTTAAAAACACCACTACAGCTTTAGTTGTTCCACAACACTTTCACAGGAAAGTTTGTCACCTCACATGGATGAGAGGATTTTCAATTACAATAGCTTTATAACTACAGTAAACTGTTCACACACTATGAACTTAAAACAGCTGAAAAAAGCCTTCAGCCTTGAATCAACCTTCATAATAAAATAATGAATTAGAGTGAGGCAAAGAAAACAAACATTTTCTGTATTTCCACATTCTAAAATATTTTTTTAAATACTTTAATGAGGGGAAGGGTCCCACTCCAAATTTAAGTATCTACTACTGTCTGTGATGAAGAAATTTTAAGTGAACCAATTTTGTGTGCACTTCTTTAGTAGCAGTATACCCCTGTGAACCACCACAAGGCCTTCACAGAGGCAGAGGTCTGCATGTGCATTTCCAGTTGTACAAGCAGAGACAAGAAAGTCATCAAAGCTTCCACTTAAAAGTAAAAGACCAAGTAACTCATGTAAATCTACTTCTTTCAATATTTGAGAAATATGTTCAACATATATAAATAAAACTGGTAATTCCCTGAAAAAGAATTATTGGTATTTTTATATCAATTATCTCTACTTAAGAACACATCAATTTATCCCTTAACCAATCTGGATTTTTTAAAAATTAATTTAACAGAATTACTAAAAAGCTTAAGGAAATGTAATTTCCTTTATGAATAATTCAGGCAGATTTTTAGAAGTGTGAACAAAAGAAATGCTTTTATTTTAACAGTCATACATTTTAAAAAATGCAGCAAGAAAATTTCAACTGTCAGGATAATCTGTAATGACCACAAAGCTGCAAAGGCCAAAAGTATTTGATGCAACAACTTAGGGACATGGAAAGTAAATGATGAGAGGTGGTAATTATTGTTATTAGACATGGATAACATATAGCACATACTGTACAACAAAAAGTATTCAATTAGGCACAATTTGATAATATGAACAGAAGTTGGAGAATACAACCTTGGATAAATGAAATATCATGGAGTTGACAAAATGAGAACTTACAGTCTAGTCAAAGCAGACAGCAATTTTCATAAACTTTTGACCAAAACTGGTCAGCACAGTTAGAAGTAACCGGAAAAGGAATGAGATGGTTGACCTTTTGTGGCTAGTATAAAAAAAGCTACAATTTTAAACTGAACCATTTGTCATATAAAAAGGAAAGAGCTCTCAACATTCTTAGGTCTTTTGCAGTATAGTTTTTAAAAAAACAGATGGTGCAAAGTTGTGTAATAACAAACTGCTTCAGAATTTAAAAAAAAGGTGGGGGACACCACACAGATAAAAATTAACAAACACAGAATCTTACTGTTTCACACTTCCATCAACAGTTATCTAGATACCATGAATGGAAAGGAAACATTGCTAAAAATGATCTCACAATCAGAAGCATGTGGCTGTAACAGAAGGATGAGGGCACAGCGCTCTCATTCACTCCTAGCGGAAAGAGTCAAGTCACTCGATAACGTATCAGCACCCAGTTTGAAAAATCAGCTAGTGATCTTCCAGAAAAACAAAAAAAATGTTCTCATATACCTAAACAAGTGTCAATTTTACATGCATGACCAGAGATCAAGCCAACAGCCCTCCTATTTTCTTTTTACAACAACTTTGTAAAAGATGAGTTTCAGTTACAGGAGAGACTGAACAAGTTGAACATTTCACACACTTCATTCTGTGGTGACACAGAAATTAACCTCCTGAACAATACAAAAACCATAACCAGATCTCAGTCCTGAACACTGTTCAACACAGATCATGTAATATACTCCTTACTTCTATTTCTGCAGACTCCACACGATTTTCAACAATCTCAATGCACTGTCTCTTCACTGGCGGTTCTTCACTTATTACAGTTTCTTCAGCAATGTCTGTTGCTGGAACTGTTAGCACTGAAAATGTATTTGTACATGTAAATACATTTATTTCCAACAATATTTGCACCACATAAAACTTGTATTTTTTAAGGAATTTTATTAACAGCAAAAATACAAATACTTTTGCTTGTGAAAACACATCTGTATAATAAAGTGCACAATAAGCTCAGTGAAAATCTACTAAAAACTTTAGTTGCTTGTATGCTACTTAAAAACTTTAAAATTCCTCATTATTAAAGCCTACAGTAATTAGCTCTGGAATAACACTGCCATTTTTCTGAGTAAACAGACACGGCAAAGAACTGCATCAGATTCACCAGCCTGTCAACTCTAACTTCTGTAGCAGACCATTTATATAATATTTCTTGAATAAATACGAAATACAAATCTTGCTTTTGTTTTAATACACATTAAGTAATCTAAAAATCCAGTAGTTATTAGCCATGAATAAGAAAATCAGGGTTCTCAGTAAAGTCATATTCCAATTCCTCACACAGCCATCTGACAAATAAATGTAACTGTCACCTCAGTTGCCATCTACAGCCACTCCCTCACAATGACAACAAGCTGTACTAGCTCAGGCAGCCTGTGAACCAAATCATTTGCCTCCTGTGTACAACTCTTCAAGCTTCACACTGGGAGTCCTCATGAAGAAACCAGAGAAGGGATCATTTTTATCTAAATAATGCCAGGGGATCTTTAAAAGAAACCACCCAAAGCATACACATCACAAAAAATGCCTTATCACACTAGCAGCTTCTACAAAGTACATATGGCCCAAAAAAAAAAGAAGTTGTGTCACTCTGGCTTCACTGGTTCTGCCAGTGCTGCTCTAAACTTCAGGCATGTAAGAGCTGACATTTGTCAGGTCAGTGTGCCAGTGTACTGACACTCCATGGAACTTGCAGAGGTTGCTTCATGCATCAGATTTCTAAATCCAAGCCTCACCTCCCTACAGTACTTCCAGCAATGCAACAGTGTAAGAATTAGGAAGGTTTTTGTTTTACTCCATCATCTAGTTTCTGTAACAAGTTTGCAAAAATCAAACTTACTGAAGGCAAAGCAATCTTAAATGTCCCATGTTTCCTCCACAGTTTAGTAACTCTTCTACTCTGTCTCCTAAAGCAAAGGCTCAGCTGACATGTTAACCCACTGAACAGCAGAGGCTTATGTCTGAGCCTTCTCTAATATAAGAATTCATAGATGTACATAAAAGGGTCCAAGCTATTTGCACCTAAAAAGTCATTAATATTACTGTTGTTATTTTTACAGCTAAAACAGTTCCTCAAGCTGGAATCACACAAGTGTGCACTCACCTTGCTGCCCATCTGGCATGGTGACAATGATGGGCTGCCCTATGCCACTGGTTGGAATGGAATGCAGGTTGCCCAGCTGAATGCCATCTGTAACTATGGTAATAACCTGCTGCCCTCCAGAACTGACCACCTGCTGAATGGCCCCATCCACAGATTCTGCAGTCACAACTTCTTCTGTGGCCACAACTAGCAACAGATTAGTAAAGGAATTAAGTCAATTTATGAATGAAATTTTATGACTTCAAATGCATTTTGGTACAGCTAAAGAAACATTAATGCCATGGCTTTCATAACTTGACCCCCCCCATAGTAATACACTTTACTATGTATTATATTTTAAATAGAGTCTTTTATCAGGCCAACATAAAGCACTCACATTTTGACATTTACATGCAACACCATCCTTGCTCAATACAATAATATTGATATACCCCACTCAAAATTGGGGTCAGTGTTAACAGGTCAGCAAGAACAGCAGCTGCTTTTAACAACACAATGAACTTCTGCATTGTACACAAGCTGAACTAAGTTATACTAATAGCAGAATGAAAAAAAATTAACTTGTAATACTACCTTGAACCAATGCCTTGCCACTCTATGTCAGGACTCAGCTTAGATTTCTCTATTAATATAATGGTCTTCAAGACTACAGGACCCCTAGAGAATCTTAAGTTTTGTCTGTACTCCATGAGTACTTCAAACAACTTTATTTCTTATACAAAGTATGAAACAAAACTAAAGGAAAAGTTCTGCAGAGCTGACACTTTTACACCTTCGAAGAAGAAAGACAAAGCTTAAGAAGTAAAATAAACCTTTTATGTATATAATTTTACAGGTAAAAGTGAAAAATTCCAGCTCAACAATTTCAAATTCATGATTCAATAATGAGTATAAAGCAGTGAACTCCCACAGTTCTGTATCACGTCTACAAATCAAGGCAGGACAAGGAAAGCCTGCATTCAGAGCTACAGCACACAGCCCAGCTTGCACTGTATGCTGCAAATGGGGTGCTGTGCTACCATCCAACAAGATGCTGAGACAAAGAGCAAAACCAGTGGTACCACAATCAGGGAAACTCAAGAACACTAGCTCTGTATTTTATTTTCAATTTGTCATGGTAAAAGCAAAGCCTTTGATTTAAATAACAGACATTAGAATGTTCTCTATCTGCAGAGATGAAATTAAAACCCTATAGACTGTGTTGTGATGTTCAAGATGACAGAAGGTAGATAAAACTCTGAAGCTTTCATCTTTTAAGTTAATTACAATGTAACATACACAGAAAAATCACTCTGTAATTGAAATAATGATTGCAGACATTGTCTTCTGAAGATCTTTATGTTTAGAGATTACTGTCCTATAACACTGCTTAAATATTCACAGAGTGTTTATTCAGGAAACCAAAACAGCAACTCCCACATGAATAAGTGGTGGGTTATTGAACTTGATTTGGCTTCCAAGTACAGGCTCAGCAGTAAGAAAGGCCACTGTCACAAAAAAAGTCTCAATTGGAAGGGCCAATACTAGGTGCTGTGGCAAACAGCTCTGATCTTTCAATGTCAAACTCAGTGTTGGGTTTTAGTTCTGGAAGGAAACATGGCTAGAACTTCTTCAAATCTTGAAAGAAAATGGAAGATTTTGTCTAAAAAGAAGCTATTCTATATAAAAAGAAAAAATAGCCCCAAAAATATGGTCATTATTCCTTCCTTGCTCTCCTTCCTTATCTATAGCCATAGAGTCATTATTTACTGCACTACTTCACGAGCTGACAGAAACTTGAAGTTGTGTACATTAAATTTATTAAATTAGTTTAAATGACTTAGCTTTCTAACCTGGTGTTTCTGAAGAATTAGACAGTGGAGCTGATGCTTCTGCCAAAGCTGCCAACGTAGCTAATACTGATGTTGATGAATTTCCAAACTGTACAGCAGACACTCCTGTTTCATCTAGAAGGATGAAAAAAAATTAGCTGATAAATTTAAAACCAGCAAAGTCCCTTTTTCTATTTTTATTGCACTGAAACTTCTAGCAAACACTCCATTTTCAGCAGCATTCTGCTGAACCAAAGTGCTATTCTGAAGTGAGGTTTGTTAAGCAAATAGAATTTCTGATAATTTATGCCATGATCTGTGAAGATGATTGTTTTAGGTATGTACATATTTACAACACACAAAAACCACTGACGAGGAATATGGTAACTCTTCTTACCACTGTTTTTCCTCACACCTTTCCACTAAATGGTGAAAATCAGTGAAAGTATAAAATCCCACAGCTATCCTTTAGGCACCTAAATAGCTGTTCTAGTGGATGGATGTGCAGAAGATACCAGACCTGTTAGGTTGACCACCCCTCCAGGCCCGATGATGAACTGCGGCGTGGCTGCGTGTATCGTCACCGTGTCCGGACTCTCGGGGTTCGTGTTGATCTGGTTCTGCATTGCAATCTGGGACACAAAGGGAACAACATCATCCCCACTGCAGCTACAAAGGAGCTGCTGCCTTGTGTAAGAGCTACACTTCTTGCATGCTTCACACAAACAAGGAGGAGCTCCCTCACTGCACTCGTGCAATGCACACACATTGTGTCCTATCTCCAAGTACATAAGAAACTTTTTTTTTGGTTGAAATCTAAAGACAGAAAATCTGTTAGAGTGAAAGAGTTTAACAACACACCACTACTTCTCCCTACCAGTTAGGTAAACAATGAGGACAAGGCTCTCTTGCAGATAGGCAAGCTCACTTATCTAAAAGAGAAGTCTGAAGAACCAAGACTGCTGGGGCAGATACATGTCATGGAAAGCTACTCTGACAACTCTGCAATTGCCACGAAATGGACGTGGCAGTCTTTGTGTCTTTCTATGAATTATCACTAACTTCTGTTTACTCCACCCTTTCTGCAATCAGGAGGAGGCTAAAGGAACACACCAGAATTTCAGACATTTAAAGACATAGGGAGGCTACAGATTTATATACTGGCCTAATTCATACAGTGGATATTTTTCATTTGCTTTGCATTCTTTCTCAGTAAGATTTATCACTTACTTTGCTTTTAACAACACTGTTGAACAAGGAGCACACATTTCCATGGAATTATCTATTAAAATCAATTCTCCAACAATTCAATCTTAGCTTTTCTAATTCTGGAAAAACTGACATCTCTTTTGTCCTGTCTGAACTCCAACTAGGAAATTAATATCCATATATGAAGCTAACTGAATACTAGGGGATAGTCAGAATATACTGTCAGAGAATGGAGTTTTTACACCTCAACTTTAAGGAGTCCACCTACCTCTGTGTATTACATCACTCATACTTAAGAAAATAAAGAATACTTATCCTTGACTTTGTAGGTGGTAAAAATGGTCTTTGACCAAGTTATGTTTACTAACATTAATCTCATTTCATGTAATGAACTAGACTGGAGTGTGGCATTATCAATATATGGTGTCACAGCTGCTACAGTAAAAGCTGAGTTTATGACATGGGTAATCAAGTACTTTGCTGCAAGTTCCCTTAACATGAGGAATTAAAAGTTACCTGTAATATTTCTGCAATGTCTTCATTTCCGTTGTCTACTGCGATATCTAATGCCGTTTTGCAAAATTTACTCTGAGCATGAACATCTGCTCCATACTTTATCAAGAGTTCCACAACTTCTTGGTGGTGATGTTCAGTAGCCCAGTGAAGTGCAGTCATTTTGAGCATGTCCTTGGCATTGACATCAGCACCATGCTACAAACAAGATCATTGCATAAATTATGTCATTACAAATATCTCAATTAAATAATGCTGGTCACAGAATGAAGTCCTAAATTGTTTTTCTCCATGAGGAATGCCCTGCTATCTTACAATTACATATTTTTTAAAAGTAATCCAATCTATCTACCAAATACATTATTTATCTCAAAAGCATTACAGATTCTCTAAAGTACATATTACGTCTAAAATCTATTACTAAACACAGTATCAAATTAGGGAGTATTCTTATTTTGAAACAGCAGTAAATAATTCACCTGAAATCATGATGATTTTAATGTAAAATAAATTGCAGTTCAATTGGAAAACAAAGTTCTCAATGCACACAGTTTAACTATTCATGTAATTTGAATGCTGGTTTCATGGCTAAAAGCAAATTGCAAATATCTGATCATAAACCATTGCAATAACCCCACTTCAGACCTGTTTCAGCAGTTTGTACCTTAAGTAAGACTTCTACTATGCTGGCATGGCCTTCTGATGCTGCCATATGTAATGGAGTTCTGTCCACTTTGGTTCTGGCATCCCGACTCACACCTGCCCGCAGCAACACCTCTGTGGTGGAGTAATGTCCATACTGTGCTGCTAGATGAAGTGGAGATGTTCCCAGCTGTAATGAACACAAAACAGCTCTAACAGATGGCAAAACAAAGCATTTCTTCTTACTCTGAAGATACCAAACGCAGGTGTCAAGCTGCCATTTCAAAACCATTTTCCCTTGTAGTCTCAAGAAGAGAAGATGTTGAGGATTTTACAGATTATGAATGGCAGATGGAAGTTTGTTGTTGCTTTCTTTTTACTCTGTTTTTACTGCCTTTTTGTAACATTTCAAGGGGTCTAACCCCATTTTTAGTGTTGGTCAACAGGGACCTTTGGAAGTCAATTAAGTCCAACCTCTGCTCAAAACAGAGTTAATTTGGAAGTTAGGTCACTAAGCAGATTAAGGGTCTTAAGAGCTTGTAAACACCCTAGGAATTTTGGGTACCTGACCTCTCTCTACAACCTATTCAAAAATCAGCACACCCAAAAGACAACTCAGTACCCCTACGTCAGGGAACTCTCAGCTGCACATATTAGGTAGTTAGGACTGTTTTCATAATTCAGACCTCTTACTACACTAAGTGCATAAACACTGTAATGAGGAGGATGATTGCTGCTTTTCCTCATTAACCATTCCAAAGTTCATCTTGAAAGTGACCACAATGAGCTCATTCACAGTCTGTTACTAAGATCAATAGGAGTTCATATGAAGAAACAGACATGTTTAATTTTGAATTAGACATTAGATGATGTGAATGCAGAATTCCAAGAAAAACTGTTATATAAATGCTGAATTGTAAGAATAGTATTTCTTTCTTCAGGTGAGAAAAGTAAGATTTACTTTCTCCACTATAAAAGTTGTCATTACCCAGTCTGTGGTGAAAGGTGCTCCATTTGCCATCAAAATGCGAACTTCATCATCTTGACCTGCTCGTGCAGCTTCTAAAAGTTTCTTTCCCAAATCTACTAGTGACATCTAGTGAAGAACATAAAGGAATATAAAGACAAAATAATAACATTAACATTATTTTAAATAAATACAAGTTGCCTTTTTTTTTTAATTATTATTTCTGAACTACTCTGAAAAGTTCAGAAACTGGACTTGGTTTTAGCCATGAGAACAAGCTTTATTGGTTGCAATAAGCACTTTGATTTTAGAATTACTTTTGCCAGCCAAACAGAACTGATATTAGTCTGAAGATTTCAGTATGACAATGATGTAACCACTGCAGCTGTAAAGTTAAACAAAATTTAAACTGAACTGGATGAACATTTCTTATACAGAAGGCGGTTTCAAAGCTCTCACCTGATACTGCAACCTTGTGCAGCTTGGCTCAGCTTTCACACAGTTCTACATCTTGGCTGCTGTGTCATGCACCCAAAGGCATTATATCCACTTATCCAAAATGCCTACATGTATTTAGGGGGTACCACTATGTAAATGCACTGAGATAGGTATAAAACACAGCACCTTTCTGACATCTTGTCCACCACTATTTCTGCTCACCCTAAAATATAATTTCTGTATACAGTCAGATGCAGAGGAAGGGACAACAGCTGTCTCTTTCCCATAAAGCAAAAAAGCAAAAGAGAAAATCTAGGAAAGATCCTAAGAAATGGAGTAAGAAATAATCTGTTATACCTGTTAAAAAGAGACACTAGAAGTAATAATACCAAACATAAGGCAAGAGCTGGCACTTGGCAAGTGCAGCAGTGAAATGAAGCAATAGAGCACTCCCTTTAAATGGCTTTTTTTTCCCCAGTAGGGATTGCAAGTTAAGGAGGAAAAGCACGCTCACAGACAGACATCCTTTTTCTGGTGGTCTAATACCACCACATCAAGGCCCTCAGAAGCAAAGGCAAGCTGGGAGTTACTGAGGTTACAACTTGCTCAGAAAGACAACTATCCATTTTCCATTTATTTTTGGTTTAAACAGCAGTGGAGCAAAGGAACTAATAAAATCCCATTTTGGAATTGCTGAATAATTAAGGCTGAAGGAGACCTGTCAAGATCACATAGTTCAATATCCCAGCCAGAGCTGGCCCAGGGCTCAGTCCTGTTGAGTTCTGAATGTCTCTCTATGGATGAACATCCTACCACTTCAGCCTCATTCCAGTGCCCAACAACCCCATGGAGGAGCTGCCTTCAGTGTATATCCACCTTCCTCCACTAACCAAAAAAGATACTCATGATAACAAGTTACACCTCATGTCTGTTAAACTGAATTGAATTAGTCTGTACATTTAGCAGCCCATGCAGAACCCACTGCCCGCATTTATACACTACTGAAATGAACTGCAAAGCTGTTACCCTGTGCAGCAAAACTCAAGCCACCCCTCAAAAACAAAAATCAATTATGGTGACTTGCAAAATACCAGTCTCAGTCCCAGGAGATGTTAGGGACAAACTTCAGATCAACACCTTTCCAGAGGCTCCCTGAATTACTGTGGAGCACAGTCAATGAAAGCACACCAGTTCTCTTTTCAACACAAGACTAAATAGCTTTATACTACACTTGATAAAAAATGTTCTAATCAAGGAAAAAACCATTTCATTACTGCATATTCCTTCCATTGACCAACACTCTCTTGGTAGACAGAAGTTGTTTGTATTTTAAACAAACACAAAGCATCACACAGGTTGGTATATGCCTCTCAATGTAGAGTTTTTACTTCAGTTAAAAGAGAAATGAATCAAGTTTCAGTTCTCATGGGGTACTTGAAGCGTGCTTGGGCCATCTAGTGGAAAAAAGAAAAAAACTCACAAAATTCCATTGTTCAACTAAAATAATAAAAATCCCATTACCATGTCACTGATGCACTAACAGCAGCAAACAAAGAGGCATTTCCAACAAAACTCATGCACGTTTATTTACTTTTAAGCAACGAATACTAGCACTCACAAAATTTCTGAAGAGTTGTCAACCCAAGGCTGATTTCCACTTGGCAGCCCATCCCAAGGACTGGCACTGTAAGAAACCCCCCCAGTGACAACAACACATCCAACCTCCCCTACACTCACCCACAGTCCTGGACAGAGTGAGAAGGGTCTGCAGAGCCCCAGCCTCCCATCCCACAAAACCCTTCCAGCTGCTCTCTCAAGATGGCTCAGCAACTCTGCAATAGTGCAGTGACACTATCACAAGCAAGATACAACAATACACTTAAAATTGAAATGAGATTGCTATTTCAAAGAGCAGTCTGCTGCTACTCCACAGTGCTAAAATCAACTCTGCTGAACAGTGTTTGAGGGTTCTCTTCACTGTGTCATTTCCATCAAGCTCTGCTAGCATGACAGCTGTGTAACACTTTGCATGAGGACTTTTTTGGAGAATAAAAGCATCACTGGCTCTGAAATAAAGACTTGAGACTGTTGGAGTTACTCTTATGGCAATGTGATAATGTTTTATGTTTTCAGGCTTCTAAGAGCTCCTACACAAATGTGTGGAGAGGGTTTTGTCTACAAGTGAGTAAATAGGGAAGAGCTTCTGCTGGGTTTAGACTTCTCTGATTCAATCAGCTCCTGAACTTCCACATTACTGCAATGTATTCTGCACAGTCTCATTAGCCAGATGCCACAATTAGCTGGTAATTAAAAATAACATCAAATTATTATTGCTATTTTACTTATGTTCAAAGGAAAATTATACTACTTCTTTGCATCCATCTTAGATTCAGGTTTTTATTCCCTCAATAAAGATGACACTGTTACCAGAAGGGTGCAGAATAGCACTCAACAGGAGTTTAGGTGGAACTGTGTGTGAAGGCTCTGTGGGAAGCAAGTGGAGCTAAAACCTGGCAGCTTGGGATGCCTGGCTACCACACCAGAGTCTACAGACAACAGAGCAGCAGAGACTGCAGCCCAAATTAAAATCAAGTTTGGCTCAGCATCTCTCAGGGTGGTGTCCTGCCCCCCAGAGCCCAGACCTGCTCCTGTTCTACCACTGCAGTGCAGAGCATCAGCTGGGCAAGACCAACAGGCCCACACCAGCTGCTGCAGAACATCTGGCAGCACGGAGACCTCCCAGCCCAGTGTCTGTCCCCAGGTGCACCCCTGAAAGGGACTCCCTCCCTCTGGAGGAGCATGGACTGCAGCATCACAGGTACCTGAATCAACACACAGAGTGTCTCTGAGAAGGGTTTGAAATCACCAAGTTCCATTAAAGGCTCATTAAACACTTTTCTCTGCTCAAGTGACAGATGGCAGAATTGCACTGAGAAGATGGCTGGAGACCCATCATCTCTCACATCCATTATATCTGGAAAAATAACACCCTTTGAGAATGTCTTTTTCTCCCCACTGCTGAAGAAAAAAAACAATTTAACTGCTTCCCCAGATCAGACCTTCAAAAATGCTACTACCCTACAGATTTCAACATCTCACACTATTGCTAGAAATTCAGAATGGCCATTTCTAGCTAACCTTATGTGCCTGTCCATACCAAGGTCAATAATATTTTGAAGTTCAGCATAGAGTAGTTAGAATCTCATGAACACTCTGATATCACTTTAATGTACATTATCAATTACCAGTGATTACAGCAACTTACAAACTCAAAAAGTTCCCGTCTGTTTCCTACATGAATCAAACATCTTTTGACAATGATTTCCCAACCAATACTTCAAATATTGATTTAGATATCATAGACTATCCACACTGCTATCATGATAGTGAAAATTACACTAATATGTTAATTGCAGTCAGCTTTAATTCCAGTATTTTCTGCTTTCCTCTGACTGTTGTATTTGTAATTAAATTCTCTCTAGTTTGCTTGAACAGCAACATGACCTTCATGTCAGACATGCATCAGATGAAAAATACCTGATCTCAGAAAAGCAAACATTGTTGAATAGCTTAGTGGCAAAGACAGCCAGGCCTGTCAGTAATGCAGGTCTGCCCTCCTATTAGGCGCACACATTAACTTAAGCACCAATCAGCAATGAACTCAAATAACTCAAATAAAAAAAAGGCTTTTCTACATCTTTTTTTACATAGGAGAGCACAGATTTGGCCATGATCTGTAACATCTAAAGAGTGTTATGCAACAAGGGTGAACCATTGGCACCAAGATTTGGATTGGCACTGCCAACAACCTACAGTTTTCACAAATAAATTTGGCACTAGATACCAAAAAGGTTAATTTGCAGCAGCTGTGATTGATATGAAGCATCCAAGGGCTTGTGGTGCAGCCTTTGAACTGTACCACAGCCTTAGGAGAATGTCTCAGGTTGATTAAGATTGAAAATACCATCAAATCAAAATCATCCAACTCCTAACAAGAACATCCATTTTATCATGAGAAATCTTCCTCGACAGTTTGTCTGGCACACAGCCTTAAAAAAATCCAACTAGAAAACAAAGTGTTTTGAGCAAAAAAAAGTAGGTCATGAAAAAGTCTATTTAGAGTATGCTGATCTGCCACATATACTCTTAACCTTACTTACATGGCACAGTTATGTTCCCTTGCAAATACTTGTATGCATACAAAACTCAGCTAACTGCACAATCTTACTAATAATTCAGAAGTAACGAGTAACTTAAAATAGGCTGAAGAACTACAGAGTATGCATTCACAACTCTGAGCACATTTAATGCTACTATGAAGCATTCGCCGTTAAATCAAAGCCACCTTAGCACGCAGGTCAAAGGAAAATACACAAATGCCTTGAGAACTACCACAGACGACTTCCTACAGGGGATTTCACCGACGTGCCACCAGCGTCCCACCAACGGAAACTACTTCGACTATTTGGGGAAATCAGAACAAAAAAACGACAATCCGCACTAACACATCGTATCCCACTGTTATGCTCCCACGGTACGCTTTATTGAGAGTCCAAAGCGAGAGTTACAGACTCGGGGCGAGAGGCACTGCGGAGGGGAAGCCGCTCCCTTCCCGCCCGAGCCGCCTCTCCCCAGGGCACCTTTGGCGCCAAGCTCGCGCACGCAGCCCCGCCGCCTCAGGAGCCCGGGCCGCGGCCCCGCCGGCCCCCCCGGCCCACGCGGGGCTCGGGACCGTGCCCACGCGGCCCGCACCGCGCTGCCCGCCGGAGAAACCCGCGGGACGAGCCCGGCCCCGCTCTGCCCCGCAGCTCCCGGGTCCCTCGCCGGGCGCGTCGCGCTCGCCCGCGCCCCGCGGGCCGCCCAGGCCGCCGCCGGGGCCCAGCGCGCCGCCCGCGCCCCCCGCGCGGCGGGGTCCCCGGAAGGCCGGCCGGCCGCCCGCTCTCCCCGACAGGAAATCCTGGCTGGGCTGGGCGCTGCGGAGGGAGCCGCGGCGCCGGGTTCCGGGGGAAGTGGAATTATTTTTTACCAGCGAAGAGATCAACTTCCACATCCGGTAACAGGGCCCTATACAAAGGCGCAGACTGACCTGGAAAAGCTTGGCCGGCCCGGGGGGGGTGAGGGAGAGACGGGGCGCGGGGACGGGCCCTTACCGTGCTGCCGGCCCGGCCGCCACCGCCGCCGCCGCACCGACCCGGGGCTCCGCAGGCCGAGAGCCCCACACGAGAGTCCGCGCCGCGCCCGGCGGAGGGACACGGCGGGCGGAGGGGAGTGGCGCGGCTCCGCGCGGCTCTGCCCCGCCGCGGGCGCGCGGGCGGGCGCGAGGCGGCGCGGGGCGCCCCGGGCGGGCCCGGAGGGGCGCCCGGCACTTACCATGGGCGCGGGAATTACCTTATTAACACAGACATCGAGGGAAAAGGGGCGCGCGGAGGGATACGGCCTCACCGCCGCGCAGCGCGCATGCGCGCCGCCGCGGGGAAAGGCGGGGAAGCGCGGGCTGGAGGGGCCCCGCCATGTTCCGTTCCGCTGCCCGCCCGGCGGGGGCAGGGCCGCCCCGCGCTCTCGGCGGGCCCGGGTGGCCTCCCTAGAGGCAGCTTATGGAATAAGGACAGGGGTCGCTGTCCCGGGTTACTCTGTGGCACAGGATGATGGAGCTTGCGTTTCCCGCCTCGTGGCTGCTGGAGCTCTTCTTGTGCTCCCAGGCGAGGGTACAATCTCTGAGCATGGACTTGCCTGCCTTGCCTGTGTGAGGCAGAGCTGTGGAGATAATCACGGAATCAAGTCTGTTGAAGAAGGCCTCAGAGATCATGAGTCCAATGTGTGACCCAACACCACTGTGTCAGCTTAGAGCCACGGCACTGAGTGCCAGGTCCGGTCTTTCCTTCAACACCCCCAGGGACAGTGACTCCATCACATTCCTAGGCAGCCCGTTCCAATGTCTAATCACCCTGTCTGTGGAGAAATTCCTAATGTCCAACCTAAACCTTCCCTGGTGGAACTCCAAACTCTATCCTCCTGTTTTTGTGATGGTTACCTGAGAGAGACCAACTCCCTCCCACATGGCCACAGCCTCCCATATGGGAGTTGTAGAGAGCATAAAGTCACCCCTGGGCCTCCTCCAGACTGAACTCCCAGCTCCCTCAGCTGCTCCTCACTGAATTTGTGTCCCAGGTCCCTTACCAGCTTCATTGCCTTTCTCTGGACCTGCTCCAGCCCCAAAGTGTCCTTAAATTAAGAGTCTAAGAACTGGATTCAGTATTCAAGGTGTGGCCTCACCAGTTGCAAATACAGAGGAAGCTCCACTTTGGGATCACAGAAATAGGACTTGATAGGATGACAGCTCCAAACTAGCCTTTGGTTGTTGCTGCTCTTTCAGAGGGCTCTGGCCCTCACTCCCAGGCTCATACTGAACCTGACAGCTCAGGCCCCAAAACGAAACATTTCTCTCCCAGTTTTGCTTCAGCAATGCAAAATGGCTGTGCTCACATTCTCCCCAAAGCTATTCCAAGTCATACATCTGCTACTGTGAAACATAGATCTCAGAATCATCATCCTTCAGGAAAACATACCAACGACAAAATTCCAGCCTGTTATTTTGGAGATTATAATACCCACTAGATTATTAGAGGAATTCCTGTTATAATGCTGTTTACAGAGCCATTATTATTTGCCTTTGACCTACCTAATGCAGCTTTGTACAAAATACAAATAACATTATTCCAAGCAGTAACCATTTCTTCCTGTCACCTGTGGACTGGTTTTTCTGGGCGTGCTCAGCCAGAAGGCGGCACTAGAGAACAAATCCAAGCACCTCGGGGCTGCCACGGGTCACCCAGGGCATGGAACCCTTGAATCCAACCTTCAGCACACTTCTCTTTCGTTGCTGACAAGTGTCTGTGTCTCTCAACAAGGATTTAGGGTGTCATGTTATGCCTTTCATTTACGCAGTAGCGGTAGACACAGAAAATGTTACAAGGTCCTCACAGGCGTGTGCCAGTAAAACAGGAAGACTGTGGTGTTAGCAGCAGTGCTACAGCAAAGCCAAGCTTTCCATATTAATGACAATCTCTCATGGAGGTGAACAATGCAGTCTGCATTAAGTCCATTAGCACTGTGTATCAGTTCATTATTATGATCCCAAAATAATCATGTCTAGGTTTTTAAGGCATTCACCAAAACTCCATTGTAAGAGAGAGACATTGGATGTCTGATATAGGCAGTCAGAACATTTTTCACATCTGTAAAGCATGGTTTCTATTTTACCCTGCTTTAGAAAATGTAAATGTTTTTTAGCTAAAAATCTAATGCATTCTACTAAAAAGCACACCAATTTCTACTAAAATTACTTTCTTTATTTATTTAATACTGCTACACAAGAACATACGTGCTGATAGGGAAATGTGTTCTAACCTGAGGCAACCACAGCATGTTATAACTTAATCAACATTATTAGCATGTTTTAACAAGCTCTGGAGTGGGGTAAAGCTAATTGCATAGGCAACTCCTCCCCAAACACTTTTCTATATATGGCTGGGGTGTGCCCATACAAGTAAAACCAAAGATTGTATCATGCAATTTTTTCATATAAGACAAACAATAAAAGGGTTCTCTGAGTCCAGTTTGGACAGCAGTGAGTATGAGAGTCAACATGAATTTGTACACATCCCAAGCTCTGGCATCAGTGGACTCACCCCTTCCATCTTGTCATAACTTTTTGGCATCACTCACCCTGGCTAAAACACATAGAGCAGGTCTGAAAAAGGCACTTACAAGAGCATGGTGTTATTGATACTCAGTTCAGCTTAGAGCTATTGGAATCTATTGACTTACTTTGGTATTCACCTTTCTGCACAATAAAGGAGACATATCACTGTTCTCATTGCTCCCAGAACCTTTCAAATGCCTGATCACTCACACACCCTGCAAAGATTAATTGTCTGCGCCTTTCATGTGGCCAGTACCAACCAACGTTACTGTGCTAGGGGCTGTGATACAATTCAACTTCCTGGGCAAGGGATCAGAAGTATTTGGGAAGGCTACATGAAGACAGGCATCTCCATGTTTTCTAAATTTCCCTGTTTAGGCTCCAAGACCTCCCTGTTTTCTAAAGTCACTGATGGAAACTGCTCCAGCTCACAAGACACTTCCATTGGCAAAACTGAGTACCAGGTTGAAATGTAGTTGTTGAATCCCCTCACCCTCCAACAGTTAGGGGACAGGTCAGGATTGTGGCAGCACAGAGCATCTCCTCCATTTGTGTAAGGTCTCCACGGCAGGACCAGCGTCTCCCCTTTTCCCAGCACGACTGTACCAGCACGTCCACACGTACCTGTCATCCCTGAGACACGATGCTTGTAGTAACACAAGGTGCACAGAAAACACTGCCATCAGCAGAAAACTTGGAGTGTCCCCTAGCAATCCAGTTTCCTCTAAACTAAAAATAGGATATTTTTATAAAGCGAGGTGTCTCGCATTCCTACACCAGATTACACAGTGCAGTGACAGTTTAACACCCCATACAAACCCTGGCATGTCCTACAGACTGTGACAGCCCCCAGAGCCCGCTCTTAGTGCCCTGGCCACAGTGACAAATGTCCCGCTCCCGAGACGAGGAGCGAGCTCCGGCGGGCAGCAGCCCGTGGAGGCCGGCGGGGCACGGCGGATAACGGCAGGTAACCCGGAGCGCTCTCCAGGGCCGGCCGTGCTGCTGGGCGAGGTCACCGCGTCTCCCTCCTCTCACACCGCCCCCGGAGCCACCCCAGCTCCGAGGCGGCTCCACGGCGTGTGGGTCTGCGTCCCCCGGCCGCCCCGGCGCTGCTGCTGCCCGCGCAGGGCCCGCAGGACAGCGGCGGGGCCGGCCCGCACCCGCACGGCCCGAGCCGGCCCCGCGGCACGGATAGGGCCGTGACAGTCCCCGCCCCCGCGGGGAGCGGAGGCCGGCAGGAGGGAGGGAAGCGGGGAGGGAGGGACGCCGCCGAGTTCCGCCCTAGCGGCCATGGCCGCGTAGCGTCTCCTCGGCAGCCGCGCTCGGACATGGGCCTGCCCCGGGCCGGCGGGCGGAGGCAGCGAGTCCCCGCGGCGGTGAGTGCGCGGCCGGGGCGGCTCTGGGCCGGCGGGGAGCGAGGCCTGCGGGCAGGGGGAATCCGGCAGTGACGGGAGGGGCGGGCGCCCTTGGAGGATCCCGGGGCCCATCCCCGCCGTGCGGGGGGAGCGGCCCTCGAGGGGCTGCGGAGGGCAGGGAGTCGGTCTGGGCCGAGCGGGTAGGATCGGGCCTGGCCCGGCGGGGAGCCGGCGCTGTGACCTTGGGCAGCCCGCAGCCTCCCAGCCTTACCCGGCCGAGTGAGGAGCGAGCGGGGCCGGCGGAGCCGCGCCGAGCCCGAGAGCGGCCGGAGGAAGATGGCAGGGAAGCGGCGCTTCCCAGAGTGCCGCACTCCTGCGGCCGGCGAGCTGCGGTGTCATGGAGATCGCCACAGCCCGGCCGGGCCGCCGCAGCGCTATTGACCGCCCGCTCGGAAACTTGAAGGAGTTTTCTGCTTCCCTGTCACCTCCCCGGCTTCTTATCACCTCTGCTGTTTGCCTACGCCTTGCAAATGTTCATTTATCTAAATAACAAGTGGAGCTATTTGTGGTTTTACTTAGAATAACTTTCAAACTTCCTGCAGAAAATGCAGTGTATTTAAGAAACTTTATAGTGTGGGATGGTTGTCTGTCAAAGCGTTTTCTCACTGCGTGGACAGAGTCCCTGCGAGGCTTGGCAGTGCGGGCTGGTGCAGGTTCCAGCAGGGTACATGGCCCAGAGAGACCCGTGATGTGTTACTGCCCTGGAAACAGAAGAACAGTGAAAGTTTGGGTACTCTCTGTGAGCATAATGAACTTGCCAGAAGAAGCCCCAATAGTTATAATCATCCTATGCACATTAGGTGACAGGACCAAGGCCTGTAGTATTAACAATACCTGGAAGAGAGCTGGAGGACTCCCAGAACTCAATATGCTGATTGATTGTGTAGTTCAGTCATTGAAAAATTCTCAGTCTCTACACTCAAAATGATAATCTTAAAGAAAACCAATTCTTGTGTACTACGTGCAGACAGTACAGCTTAATTCTGAGAAAACTGAGTAACTTAATGCTCGTGAGAAATCCATTTCTCACTTGCTCAAGTGCTAGAGAGAAAAATAAGTGAATAATACTTTATTACATACCTGAATTGGTGATGCACATTACTTGTGTCTATTTCTCAATGTGTTAGTGTGTTCATTGCTTGCAGTGTAACTGCTTCTGTGCATTGTTCTTCCTGTAGTCATTCCACTTAAAGCTTACTCACATCCTTAGTAAAACTGGCATGATAATTACATGTTGAAAAACCTGTTACCAACAGGTATGTTTCTCTGTCAGGGTAAAACTATCCATTATAAGTATGTCAAATGCCTATAATCATACAAGCATGACTTCACTTATATTTTGGGATATTGGCCTTGTTTTCAGCACTCATAGGTATGAAAAAGGAGCCAGAGATAATACTTCAGCTGGGGGTAGAAAAGATCTCAGGTTTTGGGTTTGATCTTAATTTTTAAGATAAAAGTTGACAAACCTGAAATAGGTTGTTGCTTCTTCCTCATAGGGTCGACTAATAGTGGATTTAGTTGTTACAACTTTTTCAGTCCCTTCTATTCATGGTTTTATGATGCAGTTTTCTCTGATGCTGACTAGTTCCAAACAGCTGGATTTTGCTGGATTCCTCCACTGAGACTAGGCCAGTTAGGAATCTGATATCTGCAAAAAAATTATGTTCAAAAACAGATGGCAATATTTATCAATGAAGGAGCTGATTTGGACTTTGAAACTATAGTCTTCCAAAGCTTGCTCAAAAATTAAGGAAATAAACCATGTTCATTTGAGTATGAGGAAAATGAAGGTAATGAACATCTTAAAACTTAGTAGAAGCTTAAGAAATTTTAAGGGTCCTTACAAGCTAAGACTGAGCAGTTGACAATGGTCAGTCTGTAGTAACTAAAATTCACTTGGGGCATTTTTGATGCATAAACCTGAAAATGTTAGTTACAGATCCAAAATTAAAATTCTGCATAGAAAATGTTTTAGAAACTCAACTGAAATCTCATATCAACTTATCACATATGCTGTGTGTATTTCAATTAAGTATGTGGTTGAGAATTTGATTTTTTAAAAAGTTTAGAAAATGCTATTCCTTATCCGTTCTTTCTCATTTCACTGCAGCATATTATATGAATTGTGATGTTGTGGGAGGTCAAAGGGTAATACTTCATTCATCAGCTACTGTGGTTAGAAGCTCATGTTTTTAAAAAAGTATAGAAATTTCTTATAATCAGAAAATAAAAGTTCAGCAGTGAACTTGCATGGCAGTTTAAAGACCTGCAATTATAACTTAGTGACCATAAGAAAATGTGGAAAGACAATTTTTGTTTCAGGCCAAAGCTCAGAGGTGGCTTTTACTTACTAGTTCTGCATTTGTATAGATGATGTTCCAGAAGATCTGCCCTTTGCAAGGTGTGTCAGCAACACTTGAGAATTTACTGACATCATTAAATGGTTCATCTTGCACATAATCTTGAGCTTTTTTTGCTCATATGCACACAGCACTCTAATGCTGTGTGCATATCTTATTCAGACTGCGTATTTAGTTACAATATTCTGTCAGAACACAACCAAATGCTGCCACTTAAGATTAAGAAAATACTGGTTACATAACAGAGCAAACATTGAAGATATATTTGGAAAGGACTTAAAAGCTTCAAAGGAAAAGTCTATTTACAGTTCCATGGTGAAAAAAAAAAGCCAGGTAAAGACATGCTCTGAAGGTAGAATGAGAGAAGCAATACTAAAATCTTCATAAGAGTGAGCCTCTCTTTATGAGGTTGCAAAAAGTATGTCTTTGTTTTAGGCTAAAAGGCTTTTGTGCTGGAAAGGTCTTCTTTGAGGCAGGGAATGTCTATGTTTTGTTTCTACTGCATGCAGTTCTAATAAATTATCTGCCTTGTTTTCAGCTCCTAAGTATCCCCCTGAAAGTTACAATTAGATGAATGACACATCATATACAAAAGACAAAGTTTTAAGATGAGTTAGGTATGGGATATGTTTTTAATTGTATGTATTAAAGATAGTATTTGAGGACTTCAGTACTTACGTTATAGAATTGTCTGGAAATTAGTCCACTAAGAGAGGATTTTTAACAAACTTTTCAGTTTTAAAAAGCTGATACCTAGTTATCAAGGAAAATAGCAAGTACAGCATCTGTGTTGAAGCAGTAAGTTATTTTGCTGGATATTGTTTAGTCTGACCTTGGCATACCAGACCTTAGACCAAAGGCTTGTGTTAACTCAGTGTTTTGTCTGATAACCAGTTCCCAGCCCAACAAGAGTCGGCCTGGCAATACTCCGTGCAGCAATGCTTCAGGGAGTACAGCAGCTCTGAGCCTTGGGAACGATCCCATTCCCACCTTAGCCTCTCATTCTTGGCTGCACATTCCAGCTGCTGCCCTTGCACAAGCTGTGTCGCCTTTCTGCTTCTTCAGCAGGATGAATTGGCCCAAGAAGAGATTGGAGAAGTACCAGACCAGCATGAGAAAGAGGGAGGGAAATTGGGACTACCTCATTGAGTGGCTAATGATCAATTTGGTCAGGTGAAACTTCCCTCTGAGGTCACTGACAGGTTTTTTTTGGTCACACTTGATGCCGATCACATTGAGAGTGCAAGAGAAATGCTCTACCTTCATCTTGTCAAAAGCCATGTGGCTTTTCTCTACTAGGAAATAACTTCCTTGCTGATAGCATTTGAGTATCTGTCTTCTACTGAGTCCCCCTTCATTCCTTCAGTATTGCTGACATCTATCTGAATGTCTCCCCTCTTCCTTGTGAGGGAGCTCAGTTCCTCCCCTGCCACCCCCAAGGCTAAAATGAAATAGCTCACTGTGTACTAGATGCAAAGAGTTTTGGTTAGACTGTCTGCAGACTTCCTGGACTTCCCTGTCTCAGATAACATGATGTAACAGTCCCTTGTGTCCA
Organism: Melospiza melodia melodia; assembly: GCF_035770615.1. Taxonomy (NCBI): domain Eukaryota; kingdom Metazoa; phylum Chordata; class Aves; order Passeriformes; family Passerellidae; genus Melospiza; species Melospiza melodia. The sequence goes on along the minus strand of NC_086208.1, from coordinate 10,848,319 downwards.
ACTTCTGCTTAACTCTTTCATGTCTGCCTGGAGAGCACTTCCAAATAAAAATACAGAGTCAATGGCCCCAAGGGGTTGAAGACCTGCTACAGAATGTCCAAGATGTTTCAGTAGACTTTAATGGTAGCAGCCTCCCTGTTCTCAGCTTATCTCTTAGCAAGACTTTAGAAGTCATTTTTCAGGGGGAGTAATGTGTATTTGCAGAGTACAGAGGAGTCAGCTATTTTTTGATAGTATACTTGCTGGCATTTCAGTAGAATAAATTTGCTGGATATGATGATTTTGAACATTCATGAGTCAGCATTTTTTTTTAATTTTCCTGTTAGCATGGATATTGCTGAACATTCTTGATCAATTACATGAAGTGATTTCAAATAATTCTGTCACTTTGAAATATTCATTAATACTATTAATTGTTCAGACACTCTGCTAGCTCACATAAGGTGAGATAAATTAGGTAATAAACCTACATAGGTAACTATAACTACTGTACTAAAAGGAATTGGAATATAATTTGGCTCTTCCTGCCTTTTTTCCTCCTCCAGAAAAATATTGGTAGAGACTTCTAAGAAGCTGTAACATCCTAGAAGGGACATAAGTAACAATATTAACATGCCCGCTGTGGCATCTGTACCTAAGGAGCTCTACCTCTCTACTTCATTGAAAGATCTCAACAAGAAGACAGAAGTAAAACCTGAAAAGACCAGTACAAAAAGGTATATATGTTATAATTGATTTTGAATTAATACTTAAAATATTTGTGGTTCCAGAACAAATTTGTTGAGGATCTAAATTTCCTTCGTTATTTCTGCTAGATACAAAATCTTCAATAGTCTTATATATGGCTCTCAGCTGTCACATTGGATATGCTTACTACCCTCAGAAGCCACTTGGCATACTGCCAAAACATGACTTGGACAGAGCACAATGCCCGTGAAAATCCACATACTTAGAGGAAAGGCTACATAAATGCAGACCTGTAAAAATGACAAAACCTTTAGCAAGTGTCTGAATGCTTTGCCTCTAGCATTTTTAGACAATCGATGATTTAATTTTGTCTTACTATAACTTAATTTTTCCTAGAAAGAAAGTTATTCTTAGAAGGGGAAAGTACCTTTTTCCATATCTCACTATGGTATTTAATAATGGAAGACTTTAAATAAGGCTGGTAAACAGACTAGCAAAGATAAACATTATTTGGAAGAACATGATTGCAATTCATATTTAATGAAAGCTTGATATTAAGGTGGTAAAAGCAAATGCTTAATATATGGGTGAAGTCTGTAAACACTTAAGATGGCATCTTGTAATGAAAAGGTGTTTGAGGACAAGTCAACAATTATGTGCTTTACTCCTCTTCTTTGCTTTCAGTTATGTGCAGAGTGCCCTTAAGATTTTCAAGGCAGCAGAGGAAAGCAGACTGGATGGAGATGAAGAAAAAGCTTACATCCTATACATGAAATATGTGGCTGTTTATAACCTTATTAGAAAGAGACCTGATTTTAAGCAGCAGCAGGTATAAAAGATTTCTGTTTGATCTCTTCTGCATTGGTCAAAGTATGAGAAGTACAGAGGATTACACTAAAACACATTCAAAGGATCACACTGATATTAAGTAAACTGTCTCACTTATGGTGCTATTTTTTTCTTTCTTGATTTTGACAAGTCTGATGTTAATTTTTTTTACAGTTTTCTTTTTTATGTATGAACTATACAAATTGCCAGATCTATGAATACTTTTTCATGGAAAGGTATTCCCATAACTTTTATCAGTCAGACTTCTTTGGTGAAGTTGCCTTGTCTAGTCTTTAGACTAGACAAGTAAGACTTCAGTAAGTCTTAGACTTAGACTTTAGTCTTTCTTACAAACTCATATTTGAATGGAAAATGTTTTGATTCAAACTAGTTCTTTTTTTAGCATTAATATTATAATATCAGCTCTCCATACATTAGTGACTCTTGACATGCATAGAAGTAAGCATTGTTAAACTGCATATTTATATTATGTGATGCTTGTCATTTTAGGATTATTTTCATTCAATTCTGGGACCTACAAATTTAAAAAAAGCTCTTGATGAAGCTGAAATACTGTCAGACAGCCTTAAACTCAGGTATGTAATATAGTTGATGGCTAAGACATTATTCCTTTTACCTCGAGCCTGTATCTGTGCCAAGTGCAGATTTTCGTGCTCTTTAGTAGTAAGCAATTGCACTTGAGCAAACCATAGGTACCTGAAACTCTTGAGAGCTTAAATTTATTCCCAGAAGTCTTTTACTAGAGATAATTTTCACTGCCACACACTCCAATAACTTGTCATTTTGTATACTTTCTGCTAATTCCTTGGTTTGTTGACAGTGCCTCCTGGTTTTGTTAATTGACTGATAAAAAGAAACCACAAGGTCTGAAGTACATACACAGGAGAGATGATCAAGAGCAATTTCTTCCTCAGCCTTTTAACATAATACATTAATGAACATTCCTAATAATCAGATATGCTAAAAAGTTCCCCTAGTCTGGATGTAGTTTCCACTAAGAAATGCCAGGTTTTGATTCTTTAGCCACTTGCAGATATGTGTGTAGAATGCAGAGTTCTGCCAGTATGTAAATGAGCAGATGCTAATGGCCTTTTGTGTACCTGATTATCAGCTGACAAGTTATATCTTTGTGCCATAAGCCATGAAATTGTGTTAGTAAGAAGTTGTAAGGTAGGGTCTATCTTTAGGTGATATTTAGCACAGTAGTTCTTATTTCCAGCTTTCTCTGCTTCTTGCATCCTTAGCAACGTTCTCACTTTTTTAACTCTCTCTTTCTGCAGCTGGGCACATTTCCCTTCACAAGTGTCTTGTCCCAGCCCCTCCTCCCAAGTATTCTTGTGAAAGTGTATTTTATACCTCCAAAGTGCTAAATCTATAAAGTTAGTTTAGGTGAACTGTGAGTGTAGTTACATGTATGTGAAGACTGCACAAAGATCTCATGACGCTGTGTATGAAACAATCTTTAGATTTTCTTTGTTTAGGTGAGTCTTACAATTAAACACAGCTACAAATTCACTCTTAAGAGTAAACATTGATAGAATCAGAGAAACCCAAAATGTATAGACTTGTTAAGTAACTTATGTCTTTTTATGAAAGGAACAGAGTTTTGGAGTTGATGCAGTAACTTCTAACTACTCTGGCAAAATGTGTAAATATTTAAAGGTAACAGAAATGAAACATGACTCCTGTGTAACTACAGAAGTAGTTTCAGGGAAATTATTTGTATAATTTCTTCCCCAGGCGGTAGGCCAGCAAATAGTTTGAATGTTAATTGTTAACTAAAAGTAGAGGTGATGAAACTTGTATAGGGGCAGGAATGCTTGCATGAATGACCTACTACGTGCTTCAGAGGTATAAATAGGAAATTGATGGGTAAATATTTCATACTGACCAAATTAAACTAAAATCTGAAATATGCTTTAGTGTCATTAACTCCAAGTGGGAATAAAATGCTCAGTTCTAACTTATAATGCCTGTGCCAAATCAAGAAACCTGTTTAAAAATGAAATTACAGACTTACTGCCTCCTTCCTCTTAGTGGGCAATTAGTGCAGTAGACTTGGAGGTGGAATTTGAATGATCTAGGTTATTAACATACAGCTGTATTGTCATTGTTATTTTAACCCTCATTATACAACATCTGGTTAAAATGAGCACTTACTAACACAATTCTGAGTTCATGTTTTACTTCTTGCTTCAGTCATCCAAATTGTTAGGTCAAACATTCTCTTTTTGTTTTATGATACTAGTAACCCTTAAACTACTCAGTTATATTAAATATAAGTGAATACTATTGAACAATGATGTGACTGTACAAACCTCCAGTGGGTGATCTGAAAACTGTAGTTTGGAGATCACTGCCTTACAATACCATGATTGTCCTTCCAGTGGTGAAAGGCTGGGAGGGCAATTTTCAAATCTGAGGCTTTATGAAAAGGACAGTTGTATGCAAGACCTCATCCCCCAAAACTCCTGAGTGAACACAGTTCTTGCATTGGCTTCCCTGTAGGCCCAGTGTTTGAAACAAGCACCAGGCACACAGGTGAGCACATCATGGAGTCAGCTTACATTCTGAAGGTGATTACTGTACAAGTAGTTCTGATCCAACTTCCAGAAAACGCAAATTTAGATATCTGAGCTAAATGACTCTTCACTGACTCCATTGCAAAATGAAATAAAATACCTGGGATCACTGTTGTAATATATTGGAGTTTGCCTTAAGTCACCAGTACCTACAGTTGTCTGTGGAAAGTGAAAAACATTCAGAGATACCATAACTAAGCATGACCCCAGGTTTGAAGAAAAAAATAACTTTACAATCAGTGGCTATGTAATAGGACTCAAATCAAGATTTAACAATAAGAAAACCAACCCAAACGTTGGAGAAATAAGACCACATAGTTAGGAAGCAATATGGAGTTTGTTGGAATACAAAAACTGGCAATATTTTAACTTTTTAAAATTCTAAGTAATTCTTTTAAAGATTTTGACTGAAGACTTAGTGATCTTGATAATAATAATCCACGGTTAGCCAAAACCACAATATTGAAAAAAAGGCACTTTTTTCCCCCAATAGATATGAGGAAGCTGAAGTTCGGAAAAAACTTGAAGAGAGGGACAGACAAGAGCTGCAGAAAAAGCAAGAACCAAAAGATGATGGAAAGAGCTCAGCCAAAAACTCCTCAGAAAGTGCTGTGGATTCCAAAGGAAAAAGCCAAAGGGTAAGTGAAGATGTTTACAAACTTTAATTCAATCTGAATGTATAGTTTCAATTTAGTCTCTACTAGTAGCTATTTCCAGTTCAGAATCAAGGTGGGGGTTTTTTGAAGTAATGTACACTCTTCATAACCCTTCTTTGACATTTCTTTGGAATATGTGAAGTCCTAGTAGCCTCCAAGTCTTGTATAAGATAGACTGAGCTTTATGACTAAGTCAAATTCTGTTTTATGCCAGAATTAGCACAAGAAATCCAAGGTAATGGTGACAAACTGATACTAAGGATAACATGTCTCCATTTTAGGGGAAGGTTGACTTTTTAGCAGTAGTGTGGAAACAATTAACACTTAATTCTCAACAAATACTTCAAGAATTTCTTCTGTTAGATGATGGTGTCCTAGGTTGTGTTACCTTTGTAACTGTTTTCTGTCCAGGCAGGGCAGCAACCTCAGTATCTTTTGAGTACATTTGTGAGCACATCTTCAGATGCAGCTCCCTTGTGCTGTGTTTGTTCCTGTGGCTTAACTGTCTGACAAGTTTCCTTCAGGCTCTGTGAGAGTCATTGTCTGTTGGCCACCTCAGTTCTCAGTATTACATGCTAATTTTTTTTTCCCTTTGTACAGATTAATGGTGAGACAAAGCATTCACTGGAAAGAAAAGATCAGTCTGATAGCCTGAGTGGTAAGAGATGCAGTGCTTGCACAAATGTGAAAAAGATTTCTGTATGACTGTGCACTAATCACCTCACAGCTGCAGTCCTTCTCAGGAGTTATTTCACAGTTAAAATATTTTGATTAAATTCTAGTATCCTGCATTTCAGTTATAACAAATCAGTAATTCATTAAACTCTGTATTGAAGCCTTCATTACTTCTCATAAACTTAGAGATCTGTAGTTAGTTTTTCAACTGTTCAGTAATGGAAGATGAACTAGTCCTGAATTGGTCAGGTTAGAAAGAAGAACAGCTCTACTGCTGATAGGCAAGGATGAAATATGACAGCTTACTCAGTTAAATACAAAATTTTTCCATTCTCCTTACAACCTTCTACTTTTTGTTCTTGTAATGAGTATATGAAAATGTTCTCTGGAGTTCTTAAGAGGAATATCTGCAGCATGTAGTTCACAAATGCTTGCCTATGTAGCTTGATTTAAATGAGACCACAGTACGTTAAACTTGTTAATCACTGAAATATTCAGTATTGTCTAATCTAACAGGTCAGGTGCTGATCACTACAGCAGTGGGAGTAAAAGGCCCATGCTGTAATGTCTCACCTCCGTGACTTTGTGGGACTTCTTAGTTCTGTTTCATCTGTTTGCAATCATGATTGCACCAGTCAGATACCATAGCCCTTCATAGCTATCTTCATTTATAATGTGGCTTCTTACATGTAATTGTTTCTCTCTTTTAAGGAGCAGTCACACCTGAGAGACTGTTTGCAATGATGTCGGACAAAAATATTGAATTGCTTATAATGGATGCTCGAAAATCAAAGGATTATCAGGAATCCTGTATTCCAAAATCCATAAGTGTCCCAGAAGAAGCTATCCATCCTGGGTAAGATATGACGTTAAATGAGAGTGAAATATTTAATTTTCTAAAAAAGTACATGCTTTTAAACTTGCACACCTAGTGTTAGAATCCCTGCTGTATATCAGTGGGTGAGATGTATCTGCACAGCTCTGTTCTTGCATGTACTGACTTCAACATAAGGTATATTTATTTTATCCAAGCACATAAACATCTATAGATTATATATTGTTGGACAGAATGTTACTTGTACATGAATCTTTAAATGCATGTTAATTCATTTCAGAGATACTGCTTACCTGATTGAAGCTAGACTCCCAGAGGAGTCTAGGGATGCATGGAAGAGGAGAGGACAGTTCCATTATGTTATACTGCTAGACTGGTTTAGTTCTGCTGAAGACTTAAAGCTGGGAACAACTCTACAGAGCCTGAAAGATGCACTTTTTAAGGTTGGCAAATTTCATCTTTTAATTCATTAATTAATTCATCTTAGTAAATAAGGCCTTGAAGCACTTATATTTAATGACACTTGGTTGAGTTTTCAAGGCCTGCTTGTTTTGATAGCAGAAGTGTAGTTTGAAGTTTCATACTGTACTCTAGTAGATGACAGTATAATTTATTGAACAGGTAAACAGCAGAATGATTCAACTCACTTCCTCAACAAGCAGCTCATCAACTTACAGTTCTTTGGGAAAATACTTTTAGTCCTGTTTCCCAGGAGCAGTCAGCTTCTCTCCCATATTAGCAACAGTAATTCCTTATCCCTGGAAACTGGTTGGCCACCTACATTGCAGTCCTATCAGCCAGGTACTTCCCACATTGGAGGGGCTGCAATGAAGGAGGCTCCAGAAATATTTTCAATAAAGTTCACTTTTCTGCATTTTTGAATATAACTTTTAGGTAAACATTAATTTAAATTTGAGTTTCATCAGTGCAGGAGGCTTATAGACTCCACAGTGAGCAGACGCCCAACATTCGAGTCAAATTCTCTGTGGCTGTGTTGTCCCTCCTCTGTACAGTGGTGGCTCTTATGAAAGACTGCAAATCTTTCTGTTACCTTGACATTCAGCACTGGGGTTCAGAGATAGTTCAGCAATTCTCCTTCTTAATTGCTTTAGAGACTGTTCTCTAGACTGTCTTGTTGATGTACTAGTACTGAACAAGTACTGAGGACAGCAGGAGGAGGGCAGTCTGAACCCTGAACTCTCAAGGGGTTTCAGAAAGTCAATGTTATGCTTTCTAAATCACTAATCCCTCAGCAAACATACCAGATAAGAAACTGAAGCAAATACTGTAATAAAAATACTTTTCTGCATGGAGGATTGTTATGTGAAGTAGCAGCAAGTGGTTCTTTCTCTACTGGAAATACTCACACCCTGTTGTAGGCAGAGCCAGGAACCCAGCTGTGCTGGGCATTCTCCAAACACAGAGAGGATCCCTATTTTTGCAGCCACTAATTCTTGTTTAAAAATATCAAAAAACAATCTCTCAATGTCAAGGCACAGGAATTTAAACAACACTATTAAGCTGTAAAAGTTTACTTTCTATTTTTAAATCAATTAACTTTAAACTTTTTTTCCATGCAGTGGGAAAGCAAAACCATCCTGCAGAATGAACCTTTAATTCTAGAGGGAGGTTATGAAAACTGGCTCCTTTGTTTTCCCCAGTACACAACAAATGCTAAAGTAACTCCACCCCAGCATGGCAGGACTGAAGCAGTGACTGTTTCTTGTAAGTACAAAGGATAACACTCCAGCAAGCATTTGTACTTACTGGATGAGTCTTTCATTCATTCAGGTGTTTTTAGGAAAGTCTTGTTATGGCTAAAAGCTAAATTTTGGATTGGAATGGAGGGTTTATTTTGCTTTTGTTTTGAGAATTCTCTTATGGTTCCCTCCTGTCTCCCCTCCTGCAGTGGATTTTACATATCCATCTCTGGAAGAGCCAGCTCCTGTGCTACCCATTGTTGCTGAAAATGAAGAAATGGGAGATAATTTGGAAGAGAGACTAAAATCACTTAACAGACCAAACATACAAGATGCTGCTGTTCCAAAATCTGACAGTTCCTTTGTAGCTAATCCCATGTCAGTTACAAGAAGTATCCCTGAGGTAAGCTTTTTGACCTGTTCCTTTTTTTCAGTTAGTATATGGTTAATGTGTTAGAGACCCACCACACCCAGAACTCGAAATCCACAAGTAAACATACCCAATACGTTTGTTTAAGCCTTGTACATGAGTATATTGGTACAGAGACTCTTGGTGGTCTGTGAAGCTGTGGTAACTGATCTACAGAATTATATGAAACTAAATACACTCAACAGAATAGCAGAACTTTCATAAAGGTTTTTACATGAGCATGTGAGAAATTCAAGGTCAGCAATTGATCACTAATTCAGAAAGTTTATAAGTAACCTTTCTACTTAAAGCGACATAGGATGAAATACAGAGAGGACAAGCCATGGTTTACCTTAGCTGTTCCACAGGTCTGATTTCCAGCCACTGCATCTTCATTCAAATAATAAAACATTTAGGTGTTTTGTCACTCTGGGCCCAGTAGTGAAAGTATAGGAATTTGTTTCTTCCTTTCATGTGAATAAGACTTTATAAAAACACCTTTGCAGAATTCTTACACTAAAATAGTACTTACCTTAGTAGACATGGCTAAAAGCTCTTCATTTTCTAGATGCAGCCTTTAATATAGATCTCATTTAAGAGACTCTATACTGTAAAATTTAGAGATCTTATTTCTGTTTGTCCCTGAACCCAGATGAGCTTTTATTTCTTCAGAGCACTCACTCCAGCCTCAAAAACAACAACAGTTGAGCATAAGCCATTCTTAAATACCCCTTCCCATCAAGCAGATCTGCCTTAAACATGTGCTTTGTCACATGATTGAGAGGGCCAAGCCCAAATTAGGCTGCCTGATTGCCCCAAAATGTTTACCTTTGAAAGCTCAAAAATAGAGGGTTGTGGTAATCAGTATATAATGCTGTCCTTATGGTTCTTCAGGGCTTGTTTATTAGTTCACACCTGGAATGAATACCTAATTTTACTAACAAGCAGTTTGAATGAGAAGATTTAATAAAATTGAAAGATATCTCTCTCTGGCAGAAGTCAACTTGATATAATCTTTATTCTCTTACAAATCTCACTTAGGAAGAGCTTAGCAAAGAGAGTAGAGGTAGCTGTAGTGAATTGTTCTGCACTCTGTGTTCTGCACCTGTGTTACAGGTGGATCGTTCTAAAAAGCCTTCACTAAAAATCCTCAGTGATAACAGAGCAAAACCTGCAAGTACAATCAGTGACAGCCAGTCTGGTGAGAGTGGAAGAATAGTTCCAGACCGCTCCACAAAGCCTGTGCATGATGGAAGGAGCACTCTGACAGAAGAAGAAAAAAGTCGGGTCCATGCAGAAACTGCTGCTCTGTTAGAGAAAAACAGACGGGAAAAGGAACTGCGGGACAGGCAGCAGCAGGAACAGAGAGAGAGGCTCAGGAGAGAAAAAGAAGAACAAGAACGAAAAGAAAAAGAACAAAAACAAAAGGCAAAAGAGGAACAGAAGGAGAAGGAACACAAAGAAAAGCTACAGCAATCAAAAGAGGACAGAGAGCAGAAGGAGAGGGATGAAGAAATAAAAAGAGAGCAGGAGGAAAAGGAACAAGAAAGAGCACACAGAGAAGCAGTAGAAGCAAAAAAGCAAAATAAAAATGAACCAGAAAACATTGGTGCAAAAAGGATTGAGATTGACAAAATATCCATGGAAGAAAGAGAAAAGGGAACTCGAACACCAGAAACACAGAAACGGGCGCTGGGTGATGCATCTCAGACCTTTGTGACTGTTCCAGGCAAGGTTAGTGAAAAGAAAATCATCATCACATGTTGAAGTAGTTATGCACTTAAATCATTCTGAATAGTCCAGTTTTAATCTAGCAATTTGAAATACGTAATTGGATGTGTACTTAGACCACATTTTACATAAAAGTAGAGGAGAGAGTTAAAACCAAGACACAAATAGATTTTTTTTTCCCCAAGAAAAGCTTGTTTCTTTCTTGTTTGAGGGCAGCATGTAATCCCCACGGGATAACAAAACTTCCCACTCACATGTAGCTAGAAGAGATGATGGTTCATAGACTGCAACCCTCTTTTTCAAAAATAGAAGCCTGGTGGTATTTAATCTCTTGTGCCAGCTTGGTCCTGTATATGGTGTTAAGGACACAATGGTGTCATAAGGAACCCTTTAGTGCCCCCAGCTGTAGAAACACTGACAGAACAGGATTTTGTTACCTGGCACAGGAAGCAAAGCAACATCCTCATCTAGGATTTTTGCTGAAAACAGTCCGGTTCCAAACCTTGGGGGGAAGGGAGGAGAGTCACAATTCTTTCTTTCCTCATTCTTGAAAAAAACTGCAAAATTTCTCAATGCACAAATCAACTGATTATAGAACAGGAGCCACTTGCAAGTTAACAATGGAAAAGATGTCTTTACAACCACTTCTCAAGAAGTTGAATTAGGATATTTTTCTCTGCTTTGGTGATTGCAGTTGTGATTTGATCATATTCTGTTTGTTTAATCCAGATGCACAAAAAAGCAAAAATAAATCTTCCTGTGCAAATTTAGCACAGTCATTCATGAGCTTTTGACTGACAGAGAAACGTCACATAATCCCAAAATGATGGCCTATGATCAACCAAATTCATGTTGGCTTCACAGTTTGCCTTTTCCATGGAGAGGTTTGATAAGTGAGGAGTGAAAGGGAAAAAAGCCTGAAGTTTAACAACAAATTATAAACCCCACAACTTTTAGGGTGGGAAGTAGCATAGGTGGAATTTCAGCATTTTATTTCTGAGCTGTTGAAACTACAGAACAAACTGTAATGCAACATTCAGTTTCAAAAACTATTCCAGTGAATTGCCTAGAGTATGCAGAAGGAATAAAAATCACCTGCTTTAACCACTTTGTTGTGGTACATGCATTTAACAACCAAAAAAGAAAGTGTAATTCTGCTTTATCAGCATTCTTTACTGACATGCCAGATGAAAATTGAAGCCTTCTTTCAAAATCTTTTGCAGCAAATGGGGGTTAAAGGACAACCAGACAGTGAAGCTCAAAAGCCAGGACCCCTTAGAGAGGATTCTGAACAAGATACTGAAAGACTTAAAGTAAATACAAATGTATTGTATGTAGTCAAAATAATTAAGCACAGATGCTTTATGATTATTATGTTAAACTCCATTTCATTTCAGTTTTTAAAGTCACCATCTTAAGACTATGCCATGTTCACAGTGTTCATTTGCATTTTTGCACTTGTCATATTCGAATGAAAAATACTTGAAACTTCCATTAGAAGTCTTGATGTGTTTCTGGTGGCACTAACAAACATTCTCCATGCATTCATCATCTCATGCACACACCTTCAAGTGCTACTTTAAGAGAGAAAAAAGCTCAGCCTTATGAATTTAACAAAAGCATATACTCCTACTGTTTCCTGATTCTTCAGGGAAAAAATTGAGTTTTGTGACTTTCATGAGACTAAATGGTTGGTTTGTTTCTTGTTTTTTTGGAATGTGTCAGCAAATGTTTTGTTCAGGTTCCTGTGTTTTTTGTTTAGATTGAGCAATAGAAAATACTAAATTACCATTACAATACATTTTATTTCTGTCTGTAATCAAGGATTTATTGTACTGTTTGCACTGAATCATGTAGCTCCATAGAGAAGTCACAGGCAGCTCGTTGCTGTGCATAGGGAACTGTACATACCTTACTTTTCTCTTTGTTTATTAGTCCCAGCGGGAGCCATTAATGAGAGCACGAAGTGAGGAAATGGGAAGGATAGTCCCAGGGCTGCCTGCAGGTTGGGTAAAGGTAACTCCTTCTGAAATGAAAATCAAACTGTTCTGTGTTGTTTGTCCTGTATTTCAGTTGTGTCTTACTTCTAAGTTAGATCTTGTTTCATTTTCTTTTACTCCTCTTTAACTTCCACACATTTACTTTCTGAATTTTAATATTATTTGTAATGAAACTAGGACAGTTCATCTGCTGTTCCTGGTTTTTGCTGTTTAATAGGCATTTTGGTGAAAATTCCCCTTCTACTAAATTTAATCCATTGAATGTTGAGGCCAGTCACAACTTAATATCCCAATGTCTGAAAACCTCGTGCTGTTGTTAATAGGTAAGTTAATGATGGATTTTCTCTGGAGTTTGAAACTATTTGGTTTTTTTCCCCCAAGTTCCTGGATGACATCACTGGAACCTATCGTTACTATCACTCTCCAACCAACACTGTTCAGATGTACCCACCAGAAATGGCTCCTGCAGCCACTCCTCCATCCACCCCTCCCACGCGCAAAGCCAAGGCGAAGGTGGCAGCTGAGCGGGAGAGGGAACACTCCAAGCTCAAGCGCTCCTACTCGTCCCCAGATATCACCCAGGCCATCCAGGAGGAAGACAAGAAAAGAATTCCTGTCACTCCTGCAGTCAATCGTGACAATAAGTATGTTTGTTTGATAACTTAGATCACAGCTCAGGCAGTGTGACAGCACAAAGGACTTTCTTTGTGTTTAACCAGCTGAAATTCCTTACTGTTTTCTAAGTGGGTTTGAAAGGATGCATGAGTAATAGACTGAAATTTCATTGCTAGAAGTTCAATGTATAGAGCAGTTCTCTCATAGTTATGTATCAGCAGGAATTTCTGAGGTTACAGTCTATTAATTGGATGACAGTTGCTTCTTAAGTTCTGTTATTTGTGTTATCATACAAATAACATGTCTGTCTTCTGACAGTTTGTGAAATGCAAGTTTTCACATTTTAGACTGTATTAAACAGCTAATTCTTCATCTGTGAATTAAAGAAATAAAGGAAGAAAATATATCAGTCTCACAGCTGATGGTGCCTAAAACTCAGCCTCATTATAAGCCAGTGTATATGGACTACTCACTGTTGCATTGGCTGGTTTTGAGTGCCCTAAATGATGGTGTTTGGTGCCAGGATGATCCAATCCCTGTGGGTGGTGGGGTGAGGTGTGCTGTCTGTTGGTTTATGTGAACAACTTTATCGAGTCTGAAACTCCTAAAAAATAATTTTTTGCTTATAGACCTGCGTGTTACACTAAAGCAGAAATTTCCAGGCTCTCTGCATCGCAGATTCGCAATCTCAATCCCGTGTTTGGGGGATCGGGACCAGCTCTGACAGGACTTCGTAATCTAGGGAACACTTGCTACATGAATTCCATATTGCAGTGTCTGTGCAATGCACCTCACCTGGCTGAGTATTTCAATAGAAACTTGTATCAAGCTGATATTAACAGGTAACAATCTCTCACCTGCCTTTATACTTGCCAATTGAAGAAGATCACTTAGTGAGGCTGTTTGTTTTTTTGTGTAGGAGGCAAATGGTAACTTTTGGACACCTTGACATTTTCAAAATTCATTTGTGTCACTAAACAGGTTTTACTGGACTGTGATAATTAAATTATGGTCACCACATTCATAAAATACATGTGTGCTAGAGTCTTTTAAAACCAAACTGAATATTTAAATAGTTCCCAAAACATACTGTACCTTCCATCTGGAATATGGTACCAAATTACAGGGCTGACATGGATGAAAATTTAACTCAGTCTAATAGCCAGTTTTCCTTAGTCTAAAGAAATATTTTAAAATTGGGATCATGTTTTGAATTAAAAACATTCATATTAAAACCCAGTTATTTGAATGGCTCAGATTTTTTTTGTTTCTTATTTTATAGGTCAAATTTCCTGGGGCATAAAGGTGAAGTGGCTGAAGAGTTTGGTGTAATAATGAAAGCTTTATGGGCAGGACAGTATAAATATATCAGTCCAAAGGACTTCAAAATTACAATTGGGAAAATTAATGACCAATTTGCAGGATATAGCCAACAGGACTCCCAAGAATTGCTTCTCTTTCTAATGGATGGCTTGCATGAGGACCTAAATAAAGTAAGCAGTACACTTAAATTATATATCTGTCAGAAGATCAAGAGAAATTTTTAAAATACTTTCCTATTCCATAAGATTATGGTACTGAAACCTTGTATAGAAAGAAATGTGATTATTCAAAATTAAAGTAGGAATTCTGAAGTAGTAGGTATTAGGTGGTGGAGGGAGTCACAGAAGAAGCCTCACTAGACAAGAACTGGATGGCAGCACTGACATGTTTAAATATTCTTGTGAATAATCAATCATATGCTTGCCTGTGTGAGATTTCTTACTTACGTACATGTTAATATATTGCTGTGGTATTTAAACTTCTGCTATCCAGGCTGACAACAGGAAAAGATACAAGGAAGAAAATAACGATCACCTGGATGACTCAAGTGCAGCAGAAATAGCCTGGCACAAACACAAGCAGCTCAACGAGTCCATCATTGTGGCACTGTTCCAAGGGCAGTTCAAATCCACCGTGCAGTGTCTGACGTGTCACAAGAGGTCCCGAACCTTCGAGGCTTTCATGTATCTGTCATTGCCACTTGCATCCTCCAGCAAATGCACTCTGCAGGTATGGGCAACTGGAGAGAAACTGCTCCTGCAGTGCAAACTGCCACTTGATTGTGATGCTGCTGCTGCTCACCCTCTGCTTGAAGGGGTTGGTCAGCATTCTGCTTAATTTGCATTGACCTGAAACATGAACAGAACCGAATCTGCATTTTTTTTCAATTCTTCTAAAGTTTAAAGAAATAGGTCATCCCTTAAGTTTTAAGTTAGAAACAGGATGGAAATACTGAAGCTGCAATAGCAGCATGTATATTACTTGCTTTGGTAGGTCACAGTGTAAGTATTCTGTGGTTTTAAACAAAATATTGTCTACATTTTGAAGGACACTAATTAATATCTGCAGTAAAACTTGCTTCCACACATAGATTTAAGTCACTTTTCCTCAGTGAAATGTAGGATGCAGATAACCAATGCAGGTTAACAACCAAATGGGAAACAAGCATTTTTGTTATACTTGCAAAAACACTTACCATTCACAGTCTCTGTATTTTGTTTTAGGAATGCCTTAGATTGTTCTCCAAAGAAGAAAAGCTCACTGATAACAATAGATTTTACTGTAGCCATTGCAAAACTCGAAGGGATTCTTTGAAAAAAATAGAAATTTGGAAATTACCACCTGTGCTTCTTGTGCACTTGAAACGGTAAGGAAATGGTGATTGGTGGATATTACTGGGGATTAAATGACCAGGCTTTGATGGAACTGGATTGTTCCATGGCAGTGGCTGAGCATTTTACCTTAGAGAAGGTCACAGATACATTACCAGATGTAATGTTGCAAGAATTTGATTTTCATCTGATGCTTCTTTTATAAGGCTGTAACTCCCAAGGCACTTTCACAAGTGATCTCTTGTTATTTTTGCTAAGAAACACATGAGCAAATGTTAACAGAACTGGGGGCTTTAGTTGAGATCACATCCTGGTTAAAAACAGGGAAAACAAACATGCTTAATACAGTGGAATAGCTTATGAACAGCCTGTAGCTTTTCATGGTGCTTTTTAATTCTCTAGATTTTCCTATGATGGAAGATGGAAACAAAAGCTTCAAACTTCAGTAGATTTTCCACTGGAAACTCTTGACCTCTCTCAGTATGTTATTGGTCCAAAGACTTCCTTGAAGAGATACAATCTGTTCTCGGTATCGGTGAGTAACCAGGCACATTTCAAACTCCAGCTGCACTTTACGCCAGGACTCAGGGTGGCCTGTGTGATTCAGCCAGGCTGCATTGTAGTTACAGATTAAGTTGCATTCTGAAAAAGAACAATTTAGTAAAAATTTCATATTCTAGATTATTTCCCTAAGCAGGGAAGAAATGGCAGCTTTGAAGGCCACTAACCCTTGCCTTACATTCACAGAATCATTACGGTGGGCTGGACGGGGGGCACTACACAGCCTACTGCAAAAACGCTTCAAAACAGCGCTGGTTTAAGTTTGATGACCACGAAGTGTCCGAGATCTCGGCGTCCTCGGTGAAGTCCTCAGCTGCTTACATTCTCTTTTATACTTCCTATGAACAGCGAGCAGTAGACATGGCCACGTAAAGGGATGTGGCTTAAGGAAACTGGTTTTCTTTCTTCAAGAGCAAAGTAGGCCTGGGAATGCACACAAATATGCAGAAGTGCAGCAGACACAGTCACTGGAGTGGGAGGAGCAGGGTGTCTGCCAGCAGGGCTCGCTGGGGCCGTGGCAGTGCTTCACAGTCAGACTGATGGGCAATGCTTGTGGTCATACTGCCATCTGTGGAACCATTTACAAGCATACTTGCATTACTGTTTATTTTAAAAAGAACTATATTTTTAGTCTGCTCCAAGATTAAATTCTAGCTTAGTCATCTAAAATCTATTAACAAGTAGTTTAAAATGTCTTAAAATCCCAAGGCATATCTTGGTTTATTTTTTTCTTTCACTGTTAATGGCCTTTTCACATTTCTAACCTTAAGCTTGACTCTACTGTGAATACTCTAGAACGATGTAAACAGTTAGGAATGTAAGTGTACATATTGATTGCATACTTGCACATCAGAATTATGTATATAATAAAATGTTGTCCTTTTTGTGAGAATCTCTAAAACTCAGAGGATTGCATTTATTTGCCAGCTCTAAGTAATTGCAACACTACTTAATAAAAAAGCAGAGCTGTATTATTTTTTCTGTTAGCTTTTGTCAATATTTGTGCACTTCAGAGTTATTCTAAACAATATTTTCCTTTTTAATTTTTTAATATAAATTTTCATGTACACATGCATTAAAAACCTTAATGAAGAAATTATTTAAAAATATATCCTGTTAAATGTATGTTTGGGTTTGGTTTTTCATTCTCAGCTGTTATTTAATGATCAAGATTGTACATAATAACAATCTGACTCATACTCACACAGTTTAAAGGTTCTCCAGATAAAAATACTGTTTTGCATAGAGCTGATTAGTTTAAAAACTTCTCTTAGTTGCATCTTACATATTTCTCTGCTATGGATTAGGGTTAGTTTTCCTTTTCTGATAAGGTTGGCATTCAAAAGTCTTACATTCTGAGCTTTTACCTGTCTGTGTCTGTCTTGCTGGTGGAATTAAGACCAATACTGATTGTTTTCCAGAAGCTTGCAAGCTGCAAACAAGTTTGAAGTGCTGGAGAAACAAAAATGACATCAGTAGAGCAATGCCTTTTTCTTTCTTCTGTATTAATGGTCACTTCATCCTCTCTTCTGTAGCACAGTCTGGTCTGGTTGTGTGCTTTCACTTTGGTATCCTTCTGTTAGTTCCTGGAAGGCAGCTTAGAACAACCTACTGTACTTAGCCAGCAGAAAAACAAGAATTTCCAAGTAAGTGCATCTGTGTGCTCAACATCCATGTTGTTTTGAGGGGTGCAAGAAGGGTGTCATGGAAAACAACCCTGGCCCTTGTGCACATGGAGCAGATGCACGTTCCTTCATGGCTTAGGGCTGTAACTGTCCTTTCTAGGAGTCACTTCCTGAAAGACCACAACAGCTGATCAGGGTGCACATGCTCTAGTTTATTGATGAAACAGGAGTTGGCTAATGCTGCTGGTGAATTCTAGGTGCTGCCCTACCTAGTGTTCCTTTTCAAGACTAACAGGGTGTCAGTAGCCTTGGGAGATGTAGAAGAGGAGGTAAGCTGTGTCAGCCTGCACTGCAGAGTCTGGGATCTTGGTGACCTGGGCATCATCAAAGCTGTACCAGTGCTGGGTGATTGAGTGCTTGCAGAAGGCCGTGTAGTGGCCATAATCCAGATCTCCAGCATGGTTCTGTAACAAAAAACACAGTCTGTTAAAACCAGACTCCTGTTCTGTCTCCTTACAGGCAAAGCTAGGAACTGGCAATGGTTTCATGTATGCACTTGGAAAAGATGGCACTGAGGGTTCTAGCCCCTTTTGGCCTAGGGCAGGGAATGTTAATTCAAATAAATTCTTTCAACCAGAGTTAATGGATGATGATCATGCTTATTTATTTTGCAGTTATATTTGCAATCCAACTATTAGCCCTAATACAGGACACTATAAGAGGACCCCATTGTTGTGAGCTGTGGCCTTATTTAAAACCAGGATTCATGCTGGATCAGCCTGCAAGTTTACTCTAAAGAGGCATTATGTGCCAGGAGAGCATTCTTTTAAAACTGGGATGTTGGGGAAGAAGGAGAAATAATGTCTCTGTCCTTCAGTTACGTACTGTTACTGGATTATGTCCACGGCTGGTAGAAAAAAGCGTACAACAAAACATGCATTAATTATAAATCATTATACATTCAGTCCAAACCAACACAGGCTTCATCTGCTCCATGAGCCAGGGCATTCCCAATAAAAGCAGGAAGGGCAAAGCTTACCACTACAGCACACAAGCTGTACTCTGTATTGTTGTTACACGATGTGGAGATGTAGGGAGAGAGATCCAGATCGCTGAACGGATAGCAGACAGTGGTTGAGAGTTTCCTTCTGTTCTTGTCCTGCCAGGCAAACCTGAAATGAATTTTTGGACGATTTTAAATGACCCTCAGCTTCTCTTTGTGTTGTGGTCATTGCTTAACTGACTTTCCTAGGAGGAGGGAAAACCAACAACTGACTGCCCAGCATTTGAAAGAAAGATCTCTGGTAATGTTGTGTATTGCAGTAAACTGACAAAAAATGCACCAAACCCTCATGACATGTCCAGCAAGAAAAGCAAAGCTCTTGCTTCCTGATCCTTTAGTCAAAGCCTGAAGTCATATCTGTGCATCACTCTCTCTGTGTCCTAAACATTTTGGACTGGACTGCAGTGCCAGCGTCAGCTCTTCTCTCATGCCAGACTTCATCCCTCTTCCCTCTGTAACGTTGAGTACATCACTGCACTTTTAAACATTCACAGTGTGGCCAAGAGCTGCAGCTGGGGACCACATGTCCTTTGAGAATATTGAGAAAAGCAGATGCTGAATGGACAATAAAAAGAACTTTAGATAACATAATTCTGGGAAGTCAAATCATCCCAGAGTAGTTTTCATTATAGGTGGAAAGTTGTTAAGAAAAAAAATTCTTTAGAATAAATTCAGCATCTGGCTATGTGTGGCTAGTGAAATCTGCTAACCCAGGTGCTCCTTTGCTGAGGCACCACTCTGTTTAGGCCTGATTTAGTAAAGGGATAAACAAAACCAGAGTGTCTCAACTGCAGCAGCAGCAGGCAAACCACTGTCAGTCCTGCTTTTGGAACCCAAGCCACAGGAACTGATTCAGATCATTCAGGGACTGGATGAGCCACTGCACTGGGCTGTAGCAGTCACTGCCTGGTGCAGTTCTCTTCCCTCTGGAGAGGGGAACCCAAGTATAGGGAGAAATTTGGTGGCCTGCAGGACACAGGCAGAGCACCGTACATGAAATTCAGGAATGCAACTTGCATGTTTGACAGCTGTATTTGTGTAAATGCCCTTTTAGCTTTCAGGTATCCAAAGTACTAAAGCCACTTATTTGCAGTGATTTGTTTCCATTCGGGCAAACACAAGTGACTGTCCTTCATGACTCACATTGCCCAGGAGCTGGCCATGTCCTACCTTACTTAGACTATACCTCTTTAGATGAAAAATTATGATCTGTGGTGCCTTGGTTATGGAGGCTGTTACTGTTGCATCTTGGTTGCTTCCACACCAGTGGCAGTAGATTTGGTTGTTCCGAGTCAGTGTGTCTGGCTGAAAAAAGCATTCCAGGCAGTCCTGTCAAAGGAAAAAAATCCAATCATCACTTGATTGAACACATCTCCCTCCACCCATAGAGGTGCTAAGCAATATAAGAGATGAATTTGCTCCCCCTAACTGAAGTGTGATGCAGCAAGGCTGACATTACAAATTCACAAGACAAAGCAGCCAGCATTCACTTCGATTCTCCCCACCAAGGCAGAAATACCTGGATGATTGGAATAAAACCTTCACGGGTGCTATTGAATAATCTTAATATCCTTCATCCCCTGGCAACTCTTGAGCATTGCTCTTGTAACCTTACCAGCCTCCATGGTTCTGAGACCAGTAAAGACATCCCACTTCTCTAGGGACAGATCCAAGACACTCTCTAAGTGCCCAGGAGACCAAAGTAACTAAAGCAAGCCCTACATTTTTCCAATAAAAGTTATTAGTCTAAGCCTCTACTCCCAGCTGAAGCAGAAAGCAGCAGGAAGGTGCTGGCTGTTGTACCTGCAGAGAGCACACTCTGGTGGAGGGGATGGGCAGGGAGAGGACGGTGAAGCTCTCGGGTTTGTCACTGAGGGCTTTGCATGTCAGACACCTGATGGCGTAACTGAGCTGCCCCTCAAATAAGTGTGTTATAATAGATGTGCCACTGCTACTCCTTGTGCTTGCTCCTGCAGCAGAGCTCCATCTTTCTTGGCTTGGCTATACAGAAGGAAAAAGATTGACAAAATGTAGATTAGCAATTGTTTTGTTAAATGCCTTCAACTGGGTTTTAGTAGGTGCTGCCCACTCCCTGGGTTCATCAGTTGTTAGTCTTGCCACAGAACATGGCTCTAAAATGCTGTTACTTTACTTGATGTTTCATACATATAGACTAAGACTGATTCATTTTCTGAGAGAAAAGTAACAAAAATACAACAAGTCAGACATTTGATAGCATTAATTGTTTGAAAAGCTCTTTATCAGTGGCTCTGTAGGGGAGAAAGTCATGGGTGCATGGCAGACGTGAAGTTTTCAGGCAGATGAGAAAGTGGAAGAACATTAACTGTGGAAGGAGAAAGGAGAGGGAGCGGTTAGGACAGTGAAGCTGCACCAGCATTGTCATTTAGATGGGGCTGCAATTTGATGGAGCATTAGACAAGAAGCAAATTAATAATTATGTGTCCATGGGTCTGAAATAAAGGTAGAAAAGGAAAGTTATTGGTGGCCCCATCATAGAGTTTAGAAGAGGATGATGGGCAATTATTACATGGAATGCCAAGTCATGAAATGCAGAGGAAACAGCTGTAGTTCCCAAAACACCACAGCTGGGCTCTCACCTGCTTGAAAGCCTCATGGAGGTCATCCAGCACACAGATGAGGAACTCCTGTGCATCGTGCTGAGTCTTGCTGCTAAAAGCTGGGTGCCGCTTCCCAAAGACAGAGTGAAAAGCCTCAGGAGAAACAAAGTCAAACTCTCCAAGCCACATGTCAGACACCAAACAGCCAAAGGCAGTCGCAGACTCTCCGATCTCCCTTGGAAAAAAGGGGAGAGTTTCAGGTGATGGATGAAAAAAGAGTGCCTGCCTTCAAATGGGAGCACAATACAGAAACTGAGAAAACAGATGCTGGTACAGTACAGCTTTGGCAGCTGTCACTTGGCTTGAGGGACTCTGCAGATCCCAGAAAGTGGTAGGAATCATGATCAAGACAACAGTAACAGATATTACCATCAATATGGGAAGAAAAGTATCATGCAGATGGACCAGCAAGGAAAAGGGCTGGGCTCTCAAAGGAGAAGGAAACCAGCTGGTGGTCAATCTGACTGGAACTGCCTGGGGGAAGCTGGCAGGTGCCTTGGACATTCTCATGGCAACACATATCCTTTGGCAGTAAAATAGTGGCAAGCAGAGAGCCTCAGTACTGAGAGCAAACCGACTCACTGGTGCAGGGCTGTGTTCCACTTCCCTGAGAGGAAATACTGCACGAGCGGGGTGAGGCTGCAGAGGCACTGCAGCACTGCGTTCATGTAGCACGTGTTCTCCAGGTTCTGCAGCCCTGTGAGCCCTGGGTGCAGGCTGCTCATGTCCTCCAGCTGTTCCCTGGGGGAGTACTTCCATTTCCATGCCATCCTTCCACCTACTGTGAGGAAAATCCACACCAGTGGGAATCTAAAATGCTACGGTTTCTTCTTTAAAAATTACATTCACATTTATTTTCACCAGGTTTATAGTGGCAAAAACTCTTCATCTTCCCCACTAAGCTCTTTCCAGTATGGTAAGAGACATCATTATGAGGTGTTATTTAAACACCTGAGGTTTTAAGAGTTATTCCTAAAATTCTATTCGCTCTTTTACTCCATACACAATTACTCAAAAACTACCACCACTTGTGAATAGCCATTTTTAGGGCAAAATGCTTAATAGTGCATATTACATTATATTTCATTTCCTTGGGTACAGTACTCACCTGTTTTCTAAAACCATATGTTGCAGTCCAGATGCTACTAGAAGCAGGTTGTTCTTCAGATTTTTGCTATAAAATGTTACTTAATTCATGTTAGGAAAATTTTAGTATGTTTGTTTTCTGGCTGCATATGTCTGTCCTGGACCAAAGCGTCCCCATCCCCAGTCAGCTGAACACAGACTCTACACCACCCACACCTGCTCACCAATGTTGCTGTTCTTGTTTAGAGGCTGATGTTGTATTCTGAGGCAGGGCAGAGAACTCTAAACCCGCAGCAATCTCCGTAGAAAAAACACGAGCAGTGCCCTGTGTTCAGTCCCATGTTCCATCCTGTCACCCCAGCATCTCCTGCCCCAGCCCCTTGTGATGTCACCTGGTAACACTGGCCAGGGAACACGCCTGGCCAGACCTGCCTCTGTGTCCTTCTGTGCCAGCCAGAACAGAAAACTTTGGGAAGAGAGCTCCATTCCACTGGGCAGGGAACTTTGGCCCAACACCTTTATCCATGTTTGCTCACTTGGATTAGGATTTATTATTGCCATGCTCTGCTGGAAGGGCAGTGATGACCGAGAGTGTTGATCATAAAGGGATAGAACTACCTCAAAACATCATAATGAATTAGCTTCTTGGTGTTATGAGGATTTTCCTGAGGGAAGAAAAAAAATATGGCAGATGGCTGTTAATTAGCTATGTTAATGCAGTTCATCTCTAAATTCCACATGCTGCTGAAGAGCAGCAGTTTTTCCCTCTTTAACAGACAACCTGGAATGTAACAAGTACCCACAGAAGAGGCCCATGAAGTGATGTAAAACACCTCCTAATCATCTTGTAAAACTTCAAGGGATGTCTCCAGCACTCCTGGGACAGCTGTCACTGCTATTGACCCCTCAAAATCTGGTTCAGTTTTGTAAATGGAACTGGATATGTTTATTCCCACATTTTGTGCAATCTGAATCAAGACTTTGACTTACTATTTTGATGTAACACAATCCACAAATCCACATGGGTGCCACCAACTGCAAGCTCTGCGGCTGAGAATTAACTTGCCACCACTCTCACCACAAAGTAAATTATTGCAAGGAAAAGTGTTAATCAAGAAATATTAAATCATCAGAACTTTTTTCAGAGGCCTTGTTACATATTGAAAAGTCCTATTTTCTTCCCAACTGGTCTTTTAGGAACATTTAATATGAACTGATACTACCAAATCTACAGCCGTAGTCTTTTTCCCCCTCTTCAAATTCCTACACTGTTAAGAGTTACGGCATTAAGTGAAATGCAACCACAATAATTTAACATGTAGGAAATCACTGTCAGGCATAAAAACCAAACCCCTCCTTTTCCAAACCACAAGGCTGCTGAGCAGCAGCTAAAAAACCAGTTCCCCAGGAGCTGGTTGTATATATTTTGCCACAATGAATTTAGGATTGGTTTTCTCTGAAATGTTTCACCACCTAAATACTGCAAGAAAGCAGTCAACAAATGACTTTTAATTAATCCACCAAAGTCTAAATGATGTAGCTTATTAATTTCTCTATAGGATAAATACCCTTTTAAATACCCTCCTAGTTGGAAATTCACTAAAGCATTTCAGATTTTGACTAAAAATTAATCAGAGATGGTTTGAATTACATCCCTCTATTTAAAAGCTAGGTTCTAAGAAGATATGCCAAAACTTTTGTTCTTGAATAGTTATCAGAAGTTCCAGTTCCATCACTTTCCTCCTTTTTGGTAAAGAAAATTTATAAGCTAAAGGATCACAACACTTCCCTATTTATAGAACATTTTTAGACTGATGAGCTTTCAGCATCAGCAGAGGAGCCACACTTGATGTTCTCAGACAAACTGAATTCCATGGAATAGTTTTCATATTCCTACTGCCCAACATCAGCAGGATGTGGCACTGTCCAAACAGAGTCAGGCTTGGTTTTCAAACCAACTTGTTTTTGTCCTTTGCCACCACACTTTTCCAATCCCTTCCCTAAAGGGTACTTGACATTTATGATTTTTTTCCCAGCAAGTATGAGGCAGATCACTTCTGGAAGTTACACATTTCTCCCCTCTCAGTCAGTTTAGACAAACACTTCTCATGTAATTCAAGCTGTAAATCACACAGAGTAAGCTACAGCTCATGCCAGGCAGATGTACAGAAATGTGAACAGTGGTAACCACTCCAAATCTTACAGGCATTTCCCAACCACATTTGTCCCTTTTGGTCTTGAAAAAGCTTCAGGCCTGAGTCACTGCAAGACTGAGCAGAAGGAGCACTCCCCATGATCACTCACACCCATCACAAGGTGGTCACATCTGTTTATTTTGCTAAGAAATGAGTCACAAGCAGAACTACTGAGAGCAGTAACACAGCTACAAAATAACTGTGCGTAGTTAAGTGTTTGTCAAGAAACAGTTTCCCAGCTTTTACTTGCAATTTTCTCAATATGTTTTTCTTCTTTCATACACTGAAATTCGGTCACATTTTCAAAACACCAGAGACTCCTCTAGAAATCTCTATCAATTTGCAGAGCCAGTCACGCTTACAGACTCAGTGCTGTTACTTTAGAAAGGTGCAAGTACATTTGGAGTATCTGCCCATTCTCTCCCAGCAACAGGAGGTGATGCAGTCAGAAGAATGAAACATTGTGAAGAGCTATTTTTGACTCATTTACTCATGAATCCCCTCACATGTGTTTGGCAGCTATGACAGTTTTCACTTTTTTACCTCCCTAGTTTCTGGTGTTGGCCCAAGTTGTGATACCTCAAAGGCTAACAGCTACTTTGATCCAGCGTGGCAAATTCTACTTTTCTGCATAAAGAGTTAAATTCACCAAAATAACCCTTCAGACTGAGACGGAGAGCAGAAGTCTGTAAACAAGAATAAATTTATTTTAGATTCTTTAAAGATTTAATGATATACAAAATGTATACAGTATTATATCCTTATAACATTTTACCTTTCCCCATCAAACATAAAACACCATTTAAACAACTATTGTGTTCGTGCCTTAGGTCTGTATCTATAAGATACACTACTGAATAAAAAATTTATAGAGCTATATACTGCCCTTTTAATTAAAAATTACAAATTAGTACCTATGTAACAAAAAAAAAAAAAATCGCAGCATGAAACTTCAGTTGGACAAAAGGTTCTTTTCTTGCTGAATGCTCAACAATATTTGGGACAGTTAAATTACATTTTATTGGCATGAAGGTGCATTGCAATCTCCCGTACTTTACACAATGCTAATCCAACCCTAGTCTCTCTTAAGTAAGTACCACAAATAACATAACATTAAAGATGTTTTCTACACAATTTTAAATACATTTACAAGTTATGTGTACATTCGGCTTTGATACACTGGTTTTAGGAGATCTTTGGAAGGCAGAACTTCTGAAGCAGTCACTACGTACGTACAAGGGAAAGCACTTCCAACTTGTGTTCTTACAAGGCAACTTATTTGGACCAGCACAAACTAATTCTTCTATTAAATATGATTATACCAGTCTATCATGGCTTTGTTACTATTTGACAGTGACTTGATAAAATTGAAATGTGTAAAACAAGAAATTTCATTATGCACAATTCAGGCTCTATTTCACAAAACGAAAGCAACCAAGCCCAGTTGTACAGTCATGAAGCTGAAAGAATCCTGATTCAGGAGACTCTCTCTCTGTTTTGGAACAGATCACGTTCCTACCTTCAACTTCAGTCTATTGGCATCCTATATACACCTCATTTGGCCCTGTCCTCTTCAAAAGGTCAGATTAAAAGACACCTGGTGAGAAAATATTAGTGGAACACTTCCGAAAACACTCTAAGAATACTCTGGCTTTACAGAGGTAGGTGCTTTCTCCTGGTTTTGCTCATTGACAGTAAGACAAATGCCAAAAAGACAAATGCTTTACCTTAAAACATCAACTACCAAAATCCTTTTGGTGGAAGGCATATTTCCCACCACGGGACTACAGGAAGAAAATCTTCCACTAAACCAAAATAAAATAAAAAATAAAACTTTCTGCTTAAAAAGCCCCTTTAAAAACACATCTTAAATACTTGTCATTATTCCACCCTTAGAAGGATCAGCTGCCAAGCTGCTCTGTAGATGGTTATTACAAGGTAAAATCCTTAGATTATGGACCAGCCAAAATTCCACTTATGAGACAGTAATCCTTGTTTTGACAAGTCTTTCTTTTCATTATAGTGAGGGAAAGGTAAGTGACAACTTGGTGAGGTTCCAGGAAGTTTGAGTGAAGCCACTGAGTTGGTCACATCATCAGAGCATCAGACGGATGGAATTGGCCGGATCAGAATCTTTGGTGCAGCTTCCAGGCTGAATTGTCAGTTCAGGGGCATCATCCTGAGGAAATATGATCTTGTCAGGTGTGTAGTCATTCCTCTTCAGATCTGTACAAACAGAACAAAGTCATAATGATTACTATTTCTTGAGCTAGTAGAATCAATGGGGCATAAATGTCTAGCAAAGAATTGGATATGCAAATGCACTTTTGAAGAGGAATTCCAGGATATGCACTATCAAAAAAAGGGATTTTTTAATCATAGGTGCAATCAGAAGCCTAAAGTCAAATTACGTAATTGCTGTTTATGACTTGTTAAACTTTCACAGCATGCCTTGACTGTTTCATGATGTATCACACATCATCTCATGACATCAGTGTCTCAGAAGGAGGGTCCTGCAGCTCTTACCAGGAAGTTTCAGTTTCCTGCAGCAGGAATTACAGTGGTGCTTTGCTCTGAAGTTTTTTATTGCATCCTCTCCCAGATTGGCTGGCCCAAACACCATATCATATGACCTTGGAGACAAAGTGCACATAAACATCACTTGGCATGTGTTCTCTTTCCAGGGAAAGTTTTATGTAATACTTTCAGTCTTTCTTAACCCTTACCTTTTTTCCCCAGCTTTTATCACAGAGGGATCTGTCAAATTTTCACCAACACCTTCAGACAGCACATGAAGAAAAAGTTAAATCTGATACACTTCTGATTACATAAATATATTAATATTAAAAAGCCTTGGAATCCTTAGCTATGACTTCTCAGCTTTTCCAATAATAAAACCAGAAAAAACCCACAACAAACACAACCCAAACTAAACATGATTCTCTACCCTTAGAAAATTGCTCCTAAGCAAGCACTTTGTACTTCTCAGATTTCTTCTATCTATTTTTTGCATTTCCTAGCTTGAGTCTTCACCCATGAGCAAAATCTTCTATACAGTTCTCACTGCCAGAATATCTGGCACAGAATTCAGGATAAAACCAGCTTCCCACATTGGCACTACACAAATGTGCCAAAAATTAGCATTTTTTATGGCACATTTCATTAGGAAAACGTATATATTTATAGTTTCTGTGTTGCTGTAAGATGTAATACTATATTAGAACTAAAAAGCTGGAGCACAGGTCCTGTGAGGAGCAGCTGAGGGAGCTGGGGATGTTTATCCTGGGGAAGAAGAGACTCAGGGGAGACCCCATTACTGTCTAGAACTACCTGAAAGGACACTGTAGCCAGGAGGACAAGAAAATGGCCTGAAGTTGCACTAGGGGAGGTTTAGGTTGGATATGAGGTAAAATATATTCACTGAAAAGGTTGCCAAGCCCTGGAACAGGGGCCCAGGTAGTGGTGCAGTCACCACCCCTGCAGGGATTTGAAAGCTGTCTGGGGTGGGCACAGGGCACAGGGAGTGTGCTGGAGTTGGCAGTGCTGGGTAAAGTTGGACTCAATGCTCTTAGAGGTCCTTTCCAATCTTTATCATAATATGATTAAATAAGGAAATCATAGATGCTAACTAACTAGAAGAAGCAGCACTAAATAATCCTTGTTGTTTATTACAAATACACAAATTCTTAACAAAATGCTATCAAAAGAAAAACCCATAGACCTTGGCCCCAATGCAAGTTTCAAAGTCAAGGCCTTACCTTGCAGATCTAATACCAACAGTTCTCCTCTTGTATACTCATAAGTCCAGTGGCTGAAAGCCAGCATAACCTCCTCCAGCATGTTAGTTGGGATTATTTCATCCCCATTATTGTTATTGTATTTTCTAAACTCTCCAGTCATGCACTCTTCAACTGCAAACCACTGGCCAGCAGAGTGGCAATATAACAGGAAAACTTCCAAGAACCTGGAAAAAATACACTTAATTAATATAGTTCCAAAATAGGGATCTAGCATTACTATTAGATTTTTATTTGATCTACGAACAATTTAAATACTTTTAAACTATTACACAAAGCCATTTAGATTATTCCACTAGATTAAAATCAGTGCAGAAAATATGAGGGGAAAATACTGCCAAGGACAGTTCTGCTTGCCACATTCACAGCAATATTCCAGGATATGTCTACATATCAGTATCTTAATATGTGATGCATCTATTAACATCCTGTAGGCATTGCCCTGAGCCAAAAGCATGCAATGTAATGGCAGCTTAAATACACTCACCTTGGAGAGTATGGGATGGATTTGGGCTTCATCTGGTTGAATGCAAAGGTGAGCTTCTGTGCTGCTCTCTGCTGCTGAATTTCCTGTGAGTCAAACCCACACCTCATTAGCTGCTTAACAGAACAGGGACCAGCAGTGGGAACAGTGTCTATTCCCCCAAGGCAGAGTAACAGATCACTTGCTTTTAAAATTATATCTGTATTTTAAGAATTTGAGCTCTTTGATTAAATAAGCCATCCTGGAGCAGAGTTTTTAACTCTTTTGCTCATACAGAACCCCAGACTAACTTTTTTTCTTATTCTAATAAGTATATACTAGTTTACAGGTGAGACAATAATTCCTGTTTAACATACAATGCCTGCCCATGTTTAATAATTGACAAAGACAGAACTTACTCTCAAGCACAAGTGCAACACAGTGTCCTCCTTATAAATGCTTGACCAAGTGTTCACAACTTCAGGAAGAAAAGACTTGATGATGTAAAGATGTCCTGATTTCAGGATATCATATTCTGACCACGTGCACACAACTTTGAGAGCTCGGCGTAAACCTCCTCCCATCTCCTCTTTACTTAAGAACTCAATTTTAGCACAGAGCCCCAGCTGTGACCAGGAGGACATGCTGTTGTTCAGGATGCTGGGAGAACTCTCTTCAAGGCGATACACAGTGACTGGTTCACCTGCAGACAGCACAAAAGCCATCACTGAGCTGAACTTGCCACGTTTGAAATTAAAAGCACTGAAAACACACCACTTCTTACAACAAGCTGCAGTGTTAAGTCAGTACAAACATCCTGAATTAACAAAAAATTGACCCCTCTGCAGCTTTTTTCACAGAGCTGCAAAATTTGTCCTCCTATTTAGACCTATTAAGGACGCTGTTCAAACAGCACTAAGAACACTGAATAAATGTTTAAAGTTCAAACAAGTGAAGACAACTTAAAGGAATCCTTCCAGAAGAGTTTGTTATAAAACTGTTAGTACAATATTCCCATCACTGTAACACCATTTCTGAGGACAACTATAATTAAATCTACATTTCATAATCAAGTGAGTTGCCCTAGAAAAGGTGTCATACTCACATATATTTCTGAATGCTCTAAGACAGACTTCTTTTAGTTCATTAAGACTTCAGTTTCACACTTGCTGTGACAAACTGTGAACTTTGCCTTGATCCTTCTATATCAGATCCTTCTTGATCCTTCTATATTAGATATATATAATATATATCCTTGATCCTTCTATATTAGAAGGATCCAACCAAATTAGAATCCATATAAGGTTTGCTTTTCTTCCCCAAAAGACCACAGTGAACCAGCAAGAAGAAATACAATTCTTACCTCTTGGAGGCACAGGAGTGAATGGAATGCTCTGTGATAATCTCATCAGGTTATTTCTTTCTACAGCTAGAGGAAAATTACAGCATTTGTTGAAGTTTAAGGATCTTACAAATGTCAATAAAAATACAAGCATTAGTTTGTAAGAGAGACTGACCTGAGTAATAGTAATTGATATCCATGATAGGCTTGAAAGGAGAAGCAATGCCTGAAAAGAGATTAAGGTGAAAAAAAGAAGAAAAAAAGAGCTACTAATTTATGTACTAAAATACCACACTACAGTTTGAAAAGGATCTGCTGTGAAGATAATTAAATATTGCACTTAAGTCTATGGTACCTCAGGGAAAAAAATAGTGCTTTATGCTTGGCTCTTTATTTAAAAAATTTTTTAAATTTTTAAAAATCACAGTATTGTGTGTCTCATAAATCCAAATTACCATCAATTAAATATATTCCCATACAAGACCCAAGCAGTTGGTTATACATAAAAATCTCTCACCTTCAGAGCAGAAAGAAAACTTACCATTCAATGCATCTTCTTCTGATGGCCTGTCAAATGCCAAACACAACAGTCACCTTCAAACTTACTCTGCATTCCCTGATTTTGCCACATCATCCTAGGTCACCTTGTTAACCTCACAGTACCACTTTTATCCTGTTATCCTATTTTTCAAGGGCAGTACAGGTTTCTTAATTACTAAATAGTAATGGAAAGCTGTTAAGTAATCTCATGTTTTTACAGCTACACTTTAAATACCTCCAAGTCATGCACAACATTATGCTAAGTTTGCATCACAAGAGCTCGTTCCCACAGAGGTGCTTTAATTAAAACTTGTTCACAACAGTTTACCCTTCTGTTATCAGATAAATAATAAGGTAATGGCTTTAACAGTTAACTCAGGGGGTAATTGTTAACAATGCATAATTTCAGAGGTGGTTACAGTTGAAAAGGCTGGGTAAAGACCTTTACCAGGAAGGGAGCTGCTCACTATGTGTCAACACATTCTCAAAGCTTGCCCTTTAACGTGTGACACCATTAATCTAAACAGAACCTGCTAAAGCATGGTGAGAGCTCAGCCTGACCCTCCCTGAGCCCCTGCAGCCCAGGGAGCCAACCCAGCCCTGGGCTGCATCCCAAAAGAGGGGCCAGCAGGCTGAGGGGGTGACTCTGCAAGAGACCCAGCTGGGGCTGGGGCCACCCCTGGGACCCCCAAGGAAAGAAGGATCTGCTGGGGAGAGCCCAGAGGGGCCACAAAGGTACTGGGAGGGCTGGAGCCCCTCTGCTCCAGAGATAGGCTGGGAGAGCCCTTCAACCCAAACCATTCTATGACAAGCCTATGATTCCAATGAATACATTTGGTTATTTATTAGAAGAAAGAAAAAAATCAAACTTCATGGGGTTTTTTCTCATTAAATGCAACTAAATACCAATATAGCCAAAGACAACCAAAAAGAAAAACAGATCAACCTACAGAGTGATAAAATTGCTCCATTAGTAGAAAGCTTACTTACATTTGACTGCTATTTGAAGGTCTGCCCTGTAGCCAATCCTTTAAAACAAAGGAGAGGAAAAACAAACAGGGCTTCAGTTTTGTAAGGAAAGCACAGTTGATTCAGTTGGAGGTGGGGTGGTAATGTGTGTAATGTGTTTTAAGCTCTTGGAGTACAGCCTGTTTATTGGAAATAAACCAGGCTGTACTGAACTGCAGTTGAATGGAGAGACCCAAATACAACCAAGAAATGGTAACTACAATTAAAAGAATAAATAAGGGTCTATATTCACTACTGTTTATGGACTATATAAGTAATTCTTTTCCTTAAAAGAAAAGAATTTTGATTTTATTTCTACAAACAGAAAACAGCACAGATTTTCATAGTGAGAACATACACAACTTCTTCCCTTAGTGAAAACAGGTCTCCTGTTGCCTCCTAGAACAAGCAAGTCCACAAATCAGTATTATTCTTTATCTGTTTCTTCTCCTTTATTTGTTCAGCTTCTAGTTTTGCTATAATGTCACAAAAGATTGATACAAACCGTCAGTAAAGCTGCTTTGGAGTCAACTTGCTGCGTGTCTTCACTGGATGCTCTCCTGCTCTTGCTGTACACTGCAAATGAAGGAGATTGGTAACAGGACAAAGAATGGCAGCTGTCACTGTCACCTATTTCCTAACAGTGAACAAACAGCTCAACAAAGCTCTCATGAAACAAGGTAGACCCACAGCTTAGCAGAAGTTTGCAGTCCTAACTAGAGCACTTTGTGTTTTACAGCTCTGGCTGTCCATGGTAAATCCAAGGCAACAGGACTGAGCTGGCACAGCAAGGAGAACCACAAGAAGCAGAAGGTTCAAGTACTACCAAACATGAGAATATTTCAAGATTATTCAACCATTTGTGTTCCCTCTGCATCATCTTAGGATGCCCATTAGCAAGGCAAGTCAGAGACAACATTAGGGGACCTGAGCAGAGCCCAGACTTACACTGCTCTGAGTGGGCTGTCAGAGGGTCAGTGAAGCCACCACAAGAACTGGATTGCTGTAGATCACTGTCAGTCTGAAGACCCTACAAAAAAAAAAAAAAAATTTGTAAAAAAAAATTACCATCAGTCATCATTGCCATTATTGCTTTCAACTACTGCTCTTGGAACACAATCTGGCCAGGATTCAAAATTTCTGGATGTACTTCAAATACCTCACTGCACAGAAATACACAAGTTGAGTGCATTAATTCAGTAAAAATGCTCTTTTCACAGTAGCCACCAGCTGTAATATTTTCAGATATTTCACACATTAAGAATCCTGACCCAGACCGAGAGAGTTCTTTGCAAGGCAATGTTACAATAGCATAGAACTACAGAAATGTCAATTACACTGGATCCCTACAAGTACCATGTTCTGCTCATCTGTTTTGTGCCTTTGTTTGCTATCAATTCTTATAAAATTATATGGCTCTGGCAGAAACTAAATTTCAATTTGCACCCACTTAAAAGAGCAACAAAATGTAGTAAACTCCTGTCATGTAAAAACCTGTGGGTTATGAATACAACTTCCTTATGGACATACTCCTTCATAGCAATTACACATTGTTGGACTATGTAATGAGGTGGTCAACTTTTGACAATAAAATATTTATTTTGCAAAAAAAAGGAGAAAGGTGGTTTCGTGACAAACTAGGACTGTATGTGGAGTGGCACAGAGCTTACTCATCTATTAACTCCAGTGGTGAATAAAATGTAAAAATTCATTGTGCCCTGTGTTTGATTCCTGAAATCATAACAGTTAGGAAGTTGTTGCCACTCTTTTTCACCCTTCCTCTTACAGAATACACCCCACACACATAAACATACACAGGCCTCTGTGTGTGTGTGTGTCCAAAATGTCTCTCTGATGTGTGGTTGTGTGCATAAAAACTATTTCTTTACATCCCTATACACTAGAACACTTTAGATCTCTATCAAGGAGACATCCAGTTTACAGATAATGAGATAAGAACAGAGACCCTTATAAATGGAGAGAATATTTTAGTACCTGTTGAAATAAGATTCCTAATAAATGGGAACTTTCTTTACTTACTTGAAGTCTGGTTGTCTCTATACCCTCCAATATAGCTTTTTTGAAGTCTTCCTGCTGCTCCTATCAAAGAAACAAAGCAAATTTTAAAGAATAACACCAAAAAAACTGTGCCAAAAATACATACAAAAAGCTTTTTGGTCACACATTATACTCATTGAAAGGTTCAGAAGCAGCAACTTAGCAGAATAGAAGCATTTCAAATGGTCATAATGCAATTCTCAGGTGTATTCTCCCCTGAATGCATAACTGCAAATTTGTATGTACTAATTCAACAGCTACCTGGCAAAAACTGTATTGATATACATATATATAGATACACACACTATAATACTTGGAAGGCAGGTTTATGATTAATTACTTTTGCATTTGAGTAATTTTTATTATTCTCTAAGGAAATTTCTTTAAGGAAAGGGAAATGACTCATTTTAGTTTATTAAAAAGCTTTTTCTTCTTGGAAGCATAATGAACAATTTTTGTCACTTTTGAAAATTATATACACTGTCACCATGCTCTGTAAATTAGAACACAAATTAGTCTTAAGGCTGATCTTGAAAGTTATGAGTGAAAAACATTTAGTTGAACACTAATTATGGGATACTTAATTTTATCTCCATTCACAGTTGTAGTCATCTTAGCTTTCATAACCTCAGAGCTTGTTTATTTCACTAGTATCCTATTATGAAGTAACAGTACTTGATGGCAGTTAAGGTTACATGAGTTTTCACTGGATTTTTTTTAAATCATGAAACAGATGCAAAGTGCAGTCTGTAATGATTGTGTAAGTTTTTTGATTCTATTTGGTCTTAGACTTTTTCCAAACATACTGTGACGTTAGAGTTCAAAAGAAAATGATCTCCATTAACACATTTGACAAAGCCTTTCATGCTCACCTCAATATCAGCACTTCTCTCCCTCATTCTGCTGGCTGCCTCTTTGAACCGCTGTAGGTCCATGCTGTCTCTGTGACCTTTGACACAGTGAATTCAAAAAGAGAATTCAAAATCAAAGGCAACCTCCAACGTTCTGACCATGCCAACAGTCTGCATCACCATAGCAAAGGGCCACAAACCACCTAGGGTCTGTGTGCCTGTTTGCACTAGGAAAGACATTACAAACATGCTCAAGTGAAGATCAGAGTAACAACATCAAACTACTGCCTTTCCTGCACTGAGGTGAGGAGCACCACCATACAGAAAGTAAAGCTAATGTTTTAAATTTTTACTCAAGCGTATGCTCCTCACAGGAAAGGAACAAGGCCTGGATTACAGCACTTTCATGTATCCTTGACAAATGAAGGGAAAGTAGACAGTTTCCTGGAGGTAGCTTTTACAATATACCCTTCATCCTCCCAGTTGAAAGCAATACTTTTCAGAATTTTCCCATTCATGTGGCTCTATAATGAACGAAAATCTACTTGGCTTCACAATTGAAACCTGCATGGTATCACAAGTGATGCAAATTGTGGACAGTAAGAATGAAGGGTATGTTCTAAATGCTAGAGATGTCAGAGGACCATATACAAAAAAATCTGGCTCCAGTAAATAAGTATAGTTAGTATTCAAAGTTATTAGTGGTGAAGTACATTTAAAGATTAGATAAGAGTTGTACAATCACTGTCCATAACTTCTGTTTAGCCTTGCTTTCTTTTTTCAACCATGAGGCATTTATACACAAATAGCTAATGTAGGTAACTTATTAGAAATCCAAGTTTCACAGCAGTAGAATAAATTCTTGTCTAGAGATTTAAATTTATACAACCTCAGCAAATCTCTGGAAAACACTGAGACATCCCTAAAGAACTTTAGCAAGACAACACCTCTGCAGACAACCTGACAATTCCAGATTACAATCTTCTACTAAACGCTAAGCATACTTAAGGCATTATGTACTTTACAGGGATCAGTTAGTAAACCCACACCTGTGTTTTGCAATGAATCTGCCACTGTTTTACCATTCAAATAGATAAGTAACTAACCAAAACCATCCACCTTTTTACTGTTAAGCAGAACTTGAGGGGAGGCAAAATGTTGTATTGAATTAAAGGACTTTGGAAGCTTCCAAAATGACAGCCCCAACCCAGGTTAGCCTAGGCAACAGTGGAAGATCCCAGCTGTAACAGTGTTTAGAAATAAAGTATAGGAGGAACCCTCAGCTTGACACAGATACCACAAAGATATTTGTCCAGGACTCCATCAGCCTGAGTAGTGTTCTGTATTACGTCAAGGAATAGACAATATTTTTGATTTATGCAATCAGAAGGCAGGAGCTTTATAATGAGCCACAAAAGGTTTGTCTACAGCGCCCGTACCAAGTTGTAGAGCTGCTAATTGCCCAAAACTGCTAGACTCAAAAACTGGATAATGTTTTTCAGAAAAATATTGTCTATGTGACAGAATTATAGAGAAATTATAATTTCAGTTAAAAAAAACATTCAAGCAACATAGGGAAATTAAGAGATGTTAAATGCAAAAAAAGCAGAGCAAAATGGTAAAGTCACCTGCAACCGGAATACACCCAAAATACCATACAATTCTTGATAAGTCAAACCTTGTGGCTTAGATTTGGTCCACAGTTTATGAAGCAGTCCCATAAGGATGTTAGAACATAAATCTCGGGTTTGCAGTTCCATTGCATGGACATGCTGACTTTTGGAAAGTTCATCTTTAATATTCAATTTTCCATGCGAGCCGCCACGGTTGACTGTTGCCATCAAGTCGCCCGTTGACAAAGAGAACTTCGTTTGGGGCTTGTTCTTCTCTAACTTGGCAGGGGACTGGTGAGCACTTTTGTCAACTCTGCAGCTGTAGTTATCATTAGTGTCACTCTCATCATGAATAAAACCACAATTAACGTATCCTCCATTTTCAACACAAGGTTGGGTGAAAGCAAGGCAAGCAGAGCCAGAAGCAAGAGGATAAGAGCAGCTAATAATGACTTCAGGACATTCAGAATCTACTTTGTTATACTTACCCACAAATGCACCAAATTCTACATTATTATCTCCTTCTGTAGCCTTAGAGAAAACAGTCTCTTCATGCTTTGCTGAAGAATCCAGCTGGCTTTTGCAACTGGGTCGAGATGGAGTGCTAACAAAAAACTTTGTAGTTGGGGATGTTACATGTGGCATGCTGTTAGATGAGTTGCCTAATTTTTTACTTTTACTAGTGGATTTTGAGATCTCTGCAGCCTGTATTCGTTGGCGAAGTTCTGGAGGGGAAACAGCATTTGAAAATAAGGCACTGCCTGAGGAACCTGCCTCTTGGAAGTTTTTTTCTTCTCTTCGGGGAGCCAGAGCCAATTCCTGACCAATTGTCTTATGCTGGACTTCTTTGTCATCACGGATGGAAATGTTACAGAGTAAAGCATTGTTACTCTCAAGGCCTCCTTGTGGAAAAGAACCAAAGACGTTTCCAATGCTGTGCTTTTTCCACACAGATGATCTGAGAGAGCCATCCTCAATGAGGTTTTGTGCCAAATGCTTTGAAATGCTCAGTTCCCGGGTGATTTCATTATGAACCTTGCTGGCTTCTGAAGCTTTCTGGGCAGTCAGTGTTTTCAGAGTATCCACAGTTAGAGCAGACAGATCCTGGAGGTGGCCAATCTGTGAATCTAAAGACTGTAATGACCTTTTAATGTAGTTGACACGATCACCAACTTCCTTTATCTGAATGCACATTTGTTCCACCCTAAGAAAAATCAAATTATGAAGTAGATATGAATTGTATTTTTCTCAATATGCAAAAAAGCCCATGATTATAACCCTTTCTGTCCATTTAATCAGGAGGAAAAATAACTTTGAAATGTCACAATAATACGATAGCATTGGACTGTTTTGTAATACAACATTTGTACATACTTCTGAATCACAGAATGAAAACAGCTATCAATAGAGGGCCTACAGCACTTTCTGAAATCTATCAGTTTCTTAAAACTTAATGGGAAATCAAATAATACAATTGCCTCAGTTTACTGAGTGCTTCTATACATCAAGAAGAATCAATCACATTATCAGTTTCTGCACAGCAATGGAAAGATACCGTATAAAATTTGCATAAACACTTTATGTTCTTGAGCTGCATTTCTCCCCCTTTAAAGTACATTTTTAAAAAAAGTGTAAAAGTTCTAATTCTCTATTCAGAAATTATAATTGTAAATATTCTACCGTTCGAATGTGACTCGAATCCTCTCCTCACTTCCAGAATGAAATTTATCATCCTTTTCATTGAAATACATCTCAACACACAGCTCTTCAAAATCATGAAGTTTCTTCTGATCTTCTTCTGTCAGGTAGAGTTCTAAAGAGAGATCAACATTTAAGATGATGTAGGTAGTGAAGTTGTATAGGTGCTGAAAACTAATAGTCATAACTCTACAAAAGATGTTAACAATAAAACTCTGCAATAAAATAAAAAATAAAATTAAAAAAAAAAAAAAAAAAAAACACAAAAAAACCCCCACAAAAATCCTACCAGATGGCCACCTAAGACCCTTCCTCTCTCATTGCAAACATAAGTTCAAGGTCAAATATTGACAATAAAATAAAATGAAAATAGTAATTCTGAGAGGATCTGTGCGCAATATCATTCCTTACACTCCACCCTTTAATCCCCCTTTGAGGCAGAAGCTAGATTCCTTAGCTGGATTTTATTTTTAAAGTTTCAAAGAAGTTTTGCAGAAAGAAATAAAATATTTTTCAATTATAAATAACAAGAAATCTAATCTATTTGTTTGTGTGATAGGTTAGTTTTAGTGGAGATTTCTAGGGGTTAGCATTAAACTCTTGAGAAAAGCATGACGATTTTCAAAAAAATTACCAATATTGAAAACACATAAAATTAAGACCCACTTTGACTTTCTTCACAATACTCATTATAGTCAAGAACATGGTGCTTTTCTGACAGTTGGCTTTAACCATATCGAAAACATTACTGAATTTTTTGGGTAACTGTTCATACTTGGCCCATCTGAAGCCTTGTCTGTCTTTCTTCTTTTACATATACAGCAGAAGAGGGAAGCCATGTGGCTGAGGATGATCAGTGGTGGAGGCAGAACAGGTTTTTCATGGTAGGCCATAATGAAATGATAGCGCTGATACTTCCACACGATGTTTGAAATTGCCTTGACTTGTAAATACACGTTGCTGAAAGGGAACAGAACAATATTAACACATCAAGGTGTTTTTGGGGTGGTGGGGAGTTGTTGGTGTTTGCTTAGTGGTTGTTGGATTGTTTGGTTTTTAACACTTTGATAACAATCTTGAATTCTGAAGCCAGTTAAGAGACAAAAGCATAAACTTGTTTTTTGCTGCAAAATTATTTTTGTGGAAGTTGGAAACACATTCAAGAGAATACCATGATCCAGAGCAAGGAGAGGGCTAAAGAAATTCTCCCATCAGGTAACAGCTCAGTATCTATACTCAGAAATAAGTTACACTGAGATCAAATTTTAAGTTTGCTGAACAAAAACATTAATTATTTCTAACTAAACCCAGAATTTTATATCACACCATGTTAATTCTGCAGTCTGCCTTCTTCAGTGTTTGTGCCCATATGCTGCTTATGCCCATAAATCAAACACTTGCAGAGACTATAAACTACAATTAAACCCAGCCAACTGGAGAACAATAAATGAATTTAGGAACAACAGTCAATTAAGACAAAGAAACAAGTTTGTTTGTTTTCTGACAAAGAGAAGGTACAAAATGCCTTCAAATTTCCTTGAACTTCTGATTCCCCTGAGCTCACAGATGTGACATAAACCAGTCACATCACACACTTCCCTAACTCAGTCATGGGCTTGCAGTGAGGAAGACACAAAGACCAGCCTTAGAACATGAAAAAACTTCCAGGAAATTGGCTTGCTTTGATCTGGAGTCAGATCTTATTGCAGTGAGATAGACATTTGTCCAATTATTAGCAAAAATTAACTATTATCTACACACTTACTTGAAAAATGCAATCAGGAGATTAACCATGATTATGTACTGTACAAAGAGGTAGACAGCTTGAAGAAACGGGGTCAACCATGTTCCTGGGCCACAGAGATGAGCAACCTTTTCATCAGAATTATTTGCACACACTGTGTTGGGGAAAAAAGACACAGAGAAGACATGTACATCTTTTAGAACTCCCAGCAGGTACAGACACAAAAAGACCCCTAAAGGTCACCTACATTTTGCAACAACCAACTATCATGCAGTGGTTCTGCAGTTTGAAATGTCTCCAGGCATTTAGGAACATGGTAGAAAAATACCAGAGACAATGTTTCTGGCTGATACTATGCTGTAATCATATTATTGGCTTTTTAAAAAAAGCATAGTACATCATCACAGCCAGAATTTTGTCATGATAGCTGTGGGGCAGAATTCCAAAATCTTGCTAGGAATAGCCTTGAGAGAAATTGTAATTATGTAATTTTCATTCTTAGCCAAACAAGTTTTTAAAAAGAAAATGAAGAATCAGGTCACATAGTTATACAGCTGCAATCCACAAAAGGGAAATATTCCATTGAATGGAATCGATACCAACAGTACTGGGACTTTGATAAAATTGGAATTTCATAAGATTTTGATAAGACCTTATCAGAGTAAGTTCTCTCTTTACTTGCTTCATAATTGCAGTCTCTTACCATCAATTTCATAGGCATAGACTTCACCAAAAATCATCCAGTATGGATGAAACACAATATCTCTAGCAAGTGTCCAAGAGGGTGCCTCATCAGGATAGAGTATTGCCTTCCTGGGAACACCAAAACTAAGTAGTACAAGTGCCATAATCACCACAATGTAAAACATGTTGGCCACCTGTTAACACAAAAAAGTCAGTTAATCCAAAAGGCCATAAATATGATCTCAGAACTCTAAAAACTTTTACAGTGACAGGTTACACTTGAGAAATTCTATGTATTATATAAAGAAAAGAGTCCAGGACACAAATATTTCGCTCAGAAAATTTTGTTAAATAATTTTAAAAACCCACATTTTTCCTGTCCTTTTTTATCACGTATTTAGTACCCTTGGCCAAAGGCAACTGAGCATTTTTCCCTTTCAAGTTGAACACTACTAGGTACACAAGGAAATATTCCTTCATAAAGGTACTCAACAGCTGCTCAAAAAACAGATTTCCAAGGGCAGGAACAGAGAACCTATACCTCTTGTAAGAAATCAAAGTGAGAAATGAGCAACTTGATGCTCTTGTTTTTAAGGAATGAGAGGGTGCAATTTGTAAGAACCATTTAATAGAGAGAAGAAACATGAAAGCCCCTTCCACATTCATATATACAGCTCTGAAGCCTTAAAATGGTTTTTAACATTTAGAATAGCTAGTGACAGTAGAGATAGGTTATTTAATTTTAAGTTTAAAAAAATTGAGTATTTTTTGTGTGAGATGACAAGAAGCACTATCTATTCCCAGCTTCCCATAGCACAAAACAATGAAGGTGCTTCAGGAGACTAAACAAGTTAAAACTTTGGCCTAAAGAACACAAA
This sequence comes from Melospiza melodia melodia, assembly GCF_035770615.1. NCBI lineage: Eukaryota > Metazoa > Chordata > Aves > Passeriformes > Passerellidae > Melospiza > Melospiza melodia. Next base: position 10,807,081 of record NC_086208.1, on the reverse strand, counting down.
GGCTACAGATTTCAGACCTAAATGGGAAGCTGAATCAAGACAGGTTTCATCATATTCACTTAAGTCTCTGACATCTGAGAACAAAACAGACCAGAGAAGGAACATTTGCCATTTTTTACATTTATGTAACAGGGATAGCTCCATAAAGGAAGCCTTCTAATCAGTGCTTCTTTTGAAACCCTTTAAGGTATATTCCAGCTGGCTAATTCTGCAGATCAAGTTGTTATCCTAGTACAGAAGGAAAAGAAACTTCTAACTAAATAAAACTATTGAGAGAAGTTGTAAATGGATTCAGTTGGGGGAAAAAAAAACAGTAACAAACATAGTACTTACCATTTTCCCAATCATCATAACATAAGGGCCAGCCTGTTGATTTACAGCTAGAAAATCCAGTAATCGCACATACCAAAAAATGATATTGAGACAGTATGTTATTCTTCCAGCAACAAAGATGTAATTTTCTCTGTAAGTGTTTTCTCCAAAATTCCCCTTGGCTCCAAATCTTAGCGCAAACCCGATGAAGAAAGTGACAATGGCAACTGTGTCACTGATATTGAAGTAATCACTGAACCACACTTTGATCTTCTGATTAATCTTCCCTGCCTCTGACATAAAAATCTGTAAAAAATGGAGGTCAGGAGAGCTCATATTTACTGCACAGGGACCAACAGTAAAATATGTGAATCACCAGCATTTTTATACTTGCAGAAATAAAATAGCTATTCAAATGGAGAACTCTTAAACGGTGAGCAATCAAAACCAGTGTTTAACTGTGTCAGCTTCACAACAAGGAAAGGAGGGCTTTGCTCTGCCTTAACAATTTATTAAGGAATTTTGGATTTAGTGGGTTTTGGTGATGTTTTTACTTCTCTTGAGGCAGTTACTGTGACAAAAATGAACCCTATCAGCCTTCAATTGAGCCTGAGGTACCAGGTTAAGGGACTAACTTCATCTCTCCCATTTAAAAATGATTACAGAACTTCCATACAGTCTCTTGCCGACCAGGAACATTGTAGTTGTGATGGCTCTCCTGTGTCACTAAAGCTTTGTTTTTTTTTGTTTTGATATCTTAGTCATAGCACAGTGGTATAGCCTGCCTGACAAATAAATACACATTTTACAAGGCCTCCATCTAACAGTTTATACCAAGCTTTAAGATAAAGCTGTACTCTGGTACTCTGATGCTTGAAGTTTCTTCAGTTTTCTTGTTTACAGAATCATAGTTTAGAGCATACTCTTTTAACTGACAAAAAAAGGCCAAAATCCCAGATTATTACAGCCATACCTCACGAATTTTCTCAATTGCTGATGTGAAAATGTAAGCAATAACAATCCACTCCTGAACAGATGGTAATTCTTCCATTTTTACAAGAACCACAAATGTGTAGAGCATGAGGAATCCTAAGTATGCCAACTAAAAAATGAAATAAAACATATACATATAATTACTGAAGGATCCTTTCAAGATGTACATTGAATCTTTTGATATGGTATACAATAAAAGCTTCAAGTTGAATTACAAGACTATACCCTTTTTAACAGAAAAGTTATTATTTATAAGGGGATACAAACATTTTCATCCTAGAAAAGGAAAAATAGCTGTAACAAGCTATTTATTGTTAGCAAAGCTTTGCTCTTATTACAACTATTTTCCTTTAGAACAAATTCTAGCATTTCTATTACAGTGACTGAAATGAAGCTGTGCATGCACTTGAGACTAATACATGGTTATAGAGCTCCTGCTAGCAACTGATGAAAAGAATTACTCAGAACAGAATTAAAAAACCCCAAACCACAGGGCACAGCATGTGCTTATGCAGTTTCATAAAATGAAGTATTTCTCATTTCCAGCTCAGCAAGGTAAGGGGTTTTCTGTCTGCTTTCTGGATAGTGCTTAACATTGACTGAATCAGAGATACATGTTGGGAAAATAACCCAAAAATCTGTGCTACATTTCCAAATAAAATACACATTGTACAGAAAAAAACTCACCGTATTAAACCAAAACTTCACAATTGGAGCATGATAAAATGCATAAAACTTCTGTGTAATTGGGAGTCTTTTAGGTTTTGCTGGAGTCTCCATGTCATGCTTTTCATAAGTACTGTCCAAGATCCTCACTTCTTTAAAAACCTCCTAAAATAAAAAAAACCTGTTAACTTCCCACACAAAAATACATGCTTTCTGGCACTAAATTTCACTTCTTTGACTTAAAAATGTAATTATTTAAGCAAGGAATATTGTTTTTATTATCTCCCTCTGCCCCACATTACCATAGGTATTTCATCTGCTGCAGTCTGGAAGTTGTTCTCACTGTCATCCATTGCCATTTGATGTGCATCTTGAGACTGAGGAATGTGTGACATTTCAGCCTTGGTCTTATATTCCAACAGCAGTATAGCAGGAGGGAGTAGAATACTCAGTATCACCTGGAAAAGATGAAGACTAAGTGTAAATAGTTCACAACTCCATTAAAGCATCAGAACACACCAACACACAGAATAGCCTTTGGAAATGTATTATCTAAATTTCACTTGCTTGCTATTGAGGGGAAAATATAGAAAATAATTAGTTATTACTTGTATATACACCTAAGGGCTTAGGATCACATATACAGAGTGTTTCTTGACTTGAAGACATAGGAAATGGGAAAAACTAACAAATTCCAAAATTCAAAGCTACTAGAAAGAATGTGCTCCAAGCCTGAAGATAGAGATGTTCTGTTCACACTCTGTTATTTAATCCACTCCCAGAAGCTTTGGAACAGTGTATTGTTAAAGTGTATTTTAAAAGCCTGTACCAGATTGTGGTTTGTGGGGGGAGAGGGGAGTGGTGTATGTTTTGTTTGGAGTTTTTTTTTCAATTTATGGTAAAAAAATGAGCTAAGGTACAGATGAAGAGAGTAAGTGAAAGCTATTTACCGTCATTAGCCTGTTACAAAGCAAGCAAGAAAATAGTTAATCAGTTATCAAAGAGGATTTTAGTAGGTCACAAGTTAAATGATGCTTGTAGGTATTTTGTAGGAAAGTTTTCTTTAATTTTATTTCTCGCAACATTTAAGTTTTGGTACCTAATTTCTCAAGGAAATATTTTGGTTCAACTGATCTATATCAGTTACCTCTGTCTAGATCATAATTGATCTATATCACACAAAGGGCACCACTGGAAAACCTGTCCCAAATTTGCCTACCCTTGTTTCATTCTGTGCCCTGCTTTTTTGCTCAGTTCCTCCAAAATAGGATATTCACAAAGCTTTTTTACATCAAGTCTTATGTGCTCCCTGTAAAAAGCCAAAATGCATGAAACTACAGTCTTACAACAGGTTTTCCATCTGTTAAGGATTGTTACTACTATGTTTTTAGTAGTGGATTAGTATTCACATGATCTCTTTAAGCCTCTGATTAAAGGCTACTTGCCTGGTTTTTGCCTTCTATATTTCTGTACCTTATTTAAAAAGATAATAGAGTGTCAAAAGAAGCAAGTTTACAACAAATATTCCAGTTTTGATTATGTTACAGGAGACTGGTTTACAGGATTTATTAATAAAAGCTAAAGCTGTGAAAGCTTTACACTAACAGCATTTAAACACACACTTTTCTTCCCTTTAAACATAAAGTCCACTGACCATTTTTACATGAATAAACTGCAACAGTGCTTACTTTGTACCACGAATTCTTCCTCATGTTCAGCCTCCCCATCCACATATCCGACAGCAGCATCTGTGTGCAAGTGTGTGCGACGAACGGACGGAGCCTCGAGGACACGGCCAGCTTCAGACAAGTGGAGTTGCTCCAGTTCTTAAGTTCGTAAGTCAGTAATTTCATGGCCATAGTTTCATCTTGTCGGAAGGACTGCTCTAACAGCTCAACTGCCAGCTGACCAAACTCGCTAAAATGAAGAAAAAAACCAACAAAAGAAAAGATAGTATCTATAGAAATGGCCATGAGTGAATTTTCTGGCACAAATTCCCAACTTGCATAACTGGAAGGGACTATTATTTGTCCCTTCTGTACAGATATGTTGTAATTTGTAACCACAATACATCTGTGACTTCTGTTAAAAACATATGCAAGCTAAAACAGCTATTAAAACATGCACAGAAACTACACAGAAGAAAATGGCACACTCAGTTTCCTCCTAATTTGACTATAAATCAAGACTTTTAACAAACAGCCTTCAAGAAAGAGCAATATCTAATATAAAGCTTCTTAAACCTTTTTGCAAAACAGAATTGTCTTCAAGTGTGCTAACAGGATAATTTGTGTTTTGTTCATAAGTAGCCCACTACTTTTATCGCAGAGGTCAAGAAAATATTTTGAACAATAGCAATGTAACTTACTTGGAATACTGTTTCAGCTCTTCTGAAGTATCATCAACAAGGTCACTTTGTTTGGCCTCGTAGGCCATGGACCGATAGACTTTGCAGGCCACCAAGGCTTTGGCCATGGACTCCTCACCGTGCTGCCAGAAGAACAGAGCCATCTTCTGCCTCTTCATCAGCACTGCCCACAGCAACAGCTCGTTCAGAGGATAAGCAAAACGTCTCGTTTCAGGGTCATCTATGTCAACTATTTCATCTTTGGTTCTTTTCTTTTTTCCCTCTTCTGCACCAGTGTCAATCTGTAAAATAAAATCACAAAGTCACATTTTAAGTCGCTATACTTGGTCATTATGTAAATTGAAATAAAATGCTGAGTGACCAAATAACAGATTATAAATAATTATAAAAAGAAAAAAGAAAATTTTTGAGAACTTGAAAAGCAGCAGCAACTTTTGTTCGCAAACTTCAGTTGAGTACAATTCATTTTAATAACTGTGAGACTGAATTAATTTGAATTCTAGATCAAAGAAAAGCTGTAATATACCTACATACAAATAAAAAAATTCATGGTAACTGCTTGTAGTAGTAACACATGGCCAAATCTTGCCCTATCTACCAAGCTGTGTGAGTCCCACCTAGAACTCTGTCGAAGAGAAACTTTTTGGTTCCTAACATATCAAAGCTCATCCACAAGACTCCTATACAGAAAGAGAAACACCTTTTACAGAACCCTGTAAAAAAGCTGCAGTTTAGAAACAGTACAAAAGCAAGGTTGAAATTCCAGCTTTACCAAAGTCAATGCAATTGCTGCTACTCATACCCCAGTGGAACCTGGGTTTCCAGCAGGCTCCCCACCCTCAGCTCCTTGAAATAAAGCCCACTGTGCTCCCCTCACAGCCCTCACCTTTGGTTTGTACGGCTGCGCTGTTTTGATGAAATGATTGTGGCGCATTTTTTCTTTCTTGTCTGCCCTATTACCAAAAGACTCATGGCTTTTACACATCTGAGGAGTGGTACTTGAAGGATTTCGCCCAGATCTCTGCAACAAGGAGAAGGGGTTTGGTTATTGAAACATGGATGAACACAAACAGCACAACCAGAATTCTCACTGAATATTTAACATGGTTTGTTGTTTGTTTTCATTGCTTTTAAGAAGTCACTAAATGGGCAGTTACACTTGTTGGTTAGTGTAGCTTGCACAAGAAGCTAAAATATCTGCATCCCAAGCCCTGGTGAATCTGCATGTGTAGTGTCCTTTCTTCCCCTACGAGCAGGAAAAGAGGAAATCACAGAGAAGGAATTATGATATACTAGAATAAGGTTGAGGAGAACAAAACCTGTTGTTTGCCCTCAATCCCAGGACAGTTCTCAGCTGCCCTCATAGTCATTACTATTGCATTTAAAATTACCAGTCCATTGACAAGAAGAACAAACCAACATGGATTCAATCACTGTACAAAACACAGAGATTTGGGGTTTCCAGCTGGGAACAGATGGCTGTTCCCCAGTGCACGTACCCGGCTGTTCCCGCTGAGGCTGTTGTATATCGCTCTGAAGCGCTTCCTTGTGTACGTGCATCTGTAGGTTCCTCCCATCAGATACTCAATAACCAGTCCCACATCAATCAGGTTGATTTTATACCCTGGAGGAAGATTTCCCTAGGAATACAGAAGGTATTTTTACTTTTTCAATGTAAAATAGTAAACTTGCTTAGAGTGTTTCTACATGTTTTATCACAGCTCTAAATAATAATTTTTAAACAAATAAGCCTTTCATGATTAAAAAACCCTCCAACATAAAACCCAAAAAGCATCTAGATGACTCAACAGTTATTATTTTTAAAGAAAGTCCAGGTTATATCTCTTCTTCATGAACTCCCCTAACAGAACAGATACTTATTCCATTGGTGGGGGAGGCACTGGGGGTTTTTGTCTATTGTTTTAACAGCCAAAATTTCTCCATGCTGGAAGCATCAGCTTTCAATCCCCCCAAGAAGGAAAACAATCAAAAGAAAAATGAAAGACAACACTCTGGGTTTAACATCTTTTAGGCAGCAGGGCACCAAGCATAGAACAGGAATATTGAAAACTACCAAAATGTCTGCAGAGGTAGGTTAATACTTAAAATAAAACTCAATGAATAAGCTGCAGCTGAAATTGACAGTCAAACACAGGAAATTATTAACAAAAAATAACTGCTAGTTTGACAGATTTTTACACGGAGAGCATACCTGCTTGACGTCCCGAACAAGATGAAATAGTGTTGGGTTGGTTGGGCCTTGTTTCTTTATAACAAAAGAGAGGGAAAATTTGGAATGAGACATTAGCATGCAAGAGCAGCCCCATAAGAGGTTAATTTTAAAAACTCATTTAGAATATAAAAACATAACAAAATATAAATAAATGTAATAAATAAACTTCTCAAGGAGGCTTCTCTACAGAGCTTCATTAGCTAAAGAACTATTTTTTCTTTTTTTTTTTTGTCAAAGCAGATACTAAAACTGTTAACACAAGCCTAAGCCATATTTGTGTACTAATCACATCAGCTAATTTTTGTGGAAGGTTCTTTGTTCTGTCTTGGGATACTGTTATCAAAATTACCTTGGAATTCTTAAATCAACACCTACAGCAACAAAGTTTTTCTAAGTAATAATTATAACTATGCAGGTTGGCAAATTAAACTCTTCCTAGAACTCTTATGATGTTAGCTGCTACAGACAGAATCCATCCAATGAAGCCCTTTAGAGCTCAGATTCTGGGCACCAGTTTCACCCATGTCACTTTCTCTTGTTCTCTTCCCCACTGTGCTTTGCACACTTTGTGAATCCACAGAGCTGCAATTTTCCCTTTAGTGTCCATCCCCACCATCACACACAGATGAACACCCTGCTGACAGACAATTCTGGCGCAGACAGACAATTCTGGTGCTGCTGGGGCTGTGCCTACCAACGCCCCACAACCTCCAGACTGCTGCACACGAGCCAGGACACAACAGGCTGAGCGACCAAAATATTGCTCCAAAAACAGCTTAAAAAGCAGTGATTTACTTACTGTGTTATAAAGTTCTTCCAGCCTGGGAATTGTAAGAAATTTGTGCATGCTTACTCCATTTTCAATCAGAAGTTTCACAAATGCAACTCTGTCCATCACAAGGGCATCCAGCATAGCCTGCTCCAGGGAGCCAACCTACAACAAAGAAGCAAAAAGGTGGAGCCTAGAGAGAGCCAGCAAAAAAGTGAACTTAGACACTGTATCAACCTCCTTCATTTGGAGGGCTGGAAAAACCTCACATGTCTGTACAGATGTAACCCTCTGTTCAGAATATCCCCTGAACTTCACACAATTACAGATGGGAGAATACCCTGAAGACTTGAACTGTTCTCTAGGTACTGCCTGCTGAGACAGTGGGACTAAGGAGATATTTGGTTTAACGTAATTGAAGTGTTCTCATAGGCTGATATTGGATAAAAGAAAAAAAGACAAAATTTCTAAAGCTCAATTTGGTTCAAAGATGTCAGAACCATCATGGCAATTGACAAGCCTTACACAGGCCGAATGCACACTCAGTAAGCTCATGTTTTATTTTTACACAGGGAGAAAAGGCAAGAGCCACCAGGTAGTTCTTAAACTCATTTTCAAACTACAAAACCCAGACATTTTGTCCCTCCCTCAAAAGACACTGCTGTGCTGCCAAGAGTGCATTTTACCAGATGCTTCTTAAGAACTTTTTAGGGTCGTGCAACTGTAATGAAGGAAGAGCATCTGACTAATATGAATTCAGCTTCCACCTTTTGTGTTTTCTCTGCCAGTTATTCAGAACAGTTAGCACATTTCTATAATTTTTGACTATTTTCAAATACAGCAAAACAGCTTTAAGGCTATGCAGTACACCCAAATTACTGTCTCAAAATAAATGCATCAGTATTCCAAAGTCTCTCTCTACAAAAGTCAAGATTAATCTTTTACAGTAAACTGTGCTTCTCTCTATTAGGAATTATCATTCTGCTTAATCCAGACCATTACATACCAGCCATTGTTGCCCATAAACAAAAACATGATTTTTGGCTATGTCAACTCTGTCCCATGCCAGTGTAAGAACAAGCTGGTCAAATGCAGATGCATTCGTGCCTTAAGAAATGAACACAATGAAGAAAATTTAAAATTAATTATAAGACAAGATAATAAACATTCTTGCTTCCTAAAAAGGCCAAATCAAGCAATCCACCACAGAATTATGCTGTTTATATCATCATTTATGTCATGTTATAGCATGATACAATGAGAACACAGATATTTTTTTAAAAACTGATGATTCCTATTGATATTTTATAAATCCATCACATAAACAGACATCAATAATAGCTGGTTGTTCCAAATAATTTTAAAAAATTAAGTCTCACCTTTTAACAATGCTGTAAGTATTGCAACATCAATGTCCTGATGTTCATCTGACCCAATATGAAATACTGTAATCTGTCCAAAATGGGAAAAAATATTAAAATTTATTTTCAGGCAAAAGTTATTAGCTTCAGTCTTTTAAATCTCTTTCAATTCCCGACATAAAAGACACCTCAACTTCAATGCAACTTGAAGCCTATGTTCAACTTAAACTTTCAGTGTACATTCTGTTTTGTTTTCTTAAGTGGGAATCTTCAATTAATTTGAACTTCTTTTCCTCCCACGTTTACAATTCACTGCTCTCTATAACACAGTATCCTGTTTACCTCTCCAGTCCATTACAGATCATGAGATTAACCTGCCATTAACATGGTTAGCTGAATAAGGCATTTTTTTATCTCAGAACAGCACAATGTGATGTCCAAATGAGACACCAGTCCCTGAACTCAGGCTACACATTACCTCTATAAAGTGGTTTTTCTTTAAGCATGCAGTGATACTATACATTTATTAGTAGTCAGAACTAAAAGATCCAATAAAAGAAGAAAATCATATCATATATCCACAAATGCATGCACATTGCATAGAAAAGTTTATGGCAAGATCTACTTACAAGTTCTTTTTTTTTCATGCACTCCAGCAGTGTCTGAAACAAATGAACTGCTTCACTTTGACCAAAGTTAAATGTCTTTTTGATGGTTGAAATGATTTCAGGCTCAGCACCCTCAGGAACATTCCTGAGATTGAAACAAACACACAGGAAAGCAATTGTTTTAGATGAACAGTAATAACAACAATGCATTTAATTAGTTTCAACATGTCCATTCAAAGTGCTGCTATCTATAAGCTTATTACTTTGCTGTGGCAAAACCTTGGGTAACCTTTAGAAAGAACTACAAGCTACTTAACCTACAATTCTATACTACCGCCTCCTAAAAGTAACTCAACTCTCTCTCCCTTTTCTTCCTATATTGAGTTCTGAGGTATTCTCAACCAGAAGATTTTGGCACAAAATAATAAGCAGTCACTCATCTGAGTAAGACACATTTGTGATCTCAGGCTGGACAAAGCTGTGTGGTTTACAGCTACATTAGATCCCTGCCTCCCCAGGTTCAGAGGCAGCCCCTGCAACAAGGACCCAGTGTGTTTAAGGGCCTCATGCAAGCCTGACAACTAACAAGAAATCACCAAATCACCAAGTACTGTGGAGCCCAAGCACGTCCTTTTTATTATTTGAAGCTACGCTCGAAACAGGCATGTGTTTTCTGCACTAAACAGAAAACGCTTTTGTACAGATTCAGGAAGAAATGGTCTCAAAACTCATCTGTGGATGACACATATAGGTGCCATGGATCTGTACATCTTGTCATTCATCTGTGTACGACAAGAAGTGTCTGGACACAATCCTGTGCCACGTGCTCTGGGATGACCCACTGTGGGGTCCTTTCACACCCGACCTGTTCGGTGCTTCTGTCCAGTCTGGCACTGCTGGCACTTACCCCCCCTCCTCTGTCTGCTTGTGAACATAGGCCAGGATGTCTGCAGCCCTGCCAGTCCCTTCACACACCACCACGGGCACGGGAGGGCTCTCCTGAAGGAAGTCTAGAACTGTCAGGATGACGTTGGGGCCACCTTCAAACACAAGGGCCACCACAGGCACACCTTGGCCAATTCCTGGAAAATGGCAAAGATAAAATCCAGACAATGCTGTAAGTGTATAGGGAACACTAAGGCCAGTTTTACATATTTAATAAATTAGGTTTGTCCTATTGAATTAGCATTAAAATACTGTCTGCCAGACGTTAGCTGTTGGTAACGCACAGTTTCAAGCACTTTATGTTCTGGGCTGGGACACAAGCACTGCCAAGCTGGTCAATACAACAGGATACAATCTACAAAACAGAAGAGATTCCTCACAGAAACATTCATGAACTAATGCAGAAAACCGAAGAATTTTTCTTTTTGAAGCTCCTCTTCCAATTTCCCCCCATAATTTCCAAAGGTAACAACACATACACAGTTTGAACACAGGTACATGGGAACCCTCTACTGATGGGAAATATTCCAAGAGCATTCCTGTAAGGGTCAAAGTACATGTGTTGCTCCACAACTGGGAAAACACCATACTGCAAACTCTGAAACTGCCAGCGTCAAAACCATTAATTAATCAGACCAATCAGGACTTGGTGACAACACCATTAATTAATCAGACCAATCAGCATTTGGTGACAAGACCTGAAGTGACTTATATTTGTTTTTACAAAGTAAATAGACAACTTCATTCATAAAGGATTCCTGTGTGGGCCCAGAGAAATCATAAATCTACCAGCAATAACTAGGGTCCAGAGCAGCTGCTGAAATTTGCAATTTAAGATTTGAAGTGTAAACAAAAGTTTAATTTATTTTATTTTCTCATTCAGACGTTTGGTGCAAACACCTTTTTCATTAAGCCATAGTAACAACCCTCAGGCACCAGAATTACTTACTTGCATGGATCCGTTGCAAATTAATAGTTTTTTCCAGTTCTCTTCGCAGTTTAACTTCTGCTCCATACTTTCCAACTGTTCCATCATCCACCAGAATGAAATGGGAATGGAGGTTATTTAGGACGTTTAGTTTACTTAATGGATTTAACAAGGTCTGATATGGAGCAACCACCTAAGTGCAAGCACACAACAAATGTCTTTTACTTGCAAAGATTCACACTTGTTTCTGTGAAACTTAACTAGACATGAGAATTGGTGGCTCAACAAGAAGCACTGACACATATAAGGAAGCACTGACACATATAAGCATGCCTTGGATCAGGATACACCAACAGCTGCAGCTCTGAACTTGGTGCAGGGAAGCAGATAATTGTATCACTAAAGGATGCTGTTCTGAAGGGTGACAAAGATCCTTTGAAAAGGATGTTTTTGGGGAAAATTTGTGACTTCTAAAGACTCCACATCAAAATTTTTCAACTTATTATCTTCTCTAAATGTGAATTCTCTGTAATACTTTGGCATATTTGTTATTTGATTCAATAGTATCAGTGGGGGAGGAAAAAGGATTGTACTTAAGAACAAGCTCCTCCTGTAGCACATTTGCATTTTGCAACTTGTTTACAGTAACGATCTTGCACAAGTCACAGATGTCAGTGTATCTTCATAGCAAAGCAAGTATTCCAATGATGCAAAGCAAGGGAAAAACATGCTTGAGCAGATGTGTCAGAAGTAAATGAGGTAAATCATTATTTCAGTTAGGTAATTCCTCCTTACATCTCTTCCAACAAGGTCGTTTCTGTTTTCAATCACTCCCCACGGAGCAATCCCAATAGTGCAAATCTTTCGAGATGATCTGGAAGCGTGTTCTCTTAGAGCATCACCAACATGTTTTGCAACACCTGTTCGTGCATAAAAAATATTCCAGTGCGTTGAACGGCACATTTTACTAGGAATACAAATATTTATTTAGGTGTTTAACTGTTTTATTTAGATAACCAGGCCTTTAAGGAGCTGGAAACTTAGTGACACACTACCAAAGAAAAGGCACTGTGCTACATCTACTAGGAGGAAACCAAGTCATTCAACAAAACAAATATTAGCCTAGCAAGAACTAAAGAGTTTCCAGTACATTACTGTACCTTTTAATCACATTAAACTCTTCCTTGTTTCAAAAGCAAAACCCAGAAAACAATCAAGCAAACAAAACAAAGCCCAAAACCCAGCCCCTCTATATCTTATTTCTCTTTTCAATACAAAAGAGTAGCCCACTTTCAAATACATATGTTCAAAATGTATTATTTTCATTTCATTTTACAAACTCATTCAAATTTCTTTGTTTTAGGATGTAGCAATGCATCCATACATTAAATCTTTAGGCTCTTATAAAACTGCAATCCAGTTAATTGTGCACAAGCTTTGCTAGTTCCTTACCTGTGTTCACTCCTCCAGTTATAATCCAGGCCCCTGTGGTCACTGCAGCTTTGATAAGACCTTTGCCAAGCAACTGTTTGATGCGTGGGTGAAGTTCAAATTTCTGCATGCCCCCATGGACAGATATAACAAGCTTTGGCAACTCCATCTGCCATTCCTTGAGCATAAGTTGCAGAATAGCTTCAGGCTTAGTGTCATATGACAATCGCACATACTGCAGGCACAAGAACAGAGTTAAAAGGTTCAGATGTGTAAAAAGAGGAACCAGGATGCATTTCAGGATATATTATCCTACTCCTGGCTATGGAAACTGTAATTCACTTTCTCAAAACACAGCAGATGCAATAAATGCACAAGCTTCCTTTATATCCTCAGTAGTCCAGATGTGACAGTTTTGAAAGCAAGTCTTGGAAAGGAAACAAATACAAAAAGATCATGGTATTCCATCCTACTGGCAAAGTGACCTAGGAAATGACTCTATGAAAGCACTGGATGATCTCTAAATTAGATGAAATTCAGAAGCATCTATAGAAGCTCTGCCATCTGCTGGGAGAGGCTTTTGTGTCCCCTGCAAAGAGTTGCAAACCAATTGCTTGGTTTTCCTTCCCTGTTCCTGGTGGGAAGGAAACCTACATTTTTCAACAGAAAACTTCAAACCTGGCAACTTTTGAACACTATGTTTAACAGCCTAAGATTAAGTAGATGGTTGATCAGCTACAATGCTGACACATCTTCAGTATGAGCTACTGAATAGAGGAGGGGACTGCGGGCAGAAACAGAACCCTTCCTGAATGAAGTTCTAAATTACAAAACAACACTACTCCATTAAACTGGTTTCAGCAACCCCACTTGCACTCTGCAGAAGGAAGCAGAAATGAGAGTGGGCAGCCTGGTGTTTCTGTGCTCCTAGAAAAGAGCTCTCAGCAATTTTAAGCTACACCAAGTACAAAGGAACCCATACACTGCTATTAAGAACATGAAAGAACTGTGCCAAGGGCCCTTCTCTCACAGAGATGATCTGACCTGGAGCACTGGACTGTCCTTGGGGCTTCTGCCAGCTGCAGAAAGAACACAGCTCCTCACTCAAGCACTTTGGTTTGACCACAGAAGTCACACTGTACAAGCACTCCCTGTAGCCGGTAACTGCATAAGCTTTAAATAATTTCTACCACAACTAAAAATCTTTTACAAATAGAAATTAGAAAGAATTCAAACCACAACAAAAATGCTAGAATAGAAAAGGGCACTGGTTCGTCACAATAGACGTATTAATATTTTCAGCCTTCAACTTCAGAAGTTGAATTAAGCATGATGAGAGTAAGAAAAGAAGAAACAACAAAACATCATACATGCCCTTAGCCCTGTAAGAATGAGAGCCACCTTGAAAGTTGATGACACCATAAGCATCAGTAGAGGTCTGTTCTGTGTGTTTTTCCACGGACCACTCTTCTATGTCCTGGTTGTAGTTTTCACCCAGCTTCACATCGGAGTATTTCATGGCCAGGCTGGCAGTGAAACAAGCGTGTTGTCTGACCAGGCGGCCACAGCAGCACCTGCAGCCACACCGGGGACAAAGCTCGGTAAATACTGCCATTGCAGGAGAAAAGAACTGCCTTTATTGACAACAGCAACAGAACGGATTCAGAAAGCAAAGATTCTACACATTACATAAACCTCTTTTCCAGAGTGAGCCTTGTTGTCATAAATATTTACAACAATAGTCAATTACAATACATATTATTATGCAAAATACTGAAGCTCACTAAGGCAGCGAGCTGCAGGCCAGGAGAAATTACTTCTTTGAAGCCAAGTAATTTATATAACATTTATAAATCTGTGACCTACTTATTGCAGACAGTTCTTTAAATATTAGTTATATTTATTTTACATCTAACCTTTCACCAACTTGTCACTCATAATATTGATCAAAACTTTTGAAAACCCTACTATGAAAGCATTTAATGAGAAAATATTCATAAATATTGTAATTACAAAGACCTTTTTACCTGACAAGTTGCTGACAAATCTGACATCCTGGAAGGCATCTGTAAGAAATATTTAAAGATATGACTAAAACTTCTCACATAATTCACACAATGAGCAATTCACCAACAACCATAGGCCATTCTTAGAAACTGAAGGACAAATTGTGGTGGGAAAGTTGTAAAGTCCATTGTAAGCTACAAATAGCTTAAACTGAAAGGGCAAGTGTTGAAGACCATTCTGTTCCTTGTTAAATGCTCTGGAAATTCTAACAGCTTCCTAATTACTTTGTTTGCATTTGCAAATTTTCCATGTGCTGCAATTGTGGCTATAAATTGTAAAAGCTTCTCGTGTCCCATGATTTCAAGGAATGTGGTGAATTATTTACAATAATTTGAAAATTCTACAGCACTTAGTTCCTTTTCTGTTTATAAAGAAAGTACTTAAATGAAAAATAGCAACCTGCCCCAGTATAACAAAAGAGATTTACAAGTGTTTTTAATGGAAAAGAGTGAAATAGAAGTTTTCTCAATCTCAGAAAAAAAGGGTTCTCAGCTGCTGCCACATATGTGAAGTTTAAGAAAAAAATTGTGATTTTAAATCCATAATTACAACAGTAAATATTACAGGGGGACAAAACTGCCTAAAAATACCAACTTTAAGTCTATTTCCATTTTGTCTTTATTTTATCTGTGACATAAATGTCATGACTATGCATGTCAAACTCAATCCTTGTAGGAACTCTTAAATTATACCTGTAACACTTGATGAAAGTCAGCTAGATGTGCACTAGAGTTAGCACTAACTTGCTTGATTTCACACCTCTAAGTTAAGGTAAAAACAGCATGTGAGATTTGCTAAATATTCTCAGCCTCAGCCTCCCCTCTAGAAATACATTACCCCATTTTTCAGCCTAGTTTTTTCTCCTTTAAGAACTTAAGGATGAAATATTATTACACATCATATGAAATCTGAACAGTTCCCATTTATCTGTTTTCCCTAGAAGCAAGTATTTTTTCAGCCTTTATTATTTTTTTTGTAATTTTCTCCCCACCCCAATTCTTGGTTTTCTTTATTCTTCTATGAATTCTTCACCCTTTTTTTCTACACTGTCAGGTTGATTTTCACACTTCACCCTACACTTACAATGGAGTTTTTTAAATTCCAGTAGAGGACATCTCTATGAGACTCTCTGACTTCAGAAATTTTTTTCACACCCCCCTCACTATAAACAGATCACAGACATCAGTAGGAGGAGTGGTAAGAAGCAGCAAAGGGAACAGGAGAACATTTTTTTGGAGATTTCTGCAATCCCAAAGTCCTTTCAGAAAAAGAAAATCCAATTCACAGAGCAACAATGTCCAGTCACAAAAGCACAAACCCAAGACAGTATTTCATACAAAAATCCAGTCCAACACTCCAGAAAATACTGACTTTTTGAATATTAAAGAGCAGCAATGAGTTCTTGCATCATTTCTCATTTACCTGTGGGGGTCTTTTGAACTCGGTATAATGTACACACACTCCCTCTTCGTGAAAGTATTTTCTATCCAGGATTTCTGGGACTGAAAAACAAAGAATTTAACAGTATTATAAAATACAAATCACATACCTTTGCAATGAATAAAGCTTTTTAAGGAAACAAGAGCTAGAATATGAGGGGTTTGCTCTCTCAAAAAACTAACAAAACCATGTATGACCTTAAAAAAGCATCTCACACAACTCTCCAAAAGTTGAGATAACCAGAATCATTATAATTTATACATAAATAATCTAAAATTAGAAGTAATATTTTTTAAAGCTAACATAAATAGCAAGATTTTAATACATAAATAAATATATACCCAAAAAAATTCATAAACAATTTTAAGACACACTGTTACTCTATCTTGCTAAGAAGAAAAAAATCAGGTACAATTTAAAAAAATTACCCGCCTAAACAGAGATAATACTAATTTTATCTATTTCTCTCTTTAAAATTTTCATCTTGAAATTGTGGGTAAGAAAAGCTTTCTAACAACACAGGCAATCTTTTCAACTAGCAATAAATAGGTCATAACCTTTGTTCTTCATCAAAATACTTTTCATTCTAGTAAATAAAATTAATTGGGATCTCTGAACTGTGTTGTAAGGCTAAACTTGAAACATGAAATGAAGGATGTTCGCTACTTCAAATGCTTACTATTCTAATCACTGGACACAATTTCTTTCAGTTGCTTTAAACAACCACATGAACATTATCTCACATAATAATCTTAAGTTAGCTGCTAAACAACATCATAATGTGTAACATCTATGTCATGTTTCAGCAATACATTGGGAAAGACAGACAGGACTTTTAGAAATTAAAAACATGAAAAAATCTTGGAATGCTAATTTGCATCTTATGCAACATTACATTAAATCCTTACTGAGATGACATAAAAATTACTTCATTGCTAACAGCAATGCTCTACATTTACATTTTACCTTTAGAAAACTTTTATAAATTTCACAGTTTTATTTTACAAGAAAGGGGAAAGACTGATGGATATTATTCACAGGTATCTAATCAGAGGTCTGCAGAAGTGATGAAGAAATTAAGATTTTTTTTTTTTAGATTATAAAAGAAGCTTAAGCAAAGATGGATGAATTTCTCACTCACTGTAACTTCAACATCAGTTTAAGATTGCAACAGTAAAACATTATCAGTTTAAGATAATAACAGAGCATTACTCTAAAACTGCAGTAGTTTAAGCTTAACTCTGCAGGTCCTGCAGAATATAAAATGATACAGAAGGGTAATTTAATACTTAGATGTTTCAGCCAGCTGGCTAAAACCACACCTTGAAGCAAGAGATCACAGGCATAACATGCTAGATGTTAAAATCCAAAGAACATAAACCACAAGCAATTGCGTCAATTGCTCCACGCAATATTGTTTTATTATTGAGTGGTGATCAAAGCTGGGGACAAGGACCTCTGGCTCACAATGTGCAACACCACTTTTCATAATAATAACAATAATAAACACTTCCCAAAACAGAAAAAAGAAAAAGCCCCCAAAATAAAACCATTCATCAATTTTTCTCTTAAAGAACGTAGCTTACCAAGGATTTCTCTCAATTTTTCAACAGTGCAAATACTGTCACATCACTACTATTTTATCAGTCACCCCAAGTCAGTTATTTATGTAGAAGAAGCTCTGTATTGGTATTAAAATGTACTTGAAACTTCTTGGTAAAACTAGACTCCCTCTAGAAGCATGGCTGTATGCTGATTAATCTTTATTGCAGAAGATTTTATACAGAATTTGCTAATTCCAGAGTCTTGTTTTCTTTTGAGAGAGGAAAAGAAAAAAAGAAAAAAAAAAAAAGAAAATACAAACAAAGAAGAGAAGAGAACTGAGTGAAAGACAATTCCCATAAATGGGTAAAAATCACATTAAAAATGCAGGAAGTATTGCCTTTCATGTAAATAAGAACAATTATTACATAATCTTCCTGTGATGACCAGAAAAAGGAAGATGCTATGAGGACACTGTTGAGTATAAATTAGTTGCAGCAGTTTCCTCTAAGAAATACTCCTCATGAGCTAAAGATTAAGTTAAAATAGGAGATCCAGTCTGAAGTCAAAAATCAATATGCAAGTTATCAGACTGTCTAAAAAAGATTGCCTACTCTTATTAAAGCTTTTTCATCATCTGAACAGGATACACAACCCCACCCCCAAACTGTTTCCAGTAAGAGGCAGCTCCTGCTGCTCCAAGTGCTCTGTTTTCCCAGTGTATTTTTAGAAGATGCACTTTACACCATGGCTCTGGGTAACATGGGTCAGCAGCCTTTCAGCAAAAGGCACAAGCAGCATCAACATAGAAAGATCTACTTTTCAACTATTTACTTTCTTTCTTTTCAAAATTGTGCAAGAAAAAAGCTTAGCTTCCCATATTCTTCCCTGTGCATTCTCAATATCTCAAGCTAAATAAAACACTATTTTAAATAAATACGTTCTCTTCCAACAGTTTCAGCAGTAGTGAAATAATTCTAATTGCTATCTGAAACAACTTACACAAGTACTTGCTGAACTATAAACTCAAGAGAACATGCCCAACTACTTCCAACTTCTGGAAGTATCTAAATGCCAAGATAATCCCATGGCCTTTTGTAAAAGGTGGAAGTTTTACCATTGCCATTTTATTATTAACTATGTTTGACATAGCAATAGCATTAGCACTCCAAAGCCCCAATAACAGAGATTATTTAAATGTACCTGCTCAAGATTCATGTTATCTTTACTGAAATTCACACTGGACAACTTTAGCAAGTCTCTTTGTAGAATGAAATTTTTACCACAATCAGGTTTTGTATACAGCAGGTGAAAAAGAAAATTTATAAAAAAAGAGAAACCATCCCTGAAGTACAGTATGAGATCAGGTCTCAGAAATAAAAAACAACCCCTACCACTCTCCTCCCTTCAGCTCATGTGTTTCTAAGAGCCTCTCATGTAATATATTAAAATAAAAGGATAATTAAATTCTAGCAATTGATGCACTGGCAACATGGCAAAGCCTTATCAAGCCATTGTGAAATTCTCAAAGTTTATTCAACAAGTTTGGTCTGAATTATTTTCTCTATAGAAAGTAAGTCTGCCTGCTTGTCAAGATCTCAAAATTACTTTCATGATTTTCAAGTAACATAAAAATGGCAGGTATAAATAATACTTGTAGCTGGCAATCCTGGAGTTCTTCATGCACAAAGGGATCCCAGTTTATTTTTTCCTGCTCTTTTGTGATACTGTGTACTCTTGTAAGATAAAAAGTTACAAAATTGTAACAATATTTGTTACAAAACTAAAATTTCACTTTTCCCAACTATATTGCCCTGCAGCCTGCCACAGTGCATACCAGCCCAGCAGTTCTCCTGACAGTTTTTCAATAAAGCTCCCCAGTGAATCAGCAAAGTGACCTGAATTAATAAATAATTTGCTAAACCGTGACCTTTTTGGAGGGCTGGTAAAGGGGATTTTAGTTACTGATAGCATAGACTGAGCTTCAAATTTAGAAATCATATCACTTTCCACACAGTCTCATATTTCATCTTTCAAATCTCTGCTTACACCATATGGCAGTTCAATACACGCAATACTTCCTCAAGGAAAAGATCCGCCAATTTTATTTATCCTTTATTTAAAAACTAATATAAACTCTATAATGTTTCTCCACTACCTCAAATTTTGTAAAATGTTTATTTTCCATCTGGACAGAAGAAAATACAGGAAAGTTTTCAGTTTCAAGCCTGAAAACAAGAAGGCACAATGGAAACTATGTGCAGCAGGAGCAGTCGAGCTAGCGCTGCTGCAGAGCAGTCCTGTCTGCCTAGGTCACTCACAGCCAACCAGATAAATTTCAAAACATTTCTAAGAGACATACTGTACTAACAATGTCCTTTATCTTGTCTATTCAAGGAATTGTCCACTGACATTGTTCCAGCTTGAAGTTACTGCTCCTTATGTAACTATACATACCACAGCACCCTTCGTGACTTACCAGAGGATCTCTTATCTGAGAAACCCACTCCATTATCCAAGCACGTGCTACACCATGGGACTGACCTGTGATCCCTGCCCAGACAACCAGCCCCAGCCAGGCACTGGGCTCCTGCAGCTATAGCTGAAAGGCAGAAATTCCAGACAAACCTCTATCTCTTTGCTTTTATGCTAGATACATTGAATAAAGCCAAACAGCCCTGATAAATACCATATTCAATTAGGTTAATGCGTACCAAGTAGTTTAGGATTCAGAAAGCTTCTTGTGGGAAGAGGAGCCATAAATAAAATGCACCAAATGAAAAGTTTCAAGTATGTTTTAATAATGTTACAGAGCCTCCTCTACATGAATAGCTCACTGAAATGATTTCTAATAAGTGCTTCAAATCTTTAAGGCAGTAAGAACTACACTGCATGTAATGCACCTGGACTTGTTTTTAGGACAAATTAACTGAATTATACTGAAAATGTACACCCCAGGATGAGCTGAGTAGCCAAGCCAATGTGTATGGGGGGCAGAGCTAGCTGAAAGACAGTTACATCTATCTACCAAAGAAAACACTTAAAATTTTGTATTAAAGATACCAGCAGAGCACATCTCAGTTCCTCAAGGAAATATTTATCACTCGAGGAAACTCTTCAAAACTTCAGCTAACTAAGCAAATAAGCAGACAGAAGGGAAAAAAGTTAGATACTTTAATGTCATATATTTGCTACCACTTGTTTTAAACTCTTGGCTCTGTCAAACCCCAGGCATTTAATTTACTGGCTCTCCCTTCAATTTAAAGTTACATACTTCTATAATTTTAGTTTGGGGGTTTTTGCTTTCTTTTTTAAAAGAGAGGGGAGAAAACAAAGCATTTAGTCAGCTAGTATTATGAACTATATTTAAAAGACTTTGACAGAGAATAACAGTGCTGTCTGTCCAGACAAGGCACAACACACACAGAGCACCTACAAAATTTGTTCCTGAATCAGAATCTACAGTATCAGTCAACCTTAATTTTTTGTACTAACTTCTATAGAAAGTATGGATATGTGCAGTATTTAAAAAACAGAGGCTCAGACATTATCCCAATGCCAGAAGATATTTCTGCAGTGCTTTAATGTATCCCTGTGAAGAATGTCACCCTAATGACAAGGACTGTGCTGCAATCTTAATTGTTGTTTAATCCACTACAAATGAAAATTTTTGCAAGGGTATTTTACCTGCTGCATCAGGATTACTTATTAGTCTAAAACCAGCTTCATTTACAAGAAATTGGTTCTTTTTTTTTTCCCCACATGCATTAGGGCATCTCTTGTCCCAGAATGTGCCCAGCTCAGACAGACAGACAGACAGACAGACCCATCATGCACAAAAGGGGTCTCAGCTATGCTGAAGATCCTGTTCTCAGCAGAACAGATCACCAGGCTTCAATGGACTCCTAAGAAAGCAAACAGCTCCCATTTTCTGGATTGAAAAAAAACTTTTCTAGTGAAAATACCACCACAGTCCTGAAAATAGATTGTTTGACAGCAAAAAAAAAAAAAAAATACTGGGTTTACGTTAAATGAAAACTGTTGAAGCAAGCAAGGAAAGAGGGCAGTCAGAGAAAGCCCTCTGTCAATTCTGCACATGGGAAGCAGATCTCAAGTGAGCCAGAGAGCAAAGATAAGAATCTTCCTCTCAATGGCTCCCTCAGTGCTGAAAACAAACCTTCAACAATCCTATTTTTTATTAAACAGTTCAGGAGATTTGCTCTGAACAGATTTCACAGCAATCCAGGTCTGTAACAGAGCAGCTATTGTTTCACCAAGCTCTTCTCTGATGTAATGAAGCCACCACAGAACTCCCTGAGTCCACGTGCAGTTCTGGATGCAAAGGGTAATCAGGATTTGTCAAAAGGGATTTTTACAGCTCTCTCAAACTTGAGGAAAATTATTCCAATCTGCTATTTGGAGAACAGGCTGATTTTGAGAGAATTATTTCACTGTACAATTACAAAGCAGATAATTCAGTTGTTTAGGGATAATATTTTTCTACAGATTCATTTAATTAAGAATACCCTAAATTCATGAACAGCATTTAGCACTATGAATTGGTGCCTTTTAACCCTGATGCACAGAATAGAATCCACAGACCTAATATTTTTGGTATATTTTTACTACATTCAAACTCAACTTTCCCAACAAGATGGGTAAAGTTGGTTATCTTCTAACTGCAATACAGGTCTTTCAGTGGAAAGCTCAGAGTAAATGCATATTTTAAAATCAATAATAAATTTATTTACTTAATAGTTTAAGGTCTGTGCTGTTCTGCAGTTAGACCAGCCATAAAATTACTCCTCTTTTTCAGAAAGTATTAAATTTGAAAATGCATACACCATCCGCACAAGGCATAAAAAAAATATTAATATGCACCTAGAAAATATTTCACCACCGACTCTACAGAATGAGATAGCTCAGGTCACTATGGGATGAACCAGCAGTTGATTTCAGAAGCCAATCACCCACTGGTGTAATTTCACACTGGCTTTTTCTCAGCTGATGTAACAATAAACACCTTCAGGGTTAAGTGCCCAACTATACCAGCTACAGTAATTAGACTTGCCAAAACCAGAGACTCCCTGAGACTGTGGCAGCACAGCAGATGGCAAACTGTTCCTGAACATGCCCTCAGAAAAGCCGAGGGGAAGCAAGGAGAGAAATGAATTTTCATTTTTATTTTCCAACAACTTTCATTGGCAGAATTTGGAATTTTGGTAGGAAAAAGAAGATACAACAGAAGGTAAACCAGTTTTATTGCTGTGAGCTGAAGTAAATTGATTTCTAAATAGTTTACATTCACAGTCTTCTCAGCTAATGAAATACCAAGCTAAAAAATTTCACTCCTGCTAAAGAATCTATAAATTACTTCCTCTGAGTTCACAGACCAATCACATTTTGATGCATTCCATAAAATATTTCAAAGCGTATACTGAAGTTATGACCTAGAAGCAACAAGCTAGTGAGTTTAAAAAGGAGATGAAAATAATTCTTTACTCCCTAAAACTTAACTCCATGGATGAAAGAAAAGGATAGAGTGTGTGGCTGTAACTACAAGAAATATAGCTACAGCTTTTCAGCCAACATTTTCTCTCTTAATATTCACTTTGTGCAAAACAAAATAAAAGCCAAACAAAAAAAGCATGGCAAAGTACATAGGAATGTCTGCAAGCCTGTCATACAGTCCCTGCTTCTTTCTCATAGGGTTCCTCACTTGAAATCCACTTTTAATAATGTTGAATGACCCATATAAACCAACCTCAGATCTCTTGCATTTTCAAACATCGAGCCTCCTTTCCCTTCCTCATCCAGGGATACAATCGACAGCCTGCATGCTCCTCACCTCTGACAGCACCAGAGATTTTGCTGCAGCCTGTGATCATTCTGACCCTACCAGATGCAGACTGCAAGCCTACACACTCTCTTAAATAGGAGCAGCAGGAAGGCAGAGTCAGCATTCCTACTCACCACACACACAGAACGGTGCCAAGTCTTTTTAAGTCGCTCAAAACATCTCTGTGGGTTTGAGGGCTGTGCCTGTCCCTGGTCCTTTCTGCAGGGACAGATGGACACTCTGCGCCGGCTGCTGAACCCCAGATCTACATCAAAGCACTCGTTTGGCTCAAAGCTCACATTTCTGGCAAGTGCTGGGCTTACCTTGCACGTGCCACAGAGGGTGTAGGAACAGACAATCCTATAAACTCTGGATTTATTTTTGCAGGGAATGAGGCTTGGGGCATGGTTTCAGCAGTAAAGCCACTCACACAGTCTGGATGCAGTTGCTGTCCTCCTCCAGTGCCTTCCCCATTGACACAGGGAACACAAGTCACAGGTGCAAGAAAGGAGGCAGTGGTGGCCACCTCGGGAAACAGAGCAGTGGGAAAGGGCTCCTGTGACCAGCCAAATAATTAATCCTGCCCTCAATTTGCTTCTGCTTTGTTCCCTGATGAGAAACCTCAGCTCTGGCAGCCGCTGTTCCTAGACAGCTTTAGAGGCTGCAAACCCCTCACCTCGTGCAAAGGATGTTCTCCAGCCATATCTGAGCTGCAGATTTAAGCAAAGTCCTCCCTTTCCAGTTCATGAAGTGCATGAACATTCAGTATGTGCTGAAGCACATTACAACTACAAAAGCAGACTGGAAGGGTGGATGCTGTTTGTCCTGCTCTACCACTTTCTTAGCTGTTCAATTTACAGATCTGACTTATTTTTCATGTCGTACAAAGCAAGACACTTCTCTATCATCACAGCAAAGATTCTGGTGCCTCCTGACTTAAGTAGGCTATTATTAACTCACTAGAGAAATGGAAACTTGTTATCACTAAGGAATTTTTGACATAGCTGGCCTCAGACAACTCTTTGAACATCTATTAAAGAAATAAAAGGAAGCCTATGCTCACATTAATTATGGCAGATCAATAATATTTCTCTGAACAGCATGAGTGAGAAGGAAGAGCAACAGAACATACTAGTGGGCACATGATATAGGAGATGGAAGCAGACCACTGCTAAGGATTATGAAATTTCACAGAACCTATGTTTAGACACAGTATCTGGGAAAACAACTTTATTGTTAATATCAAAACTATTGAAACTAGGAAAGAGACCCATCTGCAAACCAAAGAGCCAGCTGAAACAGGTCTGGAAGTTTGGATTCTCCCTGCCTGTACACACATGCACACCAATGTGCCAGTATTTGTTAGGCACAGGAAGGGAAGCAAATGTTTTGGTCAGCTCTAAAGTGATCAGAGTTCTTGAACAATTAGAATAAACTGGAGAAAGTAGGATGAGCCGGCATCAAAGCAAGCCAAAACAAGAATTTGCTATAGCTCACCTACTGCTGAATTACAAAGACTTAAGCATTTTTAAATGCAGCTCATAACAAAGAGCTGCTGGATTCAGTTACACTTGCACTCCTGTCAAGACAAAGCAGCAGCTCCCCTCTCTCAGCCTGCAGCTGCCCAGTGCTGACTGCAGCCCCACCTCGGGGCACAAGAACCCTGACAGCATGAGAGAGACACCCATGAACCTAAACACTTGTCAGCAGATAAAGCTCCCCACTGAAACTATTCAAGTGGTTTCTGTTTTCTACGCTAGAAAAGTGCAAAGAAGAAACTTAACTGGGTTTGTTATAAAGAAATGTGAAAGCAGCTAATTACTGTTTGAAATAATACAATGTGTATTTAGGCACTTTTAAAAAATTCCACCCTGTTTTTGAGAGTTGTTTGAGCTTTTGATGCTTTCAGAGGCTCTTCTATGTTAAATACCACAAGTCTAAATAATTACTCAGAAACTAAATATATTATTTTTAGAAATAAAGTACCCTCTCTTTTTTTGTTTGTTTGGTTTGTTGGGTTTTTTTGATTTTGTCTCTTTTTTCCCAGCATAGGGGAAACAACTAATTAAATAATATTGACAGACCACAACACGACTTCACATGGAAAATGTTTTCTATTTATGGCAATTTCCTCCAGCATACTAAAGGCCAGTAAAACTCACTAATGCTGTGTGGTATGTGGCACAAAGGCCTGTCCAAGCTGTTCTGGACTAATACCTGGGACAGGCTCCTCCCTGGCCTGCTGGGAGAAGAGTGAAGACAATCATTCTAGAGAAACAAAAGACACCAGCAGGGAGGTGGAGGTCCCGGCAAAGCCAAGAAACACAGGAGAAATATTGGCTTTCACAGATGCAATTCTTCAAATGATAAAGTGAGGGTGCAGTCAGAGAAGACAAGCTGAGGAAATTCCTGCTCTGCCCTCCCACCCATTCTGCCGCTACTTCTCCCCCACCTGCAGAAATTGATTGAGCTCCCCAAACCAGCAAACTACCCTCAGGGGAAAAAATTTAGGTAGCTTTAATGTCATGATGAACAGATTCAGATGTAAACTGGACAGAAAACTAAAGCACAAGACAGAATCACATAGCCATGATCAGGGTGGGGAGAAGGGAAGTAGGACATCCCCTCTGGTAGCAGAAAGACACTGGGTTGGCAGAGGAGCTGAGCTGATCTAAGCACATTGCCAAAGTACATCAAAATAATCCCCAAAAGCACACAGGCTCTAGGCACACAGGGAGAGACTACAGATCTATCACACAAAAAGATTTATTTTTTTAATGCACACACATCCTGATATTGAGGAAGGAAAGGAAGTTAAGACTGTATTTCTTTATTTCTCAGAGAGGTGTCAATTAAGCAAGAACATGTTGCCTAAGGTCACATTCTGGAGGGGCAGATACCCTGTGTTTAAGAACACCATTCTCATCTGGCATTGAAGATTTGTTCTAATTCATGGTATAATTAACATTCAACTTCTAATACATTAATTACTAAAGATTTTTCTTGTCCTACATGCAAGATCTTTATATTTGTCAGAAAACCCCCAAAAACCCAGTAATGACACTCAAGAGGATAGTCAAAATTACTAACCTTATCTCAGCTGTGCTAATTTTTCTACATCCTCTTTGCAGAGAGAAAAGCGCTGCTCTGAAACCCCCCTGGTCTCCACTGAGCCAGCCTGGGGACTCACTGCCTAATTAGCTCTTGTGAATAATCCTCCCCTCTCTGCACATCTACCTGGATGCTGCAGATTGCCTGTGACCAGAAAACCTCCTCCTACAGCCTAGAACAGGATTCATCTGAAGGCAGAAAAGCTTTCTTCTTGCACATTTTCTGCACCAGGAAGAAAGCACAGCTGCCTGAAGCTGACTGCATTGTGCTGTCCAGCAGAGTGCTGTGATGTTACCAGCACCAAATATTCCTCTGGAGGGCCAGGGAACACGGGGCAAGGCAGAGGATACATGCACACAATGACTGGTTTGTTAGCAGCCCTCAGCACCACAGAAGGTTCACCTGTAACTCAAGCTGGCAGCCCAAACCAGGACAAGGGTGATGAGAGGTTTCTGCCCTCTTTCCCTACATCAGCAACATAAAGGGCCACTTTGTTTCACTAAAGCATTTGAAACAATTACAGGGAATTTAATGGTGAAGAGTCACGGAGTTGCACACGGAGCAGTAAAATTTATACAGAAAACAATGCACACAAACCGTGGGTTTTCTACAGCTGAAAATTAAACAATCATTTTTCTGCATAAGACCTTTATAAAAGAAACCAAGACTAAGACAGATCAATTGCTTAATGAGGCATAGGCATAAATCCTCATCAAGAGCATTTCTGAAGTTGCACAAATGAGAAGGGCGAAGGTTATTCAAGTGGCTATTTCTGTTTTTCAGTGCCTCTGGCTGCAAAGCCAGTTGATGCCAGTTTAAGAGGTAAAAGTCCATCCCAACCTCCACATCTGTGCTTAGTGGCCCTGGCTGAGGCCAGGTGAGGGCTCACAGGGCTGTCCCCAGGGCAAAGCCAGGAACACCTGCAGCAGTAACGGGGTCAGCAAAGAGGAGCCTGTGAAATCAGGGGGACTGAGCCTCCTCCAGCTCTGCAGCCAGAGCCATTCCTCACCAGACACTGCCACGCTCCTGGACAGCTCTCTGGGACACTTGTCAGCTAAGGTATCAGTCATTTATTGCTCTTTCCCTAGTGCAAGGTTACTACCACAAGCAGGAGCTCCTTCAAGATGAATCTCTCCCAAACTCTTCATCCAGAAGATCACCTTCAGCCATATACACTCTTCTAATCTCCTTCATAAACTACAGCTGAAGTTAAAACTTTCTGTTTAACAGGATTCTGCAAACTACAGACAATAATGCAGCCAGGGAACACAGGAGAAACTGGTAAGAGTTCGACATTTAAAACATCATTAACTGCACCTACTCGTGTAGATTAACTGATTTTTATAATTGAAGAGAAAGTTGATTAACAGTTCTGTAATTACACAACTGGTATTTTTAGGCTCTAATCATGTGTCACTTAAGCACATGCATAATTTAACCTATCCAGGTGACTGAAGTTATGCCTAAAGACTTGCATGACCTGCAGCAGCACCAGGGACAGGCTTTGAAAGGAAACAGCTTTTTCAGAGTGGCTCTAGCCACAATCTAGAATACTGCATTACACTCACAACACAAAGCCAATCTACATGCAATTTTAATAATGTTTACAGCACCACGACTGCCTTTGAACCTGTCCACATGGCTGCTGTGCTGAGCCCTGGCACATACATTAGTAGAATGCAGCTTTGGTTTCTCCTAACTCAAAGAAACAGGTTCAGCTTCCTGAGAAAATCAAACAAGAATGGGAACAGCACTAAAAAGCAAATATGCTGCATGCTAAGAACACTGGAAAAAAATCCAGCAATATTCTGTTACACGAGACAAGTTACCAGCAGTAAATCATTTCCCAACAGAAAAAACCTGATGGGAGGGATCAAACTCATCTTGGCACAGCTCAGTCCAGAGACAGACTGGGGCACAGCACATCTGGTAAAAACAAGTGATCCTGAATCTGCTAGCACACTTTCAGAAAAGCAGGTCAAGAAAAGCATCCTCTGTGAACAATGATTTAGATACAGGAGTACTCAAGAATAGCCACCAAGTGCTCACAGTACACAAGGCTAAAAAACAATTTGGTTTATACTTTGAAGAGGCCATAGAAGTTGCTACAGCTCCATCCATGCCTGTGCACAAGGCAGACACCCAGAAAACATCCATGTGCCGTGGGAGATGCACAGAGGAACTGAACACTCCCTAATGCAACAGCACAAACCAAATCCCAGGCACCTGGGAGCAAGCTTCAATCCAGCCTCACAGCTCCTGTCAAGCCTGGGGTGCCACAATCCCATTTTCCTAAGCCTCTGCACATGATCCCAACCTATCTCATACCAGCAGCAGCATTTGTGCAGTCACATGGAAGCTGGTTCAGGGAAATGACCAACAAAATAATCCACAAAAAAAAAAAAAAAGGAAAGGAGGTGATGGGAAGTTTATTCAATTCAGATCCCCAGTGACTGAGCACAAGGAAGCACAAAGGGACAGGTGAAAGGGACACAGCCAGGTTTTATAGGAGTTTTGACTGGATTACAACACACCTTTAAGAAGAGCTTTGGCACATATGGGAACAGCTAGCAAAGGGCCTGAACAGCAACCCTTACCCTGAGGTAATTACCCTGCAACACATCTCAAGCACTCTAGGTCAGTCAGAAAAGATATTGCCAATAAAATGAGTAAGAGTGGGAAGGACTGGGCTGCTAAATAACACTAGCTCTAGGACAGCCCAACTCTAGGAATTTTTAAGCACAAGTGCTTGTGTAATTAAGTTTTCCTAACAAAGCATCTGGGAATCCATTTGCAGAAGGCATAAATGTAGATTTGTCTATTAAACTTAAACTTTTACAGCCAAATTTTTCAAGTCCACATCTCACAAAAACTGCAGCATTACAGAAAAAAAATAGCAGACATTTGGGTAAGAATCATCAGCCAGGGATAGCCTGCAAAATTCAACCCAGCATAAGCCAGGGGACAGGGACTACGAAGTGAAAATTCTGAGCAGAGGTGACAAGAATCAAGTAGATAAGGTAAAGAAAATGAGTAGAGGTAAGTGGGAACAAAGCAGGGCACAAAAGCTGGGATTCAATTACAAAAACCATTGTGCTACCACTGACTGAGCTGTAACAGACACTTTCCCAGGCTTTGAGGATTACAGAGTTATGGTGAAAGGCTGAACACCTAGATTAAACTCATTTACAGTTGTAACTGAGAAAATATTATCAAGCAAGAATGATTTAGTGTAAAATAGCAAAAATATACTTCATTAATCACCCAAAAGGTTGTCAGTAAAAAATCAAACCAAAAAATTAAAATCAGCAAACCAGAACTTAATCGCTATATGCCAATTCTCAAAACTACAACTTCTTTCCTTTTCTTTTTTTACATCTGCTCAGTTTAGCAGTAAACAATTAAAGGCAGAATCCAATAGCACTGGGAATCATGACAAAGAAAAAAAACTAGACCAGGCTGTTACAGATCTTGAAAAAGAGGTGCAATGCCCACCAAATCAAAGAGGAGCTGGTAAATTGCTAGTAAATTCCTATCAGTAAGTGTAGACATTGGTAAGACTCACATACAGGTGCATAGTTTTCAAAAACTATAAACACACAACTACACTCATTGAACCTGTGTATTGGCCTGGTGCATGCTCCTTGCAAAACACATGATTTGCATTTAAACAAAATAAGCACTTGGTGTTGGACTGTATTTGATGAAAATTAGGGCTCTCCACAGACAGGCTGCAGATGAAGTCCCATTAAAGCTTCACAGAGGGTTTACCATAGCTGTTTCTGAAGTTAGATGACCCAAAAACATCAGTTGTCCAAATACATGCAGCAGAGTACTAACTTGATTACTGAATCAGCCTCTACAATTCTGATTTTCCAGCTATAGAAAATCAACAGATATGCCATCACACAAATCTTACTCCATCCTCTTTGAGCTGAGAACAAATGAAACAAAGATGGCTTGACATACATTAACTCAGCAATTGCACATTTGCAATACACACAGTGTTCAAACATTACAGAAATCATGACAACAAAATGCTCAAGCTAGAATGAGTTTGTACAAATCTTCAGGGAAAAAAACTTATACTGCTCTTAATAATATAAAGATTAAATAAACTAACTGTGATGCAACCCTTAGGATTTTTTTTAAGAAACACAGAAATCCCCATAATTAAGATTCAATCCAAGCCTACAATTTCAGTAGAATTTGAACTTTGGTTTAGTTAAGGGGCAAAAACTGCACAACTTATAAACCAAGCTTGAATGTGCTGTTGATTTGGTACCATACCCAAAGTTCTCCTTGGCAATTAACCACATCTATCTTACAGACTAATCCTGCAACATCCTTATACCATATGCTGTCAAACCACCTGCCACAGTTAAATATTCTGCCCTTTCACAAAGCAGTTTTCAGAACTACCAGCACCACTATTAGCAATACAGTTATTTTACTCCCTGTATTCCCCATATGTTCAGGACACTTTTCACCCAATTTTGGGAAGGAAAAAGAAGTCGTATACAGCTTCTCTCTTGTATTTTTATATTTCATAATCCCATCAGAAGTGCACTGGCCTTTCCTTCTTGGAAAGAACACAGGAGTAAGAACTGTCCTCTGCTCACCTAGCAGCAATTACACAACCTGTGTGGTCCCTTCTTCTGTGCATAAATTATAACAGCTGGGGAAAAAAAAAAATCAAACTCAGGTTGTTCTGTGGGTCCAGCACACCTGGCAGTTAAAGGAAGTGGCTCAGTTAAAGAAAGTGGCTCACATTCTACATGCTAAGCAAAATATAGGTGTAAAGGATGAAAGAAACTCACCACTCCTCAAGAAAGCCAGCATTCCTTCCATCAGTGGAACAGCTGTGATGGAGACTGCTCCTGGCGCCCCACCGCTGCTCAGGGCTGTGGTCCCACCCAGTTAAGGTGCAGCTGCTCAGCTGCTTAATGACTGGCTGCTACCAAAAACTCAAATAACCACCTGCACATCCTCCCTGCCCTCCTGCCCATCCTCCCTACCCCCCTGCACAGCAGCAGGGATGCCCAGCTAATCCTGTGCTGAGCCAGGACGGGGAGCAAAGCTGGCCAACACTAAGGTTTTGGGAGTTTACTTTTTCTGTTCTTTTGTTAGATTAGTTTTCTGTTACTTAAAACACAAAAACACCTACAATTTAAGCACAAGAAAAGCCAAGCTTCCCATAATAAAAATAACAGAAAGCAAAGATTAGACAGACCACTTTCAGTACTGGCTGTATCACGATACATGACACCAGCACCTCTATGTTCTCATTATGTGAGGAAAGCAAAGGGATTAAATTTTAAAAAAAGACAATAACAAGACGGCAGAGATTACAATAAAGGAAAGAGGGCTTCAGGCCAGAGAATACAAAGAAAGTGTGCAACAAAAGTTCAAGTTTACCACAGGTCAAGTGGAGTATTTTTTGTAGAACCAATGAAGCACAGACTCACTGGTCAGGGGCCACAGCCATTTGTCAGTATCAGAGGTAAAAAGTGACATAGCTTTAATAATTATGCAAGTATCTTATCCAAATACACACAGAGAAGGACATTAATCAGTAATTTATCTGATGAAAAGTCAGCTGCTGAAATTTCAACCACTGAAGGTAAAATGCACCAAGACGGAATTACTCACAGACACAATGAACATCACCCCAAAACCAAAATCTCAATTCTGAAAAACACACACACTGATTTTACTATCAGTCTGCCCTTAAAAAGGTGAGGGAAATTTCCTGCTTGTTTCAGGAAATAAACAGGGCATGTAAATATCACAGTTTCATGAAATAAACAGGGCATGTAAATATCACAGCCAACGTAGATGTTGCTGAAAGAAACTTGAAATTCCATAAGAAATAAATATCAGCTAAAAAAAAAAGACAAAGACGTTTTTCAGGTTAAATATTTTGGCATGAGAAGTATAATTTCATATTGTTTTGGTATTTCAAAGCCTTACAATATAGAAATCCACTGTGAAGCCTTTCAAGACTGCAAAATTCTATCAAGCATCTCTCTTCACACGCAATTTTTGACAAGTCCTCTTAGAGATTTATTTGCAACATTTCTGGTGTCAAAGAGCAAACCAGTAGAGCCAAACTCTATTGTGCCAGAGTCAGTTACTGAAGTTCAAAACAATAGTATTCTATTTAGAAAAGTTCATCTGTCATGACTGTCCACAAGGATTGAATGGTTAACAGAAATGCACCTCATGAATGAGCCATGAAAGAGAGGCATGAAAAATTTGGGTGTTGGTCCCAAGTTTCCAGGAAAGGGAAGCACAGCAAGTGGTGAAGATAAGGATGAGAAAAAGAGAGGGCTTTAGATGCTGCAGTCTATCACCAGCAGAGCAGAGAAAGCTGGGCTGATGTGGTAAGAGAAAATGGTAATGCAGCACGACTAGTTAGGCAGAGCCTCAAGGGACAAGAAAATAAATGAAAGTTTAAAACACAATGGAGCAACTCTCTCCAAGACAATCCACGTGGGGAGATAGATGATCTGATACAGATAGTGTGAGATAACTGTCAAATGCAAGGTGATGTTTCAAGGTGCCTTTGTATGACAAGTGAACATTACCCTTCCACTGCTGAGCTCAAGCAAGCAAAAAAGTATCAAAGTACAACATCAGGAAACCAAGGTACAAACAGTCCAAACTCAGCCTAAAGAGCTCCACATGCACAAAGATTCCCCCCTCCTGCCTTGAAATAGCAAAGTCAAGAATGGCCTCCTACCAGAAGGTATGAAGGATGATCTAGCAGACATTTATCTCACCCACACAGACACATTTTTTTAAGACTGAACAGCCGGAATTGCCACATTGAACGACTCATTCCTTAGAATAATTCCTGATTTAATGTTGGACACCGTCCAGCAATTATTCAAAGTTGCTAAATAGTCATGGAGCAGCAGGGAAATTTTTAGCAAAATGAGCTTGCATAAAATGTCCTATATTCATCTCAACCAAAACACCTGTTTAACAGAGGTTTCAAAACATTTGGTAAACACACAGCAAATATTAAACCCTGCAAACACACTACATTGCCAGAAAGGCTGCTGAGCCTCAAATTTACAGAACCATGATGGTTTAAATCAATCTGTACATTTCTAGGCTATGTCAGCACCAAAAAAAAACCACCCACCAGAGCTAAATTTTAAAAAATGAAATAAAATAACCCAAATCCTCCACTCCTCAAAACTAACCCAACACCAAACCACTTCAGGGAGAAGAGCAAGTACCACGCAAGTGGCAGATGCCAAGCACTCTTAAGTCAGAATGGAAGGTTGCATTTGCAGCTTCTTCCTAGAAGAGTGCTGGATTTGCAGTTTCTATAAGAACACAACCCACATTTCCACACAGCTCACAGATACACTCAGAAATGGAAGATTCATGGGCACGAATCCCCATGGTTTTTAAGAAAACGCCGTGAAATAAAACACCTTTTATTTAAAATGAAACAACATCTTACTAGAAGTTCAAGCAGACTGTAGAAATCCATATATTTAGACTTGTCGCTTATATTTTCAAAATTACTTGAAAGCACTTGATGCGATAAACCACCCTAAATGTTTTAAATATTACGGAACAAACTTATAGGGACAAACAACCGTTTAACAGCCAGAATATAGAGCTGGATTTTAAATTGTTTTCTTTGCAGACACTCATACATCTCTAAGGATATATGTGCTCCCTTATGCATAACACGTTGTAACTGCAAAAATGAAATAGGTGTAAGGATGAGAAGGGAAGGACTGCTGCAGCCCAGAGAATACACCGTGCGAATTCCGGTTTCAGACCAGACCACCACGGCGAACAGAGGCAGCACTAACGGGGAGCTCTCGGTCTAAGCGCTGCGGTGCCTCCGCTCGGGGCGCGGAGGGTGCGCGGGAGCGGCGGCGGGAGCGGCGGCTGCCCCGGGCACGGCGCGGACGGCGGCGGGAGCCTCGCCCGGCGGCGCGGGGCATTCCCGGCCGGCAGCTCCGGGCCCGCGGGCGGGAGAGCAGCGGGGGCCGGCAGCGCGGAGCCCGAGCGTCCCCTCCGGCCCGGGCAGCGCGGCGGCGGCGGGAGGCGGCCGAGACCCGCAGCAGCCGGCTGGGACAGGTCTGATCCGGCGGCCCCGTCCCTGCCCCCTCCCCGCCGGGCGCGCCCGGCCCCGCCGCCCCGGCACCCCCGCGGCTCTCACCATTCTCCTCAGGGCCGGGCTGGGTCTCGGCGCCGACTCTGGTTCTCCTCCCGCCGGGCAGCTCCTGCTCGTGGTTCGGCGTCGGCGGTGGCGGGGCCTGTCTCCATCTATCGGGGCTGGGCTCGGCGGCAGCGGAGGGCTGGGTGGGGAGCGGCCGGGCGAGGACGACGCTCCGGGGACGAAGGGAGGCGCGGGACGCGGAGGACGGCGCTGGTTCGGCTCCGCACCGGGACTCAGGGCTGGCGGCGGTCTCGGCCCGGCGCCTCTTTCTCATAATTGTGCGACTCGGCCGGCGGAGGAGCCGCGTCGCTGCCGCGTCAGCGCGCACCGCCCCCGGCGGGAGGAGGGGGCTGGCGGGGCGGTGCTGCCCGCCCGGGTCCCCTCGCCGGGGGTGTGAGGGGGGCGCTCGGCCGCTCCATAGCCCCGGTGAGCCCCGAGCGGGGTCCCGAGAGACCCGGAGAAGGCGTCAGCGGCTGCGGGCGGGCAGGCGGCCGTGCTGCCCTGTGCTGCCGGTGAGGTGAAGGCGGAGATGTTAAAAATGGAGCTTCCGAGAGAGAAACCTGGCTGCCTGGGGAGGCGCGGCTCGCAGAGGAGCCCCGCAAAGGCAGCGGCTCCGCTCGCGTGGGGCTGCCGTGCGTGTTCCCGAGGGGACGGAGCCCGCAGCACCGCGCACCAGGCCCGGCTCCATCCCGTGGGCTCTGCGCCCTGCGGGGACCCGGCCTTGCTGCTGTCAGAGCCGCAGGGCAGCGAGCAGCCTCAGCTCACATTAGTTCACGCTTTTCTTGCCAGCCCTGCTCGCACATGGCACTGCCGCCATTAGCTCCGCGTCGGAGGCGTCTTCTAACAGGCCTGAGCCAAACTGGAGGAAATTCCGCTTGGGAAGGAAAAGGAGGATGCTTTTCTTCCACTTCAGTCAACTCACTTTCCCGTTTAGATTAGGAAGTGGCCAGGGGAGGAACCTTGTCTTCTTTGTCCCTGTGTGCAATCTGCAAACTAGGAGAATCCGTTCCACAAATGAAAAGCTTCATACAATAATTTCTGCTATATATGTCATTATACAGCTTTTGCAACAACTTCTGTGCTAGAGCAAACAGCATTTGTAAGGGAAGAATGAGAGATTTGGTTTGGCTTAAATTATTTGTGTCCCTTAAATTAAAAAAATTCAAGAGATCCTGGAAAAATCTCTCATCTTTTTCTGAAATACCATGACCATACAAGAGCAGTAATTATATATAAACTCAATCCAAACATTCAAAGTAATTTAAAACCTTTGGTTTTTCATATCAGGTTTGATCATTTGTCAGCTGTTGTGAGTTATCTCTCTCCCCTTGCTGCAGAATGCCAGCATTAATGTTGGGCTGAGCTGACGTGTGCTCTCACCTGGACCCTGGGCTTGTGCATCACAAGGTAACAGTCCACTCCAATGATCAGACAGGCACGATCAGAAATCAAACCCAGCATTAATTTGCAGCAGCCACTTTAGCCTTTTTTTTTTTTTTCTTTGCCTTTTTTTTTTTTTTTTTTTAACACAACTGTAGCTAACAAGAAACAAAGCATTCTTGCATTAACAGCCATTTAGCAGGGTAAGTCCAGTTGTAAATTCTGGTGTCAGAACACCTTTGCTGCAGACAATAGGTGCAAATTTGGGAAGCCCCAGCAGCTGAGGCATCCAGCTCAAACTAGGGTGTTGCAGGGAGTTCCTCAGCTGCAGGGCAGCTCCTAATACTTGTTTTAAGTTAACTTCAGAAGAATTCCTGCTATCTTACATAGATATGAAAATTAGGCTCTTAGGACTCTCAATTTCCATAGAAATGGAAAATTAGGCTTTTCCAGGAAAAACTGTTCTGAGTACAAGATCACACAACAAAGAGGCTCCATTCACTCTCTTACTGTGTAGAAGTCCCAAGCCTGCTGATCTGCCACTACTTGTTCCTGCCCAGATTCCCGTGTGCTAGTTCTTGGCTTAGGGAGCAGGAACAGAAGGAGCAGTGGAAGACCAGTAGAATTTTATTTTTTTTAAATGGTTCAAGAATCTTCCAAATTAGAGAAAATTGGGGATTTTTGAATTCTTCAGTTGATACCATAAAGCATTTATGAGAAATCACCTCATTCCTTCTCCCTCTCTGCCTCTTTTTCCCTTTCTAATTAATTGATCTAAAGCTCACATCCCACATTAGATGAATGAGTCAGTTCTGTTACTAGATTCTTCACCTCATTTAACAGCAATACTTGGGCTACACTGATTTGATTCTCGTGATCATCATGTTGGCCTCTGAGTTTCGTATTTGTAAATCCAAGAGCTAGAAGAGACAAGGAAATTAGGAAAAAATAGCTGAAGACCAACCTGGGTATTAGTCTTCTCTGGTACAAGCTATTAGTTTAGGAGAATGTGTGTAAGGTGAGGAATTTCCATGCCTTGTTTTCCTGTTGATCCTGCAAAACCGAGATGAACATCAAACTGTTTCAGAGTTCAGCTGCGATAAGCTCAGTTGGAAAGAGCACATTGTTTCAGGAACAGCTTGGGATGAAAATGAAAGGAAAATGAGTCATCAACATCCTCTGTGCCTCGTGCTGTCTGGGGGAGCGTGAGCCTTCGGTGCTGTGGAGGCAAGGACAGGGCAGCAGTGACACACATCCCTGTGACCCGGCAGGGAGGCACAGTCACCTCATATCCTCCTACTACCTTGATCAGCCCGTGCAGAACATGGCATGATTTGACCCTAAACTAGCAGTTCGTCATTCCAAAGGTGAATTCTTGTACATTCAGATGTTAAATCTTGTATTTGCTACTTGACTTCTAAGTTACCTTTCATTCACACTAAAAGTCAACTCAAAATTCCTGTATCTCTTTCCAAATCAACATCTGTCAGCTGTGAATGACAAGGAAATAATGAAGCATTATTTTATACCTTATGGCATTTAAGGGCCATTAACCTGAAGCAAGCTTCTGCTATCTCAGATTGAAAATAACTGGCTTTTTTTAAAACTCCTTTTGTTATGTGGTTCCAGCAGTTCTCGTATCTTACTTTGATATCTCAGATCAAGCTATCAGTACGTCCTTGACACATTTATGGTGTAATCATCACTAGACCTAGTAGAGTTTGTGATGTCAGCTGCAGTAGGTTTAATGTCCCATTAAACCAACTGTAACTGGATTTCAATGTAAGTGGTAAAGGATAAGAAATTTTTCTTGGGAAGCTCTTATCTCAATATTGCAATGCCCAGTAGCCAGGATGCTGCCCTTTGATTGCTCACCCTCACATGGATTAAACACTGACTCATGCTTGGGAAAAAAAACCACAGCATTCCATTTGATGGGAAACTGAATGAGTTACCATTAAATGAAAGTGACCTGGTTTTGATTTTGTTTGTTTGACACTATTAGAAGTTCTACTAGATATGTGCTATAACTCTGTAGTTGTTCAAAATAAGTTCTAGAGTTCAAGCAGTTAAACAAGTTGCAAATGCTAACTGATAAGGAGATCTAGTTAATGTCCCACTCAAAGCCAAACAGATTCTCTGTAGAAAACATTTTTTTTGGTCCCACAGTGAAGTAATCTGTGGCAGAAAAGAGTTATTATTTATTCACTTTTCATATTTTTGAAACAGGGGTGAATTCTCCCAAATGCCTTATTTTTTCTATGGCCACAGGTTTGTCCTTTTCTGATTTACCCAGGTAAATCATTTCTCCAGCTACAGCTGTAGTGGTAACTCAGCAGTTTACATCCAGACTGCTACTCCTAAAAACTGAAGATAACTTTTGGTTTTTTCCCCACATGGAAGTTTAAAATTTGTCAAGTAAGGCAAAAAACATACAATGACACAGATTAATGGGATCTGTAGGTCCCCTCCATTATCTGTGGAGATTTTTTGGGCTGAAGTTGGTGATTTTTGTGACAAATTTGTAACTTCACAGTTTTTAAATGGTTTAGTTATTTCAGTTACTTTGTTGGTTTGTGGTACAACTCAGAGTCACACATCTTCTGAAGAGGTCCTGAAGTTTTAGTAATCTCTTTGCATTATATCAAGGTTCCTTAAAAGCAAAAAGCAGTTAGGCTAAGCAATGTGTTAGCTTTAACAGCTGAGACATATTCCCTCAAAAGAAACAGGCATACAGAAATAGGTCATAAAACCCAAGGTAAATTCAAGATACACCAAGAGAATAATGTACACAAAGTTAATTTTGTATATTTAAGAGTCATTAAACAAATTATCCCCTGTGACTGATTCAGACTCCAATCTCACAGACAATAGATGTCTTTAAATTCAAATAACAAAACTGCTCAGGTGTTAAAGTCTTAAAACATTGGCATCTCTGTACCACACAGCCCCAGAGAGGGGGGCATGGCTTTGGAGAAAAGAGAGCTGATCTGCTGTCACCTGAAGGCCACCAGTGCAGTTCAGCTCCTCTCTGACAACTGCACGTAAGTGTTAACTAAGGGCCAGAGCATAAGGCAAAGTCAGACAGAGGCTTGGGGACACAGATGCAGGGAATGGCACCTGAGGCTTCTCAGCTGTCCGGTGCTTTGCTGGCAATGGCAAATCCCCACTAACCCAGGGAAGGACTGCAGGGTGGCTTTCTGATTTCTGCTTTCTGATGGCTGCACAAAGGGCTCGATGACCAAACACACCAAGCTCGGAGTGCAAAACCAGTAACTCCAGTTCGACTTTGTGCTAGGACTCCTCATATCCAAATTATGCAACAGAGAGTGTGGGTTTTCAGTTTAAAAATCTGCATTAAAGATATTCCATAGTTATAGCAAGGGATATCAAGTTAATGAGGTTATTGAGCACAGGCAATTCAGAATGTTCTTTTACATGCTCCATGAGTGCACAAAAAGAGATACATTACCCAACCCATCATCTAAAGTAGAATGTAAGCAGATCCTGTATTTGGGAATATGATATGTTACTTCCTGCTCAGAAAATAGTGAGAGCTTAACCAACAAAGGCCACAGCCTTGCACAGAACTGCCAAGGGTGTGCCTCCACACATCTCTATTTAGATGTGTAAAATCAGTAGCTGCCAGGAACTGTATGGGTGCATTTACAACATAATGGTGACCCTTTGCAAGATTTTATCACTGCCTGCCTTTAAAAATACAACGAAAATGACTTTATCTCAGTTTCATTCCTTCTGAACCTTCTCCTCCCTTTAGCTTTTTAGAAAAGCTTCCCTGTGAAAATTATTTCTGCTGCAATCTTTGAGCCTGTAAATTCTTGTGTTTTCATTGGCAGTTGAGCAGATGGTCAGGCAGTGAGGTGGCCTTTGCACAGAGATGTTCCAGGTGCAAGACACAGAGGTGCAGCATCTCCTTCCAGGACTGTGCTGCTTGAACCTTGAGCAAGGAAAGCAACAGCAGCTGAAGGTATCTGAATTTTACCAATGCAAAAAGAGAAAGTTCACAGAGCTCTGCTTCTTGATGTTTTGGGTTTTTTTACAATCCAAGAATAGGTAACCCATAGCCAAAACATAAAATTTTATGTGACTCTATATGGGACAGGTCACAATTGTACAATTTGAAATTCTTACGAGATCATGACCATGATAAAAATGTCACTTTGTCCTGCAGAAGCTTGCTCCTCCATTTCTTAGAGATAGAAGTACCAGTGGGCATGCATTTGCTCTTAGTTCCATTGTTACTATAATGTAAATTTACTTAAATTTACTTTACCCAAGTTCACAAATTCCAACAGCCTTTTCTCGCAAAATATAGGGAGAACCAGCATGAACACATTTCAGCCTGATGAAACTGCAAAAACCCTTACTTTTTTTGTTTCCAAATCTAAGCCTGGCAGTTACACCACCATTAATGGAACCCCAGAAAGTCAGTGGGACCATCACATGCAAAAGATCAGCTTGTTTTAAGTTCCTGTTACTGGTGGCTTGAGCTGGTGGGCACGATGGCCGTGTTTGTTTTCACAGAGTCCAAAAGATCAAACCTCCTCATTAATGGTCTCCATACTGGAACAGAGAAACATATTATTGGTCCAAGATTATGTGCAAGGTCACTTCAAATCATGCTGGTACTGCTCCAAATAGAGAAGAGGAAATAAAGGAGGTCATATGTTAATGGGCAAGGAGAGAGCACAGAAACCAGACAGCAGAATACCCACGAGCACACTCCAAAAAAAGCTGAAAGCTCTTTCATCCAAGCACCTTCTTGGTTAAAAGGTCTTTGAGCTGCAAGCAAAAACCTATTCTCAGCTATTTGATGTCCTGAGTATTCAGAGAAACAGGATCTTGCACATTCTTTATCAGTAAGAGGAATTCCAGAGATACCTGAGCTTCCACCATCAACCTTTCTCAAGAACACAAAACCTTGAACTTTGATTGCTCACCACTGACAAAAAGGATAACAGGCTGAGTTGCCCTTCTCCTTTCCTCAAAAACTGTAGAGATAAAGCATTCATCCCGAAAATGTGCTGTATGGGCTACTTGAAAACAAAACTTTAGCTTCTGAAAGCATTAGAAATCCAAAGACAACTTTTAAATATATTTCAATCTGACAGTTTAGTATAAATTATTCCAAATGGAAAAAAAAAAAAAAAAACCAAACCTCAAACTCATGTTGGGGTGATAAAATTTGAGTTTGTCCATGAATTAAAAAAAAATTGCAGATCATTGGAGCTGGAAAACAAGGAAAAAAAAAAAGCAACCACTTTATAACCAGACCAGTAGAGGTGGAATGCTCCTCTGTGGGTTGCCTAGTTCCAGCAGACTGCCAAGGTCTGTGGCCACTTGTATTTTGTCTGTCTCCAAGGATGGAGACTCTACCACCTCTGTGTGCAACCTGTGCCAGTGCTTGACCAAACTCACAGGGGAAAGTTTATTTTTGTGTCTAAATGGAATTGTGTTGTAAAGATTGGACTGATCTAAACTGTCAAGTTTAGAAGAAACTGTCTCTTCTACTTGCAATTTTGAGATTTACAGTTTAGCCAGTGTGTCAGAGGGAGCAGCCTTAATAATGGACTGCATGGGGAACAGACAGTGAAAACCAAGCTTGCTGATTGCAGCTATGTCTGTTCTTCTTAACTTCTACTTTTTAAAATAAGTAAATTCAAAGAACATTTTGGAGTGTTCTCTCCCCATTAAGCACTCCCTTACTGTGACTCAAAGCTACTGGAACCTCCAGTGTACAAGCAAAAGAGACTTTAAATACCTAAGAACATGTTACATCCAAAGCACTGTATGCAGGGCTGTAGGGATGGCTCAAGGATCACATATCAAGTGCACTCAGGTTCAGTGATTTTTTCTCTTTCCTCGCCAACACTCCCAACCCAGCCTGGGTTTCAGTTTGAGGCTTGGCTGTTTCCTGTCCTCATGGCTAAGCACCTTCAGCTGAACGATGCCTCTGCAGCACCAGTTCCTGGCTGACTGCAGGGAACTTGTTTCCATCAAGAACTTGGCAGCTGTGAAGTTTCCAGCTCCCTGTTTCTCAGGTGTACTTCCAGGGAGCCTCAGCACTAACAAATGTACAACAAGCATCTCCTGAGTCACACACCAGGAAAACTGATGTAGCTCAATTCACTTCACTTCCTCCTTCTTCATCCCAGGGGAGAAAACAGAGAAAAGCAATGTACCAAATGCATCACACAGGTACTTACAAGTGGAATCATAACTTTGATACATCGAGAAAAACTGCAACTACAAATCCATGGGGGTGCATTATGGATTTTTAATTTGGTATTATGAAGTGTTAATTGCTTTGCCATGAACATTCATAGTAGGAAAAGGATGAGTTAGAACAAAGCAATTACTCAACTATTTTTTTCCAAGTAACATTTATTAATAACATTTTTAAGGTGATAACTTAAGAGTCATAAGGAAGGGGGCAGTTGTCAGTAAACATACAATGAAAAGGTAGTAAGATTTTTCTATTAAAGTATGACTAACAAGGCTTTTAACAGTGTTTAGCTCAACCAAATTTAATATTAA
Source organism: Melospiza melodia melodia (assembly GCF_035770615.1). Classification (NCBI taxonomy): domain Eukaryota; kingdom Metazoa; phylum Chordata; class Aves; order Passeriformes; family Passerellidae; genus Melospiza; species Melospiza melodia. The sequence goes on along the minus strand of NC_086208.1, from coordinate 10,764,336 downwards.
AAACATTCAGAATTGCTAGAAGTGTTGCAATCAGTTCTACTGAACTTATAAAAACCTCATTTCAGTAGTCAATACTAACCTACTATTTATATAAAATATTAAACTCCATTCATAATTTTTGTAAACAAAGCACCTAAGCATTTGAAAGAAAAAAAAGTTAGTTTACATCCCACTAAATGGCAACACGTGTGTGAAACCTCAGGCATGATCAGGCATGGAGTATTATTAGGCACAGAACAAGACCGAGCTTCCACAGCCAGCTGCTGAATACACTTATGTTGCCAAAGGTCTTTTTTATTTATACTAATTCCATTATCACTTACAGCTGAAAATTTAATAAATCCTCCATGTGGAAGATTTCAAAGAGACAAAGAAGTCATCTTACATAGGTTTGTGAAGCTTCTGAGGATTTTCAATTGTACATGATTTTGAATCAGTTATGACTTCTTCATCTGCTTCAGGAATTTCCAGAAACTTCTTCAAAACCACTGAGCTTTGGCAGATACTGGGCTTGTCAAAAAGCATAACACATCAGAAGACACATTTTCAGTCTGCTATTAAAACACTGAGGTATGCTTTAATTTATAAAGAAATGCCAGTTAAATAAAACAGAAGATGACCACTGTACTCTGAGGCTGTCAGTTCAAGCTTGAGTCAAGGGGGGAACTACTGACATACAAAAACTGCTTTTAATTTCTGTTTTCTTAGGGAAGCTGCAAACAAGGTGAGTTATCTTACCCGTATCAACTGGCACCACACTCAATCTCTGTGAATGGCAACAACTGATATCCAGGCTGTCCTCTGTCTGCTCCTGACTCTTGCAAACAAAACTTTAAACTTGATATAAATTAGGTAAATTTGCAGTTAGCCTTTGTTAACTGCCAATACAGATTTTCAACTGGCCTAATTAGCATACTTCCAAAGTAAATCTAGCTAAACTAGATTCAATCAGGGTAAATTTTCCTGAGCTGACATGCCCCAAACTGACTAGAAATGTCTAGAGGTGACCTTCAAACAAAGGAGGCACTGCAGGGAAGCCTCCATGGCCACTGCCCAGCATGTGCTTACTCAGTTGTTTTCTCCAGGGTTCTTGAACTTGTCCTTGCTATAGGAATGACATTCATTTAAAGAACAGGAAAAATGTTTTAACAACTACCTGACATGAGCACTAAGTGAACTCAGTGGTCTCCCCTTGTTGCCTTCTCCAGTTTTCTTTGGTGTCAAGTGTTAGCATTACAGCTATACAAATTTTCTATGCCTAATCCCCTCAATTTGCAGTTTCCTGAAAAAAGACCAGGTGTCAAACAAACTCAAACTCTTCTAAATGCAAACTAATGATTTAAACTACTTATCCTTTTTCCAAGTCTTCAAAAGCAAAAACAATTTAAGATTAAACAAGTTAAACACATGCATTTGCCTTAGCTAACACAAGTACTACTTTGCACTATTCAAACCTGTTTTGTCTATCAGTTACAAAGAATTTTCAAAAATACTTTTAAAAAAAGTATGGTGCAGATGCAAAAGGTTAAAAAAAAAAACCAACAAAAAAATCCTGTTGTGTTTTCCCCTATCCCTCTGAACTGATCCACAGCCAAATGAAGACCACAAATACACACCTACTCTCAACAGGTGAGAGAACCAGGCCAGTGCTTAACATTTTATCCCATCCCTTAAAATAGCACCTTCTGAGCAAAAAACCTCTTGCCTGCCACACCATCTTGTCTGTCAACTATTCCAGGAGTGGCACAGAAGTATTCAGGATTATGTGTAAGTGCCTCCCCTCTTTTATTATTTTTAAATGTTTGGACATGTATATAATCCAAAGACTTGCATCAAAGCTTAACAAATTTCAACAATTTGTAAAATTGTTGTAACAATTAAGGCATAAGCCAGTGATACAATGAGGGGAAGTGGGGAGGAAGAGTTCACAACCCCACACTTAATTTGCCCTGTTATTTATTTGATGGCTCACAATGTACATCAACATACACACTGTTTACTGAATTACTTGTAGTGATGGAACTATAGTTTCATTCTTCAGTTGCTATAGTTACATTAGTATCCAACTTTGCATTCAAAATCTGGAATGAAAACATATGAAGGGTACTTTATTTTTCTTTTTCAAAGAAACCTAACTAGTTTTAATCAAAACTTTAAAAGAACATTTCACTTATGATGATATGGGCAAGCAACTTTTATAAAAAATATACTGTATAGAAACACAGTTGGAAAATTGCATAGAAAATATCCTTTTATTTAAATTGAAATAAGGCACGGTTTTACTAGCTATGGTTTGGCTGTAAAAATGCAACTCTATTTTGATTACTTTTATGTTACTAACAGTATTTTCCATAAAAATATAGGTGCAGGAATAAAAAACCCTTTTACACAGAGTGGGAAACACTCTATTGTAAAATTCACCAAAGTTACTGTAATTCAGCTGTCAAAAATTCAAATGCTATTTTAATTCAGGATATCCCACATATTATTGTCCTCCAGGCTGTTCAGTGGCTGATGCTGTGCTTTCTTCATTTCCTGTGTAATCCAGGTGTTCCATCATCTAAAAAAGGGAAAAAAAAAAGAAAAAGAGATGGCTCTTTATAAAGAAATACTGCTTTACCCCATTGATCTAAAGTATTTGTTAGCTAAGAGAAATACAATTAAACGTGTTAGAGTGCATTTTAGCAGCGTACATTTAGGAAGTCCTTTATAGATCAGAAAAGTATTTAAGCCAAATAATCAAAGCTGTATTAGCTAATGCTTTCCACTACAAAAGGAGTCTCCAACCAAGGACCCGAGTCCTCTACAAGAAAATGAACTTGTGAGTCAGAAGTATCTCAATTATTAAATACAGAGAACAAAAAACAATTGGGGTTAAGCAAATTTTTCAAAGATATGGCTTGCAAAACTGGAAGTAAACTCTAGGATCTTACCTGACATTTACAGAATTTAATTCAAGCAATAGCTTGATCAGAAAAGACTTTCTCTTGTCATGGCTGTAAAGGCTACCTATGTTGCACTTAGTCAAAACTAACTGTAGTGTCACATTTCTTTGTAAATTTTCCTTTTATTTCAGAAAGGATAAAGGAAATTGAACTAAAGTCCTGCATCAGGAGAGAATCCAAACCAGATTATTATTCTACTTGGCATTGATGTAACTGATTGGATTGCCTGAATAACTCAAACCAAATCTGTAGTTGCCCTGACTAAAAAGCAGCCTGTTTCCCTATCCTGTTTCCCTATCCACTGTTGTACTGCTGGAGGCAATGAAGGTTCTGGTTTTTCTCCTGGGACAAGGCATTGAATGAATGACAGAGGTAATACACACATTTGTTAGTGTGACAAACTGAGCCCATCAGTTTGAGGGCTTCAGAATTGAGCATAATTAACAAGGGGCCAAGAACTGCACAGTTTGGGTAGCTGACAGCCAGAGACAGAAGACACAGAATAGTACAACTAAGGCTGAAAAAACAAAATGTGCCAAGGAGCTCATACCCAGAGTGGCAGGATTACTAGGACAAGAGATAATGCTTTAAGCATCAAAAGGTAGAAAACCCTACTTCTGTTCTTCCATAGTGGCATATCCTGCCTGTCTTTCTGTGCAACAGCCGCTCACTGTGAGGGTTCTGATCTAAGGTAGGCAGATTTCCATACAATTATTTTCTTGTCTTACTAGCACCTGCTCAGAATCCTTGCCAGGACAAAGGCAGGCTCTGAGACTGCTGTGTTGTACACACTTAGTGTGGTATAATTCTATGTGCAGGGTAAAAAGACTTGTTCCATTACTTTTCTCCTCTAGTTATGACCCAGCTCTGTGCCATTCCTTCTTTTATGCCACCAGAATTGTTTCATGGAAAGTACACAAACATACCTTATCAAAAGCACTTTTGCTTAAATAAGCTGTTTCACAGTCCAGCCACACCAGCATGCTGTGCAGTTAAACCAAGATGACAGTTCCAAAAAAGAAGTCAGTGGGATTGGGGAATGTTTAGGAGAGCCCAGTGGCCACAATATCCATCTAAGACCAGAAAAGACCTTTCACAACCCTCCCTTCACGTTCCAGAATAATGACAGTAAGAACTAAGGCAGGCACAGTCTTGCCAATAGGCTTAAGGACTGAGTTAGAGCAGCAGCACACACTCAGTCCAGCAGTGAATGCCCAGCTCTTGTGCTAATGACAATCTTGCATTTATTTCAGTAGATCCAGAATTTTCCTCTACATTGACCCAAAATCCACATCAAAAGTCACCAAAATCAAAACACTCCCTACAATTACAGAACTCAAACCATCCCTTTGAATGAGGATTAAAGTATTCATTTCCAGGATAAAACAAGAACAACCTCTCCCCACAGTACCATATTACATCAAGTCATGCCATATATCTCCCTTCAGCCTAGGGAGGATCACCTAATGGCTGGCATAGAGAAAGTAATCTTGCTAAGCATTTTTGTACACTCTTTTCCTATGCAATTGACAAGATGCTTCTAGAAATAAGAGGTAAAAATACTTGCAATAATTCAGTGTATTCCAAAGTCAAAGATTCTTCTGGTAATCCTACAACACTAAGCAGTAAAAATGTTCTTTTTTGTACAAATGCTGGAGATAGCACCTGTATCTAAATCTCCACTTAATAATCAGATTTTGAAGTTAAAATTTAAAACCAAATGCCTTGTAAAACTCTAAAGGTGTTGGGGAGGGGAGGGGGGTGTCTTTTCTATAAATGTTTCAAGGCTAAAAAAGCCACCCCACCCCACTTTTAATCTTCCCTCCACCAGAAGGACAGCCCACAACTTCAAGCTGGGGACAACAGGTGCCTCTCAAATGCACAAGGTGGCATTTGAGCAGCTTTGTCCACTCAGGTGTCTCCACTGTGGATGCTCTCAGGACAGCCCCTTCCTCAAAGCCTCAGTAGAAGCTGCAGGAATCTTCACAATACCCAGCTGCAGGATGGAGGCACCTGGCTACACTCCTGGGCAAAGCTGCTGTTTTAAGCTAAGAATGAGGCAAAGCAATCTGATTGTACATTGTGGAGAGCTCATGAACATCTCTGAAGTGGAGGAGACTTAGAAGCTTTGCTCTCACATCTGAATTTCTGACAGTTTTTAAGGGGGAGGTGTTAAGACAGCTTTGTAACAAAACCATTTTTGTTTAACCTATCTACTAACATGGTGAATCATTAAAAACTAAAACCAGCAAACTCACCCCCCAAAAATCCACTTCCACAGAGCCAAACTAGAAATGGCAGTACAAGTCTCTCCCTGCAAGAGCACACAGTACCTATGCACACAGTTGCTTTCAAGATTCGTGGCAATAATGTTGCATTCATGGAATTCTTAACAACTCCCAGTTATGATGAATTTTCAAGAATCTAAAAAAGTGATTATAAAACTTACTAAATAGCAGGTGCATGCTGTATAACATACCAGTGACAAATCTGTTGATTTATTACTTCAAAGACAGATAAGAAGTGCTAAACACTTCAAACTGACAAACTCCAACAAGTTTCAAGACTACTCCATGCAGAAGACTTCAAAGTTGCCTTAGGCCACTAGATTTTCCATGATTTTGCTAAAATTATTTCAAAGATTGCACTGATACAAAACCCAGTATTCTAAAATTAAATCAATAACTCTCAAAATAAGTATGAAATTAATTTATCATGAAAGCATCCATGAGGAGTATAAGCAATCCAGAATTATTTTACACTTCACAGCAGCAATACTGCCAGTTAGATGGCAGGAAAGTAAGTACATTACTCTTTCAAGAAATCTCTGCACTTCAGTGAATAGTTAAAATGTTTTCTGTGCAGCAACTCTTTACAGCTCAAGACTACACCATAAAAGAGCCACACTGAACATAACTAGAATTTAAGACTGCATCATTATGCAGAAACAGAAATTACCTCAGCTATGAATTATGGGACCTTAGAGCTATCTTGGGGAGTCAAGCATTTGTCATACGTGTAAAGCAGAAACTAACAAAGTGATTTTAACCAACCTATCCAAGAACTGGAGTGTGCACAGCAGGACAGAAGAATTCTAAGTTATAAAAATAGTCTGGCCATCTGCTTTTAATTTGCACTTAACCCCTCCCACTTCCTAATATCATCTTTGGTTTATACCTAATTTCTTTATTATTAAGGCTTTTTAACAAGACTTAAATTGTTAAAGTACTCTTTCTTAGAAGAAAGGAGCTAATGAGAAAAGTACTTTTTATTTGAGAATTTAAGATACAGTCAGGCAGAATTCACCAGCTCAAACTGTCTGCAGAGCAGACACCCTACGCTTTATAAATAGATGTATAACTCCAGCAACTATAATTCAAGATTATATTTAAATGCTTAAATTCCACAAGAAGCTGAAATTTGAAAGCTTGCACTGCTCTCTGCAAGCTGTGTGGACAGCAAAAATAAATGGCATCAGTGTTAGCAGTCAGGAGCTGCTGCCAAGAAAGGTCAAAGCTCGCTGCAGCCCAGACGTGCTGTGGCAGGGAGCTGACCCCAGCCCCTGCTCCCCAGCCCAGGGACACACAGGACAGCAGGGAGGACACTGTGGAGCAGGAGGGTGACACAAGAGCTGCAGACATGATTACTGAAGGCAAATTCATAATGCTCAGCGTTGTAACACAAGACAACAAAATTGTTGTTTAGCACTAAGCAGGTTTTCACATCTATGCCGTGACAGAAAAATCAGGTGAAGGACTGCAATACAGGTAACAGAAGAGCAACTAACACCAACTGCAATATTTGAAGACAGTCCAAGGGTTTGGGAAGCTGGAGGGTAGAGAAGCAAACAAAGCCTGCCTTCAGGCTTAGGAATCACAGCTTCATTGCTACTCAATATTAGGTTTTCCTGCACTCCTTCAAAAAAGAAAAACCCCAGAAGACCTAAGTGTGACCCCTATTCACACCTAAGTGTGAATACAGATTTGTATCTTGTCTTCAGTTCTACCCTCTTCTACCAAGTAATTTAAACAAAATTAAGAGCTAGATGCAAAAAAAGACTGAAAATAGGAAGCAAAAGGGGAAAAAGAAGAAAAAAGGAACTGTAAGACAATTAATAAAGTTGCATTAAAAGAAGGCCATAATCACACCTTGTAGCAAAGGCGTCCTGGAGGAGTCCGATACCTAAATAAAATTCATTCCATTATTAAAATCATACACAACAAAACCAACAAAAAAAGTCAGAAAAACCCCAAACTCCAAAAAGGTAACTAATGGACTATTATTATGAAGTTTAGTCACCTGATGCACTCTACATGCTCTTCTACCCCTATTCTTAGGACACTTTGCTCTAACAACTCTGCAAGGTTTTTCTGTTCCCATGAGGACAAAGCAAACCTCTACACAAAGAGCAGCTCTGCCTGAGCCTCAACCACTGATATAACAAAAAAATTGTCTTCTGACACCTTTCCATATCTTTCCTCCTCAAAGTGAGCACTGAAAGCTGGGGATTTCAACCCTGGAGCTGTGTGGGCTGGGGCTGTTTGGGGTTTTGCTTGGATTTTTTTGCATGTTTGTATGTCAAGTAAGGACAGTTCAAAATACAGTTTTAGATAAGGAGGACAACATATGAGAAAGATCAACCCTTCAGCTTTTCAAGAGTGACACTTCAATAATACTCTCTGAGAACAAAAAATAAATATAAAAATATTCTTCACAAAGTTATAGAAAAATAGAAGTTAGTAAAGTTACACAGAGCTCAACTGCAGGCTCAGACAAGTCTAACTCAGAGATGGTGGAGTGGGGGGTTGAAATCAACATTTTAAATTCTGCTAGAAATGAAGTAATCTAACTCAAAACAAGCAGAAGTTCAGAGTAGTTTTAATCCTTCAAGAAACCAGTTGAAAGGACATGAAATAACTACTATGGCAACATAATTCTTTCAAGTATGAGTTTTGCTACAAGAAGTACAAGAAATTTTTGTTGCTAAGGAGACCTGCCAAATTTACTTAGGCCAATCTTACTCAGAACTCAAGTGAGGAAAATAAATTGCAAAGTGTTTTCCCCACAACAAACCCAGAGTTACTGGGCTTCATAAATGTGACTTTGTTTATTTCACAAGAGCAAATAGTGACCAATTTAGGTATAAATGCACAGTGAATCAAATTCATTCTGACCTACAGAGGAACATTTCTATTCACTGGACATATGAAAGGAGGAGTTGATTTTGTAAACAAAAAGACAGAGTATTTAGTTCAAGCTGAAAATCTGAGTAATTTCACACCTAGGCCAACCTCCAGCTGAAGCAGGTGTAGTGTATTAGATCAATAAAAGGTAGCATTTTGCTGATAGTACTTTAGGAGCTGGTGCCTGTAGTTTTACAAGAATTACTCTTGACTTCCACTGATCCACTTAAATTTTCCAATGCTGACAAAGCAGGAGCTGCTTCTATCCACCATGAACATGACACCCACCTTTTCCCAGAACAGACTATCCAAGCTCCAAGTTCAACATGCCCTAGATATATGTGATGGTAAATTCAAACAATACTGAACTTAGGTCTCAAGCAAAACACAGAATAACCTTGAGACTGCTCTGTCTGATGATAAATGCCAGCTCACAAGGGTTACTGGCACACCCAGTTACTACAGCACATCTCATGAGGGAAAACGTGCACATGTCAACAGGTGAGAGTTTAAAAACTGCAATTCCTGGGCAGTGTTAGACATAACTAAGGGGTCATACAGAATATCCAAGCAAGTGTGCCCACAGTGTGTGCTGTGACAGGAAACAGTTACAGAACCCAGCTATTTTGTTTCCAAATGCTCCATACAATCCTGATAATGCAGGCCATCTGTGATGCATGGAAAGTTTCTCAAGTTCTAGTTGATCACCAATTTTTTGGAACTGTCTCTAATACAGAACTAGTACAGTTTGGAGTCTGCATGCTTAGTTCAGTGACTCATGTTATACCACATCAAGATGATAGATGGGGAATGTTAAAATACAAGAAAACATTTCAAAGTAAATAGAACAAATTACTTTTCCTCCCTGAGGACTGAAGCAGCTATTTCATCTCCCTTGAGCTTTCTTCTGCCATGTCAACCACTAGACTAAGATTTTCTAAGAGTAAAGACTACTTTTCCTTATTAGTTCCAGAAGATCACAGGAAAACTTGCAAAAACTGGGTTGCAGGTGATCTATCACCAAGTTCTCAGAGAAGCATATACTCAAAGGAATTAAAAAGAGAATAAATAGAATACTCCAGGCCTCCAGCCTACCTGGTAATTGCTTCCTTTCCAAAACTTCTTCATCTCTTTGCGCCTCCAGGCAACCAGGGAGCTCGTGATGAGTGTACATGGCACAAGATAGAGGAGGGCAGGCTGCCCCATCTTCATCAGTGCCAAAACAATGAAAGTCAGCACCATGCCAACAGCATAAGCTATAAAGAGACATTCATACACACACAGTCAGGAACAGGAGAATTTTCAGATTAGTAAGACAATTTCTTTTTAAGCAGTATTTTCCTTGTTAATATAACTGAAGAGACACAATAAGTTGCTCTATATTTCGAAGCAACTCACTGCCATAAAGAAGTCACCTTAAGTACAAGTAGGAACACTAAAAAGAGTTTCTACCGAGATTCTTGACAACATTGAACCTTACCTGAAGAAAACCATCTAGATCTGCCATTTTAAAAAAGCTACCATGAAGATCAAGCATGCTGAAATATCACAATTTACCTATTGTGCAGGAAATGTAGTATATAGAAGATGATCTTGTTTGAACATCAAATCTTCGACAATAGGCAACCAGAAGGCCTTGAAGAGAAAAAAAATTAAAAAGGAAGATGATTAATGAAATGTTTAGTCATGATTTTTTTCCTCCCCAATTATCCAAATGAAAGCAGCATAAAAGAATTTATAGTAAGACTTCACATTCTGGTATTTTATCTTCTTCCAATATTTTTTCTGTAAAGGCAAGAACCAATCTAAGAAATTCTACAGTAAATGGAGAAAAAAACATAATGGAAACATGAGCCAAGCAAGCTTGGAATTAGAGGTTTGGGGTTTTCAAGCAACCTAATTACATTGTGCTATTTTCAGCTTTCTAATACAGAAGTGTAACAACCTATTTTTAATTTCTTCAATAGGATTCTAATGCTCAGTCTTAACATTCAGCAATTTTGTCTGCACATTCTTGATTAAAGCAATTTGCTCAAGACTCCAATTACGGCCAAATTCAGTTCTTCTGAGAAAGATGGAAAAACCTGGCAAAATATTTTACATTACCTCACCTCTAATTACATAGTCTAGGATATGAAAATCCTACGAAGTCACAGAATATTTGCTTTCTGAGATTTTAGTGATATATAGTTAATACTGACAACTGGATTTACCTACAGTTGTGTTTACTCAATCCAGTACAACAGAAAATGAAAAACCTTTCACTATTTAATTATTCTACAGCATAGTGAGCTTCTTCTCCTATGGCTTTTGTTGTATTCTGCACTGATTGATCAAGGCAAACTGCTGCACTTGATTCAATAATTACCCTGTGAAAAAACTCCGCAAGCCAGCTAAGAATAAAACCCAAAATATTTATTCATAAGTTAGTTACCAAAGCCATTTGCTCACCTGGGACAATGATGTCTCCAAAACCCAACAATGAAAAGGGCAAGTCACAGAGTGTTGATGCGGAGTGTTCAAGTCTAGGCACTCTAATAACCACGGGTAACTGGAAAACATTATTGCAGAAGCCACATAAATCTCATCTAAAGCATTCTGGCGTTCTGGGTATTTTTCGTTGCTTGAATTAATAAACAGTTATTAATAAACAGTAAATAAACAATAAACCATTAATAAACAGTAAATATAATTAATTTATTGTTAATGCAGACTTCAAAATAGGTAGAACCTGAAGTAAAAACCAGAAACCAACATAGAAAGTAGATAAAGCTTAAGGCAACTGGTAAGCTGGAATTTCAGATTTACAAATAATATGAACACAGAAAAAAAAAAGTTAAAACAATATTTAACCATGTAACAGGAGTAACAAATCTTGATTATTAACCTAACTATAGAATACTGATCAATGATATCCAGGCCCTAAAGAGAAATTTGGACAGTAAGGTTTTCCCCAAAAGTACAGTCTTTTCAGAGGAAATAATTTAAAAATCCAGTATCTGAAATACAATCCTTACTTTCTCATGGGGAGCTGAGCGTTCAGTAGGGACATCCACCAAGTTTCCATCACTCTAGGATCAAACCCAAGTCAACAGGCATTTAATACTTATAAGAAAATAGCAGAAGCTGGCTATATTTTGTGAGAAAGTTATGCTGAAAAGCACACTATGAATTAGCTACACAGAGTCAGTACTTTAATGCTGCACTTATTACAATGACTGTTCATACCTTTTCACTGTTTCCAAAGGGACCAGCTGCAACTTCAACCATTATACTTGCCCCATTCTGAAATTAAAGTTATTTTTCAAAGTTAGTGGTTTAATGAACCAAAATTTTCATACTACATTGACAAAGGATGCTTGTACCTCCACTTACAATTCAGGATTGGAAAAATCCTGAATATCAAAGGGAATGCCCTGGTATTGTACAGTATTATACTGCATTGTTTGACAATAAAAACATGTAGTCCAGCCTAAAATAATGTTAAAAAAACCCCAAACAACAAGTCCACTAGATGTAGCTGGAATTTTAGATAAAAACATGTCAGCTTTTTCTGACATGAGCTTTCAGCTTCAAAATAAAAGCAGGTTACACTTGCACACAGTTCATACCACACTGCAAGTGATCACTGCAGAAAGTACTAGAGCATATTCCAATAAATGGGTGTTTAAAGCAAAAGAAGGACAAAAACTGGAGGGCAGTAATTTCTCATGATCACACTATCCCTCACATGAAGTGGGAATGGTTTACTTTTGACCATGTGATTGCCATAAAAATTTAGGCCGCTGTTGTCTTATATGGGAAAACTAGAAATCAGCTTTTTCACCTTGAACACTGCACACACTGACCTGTTAAACAAAAATATTCTCCCCATGAGCAGACATTTTTGTTCTTACAGTAAATTCACAGACATACCTTTGTGATAAATGGTGTTATGAAGACAAAAAACACATCATACAGAAGGAGGAGGCCTAGAAGTATTACACAGGACTGGCAAAAAAAAAGAGAAGAAAATATTACTGTAGGTTTTCAAGTATCACACAGCTAGATTCTGGAACCATTGCAGTACCATGTGTTTTAATCTGGCATAACATTTAGAACAGGATTAGTTTCTTTTAATAATTATTAAAAATTGTATCGTTTATGTTTTTTAACATATTTCTTGCATATTGAAAAGACAGTACTTCCTGATAGTAAACTTGCAGGTTCATGGCAGTAGACTATTATCTTAAGTTAAGCAACTTACAGTACCTTAAAGTTGGGCATCTTCAGTGTTTTAATGAAGTTTAAGCAGAAAGCAACTCCCAAAATATCTTGCAAAATCCAAGCCCATCTGAAAAAAAATGCAAAACATTTTTACAGGTTGTTCAAACTGCTGCTGGAATCTAGATTTTTCTGGAAATAGAAAGGAAAATTTCTCAGAAAGGAAGAAGTTTATTAGTTTTTCAGAATTACTCCTACCAAAACCACAAAAGTCCTAGTTTCAAGATGGTCAATTTATACAACCTCTGATCATAAACAGGTAACTGTGCTGGTAATGGCTGGGATAGACAATTTTTTTCACAATAGCTGGTAAGGGCTGTTTTGGATTTGTGCTGGGAACACTGTTGATAACACAGGGATGTTGTAGCTACAGCTGAGCAGAGCTATTCCCTGTGCTATTTATTCTGCACCTCTTCTGTGGCAATCATTAGCAATCAAGCTAGTTCTTCCTCATCTTCACAGTTTTTTTATAACTTCAAATTACCACACAGCTCATTTGCATTGCTTTGTTCTCTATTACTCCCATGCTCGTTAAGCTTCAAAATACCTTCATGACTTTTTTTGAAATTGGCACTGGAGTTTAGAAGGGTGCTGCACTCCAGGATTAGCTGTATGCTGGGAAGTTCATTAACACCAATTATTCACCTTACTCTTAAGGAAGAATGCACCACTTACCTGTCTTCATTTCGAAATACTGCCCAGACAACAGCTGCTGCTATGCAGAATATAGCAAGGAAAATAAGCCTCACTTCAATGGTTTTGCTGGAACATGTAATCCTAAAAGAAAATAATTGAATTAAAAGAGAAGGCCTGCAACAGCCAAGACACATGCCTGCTATCATACATCCTTAAGCTGACAAGGTGTTCTCAACCCAACTCCTCTGCTACCTGTAGCACAGTACTTGCTCCAAGCAGGGTCAAATGTGCAGGATCCTCCCCTTACAGAGCCCCTTGATGAACACAATAAGCACACATGACAGGCAACCAGAATTTTGTGAAACCAAGCTCAGACAGCCAACCAGAGTTTTTCAAATTTTATTACAGAATGTTTTCAAATAAAGGTAATGCAGCAAATCTACAACTACTTTAACTGTTGATTATGCTACAGATACCTTTAATATTTATTAAAGCAACTTGTAATTTTCTTTTGTAACTATCCCACACACTAAAACCATACAGGAAACAATTCATCAAACTGTTCTTGTATTTCCATGCTGCCTTGAGTAGCAACCAGAAAATACCCAGAGGAAGCCTGTCATTTTTAATAAGTGAAAGGTGCACAATACCTGCACTGCCCAAATGGGATCTCTCCTATTAATGCTGCAAGACAGTTGTACAGGCTCATTGCAGATGCCAGGCAGAAGACTGATATTATGACATAAACTAAATCAAAACAATGAAGACAGGAATCAGGGCCAAAAAATAGAAAACAGCAAATAAACACAATAACATACATGTGATATTTTGTGTTTAGGAGGTGTCTGACTGGCACTGGGTGATGTGGTTTAAGGGTTACAGTGACAGTACTGAGTAGACAGTTGGACTGGATGATCTTCAATGTCTCTCTCAACCTTGAGGATTCTGTAATTCCATACTATAAACTGCTAACAGTTAGAGCAGTGCTCAACAGTCATTGGAGACCACAGCCAGCTCCTGAGTACAGAAAATGCTGAATTCTGAGTGTCTCTGCCATGACAAAGTTCTCATCAAGCAAAAACTTGACTCAGAGGTGTCAGAATTGCTTTCTGGCCAGATCCTCACCAAAAAACTAAAACCAAACACCAAACTCCAACTAGAAAAAATGCTCCCATCCAAAAAACTAAAACCAAACACCAAGCCCCGACTAGCAAAAAATGCTCCCATCAAGCAAACTCTTAACACTACTAGGTTGTGACTGCCATCCTCCCAAGAATGTTGACATAAATCTTGGTTTTTTTTTTGCTCATCATTAGTCACCTCTCTCCCACATGACCTCATTCAGAACAAGCACTGTCAAGGCAGTCTTTGAAAGACAGCTGAAGAAACCTTTCCTTTAAGTAGCAACTGCATCCTTTCAACCCTGAACTCACGCATGGAGAGAATAATTTAAAAAGTTATATTCATTTTAGTTTAGAAATCGAGCTTTTTAGACTTAAACACTTCATAATATCATGTACAAAAGTAAGTCAAATGATATTATTTATTGTTTCTTACCTAACCATTTGTAGAAGAAATAAAGTAAGACCAGCATGACACAACAGATGACAACAAACAAGATAACTGTTACAGGGGTGAAAGTAACATTTTCTTCCTTTTTCCATCGTGTCTCTCTCTCCCCTGGACTTGCTACTGCTTTCAGATTCTCACTGTTTAAAGAAAACAACAAACACATTTACCTCAGATGACAGATTATGAAAATGTCTTGCTACGACCAGAATTGATGGTTATAGAACATTTAGACTGACAAGGTTTCAGTTTAGTCCCGCACATTATCATTAGACTTAAACCCAGAGAAAACTGTATGGTTCTTGTTTGAATTTCTCTCCATTTTTAAGAAAGATAAGCACCTCCAACCTAGCACAGATCACAAAGAAAAGATTCTTAACTGTGCTCCTTTCCAATGGTGTGGTAATTGCCAACTTTAAGGGAGCATCCTCAACCAAAAACCTGACCCATGTGAAGAAAAGTAGTACTGCACTCTTAAACTGCTTTTCAGGATGCACACACTGAGTTCAATTAGTGCATCACCTCTGATTAGAAAATTTATTGGGCTAAATGTGGAGAATCTGATAAATATGTCTACAATAAGTCAAAACCAGAGGTATTGCACACTCTTAAAACCTCATCTAGACATTAAGTGTCTGCAAAACCCATTTATGTTAGAGAATGAAACGTGCTAAGTACTAGTTCTTTTACTCTTACACCTCATAATTACAGAGTAAGTGAAAGAGAGGTGGTATAACTGGGGATTTTTCACTGGGAGTAAGATTCCTGTGCATACTTCATATTTACACCTCACCATGCAAAATAAGGAGACTTAAATTGCTGTGTTTGTTCTTTGAGCAGAGAGCCCTTCTTCTCTTTAGTACAGACGTGGTGCAAATTGCCCATCAGATAGTGCGCTCCTGAGGAATCCCAAGACCTACCTGCCAAATGCTGAATTCAGCACTGAAACAGCTACCTTCAAAAGAGAGCAACCCACAGGAGCAAGGCACCTTGTTAGATGAATCACCTTCTCAGAAGACATGCTTTGAATAAGCAGCTTTTTTTTAAAAAAAAAAGCTTGCCCCAGATTTATGAAAGAGCACTTTAACTAGTTTAATAAATTACATCTAGGTATTTTTAATATGGGAGACAGCACCACATTTTGTTATTTTAGCATTCAGTACAGCCACACCCTGCAGCACTGCAGGGTGAAAAAGAAGCATAATCAGATCCAACCTTTAAAAAAAGAAACACACACACCTCCCCTCCTCCTACTTCTTTAATCTCTTTAAAACAGCTCATTTGCATAACTGTGAGAAAAAGGAAGCTGTTGTTATCACATACAATCCTCTCCTTGTTGCGCTGGGGAGCAAAGCACCAGAACACCACTGAGACCCTGAAGGTAGCAACACATTTAGCATACACAGCCACCCAAGAAATACTGCAGAATAATGCCATGCTCTCAAAGACCAGCTACAGCCAGTTTAACCTCAGAGTAATAACTTAGAGCTGCACACCCCTCAAGCACAGAGTAGAAACCCCCAGTACCCCCAGTTTCCTCTGCCTTTGCCACATTGTGCACTGGCAATCCCTCCTCCCTGCTCAGGGACTGCTGCTGCCTCCTTGTCCTTGCCCAGTCCTAGAGCTGCTGCTGCTGCCCCAGCTCTGCTGCTCCAGCAGATAAAATAAAAAGCTGAAGCAGATAAGCCAGGCTGGACTTTATCTGGAGCCAGCCAGACACGCAAACTGTGCTTCCCACTGCTCCCAGTGACAGCAGTGCTGCACAGCCAGCTGGGATGGAGCAGCTGAACAGATCCCTACCAATGCAGACACTACAAACAATATGTATTTACCTCCTGAATCACTGCACTTGAAAGTGTAACTAAAATTACCTAATTTCTATTGTGAATATTGGAGAATTATAATATTAGTTACAGAGTGTTTGGTAATTTGTCAAAATGTTTACTCATGCCTCTTCCCAAGAGCAGCATTATCCCTCAGGAATTTTTACAATCTATGCTTGAGGTTCCTCAAAGTCCTCTGGTGATTTTTCAAAGGTTACAGTGCTCAAACATTTAATGACAAAGCAGCTAATTGCACTTAGGTCTCCTAATTTTTTAACTAACAACCTAAAAGAAAATAATTTTTCACTGATCATAGTGACAGCTTTCACAAGCTCTGCAGTCCATGTAATTTAAGCACTTCCATTTAACCAACTTACAGTTCTGCTACTCCACTCCAGTAGCCTCCCAGTGCCACTGTAAACACAGCAATTAGGAAGATGACAACCATACTGTAGTCAAACTCTGGCAAAGGTGGTGAATACAGAGTCACATTAACTTCATTTCCAAGCACCTGAAATATAACACACATGTTGGTTCATAAGGGGAAGAAATTATATTGCTTATTTTCCAACAAGATGTACATCATGATTGCCTACTCTTAATCTACACAATGCTGAGAGGAAGTTTTTAACTCGCTGCACAATGTTTCCCATGCTGCCTTTCAGGGTGGTCAGGTTTGGAAACAAATCTATTACTGTGCAAATCCAGAGATACCACAAGAGAAAATGGAACCTCTTTGCATTCTTCCCACACTTCTCAGAAGTTGTGCCTCTAACCCAAACACCTCCCCAAAATACACCAAGTGCTACTGAAGACATCTGCTCTGCAGGAAAGCACACCTAACTCAACCACCTTGAAACACCACTCACAGTTCCACTGGGTACCAGCAGATCTACCTCTGGCTCTCAAACCCACAGAATCCAGTTCAGAGCCTGACAAGAGGCTTCAGACAGAACACCAGTGACAGCTCGAGGTGGCAGGAAGTTATTTACCAACAGCTTAACACAAACATGTGTTGAGATGGATTCAAAAGAAAAGAAAGCAATTTCACACTATTTTAAAAATTTAAGAGCTAAGGAAAAAGACCAATCAGCTGAAGTACACAAAAGAAAATGGGAGAGAACACGGAGATGTAACTGGTACTGAATCGTACAAAAATCCTGAAAGCAAACCCAAGGTGCTTCCATTTAACTGAAAGGTGAGATTTAAAAAATAAAAAAAGGATGATAATTTGACAGGAAATGGAAAGTAGTAGGGAAGACAAGTTTGCTGTTGCAGTCAAAGTAAGTCCAGACATCTAAAGTAATTGTGCAGTGAGAACAGACTTCAGAGATGCAGAAAAAAACCCCAGATTTGTTTACAGTCTGCATGTGAGATAAAAGCAAGAGGAAGAATACATGCCAGACGGGTTTGGCTTCAGAAAGATCAAACTGGCACTAAAAAGGCTGAATGGGAAGGCCAGTGGTAGAATGGAATACAGTGGCCACAGATGAAGAAAGCTGAATCATTTCAACATCTAAATTTTCTAATTACAGATAATAACCTTTCTGCAGGCTAAAGAAGTCAGAATCATTCCTTTTGCCTGAAGTTATGGAAGTTCAGAAAACAAGGAATAAAATTAAACTCTAGTGAAACACTGTAGTTGTATGAGGTGGAACATAACATTAAAGGAAAAAAAAACCTATTCAAATTACAGCATCCTCTGTGTAAAAAAAGCCAAACAAAAAAACAAACCACATACACACAAAACCCCAAACACACACCACAAAGAATCAAAAAGAGGCTAAAAATCCTAAGAGGCTTATACATTTTTAGTATTCCATTCCAATATATCTTAATCCAGTTTTTCCCTGAAGTTTCATAAATCTTACAAAGTATAATTCACATTAGAATCTAGGGCGTTTCCTTTTGCTCCTATTGTTCCTCTCTTCACTAAAAACTTCCTAAATCTCAACTTCCACCACAGGGAGCACTAGAATGAAACACACTGCATCAGGTAACAAACCTGCAAGAGAGCTGTGCACTGACTAAAAGCTTTGTAACACTCTGCTATTGCTATCAAAACTCTTAACAGACTTGGCTCTAAGGGTGAAGAAGGCTAACAGAGATGATTTACTTGTCAAGTAAAAAGAATGCTTATACAAACTACTTCCCTCAGACTGGTGTTGTCTCTCTCTTCTAAAAAAAAGGAGGAAGCTGCAAGCTTTAAAGAGAGTTAAACAAGAAATACAACTGTAGTTGGAAGTGTACAATGGCTGCTGGATTCCAAACAGTGCATATCATTCAAAATAACAGCTGCCAGTGACAGGACAGAAGGCTTTGGCAAAAAAAGCAGAGCAGAACCAGGAAAGATCACTTGTAGTCTAGGCTGTGCTCCTCACTACTTTTATGAAGGCAGTGTTATTCTAAGACAAAAATGAATTATTTGATTCAGCAGCAGTAGGAGACATCACCTGGCACACCAACCTACAGCAGAGGTGCTTTGCTGAGTTACCCCAGCTGTACAGAAGTGATTCCACATCACAGCACTCCAAGCATAACTGGGCAATAAAGAAGTGCAGAGAAGACCCAGACCTAACCTGCCCTAGTTCCCTTTCATGTTAGGAGGGCATCCTAAAATCACTCCAGCAAGCAAACAACACCTATCTGACTGAAGAAACAAATCTGAAGACAGAGGACAGCCTGAACCCAGCTGGAGCACTTATCAAGGCTGTGGCAGTCTGGAGACAGCACAAACCTTCAGTCATGCCAGTGCCTATCTGCAGTGACGGCAGCAAACAGCCAAAGTCCTGCCAATCAGGCAGTTCCAGCTTGCATACTCACCTAAGACAACCTCCCATGGCAGCTCTGAAGGTTAAGAGCAGAAATGGTGAAGTGAGCTTGCAAATTCAACTCAAGAAGCTAAGACTACACAGTGCTAGCCTCTGCTATCCCCAGAAAAACATGCAACACAACTCCTGCTTAGCAAAACTATTCAAGACTAAATAAAAACCCCAAAACAACAATATAATAACAACAGAAAAAGCCACACTGATGAAAATATACTGTTTTCCTTAAAACCCTGTGCAATGTTTTGTTATCCTAATATTACATGCCAAGGAAAATAAACTCCAAATACTCCAAAAACAAACTCTCCTGCCTATAAAGTGTAGGAGATAGCACAAATGCTGCATTTTAATAACAGGCATTTGGCACCTCACCAGCAGAAACTCAAACTACACAGCCTAACCACTCTTCAGCTAATGCTGTCACATTATACAGCATCTGGCAAAGGCAAAAAACTCTCAGTCTTTCCTCAAGACCCAACCTGCCCAGGTGCTGCTTGCCTGAAAGCTCTGGTGCCAGCAGCTACAAGCTCAGCTGTTGTAGCTTCTGCACTAAAGAACTTCTGCACTCTCAGGCTACAGCTCTTCATGTGTGTCAGGCACCTGCAGCTGTATCCATGTCTACTGGAAGACAGCTTATCTTGTACAGCAGGAAACTTTTAAAGTTCCCCATTTCCAGTCAGGTATTGTGTTTCCCATTCTCAGTGTTCTAATCAATCAATCTCTCTTGTTCACCTAATTAGGAAGACCAGTACTTTCACAGCTATATGTCCATCCTCTGTTAGGAATGAAAGCAGCATCTGAGCACATTGAAATCAGGCAGACATCCAGACCTGACCTGAAACTAAACTATTTGGTCAAATACCTAAGTTTATACAACCATAACATGCTGAAGTTCTGTTACTTACCAGCTGCATATCTACTATGTCATTGTATCTTATGAGAGCAATTGGAATAGTCACATCTTCAAAATCAGTCTTGTTATCGGAAATAGCAGACTAAAAGAGAAAGTGTAAGTGGTAAGTATGTTGAGTCTATTTACAAAGTAGGTTAGATCCCTAAAAGCAGATTATTCTTTCAATTTCAGTGTATTTGTAGGAAGGTAAAAACCAAAAAGCTCATTCATCACCCTTTGCAAAGATTAAAAAAGACAGATGTACTTAAATCAAACAGGTGATAATAGCAACACATCTGGATTCATACTGCTGTTGTGTTTTTATAGTATTATAAGGGATAATCAAAACTGGTTTTAATTTCTGCACTTCTAAAACAAGATGAACTTTTGGTGATGATCACACAAATTCATGAACTGTACATATCTGTACATACATTTTGCAGCTGCAATGGAGAACAAAAAAGCAATGAGATCTCACAAGACCTTTTTTGATTTCCAGTTTTGGATTACATTTCCCTAGCTTATTTTAATTACACACATCTACAAAACAGTATCACCTAAGTTTACATGGAGTTCAGAATGCACTAAATTAGGGAATGATAAAGACAAGTATTTGCATTCAGAAACATGTTTGAAGCTACAAGGAGCATTTAAAAATCCAGCTCTGCAGCTCCTGTGAGCTGATTTAAGCCAGCACTGCAGACCCAGGCAGCACAGCTCTGTGGGGAGGGTAAATGACTGTGCTGCAATCCCACACGTGCTCAGGCTCCTCTGCTTTTGGGGCTTCTCTCAGCTTACCCTGCACAACACTGCATGGCACCAAAACAAGACACTGTTTCAGTAGAGAAGAAAACTGCTTGTTGTCACTTACCAGCCTAGATTTACTGGCAATCAGAAGCATTTTAGCACCCAAGCTTTGTGCAATTCTTGCTTTCTCCAAGAAAGTGCAGTTTCCTCTCATCACTACAACTGCTTTGTCTTTCATTGAGCCAGAAGGAACTTCAGCTGAACTGCAGAGGACTGTAGAAGTCAGGTTTTCCAGAGCCCTGAAAGTCTGCAGAGAAAGAGGGACAAAAGGAATGTGATTAAAGCAGGAAATTTGATATTACAAACAAATTCATCCAGAGGACTACATTGCTATGCTCTTTAACTGGAGATTTGCCAGGAAGAGGTGCAACAGAAAAGAATAATTCAGGAATATAAAATCACAGCAGCAGTTCCTGCAGCCTGCAATAGTGAGGAACACTTGAAGCAGCATAGAGCTTAAATAATCTGGGCATTTCTAAGTGCAATTTCACAGTAGTTGGTACTGTAATTTAAATATGAGAAACTGATTACACAGAAAAATCACCTGTTTTCAAGACAATTAAAGAGTACATGAAACTGATGAGCCAATATAAGAAAAGCTTCAGAAGTTTACCAATTTTTTTAAACAAATAAACAGAAATTTAACTCTCAAATACAGAACTCAGACATAAGGATAACATCCAAAGGGAAAAAAATTAACAGGATAAAATGAATATATAAACACATAAATAAATAAACACAAATACAAAAATTAGTTCTAAGCACAGAGAGAGTATTCCCTTTGTCAACTCTAGAAGCCAAATCTTTCAAGGATAGAAATGTTCACTATAGATTTTTTTTTTTTTTTTGGGTGATTTGAGGGGGACAACATGAAGCAAAACAGCAAATATTCAGTGTAGCACGTATTTAACTCAAAGTTTTGAAGACCATTTATAGCTGACTCAAATTTATACTGCATTCTAGTTTTCTTAGAGAGTATGACTACAAGCTACTTACAGCATTGTCTAAGGTTTTTGGAAGAGATACCCAATTGGAGTTGTAAATGATGCAATAATCCTTAGTTACTGGAGGCACTCCACTTCCAGAGGCGTGCAGGATCCCCTCATCAGCAGCCACCTGCAAGAGATCACAGAGTTCTGAGTTCCACCAAGTTCAGAACATCAGTTATGCAAACACTCTTCTAAAGAGCATATGAAGGGAAAGACCTGGTAGAAAAGAAATTTATTAAATTCATTATATTACATAGTAACTGATTCCATGAGAGAGGGGGAGCTTGAGAGCAGGTTGGAAATCTAGTAAGAACCTAGTTACTGTATAATGCTGCTTATCCTCTTTGCAAATACAGTGTATTTATGTATATGTACAGTCCATGCCACCAAGCAGAATACCAGCAAGAAACCAAAGCAAATGACTTCAGATTATCTTGTACCTTTTTGTGTAAAATTTTACATGGAAAGCAATTAGAAGAGTACATGGAAAACAGGTGAAGTTCTAGAGTCTTCCTTCCTCACAGACTCTAGAATTTTCCCTACTAACAAAAGTGGGGGATTATATGCATTACATATACATATATATATATATATATATGTATGTATATGTATATATATCATATGACAACTCCCCAAATATTTTTGTCAAGTTACTTACAAAGAATTGTAAACACAAAGAGACCAACTAGTCCACCTTAAGAAGAATTTGTGTAGTCAAGGAAATATTGGTATTTCTTAAGATTAGAGCCCCTCACATAATGACTCCTTTTATTTACAAATACAGCTGAATTTTAAAACACATGGTAATGTTAGGAATGTGTACTTCTCCCCAAGAATAAATAAAAGTCAGGTATCTAAGTGGATAAATGAACAGACTAAAGATTAGATGCAGCTACAGCTATAAAGCAGTGAAAAGAAATAAACATTATTTGCATCTCAAAGAAGTATACCCATAAAAAACCTGGAAGATGTTCTTATTTCAACTGTTGGTCTTGAAACTGACCTCAATAGCAAGAAGCATCATCAGAGTAAAAAGAAAATTTAAAAATCTTGCTGTAAATTTCAGATGTGTATAGAAAAACCACTAACATATTAATCTAGAAGTAGGCATGGGTATGGGGGAGAAGCCCAAACAGTTAGATACACAATGCTAAGCATTAACAGTGCTAGAGAGGCATTTCTCCTGCAGCTACAAGATCTGTATTCTGCAGCAAGGGAGAGCTGGAGAGAAAATAAAGGCATGTGACGATATTGTTTCAGAGGTTTATGTCTGCCTGGTTTGAATAGCAAAACCCCTTCTTCAGAGGAATCCATTCTGTTGGCCTCAGCACATGAACATCTGCTGGGAGAACTGTGTCAAAGGGCCTGAGCACATTAACTGTTTAACACAGAACAGCTCTTCAGCTGTCAGCTGAAATCAATTGGTCCGTGATTTATGATCAGCACAAAAATGATCAAGCTGCCCTCTTAAATGCATTCACCTAGAAGTACAAGCTAATGGTGAATTAAAAGCAGTAAAGACTTCTAACAGGTGCAAGCCCCAGAGGTTTACATCCATTAAAAGCTCTTTCTGCTTCACCAAATAGAATAAGAAGTGTTTTTTGGGTTCCAGGAAATCAAGTGTTAACACTACACAAGATAAATCCACGTAGAAGGAGTGATTACTTGCTTACATGATATGCATGTTTTGTTTGGCAAGCTTCCCTGCTCTGGGGATTAATCAGGGCACACAATTCATCCTCATCAGGTGGAGGGAGGCAGGACCTGAGCATGACGTGCAGCCACACCTACTCATGCTGAGCTCCAGAGACAGCATTGAGAAGTTAAAAATTAAAAGAAACACCACATGATATGCCTCACTTGGAACATCTCCAGGGAAATCCTCTTGCATCCAGCTAAAGTCCTGTTACTTTCTAATGGTTTCAGTGTCCTTTCACAACAGACAAGGGCTAGGTTTGGGTAGGTGACCTTGCAGTCAGCTG
Organism: Melospiza melodia melodia; assembly: GCF_035770615.1. Classification (NCBI taxonomy): domain Eukaryota; kingdom Metazoa; phylum Chordata; class Aves; order Passeriformes; family Passerellidae; genus Melospiza; species Melospiza melodia. The sequence continues at coordinate 10,740,419 of NC_086208.1, read as the reverse complement.
TGCCACTGAACAAATCCTATTCTCAGTATACACACATTTTTCACCAAGCACATTTTCAATTTTGTTACTTAAGAACAAAACTAAATGTGTGATCACAAAAACATCTCTTGAAAAGATCAACCTGCTTCCCTAGGCTGATTTGTTCTGGCATAAAAGCATTCCAATGGAGAAGAGGCATGACAGCTGTCCTTAAGGGGCATCACCATCTCCTTTGCCTTCAGGTTCAGACAATTCCCAATAACTTCCAAACAAATTCCTTCCTATTTCTGACAGGTAGTTCTCTCATCATATTTCCTTCCCTTATCACCTTTAAATTTGTGTTGTATAATTCCTTATCTTTGATAGAGAAGAAGTCTCTTTCTGTCTCTTAATCCCTAATTTTCCAAAGGTGTCCCAGTCACTGCAGGGATATAACCCTGGGCTGACTGCTGAGTGTCCCAGTAACTGCACCACACAGAATACAGGAAATCAGATGAACCAGGAGACAGAGACCAAACCAAGCCTTATATTTACAACATGCATCACAATTAGTACCTAAATAACCCATACAGAAACTCACAGGTACAGACTAGGGAGAAGGTAATCTGTATGTAGCAAGTGACAACATAAAGCCCACAGAAACATAAAAAGGCAAGGGGGGAGGAAATAGCCATGAACAGAACAACCATGATTTTGTTGTTGTGCTGACAGTGGCCCTGTGACACACACAAAACAGCCCTTCTCCCTCCCTCCAGGCACTATGACCCAGGAGAACAGGAGCCCACGCCCAGAGAGCAGCAGTGACCCTTCCCCAAACCCAACTCCCCACACTGTTCATGTCAATATACTGCTCCTGAGGCAGAATGACCGGGTCCAATGCTCACCACTGCTACAACTGCATCTGCAGAGTAAAGAAGGAGGCAGGACACGGCCTGGACTCTTATAAGAGGGCAGAAGCCCTTTGCTGCCTTGTCAGCAGCAGCAAACCATTGGGGTAAAGGGCAAAGCCAAACCCCAACACGCCAGTGACAGCTACGTGGGACTCAGGAAAAGCCAGGGAGACAAGTTACTGCCCCCACAGGCATTCCCAAGGTACTAAGAGACTGCTGGGCACCTGTTGCTGAGCATATCCAGTGGGGACTTCCTACACAGGAAAGAAGTATTCTGCATCCTGTCTTACTAAAACAAGATAAATTCTGTTAAAATTAAGTAAAAAAAACCCCAAAACCAAACAACAAAACAATTTCATGGAACAGCATTTAATGCATACATGTCCTTTATACTGCCTAAGCAGATTATGGAGGTTTCTGGCTTCCCCATTTCACTACCTCATTTGGCAGAAGGTGTCAGCCAGATTTCCACGGCAATGTACAACTGTGGAGAGGGAGAGGCTGCGAATGTGTGCCACACCGAAACCAAAACTGAAGCTGAACGAGATAAAAGTCAGGATACACACGCGCACACACGAGGAGCTTCCCCCTTCCCCGCATCCGAATTTAAACACCGTGTTTATCCACGAAGGCACCCGTGAGATTTGTTATCTCAGCTCCCAAGGCGTGACCGGAGCTGGCCCGGCCTGAGCTCCCCGGGCCCTGAGCTCCCCGGGGGGAACCGAGAGGCCTCGCCCGAGGCGCGCCCAGGAGGCCCAAAGACCCCGGGCCACACTCCGGCCCGACCCCGAGGAGCTCGGGGGCAGGGGGAGCCCAGCCCAGCCCGGCCGAGCCGCGGGAGAAGGGAGCTGCGCGGGCCCTGCCCGCCGCGGCCGGCGAGCTCCCGGGAACGAGCCCGGGGGAGAAGGCGAGCACAGGGAGCCCCTGGGCCGGCAGCGAACAGCAGCGACAGCCGCGCCATCCGCCAGCGCCGGCCCCAGCGGCGCCGCTCGGGCCCGGCCGGCGCGGCAGCGCGGCCCCGCGTCCGTCCTTACCAGCGGGAGCAGCAGGGCCCACAGCGCGGCCCACGGCAGCCCGGCCGCCCCCATCGTCCTCCGCCGGCTGCTCGGGGAGGGGCCTCCCTGGGCTCGGGCTCCGCACGCCCCCGCCGAGCCTTTCACCGGCTCCCGGCGCGGCGCCACTTCCTGTTCCGTCCTCGGCGGCCGCCGCTGCCGGCCGGGCCCGGGACGCCGCGGGCACGGCGGGTGGGGGCGGCGCTGCGGGCGGGGCGGCGCTGCGGGAGCCGGGCGGGCTCGGGGCAGCGCGTCCCGCCTCCGGTGTCCGTGTGTGCCTCGGTGCCCACACCGAGTGCGTTCGCCCGCTGCGGTCCGCAGGGCTCCGTGGCTGTCAGCGGTATCCGCCCAGCAGCTCTCAGTGTTGCAGGCACTGAGGGGCTCACTGAAACTCCTCAGAGCCCCTACAGTAACAGGAAACGGCCGCGTTTGCCTCACGTCTCCCCGCACAAAGCAACCCGAGTGCTTCGCCTCGCGGGAGTGGTGTGGTGAGGATAGCAGGGTGTCGTACGTGAGTGCAACGAGTATGAGAAACAGAACAGTGTGACCTATAACACAAGACTGAGGAAGTTGCGTTGTTTGCTCTTAAAAAACCAAACCAACCAACCAAACAAAAAACCACCAAAAAACCAACAACCCAACAAGCGCATTTCAGAGATGTCTTCCAGGTTTCGGAAGTATTAAAAGGGCTGTGATGCATCAGATGTAGGAACCAGCAGGGATTTCCAGGAAGGAGATGGGCTGAAGCAGCTCCGTGATTTACCAGCGAAGGAAGTTGCCCAAGATCCCTTTTTTCATGGAGGTTTTCCAGCCCTGGTTCCGCGGTCCGCCCCCTGCCCCTTCTCCTTCCCCTGCCCAAGAGCCAGCACAGGGAGGAGGAAGGGGTGAAGACGAGAAAGATTGTTGTGGGAAGAAGGGAATGTGGCTGTGACTGAGACGGCCGAGGTGTGAGGGAAAGGGAGACGTGAGAGTAGGAGAGTTGAGGTCAACTTCAGCATCAGTAAATCAAAGCTTTGAGTGGGTAACTCAGTTTTGAGTTCCTCACAAACAAAGTGTTTATTAGTTATTACGACTGAGGAAGGAGATTCCTGCGCGCATGGTTTTTCCCCTCTCTCTGCATTTAAGGACAAAGGCATATGGAACATCTCCAGAGAACGTTCCCCACTGCATTATGGCAAATTGTCAAGAAACTGTTCTGTTGCTGTAAAAACTGAGCAATGTTTACATACCTGTACATAAGTAGTGTAATGATCAGTACTGGTATTTTGATGGTAACAGACAGGCTTTTTATTTCACTCAGTGACAATCTGTAATTCATCATTATATCAGCAACAGAACAGGCTTGTGCATCTTGTAGAATTGCTGACTTGCAAAAGTGTGTCTAACAATTTCATGTGCTTAAACAGTTAAACAGATAATGGCACACTAGGACACAGCTAATAATTAATATTCTATGCAGAACTGGTATTTAAAAAACAGGCTAGTACGTTGTCCATCTGTGTGTTTCTATTCTGGTGCTGTTGTCAGAGTAACCGTGACACTTTACGCCAACTACTATCTCTTCTACTGAGTCTAACAAGATCTGGATGACAAATGAATACTGATTGACTTCAGTAAATCTGCCCATTCTGTGATCTCTAATGAGCTATGGGCTATGGGTATGTACATTGCACTGTATTTTGGGAATGGAAGAAGTGTTTAATTTGAATTACAAGTGCGTAGCTGCTCCCAGGACCAGATTCCATGGCAGCATGTCCTGTCCTGCCACATACTAATCCTTCTCCTTGTGTTCCCCAGGAAAACACAGCAATTTTTACTCTGTCTACAGATGGAAATAAAAATGGGCCAAGGAGAAAGGAATACAATTTCTTCTGAATAAAAGGAAATTGCTCTCTCAAAAGTGTATGTTTGGTTTGATGTCCCCTGCCTTGATGGTTGTTTAAAGATATTGTGAAAACATTTTTACACTAAACACGTATTCTGCAGTCCAGTGGGACTGTGTGGGTTAGAAATACTATGCATATATTGAAATCTTTTTCATGGGCATAATGAATAATTCTTTCCCTCTGCAGTTTTCTACCAATAACACACACTTCTAAACATGAATAATTTCATTCACAAGGAAAGAAATCCAAAATAGCATCATTTCCAGGGCTGTTCTCCTAATTCTAACATTGCATTTATGTTTTTTCATAATGAACAGCCTCTTGGCTTTTCAGTAAATAGCTCGACCAAAAAACATTTTACTCCTCCTATTAATTCTTTCAGTGCCTCATATTTTCACAGCTTTTTGGCTGGAGTCTGGAAGCAAACAGCAAAATAAAACAGTGAAACCTCTTGATGAAATGGGTACAGGAAACATTGTTGCTGAAGCCTGCAGTCTCTGTGACACAGGCACACATGGCAGCAATGGGGACATGTGCAACAGCCCCGTGGGACCTGCATCTCCTGGCAAGAGACTGATCCAAAACATACGAAGGACAGCACTTAAGAACTATTTATTAATACAAACACATGTTCAGCAACTTTTCCCCATGTACCAGCAGCCTTATCTGCACACCAGTAAATATTAATTTCTGCAAGGAAGAGATACTCTAGTTCACTGAATATTATGCAGCAGAGAGAATAACTAATTGAAATGTATTTTCAAGATAATGTTTCAACTAGATGAAAGAAATGAGTGAAAACCTGACTCATATACCATTATGTGGCACCATTAGCATGCATTAATGAAGCACTGTGAACCTTACTTTTGAATTACATTCTTAAGTCACACCCTCAAAGGCATTGAGTCAGGTTTTAATATTCCTTGGTGGTAGAGACTGCAGGGGTAAATGTGGGTGACTGCATTTAAAAGGGTATTTCTTTCACCATTCATCTGCAACTTCAGTTCATGTTGAGTCCAGACTTTCAAACTTGCGGATATTTGATCAATTTTAAAAACAGATTTCTGACTGGAATAAATACCACTGTTTTGTCAGATCTGTGAATCCTTAATAACGCACAGCTCACTAAATACCGGTTATTAGGGCAGTCTTCATTCACCTTTACACTCATGTAAGTTATGTAAAATGTACACCTATTTCTTAAGCACCAACAAGGTCAGATGCATGTAAATACACTATTATATATAAAATAAAAAGAATCCTGTAACCACTTTTTCTAGCTCTTTGATGAAGAAATATGAAATTAATTAGTCATCCACTTGTACAGGCCAATGTCAGCTTTAAAAGCACATTCAATTCTCTTCCAATGATTTAAATGTAGATTTTAAGTCAATTTTTTAACTTTTCAGTATGCCAGAGTATCATACTAATTTCAGTTTAAAAGAATGGCTTATTTCCTTACACATTACTTAAGATGGTTTAAGTATATACATATATATTAAGACATATATATTAAAACAGTAAAATACATGATTCAAGTTTTTTTTTCCCTCTGAATTAGGATGGGCCCTTAGTAATAAGAAGCTTGGTTTTGTTCAGTTTGGATTCATATGCAAATATTAGAAGAAACTTAACATTTGTTAGAATATTCTTCCCCTTCATAGTGTTTTAATAACAACAAAAAAACTTCAAAGTTTCACTGAATAAAGCAGTTTCAACACAGTTTTGTAGCCTTAATTTCATGACTAATTCATTGCAGAGGTCTCAAAAGACACCTCAAAGCTGTGGTTCTTGTCCAGCCATTACAACTCTCTTACATTAAAAGCAGGTTAAGAGAACTTCCACTTAAACTAAGGTTTTGGGTATCATTTTAGGAATTGGTCATGCTAATGGGGTGCACACAAACAGGATGTATGGAGCAAGTGACAGCCACAAGGTGTTCAGTAGCCATCCTGCAATGCCTGATAAGCTGGGTTTAGGCAGTGCAGAGGCCAAAGCAGACCGTGCCATGGGTGCCCTGTACCTCATCCTCCCTGAAGGGACACAGCTTTAGTTGTGACCTTGTTCCTCTCTGAGCTCCCAGGTGCAGACAGGAGCTGCGCTTCAGTATCAAGCACCTCAAGCTGGGAGATTTTCTGGCACAAGAACACGTACCAGTACCATCCCTGTCTACTCAAAGTGCTTTCCCTATTCTGTTTCATCTTTCCATTCTCTACACAACAGCAGGAGAAAAAGTATTAATGGAAATCTGGTATAGCCATGGTGACCTTCTGGCATCTCAGTCTGCAGAGTCCATCAAATTGTCACCCAGCCCTCCTCAGGCACAAGGAATTCTTCAGGACATTTCACTCCAACCTGTCCATATCCTCCCAATACCTGGAATCTGAGTATCAGCTGGATCTACTTCATTTCCCTGAAGTTTTGGAACTGCAGTGGACCAAAGGCAGATACCCTTTTACTACTGCTAATTTGTATTAATGTTTTTATTTGGCTACTGTTCCAATGGGTGCGGCAAGGCTTGCCATTTAGAGCATCTACAACCTCACATACAGCAGAAAAAAGAGAAGAATCCCTCTTGTCTTTCAAACATAAATGTGACATCAGTCTGCAACTGCTGAAAGCAGAGCTACCTTTGTGGGTGGCTCTGTACTTTCTGAAAACAGCTTTGTAAGCCACTGCAGGAAGAGGATACTGCCATTCATTAGAGTTATATTGGCAATCTGTGTCTCAAAGTCCCAGCTTAGTCATGCATTTAAGTGCCTAATTTCCTCCATATACCAATTATGCATATATTATGGGTATTTTCCAACTGATATCAAAGCTGTCTTGTGCATTGCAGATAAGAAACGTCAACATGAGCGTGTTCTGCTCCTTCCTCATTAATGTGCACCACATTGCCTCTCTGTGGCTAAATCTCCCTCACTTCCATACCTCATTTTTTCTGTAGCTCCTGATCAGCCTGTTGGCTCTTCAACACCTTCCCTGCAGTAGGAAGAGTTAAGCAATAACAAGGGGATTTTATGCTTTCCCATAGCAAAGGAAGACTGGCTTAGAGCTGTGTGTGAGGAAAAGTTTAATTTCACAGCTTAATGCTCTGTTGAGGAAACAACTGTCCAACAGAGCAGTTGTTAGTGAGGACCTGTTCTGTACAGGATGAGAAACCTTTTATGTGTACAGTGTAACCACATAAATATTAACAGGAAAATTACTGGTCTGAGTACCTTGTGTCTTCTGTGTCAGACAAATCTCTGTGTCTGAAGGAAGAGCAGTTGATCTGTAGAAGTCCAGGCATCAACCACGTAGAGCATCTCTTTAGGCACTCAGGACTCCACCTTTATAGGTAAGCAGCTAAAATTTTGAATTTTAAGCATTAACCACAAAGTATCTGGAAGCCTTATAGGAACGCACTCACCAGAGAATATCTTAGCACCACTGTAAAGCAGCACTGTTTTCTTCCTGTAGTCCCACAGCAATTATGAAAGGCAGACAAGATTGTTCTCATCTTCAACTGTTGGCTTTTCAAGGCAATGTCACAGTGCTGACAGCAAAGTAAATCCAAGCATGGTCAGGAGCAGCCATTTAATCATCTTTCACTGACAGATTGGAGTTTCTTTTTCCAGTGATGCTATATTTAGTAGCATATAATGAATTTCATGAACATGGATTTTAACACTGTTGAATTGTGCTTATTCTTACTGGCATAGTTAGATTAAGTATTTATTAATCTCTCAACATGTTTTGTCTCTACAGAGTGGAAGCTATAACAGCACCAGGTAGTCCAATATGGCAAGAGCATACAAAGGAATCGTGCCATGTGTGTGGGTTGCAAGTTATCATATCACAGGCAACTTGGAGCATAGCACTGACACCCTGTAATTGTATAAAGCTGCTCTGCAGGAAATAAAAAAGACATGTTAGGCTGTGAAAAAGACAAATACATTTTCTATATACTGACCACAGGTGCCTGCACTGTTATGGAACAGTCAGTAAAGCCTAGCAGGAACATCAAGGGATAAGACAGCAAGAATTGAAAATACCTCCCCCAAATTCTTTTTCCCAAGGAAGCAAACAGTGCTAAGATTCTGCCAGACTACATAAAAACCAGTTGATCCTGCTCTGCTTGCAAGTTATTTTACTTCTGACTAAAAAAGGGAAACCATAAAATGGCATCATGTCAGAGCTGCAGTGTTTCTTGATTGTCTTGATGTAAGGTCTTCACAGCCTACAACGTAGATTAAAAAGTTTGATCAATTGTTATTATTTCTGTATTTTATTTCACTCAAGCTCAAAAATCCACCAAACCCCACAATGGAGTAAGAGCTTGCATAGAACAGAGAAGACTTGATGTAAAATTGTGCTCTCTAGTGGAGAAATTTCATTCTGTGCAATAAAAACTCAAGCCATGCTGATCCATCCACTTAACCAACAGATATTCAGTACAGAGATAGTATCAACATTTTCCACTATATGAAAAGAGTGCCAGTGCCCAGTTCAAAATGTTTATTATAGCTAAGATAGGCTCATAATGAGTTACATGACAGATTACAGGTACATAAGGTTTCTAAATATAGAACAAAAAATACCTAAGCCATAAGACATGTGTTATGTTTGTTAGATTTTTTAAAGTAATGACACTTTTAATGTAATAGCAAAACATTTCGTTTTATTAATGTTACACTTTATTATGATCCTATATAATACTATATAGCCTGATGAAAATAGGTTACTTTCACACCAGATAGTGCTACTTGGTTTACATGATCAAAACTAGGATTTTTCTCTAAATTAAGTGTTTATTAACAAATTTTCTGTTCATTTCTTTTTAGAGAGAAGAACGGAAATATTCACCAACTCCTTTTTTCCTAGTTCTAGCACTAATTTTAAATCTGCTGAATGGGTCTTCAAGAAACCCTAACTCCCGTTCAATGTGTTTTCTTACAGTGTTAACAAAACACAGCCCATTTCTTACATGACAAGTGCCCTATCACCACTTTTTCTGGGCAGGTATAGATGACTGAATGCATTAATTCTGTGTAATAGCAGATTAATTAGAGTCTATTCTTTCAAAAAACTTGGCCACTTTCTGCTTCCTCAACACAATACAGGATTTAGATTCTTTAAACTCTGTATCTTAACTAGGCTGTTAGAATACATCTCAAGTTAGAAGACAGAAATGTAAAAAATTTGTAAAAGCTAAATGTACAGTTAACGATGCTAATTTTAAAACATATTAATATCTGGTGTGCATTCTAATTCAAGAATAAGGATCTAGCAAGACATGGATATTAAATTTCTCTTATGTGGTTACAAAATGCTATGATCAGCTGTTGACTGTTACAGAAAGCAATACTCCCTCTTCCTTTTTGGAACTAAAAGATAAAATAGGGGGGAGGGGAAAAGCTGTTTTTTTGAACTTATTCAGAAACACAGAGCTACCATTCATGTTTTATGTTCCCAAATATACTCAGAAAAGGCAGCCTAACAATTCAGGAAAGCTAGCAGCCTAGATTTAAGAAGTATCACAACTATAAACAGAATCATACAAGTTAAAAGATTTGCTATAATATATAATATTTTTTTTAATGGAGAAAAGTTTGTAACTGATCTTCTGCCGAGAGCAAGGGCAGAGTTTGCTGACTTCCAGCATAACTTGTGCTGATATGGCAGCAATTTAAACACTTATAATTAGTTAATCCCATGAGAGCAAGCAGATTTCCTGTTTCTACAATGGCAGTCATACAGAATTTTGAGCTGGGGAACAATTGTCAGTGATTGGGTAAGAGAAAAACCCAGTTCTGCTTCAGCAGTTTTGTCATGTCACTTAATAGAAAGATGAATAAGAACTAAGTAATAAACTGTAGTTTGAGTATGTCTAAATATTTATGGATATTTATTTAAATATTTATGAAGTGCTGGAACTCTGCAAAATGCTGTTCCCATTTATACTCTCCTGCAACTTTTCACAAGTTTCTTTAAATGTGTGTCCTTCACATGGCCGTATAACTTACACCACACGCAAGAAAAGATTAATTTCATATAAAACAGACAATCTTGAAATTAAGGAGCCAGAAAGACAAGCAAGATACCCCTTGAAGCCTTGTGTGGTTACTGTTACAGAGAGGTAACATAGAAAGGGATCTTAAATGTGTTTAGTTTAAAATTCAATGGTAGTCAAGCACAACTAACACACACTTGTGAGCACATGGTAGCACCACTGGAAGTTAACTGGCAGGTACAATTAGCTGTGTTGCAGTAACAGCTGCCAGTCACAGCAGTGTGTGTGCATGGATGGGAGACAGCCCAGTCACTGAGGGACACAGCTCTTGCTCTCAGTCTCATCTGAGAGTCAGAATGTTAGCAAAAGTTTCATTTTTAGATACAAAAGTGTTATCTCGGCAAGGCAGAAGTTTCACTGTGTTTTGCAGACTCAGCTAACTATCCTACATTAGAGTTCATTCACTATCAAAAGGCATTAAAAATACCAAAGATTTATGCATTAGGTTGTAAAGCATCAAAAAAACAGATCCAAAGTTATCTGACAGCTACAAGGTCATACTTAGCAACTCAGTTTAGCTCATGTAAGAAGAGAAATCATGCAACACCTTTGAATTAAACATCCTCTGCATTTCCTGAGAGGAGAAAAAGATGCCAAAATCCCCGACAATTCATACTGACCTCCAACTGATATGAAAGCTTTGAGAAGCTTTTGGGACAGAGCTAGGAAGGCATCCACAGTGACAAATTACAGTTGTGACTACAACACTACCATGAAAGACCATTTTAAGGATAATTTACAATAAATCCTTCAGATGATGCTGTGCAAAGAACACCAAAGCTTTTACTGACCTATTTTTAATTCAGGTGCTCTCCCTACTCCATGACAACAAGGTTTTAGAGAATATGAAAGCACAGTCCAAGGGGTCCTCATAAGACAGCAGATTTCAGCCTTCTCTCAGTTTTCTATATTTCAACAGTTGCAGAAGTGCCATTTGTGTAGCCTCCTTTAGACTTCATGTGGTCCTGAATTGACACAGCCTAGGAAAAAAAAAAGCCTATTAGAAGACATCTTATAAATTCTGGTTGCCAGAGCAATTATTAAAGGCATCAATTTGAAAGGGCAGGTGGGCCATATGTTTGCAGTGCTGAGTCCCAACAGTAGGGAGAAATAATAACTAAAGACAGGACTGTTAAATACTATTTTAAGGCAGTTTTGGGATCCATTTTGCTATACAAAATCCACTTATTCTTACATCCCTCACCCTCCACAGCTTTGATTTCAAGGTGATTTGGTTCTAGCATCAAGTGCATCAATAGAATCTGCATCCAAAAGGTTCTTATAGCGTGTAAAGATACTGAGGAAATGAGCATTTCATTCTCAGTGTATCTCCCACAGTATCTCATATTTACAAAGCAAAAGACAGTTCTGTTCTGATGCTACTGTATTAATAAAAAAAAAAAAACCTCAAGATTTTTCTCTGTGTTATAATTACCTAGTATTTTATTAGCTACCTGCTCTGCAGGTTACTGAGGGGAGAGGTGTGCCTCTCCCCCCCCAGGGGTGCACACTTACTGAGGAATAGTCACTGCTCATCTCCCCAGCCCCGACGTGCGCGGTGTGCACAAAGTTCATGGGCTCTCCTATCATATTCCGGTCCAGTCTCCGGCGCCTCTTCTATGAGAAAATAAAATATCTTAGGGCTCTATTCAGAAAACATCAGCAGCTTTCAGCCAGAAACAAGTAGCCAAGATAAAAATAGATAGCCAAAACTGACCCCAAATGACACCTCATGGCAAGCAGGCTGAAGTGTCAGACTGTTCACAGTAGGACACTATGAAAGTCACTTTTATTCCTGCTAATTGAATTCTAGCAAAAGCTTTCTTTACTGCTGGAAAGTCAGGGCCTGAGAACAGCAAACAGTCACACTGTCTAAGTTTCTGGCAGAGAACACAGTTCAAACATAGCTTAACAGGTCTGGTTTTAGCTTTTGCATTACTTTGCCCAAACTAATCAAAACAACAGTAATGAAAGTGTTTCCCACTGTTTGTAACTGGAAGACAAAATTTCAAATCCAATAAAGGATGGCAGTTGTGCATCTACCTACCGGTGGGGGCTGTTCACCATTGCACCAGTTAAAACAAACCAGGAACTCAGTCATTATATTTCTCAGTAGGTAAAAAGGTCTTGTTGAGTGTAATTCTCTGGGAGTTTGAGCAGTACAAGGACAAGTGCAGTTCCTAGAGTGAGCTTAGAAAGGAAATGCTTGTGCAGGGTCACTGGTAGAGATCACAGAATGCATCTGATAAATATACCTGCAAAGAGATTAATATTTAAATTTATATTAAAATATATCAAAATTTTGTAACAGTTATTGAGCAATAGGCAGTTCCTAAGACTAAAACAAACCTGTTACATTCTTAAACATTCCTGTAGAGAAGAGGAGCATCAATTTAAAATTACTATGTTCACATCAGAAATCAGGGTTAAGAACACTGCATATTTACAGAGAGTACTTATGAACCATTCATAACTATAAGTAACCATTACTTATGAATTATTTTTATAAGTAATTTAAGTAATGAAATTTTACTGTTCTGTAAGAAATCAGCTTTGAACAGATTGATCTGCTAACATTAACAAACTGAGGCCTTACATATGATATGGTTACTCTACTTAGGGAAAAGCTCAAAGCAAAGAGCCTTCTACAATTCCAAATAGCCCTTAAAAGAGAAAAGAAGAGCCTTGCATACCAGCAAGAAAACCATGCATCAGAGCCTAGAGCTTCCCAGAATGTATAAAAGTGTTAACATAGCAATCATGAACTGGAGACACAACCAGGAAACTCACTGATTCTAAGTACCGTGAGACAGCCCAACTTTTAGTAGTTACTGACTTCTTTTTTTTTTTAATGTATCTTTGTTCAAAGCAAGCCTTGGGTTATAGACTAGCCTTTGCTATCAAATTTTTCATACCCCAGATCATTAAAATAATATCACAACATGTTCATTTAAAGAAACTTTTGTTGTTTTTCTGAAGTTTACATCTTAACAGAAGTTAAACAGTATAATTTCATCAATTCAGTCTTTCTGAACCCCCAGTAAAGCTTTCACAGCAAACCAGCATAAGCTTCAGAGGCATTTCCTCCTTCATAGGCATTTCTTATTAGTCCCACAATTACGTAATTATCACATCTATTTCTTTCACTTTTGTGGTTTTCTAACATTTCATCATGTCTCACTTCAAGCAGATTTTTAAAATTTCTGCGATTTATCTTTCAAAGCATGCAATGTGTGCCCCTTTGTTTTAAGTAGTCTATATGATACATTTCTGCAGAATGTCTTACATTATTCCAGTTTGTCCTAGGTGGTTTTAATACAATTCATTATCTGCCTCAATTATCATTTTTCACCTCATGCCCACCACCTGGAGGGACAGTGGTTCACACAACCATAAAGACAAGCACAAGTCAAAGCTTTTGCCAGCACTTCACATTAACTGTGGATTTTTGGGGTTTGTTGCATGTTAATGAGACCACATCAAAGCTAAGCTTTTCTTAAGTGTGTCAGTGCACAGAGATCACCTATTTGCAAAGCAGAGTGACTGATGGACCCCTGCCCATCCCAAAGCAGCAGCTGAACGCCTACCGTCCTCCTGCCGTACCCCCGTGTGCGTGTCCATCTCCTTGTGCGGGGCTCCGTGCGTACCTCGGCGCTGCCTGCCGCTCCCGGAGAGTCCTGACAGGATGGTGTGTCCTCATTCAAGCGCTGGCACACTCCCAGCTCCCGTCTTGGCAGCTTCAGCACATTTACAGTTCATATTCCTGGGTTATAATTAGTCCTGTTGGCTAAGCAAGAACGCTCCGCTGCGCTCCCATGCCCTGCGGCGGCTCCTCCGCTCCGGGAGGTGCTGCACAAGTCTCCTGTGCGCTTCACGCGTCCCTACAGGTGTCAGAAACGCAGAGAGGAGACCAAAAATAGAGCCCTGCTCTGGCGTCAGATTTGTGCAGCCGTGCAGTTTTCTCAGCACTCCCCATGCAGCCTGTGGCTCACTTCCACCCTGCGGCAGCTCTGCAGGTGTCCTGCTGGCACACGGCGTGCTGAACGCCTTCCTGTTGTCTTTTACATCAGAACGCTTCTTTTCCTCTGCATGACTCAGAGAATCATCCCCCAGGACAGGAACGTTTGTGCCAGGGCATGGGACACCACCTTGCTCCCAGAGACTCAAGGTTTCCACACTAACCAGAAGAATTTTAAAAACATCTGAATGTTTTCAGGCTCGCCCAAGACAAGTAAAAGCCAACATGAATCCCCGAAGCAAGGAGAAAACAACATTTTGTCACAGTTGGCACACAGAGCAGAACGGGACAATATCCTGTTGTTCTTTCCCTCTGTTTTTCACCATGGCAGCAGTATCATCCAGGCCAGGAGACAAAGGGCCTGGGAATGGCTAGCACGCGCAGACACGGCCCTGGATGTGCTGGCAGGATGCACAGCCCTGCCGGAGCCCAGGACTTAAAGTGCCCCAGAGCTTTGGGAATGCTGAGATAAACCTCCCTGAGTGTAACAATCAACTTCTACCACTGCTGTGTATTAAAAAGTATTCAAAGTCTTGCTGCATTTTACTTGTAAAATATCAACAGAAAATATTGGCCTGAATTGAACCAAAACCTGATTCTTTACATAGACAGGGGAGACACATGGTAATGTTGATAAATAACATCACTAAACATATTTATTCTTCCCAACTGTCCTTCAGACTCAAGGTCAGATCATGCAAAATCCTTGCCTCGAGCTGTTAGTGCAGGACAATGAGGGTACAGTGAGTGAATATTGTCTCAGGCTGCCATCCCCCTGCCCTAAATCAGTGTTAAACTGGGATTACTGCTGGGCCCACTTCATTCCAGCTCTGGCAGTACTGAGTTCATGCAAGGAGCAGTGTATTTCAGCCTAAGTGCCTTTCTAAAAACCACCAGGCTTCTAATTTGTTCATTATCCCTCCTTTGCTCACTTGATATCAACATCATGTTAAAAGCCTCAAACTGTTGTATGTTTACATATTTGAATGACAAGGAGTGGCAAAAGACAGCAAAACTTGTATGAGTTTTGAGAATGAAGCTTGGAGAGTGCATCTTGCTTGGTAAAAAGGTGAAGAGTACAAAAACAATTATTAAGAATTTGGAAGAACCTTGGGGCCAAAACAGCTAAAAGATGCTGTAGAGTGAACTTAGCTGCCTGTAAATAGCATTCTGATTTTACCAGTGTATGTAAAATACAGATTACAGATTCCTCAAACTATATAATAATAATGCCACTATGTATCATGAATTTATATACTGGTCTACCTTCCTGGAGCTTTGCAGAAAGCCGAGAATAAGGTTTTACCTATGTAGGATTTTAGAATCCTACCTGTGTAGGATTTTTAACCTAAGAAATTGGGATGTACTCTCTGAGGACACCCTTCTTTCCAAAGCTAAGTAGACATATATTTAAAAAATAATTCTTCAAAACCTAACCGACCAACCAAAAATAAAGAAACACCAAAAAACCTCCTCACACATAAAACCCCCCAAACCACAAAGGCAGTCCCTCTGTTTAAAAGTGAAAATGAGCTAAATTACCTTAATCTTGAAAATAAAAATTTATTTTCAACTGTCTGTTGTCCTTAAAATAAGAAGAAATGCCAAGAGACCAAAGTATGTGTTCTATTTGGAAGTTAAAACAACTGCAAGAGAAATCAACTAAGGTTTGCTTGCAGTTTTACCAGAAAAACCAGTACAAATAAAGAAAAACAAGCAAATGGTTGGCAACACATCGACCGCCAATAGTGTAAACATGTTGAACGGATTAAGTGGCTTGTAAATTATGAAATTCACTGTTACTAAAAAAAAACTATGATCATAAATTTCCCTCCTTTACAGAAGGAAAAAAAGCCTTAACAAGAAAAGGCAGAGTTCCCCAGGCACAGCAGAGGAGCAAACACGACGGCCAAAGAAAAGCCTATGAGGGCAGCGGGAAAAGCAGGAATTGCCGCCATTTAGAGAGGGCCGCAGGACAGAATCCCTCGGTGTGGCTTTCGCCGCCGGTGTTCCCCGAGCCTCCCGAGGCTCCGGCCGGGCCCGAGGACGCGCCGTGACCTTGACCCAGCGATGCTGGCGGGGCCGCCCGGGACAGCGGCAGGGGGCGCCCCCGCGCTCGCGGCCTTCCCGCCCCGCCGCTCCCTCAGGAGCCTCGCGCGCCCTCACGCGGAGCCACGGCCGCTCTCGGCCCCAGCGCGGCCCCGCTCCTCACTGCAGAACCGGGCCGGTGTCCGGCGCGGGGCCCGGCCCAGCCGCCGGCGGCCCGAGCGCCCGGCACTGCCGCAACTCCGCCCTCACGGGAGGGGAGCGCGCGGCCCAGAGACAGTAGGGGGCGCCGCGCCCCCGCCGGTCCCGCCTCCGCCCTTCCTCGGCGCGAGGCCGTCGAGCGCCCCCGAGCGGTCGCGCTTTAACACGGCCGGACGTGAGTGAGCGCGCCCCAGCCAATCGCCGCGAGCCGTTCGCGGCACGCCGCTTTCTATTGGCTGCGCGGCGGAGGCGGCCGCCCAATGGGCGCGGCGGAGCGCGAAGGCAAGGCGCGCGCGCGCGGGCACCGCCCCCCTTTGCGGAGCGCGCGGCGCGGCGCGGACCGGCCCTGCTGCTGCTCTGAGCGACCATGGCGCTGCCCAGCAGTTGACGTTTGGCTTCTCCCCTCTCCACCTTCTCCTCTTTCTCCGGCCCCTTCCTTCCCTCTGCCCGGGTCCCGGCTCAGGCACCTAGACGGCCGGTACCGGAGACACCGGGTCCCCCCCCGCCCCTCAGAAACAGGCAGTAGGAGTCGGGCCGGGCGGCCGCCGGACGCACCATGAACATCATCATCGGCATCGGCGGGTGAGAGCCGGGACCGGGCGGGGACGGCGGCTCGGGCCGCGGGACGGGCGCGGGTCTCTCGTCCCGGCCCCTCCCGGTGCCGCAGTGGGGGCGGGGGGTGGACCGGCCGCACGTGGCGCTTCCCGACGGCCGCGCTCTCGCCGCAGGGTCACCAACGGCGGCAAGACCACGCTGACCCGCCGGCTGATGCGGGCCCTGCCCAACTGCAGCGTGGTGCACCAGGATGACTTCTTCAAGGTGAGCGGGCCCGCCGGCCCCTGCAGGCCGCGGCAGGGCGCGGGGTGACCCCCTGCGCTTCCGCCCGCGCTGCTGGCGCGCTGCCCGCCCTGCGCCGCCCTGCCCGCGGCTCTGCGCTCCCGGCGCGGCCGGATAAGGCTGCGCTGAGCGGGACCCCACGGCTTCCGCGCTCGTGTCCGTGGGAAGATAGAGCAGCACGCGGCTTTATCGTACCGCTCCTTTTATCTGCATGCAAAGGAACCTGGTGGAGGGTTAAGATTCCCCTTGAAAGCTTCAGGGTTTGGATCTTGAATTTTGCTTTGAAACGGATATTGAACTTCTCAGTAGTTGTCCTGACCATGCAAGTTTGTTTTTTTTTTCTTGTTACTGTTTCAGCCCCAAGATGAGATCGAAGTTGAAGATGGGTTTAAACAGTATGATGGTAAGCCTTTGTTAGTGTTTGCAAAGCATAACTCAAAATCCTAGAGTATATTGATTCTTTATGTGCACTGCTTTGTACTGACTCTATCACTAGATGATATTTAATTGCTGCTTAATGAGAATTGTCTCTTTTGTCTTAGTGATTAGTGCATTAGATATGGAAGCTATGATGAGTACCATAAATGCTTGGATAAAAAACCCAGTCAAGTTTGAACGTTCTCATGGGATCAATAACACACTGGATGCCCAGATCTTGGAAGATAAGGAGGGAGGAGACGAAACAATCCACATTCTTATTGTCGAAGGCTTCCTACTTTACACCTACAGGTAATCAATTGTGCCGTCATACATTTTGATTTTTACATTATTTTATGTAATGGGCAAACCTCCAAGGGAATGAAAAGACATTTCTAAACCAAGAGTTAGTAGCTGGCATTGACTACTGCCAAGTTTAGGAGTCACAAGTCTAAAGGTGGCTCTAAGTACAGGAAATAGATTTTACTTTTCTGGGTCTTGCTACTAATTGAGGTGTAATCAAGTAGGTGTCTCTTTCAGGCCACTGATTGATGTGTTCCACCATCGGTACTTTCTTTCCATTCCATATGAAGAGTGTAAAAGGAGAAGAAGGTAAGTTTGCCTGATTTCTAGCCCAATACCATCTAACTCATTCAAGTAATTTTTTCAAAGAGTTTTAAAATTTAGACTTTAGTATTAGCCATTCAAGACTTTGTTTCTCTGAAGCTTTTAGATGAGATGGGATAGAGGCAAATATAGCTGCTGAGTTAGAATACTGTAGCTTCCTTCACCAAACTGACCTCTGACTTCCCACCAAGCTGTTGTGTCATGCATGTAACACACAGTTTCTGCACACACCTTCCACTAAGCTTTCTCCCATCCCATGCTGGTTTTCCAGTTACACAGTTCCCAGGTCTCAGACTATCTGAGGTTTACATTTGGCTGTGTTGTTGCACACACACACTGTTCTTACTGCAAATGAAAACTTGAATTACATTTCAAGAGGAATAAGACAGCTAATTTACCCAAAGTTCTGCTAAAGCTTTTAAGAGTTTATGGATCAATATTTAGATCAGTCTGTCTTGGGAACTCTTTTTGCATTTTAATCACTTTGGCCCTGCACATCAAATTTCAGTTTAGTTGCGTAAGTTGATGCTTGTAGCTCTTGCTAACTATGAACTTCTGATAAGCTTAGAAACCAAACTGCAGTCAATGGGCTCAGGCAAATGTTTAGAGAAGCCCAATGAAGGATCTGTCATTTCCCTGAATTGTTATTGGAGTACTTGTGAGTAACAATGCCTTAATTGTTACAATTCCTTACAGTTCAAGGAATTACACTGTACCGGATCCACCTGGATTGTTTGATGGCCACGTTTGGCCTATGTACATCAAGCACAGGAAGATAATGGAAGAACTTGGAGTTGATGTGGGTAAGTCTAATGACAAAAGCACTTTATGAGATTGCTTTTCAAACCTGTGCATTACATCCTGGTTAGATGCATAAGAGGAGGTGAGGCAGGTGGAGGGAGTCTATTTCTCTGATACCAGCTAGGTGCATGCTTTTTAAGTGAGGATCTGGCAAGCTTACAGAGACATTGTTATAGTTCTCTTATTTTACTTTCTTTAAGTGCATTTGAATGGGACAAAATCCAAGGAGGAGCTGTTTAATGATGTGTATGGACAGATCCAGAATAAGATTGAGGAACTGCTTAACACCCAGGTATATGTCCAGGTTATGTTGCAAATCAAAGGCAAACTTTTTAAAACCTGTTTTGGAAAGTATGAAGCTGCAACTCAAAATATGTTCACATCTATTTTTCTGTTTAGAAATAAGCTGCTGCTGATTCTTGTGAGTGAAGATAATTCCTGTTTGCTCCACGCTGTCTACCTGACTGCCTCTAAAGTTCCAGCTTCTGTGAAGACTCAACTCCCAAATTCAACTTTGTTCAACCTTTCCCTTGAAAAGAGTTCTGTATGGCCACAATTAAAAAGCACTTCCCCCTTGTCTGTGATCCTAAATTGTGCTTCAGTCTAGTATGCCTTCTCAGGTGACTCTTCATGATGTTCTTAGTGTCACAGGTTAAAACATTATAGTGGAACTGATGTGAAGTGGTTCAGCTATCCTAGGAGAGTGTGTGTATCTATATACACACACTGCTTTGACTATTTTGCTTTCAAAACTCAGCATGCATTCCTCTAAGAATTATGTAGCAGGTATGCTTAGAGATTAGGATTTATGTTCTTCAAAAATAAGAGAACTGGAGGCTTTCAGGCCATTTTACTAGCACTGAATAACTGTTAAATCCAGTGCATGCATTGCTTTTGGATGCAGACAAATCAGTTTAGGTTCAGGAAGAAAATTTTGCATACAGAATAGCTTTGAAAGTATTTATTGCTGTAGCAATTCCTGTAGTAATCTGTAAGGTAAGGCAAGGTCAGATTCCTTTGCAAATACAGAAGTAGTTTAAGGCCTCAGTTGACATAAAAGAGCATGAAAAGAGCACTAAAGAGGCTTTAATCTATAGTAGGAGGAAAAGTAAATTATTGACCAAAGCTTGATTTAAAAAAAATGTCTGCCAGGTATTCCAAGAGGGAAGATATGTACTGATCCCATGTGAAACCAGTCCACTTCTTTGGAAGGTTTTGACCAATGCTGAGAAGCAGCAGTTACTTCAAGCTCAGATGCATCATCTTCCTGACAGGAGCTGGTCCTCCCCAGTATCCCCTGGAAACAGAAAGTTCTTTCACATACTATCAAAGTAGGGCCTGGGGAAAGGGTTTTTTCTTATAAGATACTGTACTGTGAAGAGATGAGCATTAGAGTGTTGCTCTGATCACAGCTGAGGATGTACTTTGCTTGTATTTCAGCAAGGAACTAAACCAGGACAGGTGTCTATACCTGATTGGGTTTTTTCAATACTCACTTAAGTAGTGCATTCCAATAGAGCAGAGGCATCATATCAGCTTTCATGTGGTACATGGTTCTTCTCTCCTTACTCTGGTCAATGGGAAAGGTCTCCAAAGGCTGACCATTGTAGTCAAACTCTGCCAGAATCACCTTGTTGTAGGCTGTCACTAGTGGGCAGGATGTGTATCCATCATACTGCAAAGAAATATACTCACTGCTCATTATTCTGACCAAAGCCTAAAGGCCATGGCTAACATTCACATTTCAAAATAACTTTCTAGGAAGTTTCAGCATTTCCAGTGTAAATATCAGCGAAACTGGAAAGCTGCTAAGCCAGTTCTGGTTTATTACCCGAAATATTAAGCCACTCTTTCAAATTTACTCTTTTTAATTTGCTTAACATTGCTTAAATTAGACCTAACCTAGAACAAAACAGGGCATAATTTCATTAATGGCTGTTCAGTGTAACCAGTGTAACTGGTGACCAGCAGATCTGGGTGAGAGCTGGTGTTTGCTTCAACAAGGCAACGGGAACTGCAGTGAGAACTTCCGGAGAATTGCAGGATATTCAGGTTAGTGCCCCCAAGGAAGCCATGTGGAAAATAAAAGTAAAGGCTCAAGGACAAATTTGAACATAATTTAGGCTTAACAGCTGTCGTACAGAAGCTTCAGTTTACCTCCTTAGAAGATCATATCCTATGCAGGAGAAACAAGTTAACAAGTTTGCAAGAGTTTTTCTGGAGCAGGTATTACCTCAACAGTGTAAGTAAATCATTTGCACTGATGAAAACCCTGACTAATCAGCCTCTAACCTTCTCTCAAGTCAGAAGTCAGGGCTTCAAGGAGGTAATACTTTCAATGGCAGTATGTACTGTGCAATTCCATTACTACTCTGACATGCAGCAAGTAACCATTTAGCACAACTGCAGAGGCAAAGCCTTCCCTGCCTTCTGGTTCACACACTCAGCTGCTTGCAAGACTTCCTGCATAAGGAAGAAAACATTCAAGAGAATTTCTCTCTAAGACAAGAACTGTAAGTACCTTTTTAACTGGCAACTTGTTCTTCATTACCAGAGAAATGGTTTTATCAAGGACTCCAGACTGTGCAGCTAAGTAAGAAAGAAATAGAAATGTACTAAGACTATTTCAGCCAACAATTGTCATTACTAAAGCAAACAGTATTAGCTAGGCATTTTGTTGGACAATTCAGCTGCAATTGAAATTGCATGTAAATTTACTATCCCAGATAAAAAAAAAAGGACTAATGCTTTGGCCTCACTGTTTCGAACATGTTAACATGTTAAAGCTTAATGAAACTTGAGCTGATATTTTTAGCCTATGCCCATTCTGCTATGATAAATTATACTTGCTCAGTCTTATCAAATACTGACATTCTGGCACACTGAAGTTGTGTTTAATTTTGAGTGCTGTAACTGTAGACCCATTTACTGAAGTTAAGTGCCCTACCCTTTCATTACATCAATAACATACTGTATAGCCTGGGGTTTTTTATGCTCTTATTTGCATTTTATCAGTTGTGAGACCATATACTTAAAGTGTTTTAATTGTGGAACCTGTGGCTACAAGGCCAGAACGTGTGACTTTTTGATAGTGACTTATCAGTTAGGTGGCACATGCATGAGGAGCTAAGATAAAGCAGAATGGTTCATTACTGAATGATGATGTAATACAAGAACACGTCATTCATTATGTGACATTCTACGAACACAAAAAGTAGAATTAGTTAATCTGTGAGGCATCTGGAACAACAGAATTGTTGGGTTAGTGGCATCAACATGGTCTGTAGGTAGCTAGTTGGCCCAGGAGCCTCTGGTCTTTTGGAAAGCTCAAAATTGAAGTCATGACCTCAGGAATAGCAAACTAAACAAAAAGCTTACTGTCTCCGCTCTGGTCACTTACACACACAAACATACACATGCCACTTTACCTACAGCTGCAGCAGTTTTTGATGTTGGAAGGTTAGTGCAGTCTCCAATACCAAAGACATTAGGATATTTTTTATGTTGTAGAGTCTCCTTATCCACATCCACCCAGCCACTTGCATCAGAGACAGGACTGTCAATGAGTACAGCAGGTGGCCCCATTGGGGGTGTGACATGAAGCATTTCATACTGAACAGAAAGAAAAGACAATGGTTAGTTCATCAGAACAAACTACCTGTTGGTATAAGGCAATAAACAGAGTGTGGAGAGAGGGTTTCTTGGGTTTGTGTTTGTTTTGGTTTTTTAAACACAAGTATATAGAATGAAAATCTGCCCTCAAATTTCAAGTGCATCCTTTAATTAACATGAACCTTATCAAGCAACTCCATTTGGAAGCAATTTGCCTTCCTCCATACACACCTGAGACATTCCCATGGCGTACAGGACTCCAGGCATTATTTATGAGACATTTTTTCTTCTCTCCACCTTGGTTTCAAAATTTTTAATATTCTGCTAAAGTTAGAGATAGTACTCTCAGGGGGAAGAGCAATGCACAATGAGGCAGACTGTGTTCTAACAATGTAAAAGTTACTTTGCAGTACACAAGGAAAAGAAATAGAACCAAATGAAGGGTCTGAAAGCTCCTGACCTGAAAAATTTCAGTCTCTCCAGGTATGTCCAACTTTTCAAACACAGCTTCTTGCTTGTCTGCTCGAACTTCGATGAGGTTGCGCTTGTAGTTAACAACAATGTTCTTGTCCTTTATTATTTCAAGCAATGCATCAGCATATTTCTTTACACCAAAAATCACACCAAGTGAGGTGTTGAATATGATGTTTGCTTTGGAACGTTTTCCTGTCTGCAGGAGGAGATCCAATTAGCCTTTTCTATTAAGAAACTGTGACAAGAGGAGACAAAAGAACTGTGCTGCACTACTAAAGAGCTGATAGAACTATTCATGCAGTTCAATTATTAATGAATGTTTAATTAATATTTCACAGCATGTTGGAAGGTAGACTCTTTCAGCATGAGGTACTGAAGATACATCACACAACTCGTGAGAAGAGGTGGCTGCAAAGCACTGAGGAACTGCTGTATGCAGGTTAAATTCTTTAAGCAGTTTAGTGTTAAAAAGCTTTCAAAAATCTTCACTTCTGTGCATAATTCAGGTACTCACCCAGCCAGGTAGCTCATGAAACTTAAACACATATGAAGCTGAAGTTGTCTTTTGCTTCCACTAAGCTTGCTTTAACAGCCTGGCTAAGTCTCCTCCTGATGCTGAGACAATGCACCCCAAGGAGCAAGCATAACCATTTTTCAGACTAGTAGACAAATGGCAACAGGTATGAAGTACTTAAAGTAACAAGAATGATGTAATACCAGCCAGCATTCTTTTGGTGCAACATTTATAGTAATAAATTAGGCTGAGAACAGTTGTATTTGCTGCTCACCAGATGCAGGGCAAGCCATTTTTTCAGTATGAAATTCTGAACTGAATTTCTGAATTCTACAAGTTTCTCTGGTATTAAATATTTGCTAAATATTTATGTACAATCCATTTACCTGCATTCCTGACATATTAAAAATGAAAAACCAACTTAGTCACTTCAATAATCCTGAGTCACAGCACTCTCATGTCTTTTATATTTGTTTTAAAGATAATATGAAACCCTTAGAACAAGCCTTCCTTCCAACTGTGAGGAAAAGCACTGGCAGAGAGGGTAAAAGACTTACTTTTCTCAAGTATGCATCTGCTAAATACATAATCTTCTGAGGAGCCCCTGCACACTTCACTGGAGTATTTGGAAAAGTGAAGATAGCATTTCCTTCTTTAAAATCTTGTAAAGCTCTCCATGTTTTCTCTACTGTCTGGACTGAATAATTGGAACCTATTTTAGGGTGTTTAAAACCTTCAGGCAAGCCTTTGATCTAGGAAAAGAGAAATCAAGGTTTCAAGTACAGATGGCAAAAGTTTTGTCATCATTGACAAGTATTAAATACAGACTGAGAAATAACTACATAAGAAGTTTCTGTCAATAGGAAAGTCCATACTTACTTGCTACTTGGTATTTTTAAAAATAGGCCTAGCAATAAAACAGTTATTTCCTTTAGAATTTAGTATATGATTTTGTAGATGTACATTTAGTGAAATTGGTCTGCAACATCTGAGCCTAAGTCTTCAGTGCAGACCCAGTCCCAAGTTTTTGTTGACTGAAATTCAGAGTAAGAATATATAAAGTCACTGCCCCATCATCACAAGTAAAAATAATGTTAAAAAAAAGCCTTATGAAAATGTATAAGGTGAATAAAACTTTTCTGTAGTCAGTTGCAGATACCTGTATTTGCCTAGGATTTTGTTTTAACCAATCTCCATCCAGTAATTATTTCCCTAATACTCCTACTGTGACCTGAGCATGTGATTGTGAGAAAGGAAGTGGTATCCATTTCAACATAATGGATTGCAGAAATTCTGTGAGAATATGAAGTCATGTTACATGCACTGCCATGTGTTTGGGATGTTCCAGTCTGCACCAGAATACACTGCTGGTGAAGAGAAACCATCTCCCTTTTTCAAGTGTCCACTTTTGTTTTAAAGTTGCTATGAATTTGCATTACAGAGTGTGATTAACTGTGTTAATGGCTTCTACTAGTGAACACTGAATTTATTTTTATCAGCTTGTACTGAAGCAATGGATATAAAGACTGAGAGGAGGGTCACTGAACATGCTGCAGCTCCTCATTCCACTGACCTAATCACCAGAGCTTATTTGTGACTGTAACTAACTGAGACCAGCTCTTGCTTGACATATATCTTGAAAGCTTTTCAAACAGATACTTAAATATATTGTCAGGTACTACATCATATTCATGTCAGGGTAAAACCACAAGAGTCAAATTGCTCAGACATCTTGCCTTTGTGTTTTCCTACTCCTACATATCACTGTGGTCATTCTTGCACCAACATTTTCCTCAGAGTGTCACTGTGTGCAGTGTACAGGAAACATTTCAAAGGGAAGGGCCCCAGGGCCTATTTAAACACAAGCCTGTTAACTCAGCTGGCTCCTTCTGAAGTGCATCCTTTAAGAAAGGTGAGGGTAGCTCCAATTAATTCTGCAGGTCAGATTCTACTGACTGCTCTGTTTTCCTCATTCTGTGTACATCAGAGATGCCTCAGATTCCAGTCAGTACACCTTATTATCTCATTATTACAGCTGCCTTAAAGCTCTGGATTTAGCTTACTGCCCCATCTGCTGATATTGCTACAGAGATGCAACAAAGTTGTCATAAAAGGCTTTCCCAAGAGTAATTTGGATTATTACACAGGGATCTCTGGAAGGAGTAAAGACATTAGTCTGCCTTCTAGCTCTAATTCATAGTATTCAATACCTGGCAGTATAAACAGTTCTGAAAAGCCATTTACTTTTATGAATGTACATTATGCTATTAAAATTAGTAAATATATGATTCTGTAAAACAAATACCTTTTCATAATGCAGACTAATTCCAAGAGCAATTATCAGATACTTGTAAGATACCTGTTGTGTAAGGAATAAAAAGAATTTTAGACAGAGAAAGCAAAGCATTACATCAAAGTAAATTTCAGTTACCTGACAGCAACAGAGTCACAAGGAAAGAGGTACAGGGAGCATCAGTAGCATAAATTAGGCTCTAAAAATTCTAGTTAAAATGCTAACTGCATTATGAGTTACACAGCCTCTGTTATACACAGACCCAGGTATCTGGAGCAAAAATATTCTCTCTCTTCAGTTCACTATAAACAGGGCAAAGGCTTATGATAATAGTATTTTAAGTTGATGTTATTCTAACCTAGTTATCTACCACAGTTTTTATTAGAAAAAGATATTAGGATCAAGTATATAAGACTAATTGGAATTTCCCAGCCTCCTAGATGCTGGAGGCCTTGCTCAATAGGCAGTTCTAAGGGAATCTGCAGGGAGGGGACAGAACTCATGACATAAAATAAAAAACTTTTTTTTTCATTATTACCTTGATGTCATTCTCCAGGCAGACATAGTTCTTATCTGGATTGAATGCTGTAACTTGAGATTTGATCCACTCAACACCTGAAGGAATCAGACTTTCCGTGGGACGTGCAGAAGCTGCCAGCTGCTTTGCACCACCACCAACCAGGGTCCACAGTGGCTGATAGTAATGAGTCTGAAACAAAAGTTCAAACGGACATTTCAAAACTGTTTAAAGGGACTTAAAGGCACATCACTCCAAATGGGAGCAATGTGCTCTAAGCATTGTACTATTCTTAACAAAAGAAGCTGTATAAACAACCAAGATTTTTCCATTCCAAAGCTGCAGGGATGCACCAATCTCACAAAAGAGAAAGTGTAATATGTATTCTTTTGAAAGATGGTTAGTTGGCTTACTTTCCAGAGTTAAAAACTTGTAGGGCTGGAGAGGGATGAGAATCAGACCCATCTGGTCACATGTAAAATGCTTATTCTTTACAGTGCTTCAGAGCAGAGGGACACTCACCTTACTTGGCTCAACAACAGCCACATTTTCTGCCCCCACTCTCCTCTTCATGCGAGCACTCATGGAGATGCCACCAGCGCCTCCGCCCAACACAAGAACTTCATAATAATCCCTGACAGCACACCTGGCTGCTGTGTGTAAGGAGCTCATCTGCTGCATTCCTGGTTTCAGCAGCCACAAACCAGAACGGAGACAGGAGCAGGAAAACACTGCTCCAACTGCTGACATCTTTCATTAAGTGGGAAGCTAGGAGATAAGGAAAGGCACCAGTAACAATTACAGGAGACAGAATTTATATCTATTTAAATGCCTGCGTTAGTTTTCAAGGCAAAAATTATAATAATAAATTCTTCAAGTCATCAGGCAAGAATTACAGCTTTTTCATTTATTTACTCATTTATGTTACTTACAGACTGGAATTTCAAAATTACACCCGAAACCTAAAATATTTTCAAGAAAATCTGCCAATGTCAGCTTCAAAAATTCTCCACTACACTAGATGTAGTTCAGCAACTCATTCTGCACCTTTATGTGCTATCTTGACATCCCTCATGTCTGTGTATCATGAATTCTTTATAATATATGCCCTGTTATTAATCCTTATCGTTACAATTTAGGACACAGAGGGAAAAAATCTCAGAGACATCCACTGTAAAAAAATGTTACTAATTTTGTTTTGCAGATGCAAAACATGATGCAAATATTTTCTTCTCATCCCCTCCCCATTCAGAACAAAACACCCAAATCCACGGGAAGTTAGTTTAATTTAAGAAGGCTGCGCAGGCAGCTATTTAAAATGTGCACTTCCATTTATAGATCTCTTTTCCCTTTCACTCTAAGGCTATTTGCATGTTTTTAGAATAAGTCTGTTTAATAATGAAGAAAAGGCACTTTAAAGAAATCATAGTTAAGGCTGAGCAGGAGAGCTCAGTACCTCAGTATCTCAACTAGAGCCTAAACAAACACGTCACCCAAGCACGGCAGTTCCTGCAGAGTTCTTGCTCAGTACAACTGCAATTTCTTCCTCTCCAGGGCACCGACCGTATGCTAAGCTTCTCAGACTGCCCGCTTTATCGGACCAGTTTATTGAAGGAAGTTGGAACAAATAAAGTTAGACAAGTCCTACTGACAAGAAGTCCAGACAGATCATTGCAACTATTCTTTAGCAGATAGCCCAGATCAGCAGTGGAAGCACTCCACCCA
This sequence comes from Melospiza melodia melodia, assembly GCF_035770615.1. Lineage (NCBI taxonomy): Eukaryota > Metazoa > Chordata > Aves > Passeriformes > Passerellidae > Melospiza > Melospiza melodia. The sequence continues at coordinate 10,712,475 of NC_086208.1, read as the reverse complement.
TGCACGTCTGCGAGCTCGGGGGCAGCTCCCGGCCGGCTCCAGACCTGCGAGCCCTCAGCCGCGGTCACAGCGGCCGCTGCTGCTCCGCGGCCCCGAGGCGGGGGCACCCGGCCCGGCGGGGGAGCAGGGCGCTGACCCCGGGGCCGGGGCACGACCCGCTCCGCGCTGGGCGAGGCCGCTGCGGCCCGCAGGCTCCCCGCAGGCTGCCCACCGGCACGGCCCCCGCCGCCTCCCGGCTCGGCCCAAGCCGCCACCCGCGGTCCGTCACGGCAGCCCGGACCCCCCGGGCCCGCTCCCCGCTCCGCACTCACCGCTCCTTGCGCCGAGCGCGCTCCTTGTGTGCAATCGGCGCCGGTGCCGGGAGCGGCGGGGCGGAGCTCGGGGCTCCGGGTGCTGCCCAGTCGCGGGCAAAGGCCGCGGTCCGGCCGGGAAGGGCCGGGCCGGACCGGGTGGCGCAGCCGGTGGTGGTCGTGGAACCCCCGCGAGCGGCTGAGCCGGGCGTTCCGCTCGGGCCAGGTACCGCTGGCACCCGCAGCTCCAACCCCGTGCTTCCCAAAGTTTGAAACTCCAGTCCTAACCTGGCCCCCTGCCAATCCCCGGTAACCCAGCCGTGCATTCGGCATTGGCCTCCGTCCCAGGCAGCGGCGCAGTCCCACCCGGACACACACGGCACGGCACGGGACGGGTCACTCACATCGCCGTTACCGACAGCAGAATCACCGCTAATACAGTACCGGCCATGGCGGGAGCACGGATACTGCAATAGCTGAACTTTCATGGAGGGAGCAATGATACTTCAGTATCTCTTTCTCTTACCTGAGAGCGCCAGCCCTAAACTATAATCTAGGAACCCTTTTCCATAGACATAGAGAACCAGCAAAATTATTAAGCTTAGTAAAATAACATCAAAACACTAGATCAGATCAATAATTAATAATAAATGAGCTCTGATGGAGTGCATCCCCCAGTGATAAGCAAAGGCTCTCTTTTCAAAGCTGCTAACACCCAGAGTTCCTGGGTTTCAGTGGACAGAAAATGCACTGAAAGAAGACACAAATCAGTACTTTTTAAAGGTTGCCATAGAGATCAGACCTTTTGTTAATACAGAGACTTCTCTAAAGAGAAAAAAGCCCCAGGGTTTATAGTTCTATCCTTTAAAACACCCAAACTACCCATTTTATAATTTTTATGAGTTTCTCAACTTCCTGTTTCCAGCTGCCTTTGTATTATCACAGTGCAGCCTTTTTTCCACATTTTTTGTTCTAAGAGGTTCATCCTCATCTCTGTTCATGAGAAAATTGTTGGCCTGTTTTTTTAAACATGTATTTTTAAGACTGCCTTTAAACATTGCAGTATTTTCTTTAAGCTCCCATGCATATTTCCCCACAGACTGCAGTTTTAATTAAAAAAATTACTCAGATGAATTCCATAATTCAGAAACTCACAAAGCAAACATGATGAAATTCCTCACCTGCAGCACAGAGGCCTCCAGCAGCCGTAGGGAACAAGCACTGCCTCAACCTTTCCAAAGTCCAGGCTGGATGAGAGGGTGGGAGCTGCTGTGAGGGCTGGGCAGACACTGCCTAACCCTAACCCTAACCCTGGACTACCACATTTATCTACTCCATAAGGAACTTTTTATAAAATCAAGTATGACTGAGTGTACACAGCAACAGAACTGCTCACTCAGGCTGTGCATGATGATGCAAGCACATATTTTTACACGTCAGTGTTGTTAATTTCATCCAATGCAGCATTTACTTTTATGCATTAAGACTTACAAGAGTATTTGGTAGAACATCCTATAGATGTAGAACAAACTATAGAACAAACTATAATGAATTATAGTTTTCACTGAAGTAATTTAAGAACACATTAATAGAAGTTATGTAAATGGAACAAACTTCATCCTATACATTTTTATTAATTTCCCCCTTTATTACAGAAATGTCATTTAATAAAATTATGTCCTTATTCATAGAAAACCCAGATCTTACCATGCTTTTAAGGGAAAATGAATCAATCTCATTTTTATGTACGTGCATGTGACTCCTCAAGTAAGCACCACTGTCAGCTTTTACTCCTTTGACTGGAAATTATCCCAAATGCTGAAATGTACCAAATTTCAAAAGTACCAATTTCTATGAATTTCTTAGAATTGTCTAGTTTTAATTAATGATTTTTTTTGAAACAAAAGAAAACAAAATCCCACAAAACCACAGTTCTTTGGAAAAAACCACACAGTTCTTGACAGAGAGAGAGAATATGACTTGATACAGTAAACTGGATTCTATGAGGGCACACAAATCAAGAAATATCAAAGGAATTCAATCCTGATTTGGATACTGAGGCATCCAGTTTCATGTTATAGTTTAATGAGAACTATTTTAATTCCCAGAATTTGATTGTGAAATTACATTACAAAATAAAATACTTAGACAACATTTAGTTATGTACATTCTGCTCCAAAAAATGGACTGTGGAAATTCTTTACATTTCTCTTAGAAATACATACAAACCACAGCAGAGGCCAACAATCCACTGGCAATTAACAGCCATGAGTCAACTTCAGGGAAAAATACCTGGGGAAAGTTTTAATCAAATACTGCTTCACTAAAAGCATTTCAGTTTGTTCTCCTTGTCCCAAAACATTAACCCAGTTTACCTTGCATGATGCCTGGGTACTTAGAGTACGTCTTTCACAGAAGAAGATAACAAATATTAAGAACAGGAAATAAGGAGTTCAGAAAATGACAGTACAGAAAGTCCAGGCAGGTGCACACTGTGTGTGAGTCACCTAAAACAGAAGGAAAACAAAATGGACTGTGCCCCTGTAAGACATTCCTATACATATTTTAAGGAAAACTTTACATAGCTTACCCTTTATCTCACTCCAAAACACATAATTTACATTATTACTTAAGAAGAAACACAGATATACTGGAAAAGAGACACAGTTATAAAATAACTAGTTTGTTAGCCTGTAGGAACAAATAATTTAAAGCTCTTTCACTAGTCTAGACAATTTGTACATTCATTTGAATGGCAGTCCACACCAAGTGCTGCAATTACATTCAGAGAAATGGGTATCTACCTCCATTCCAAATTTCTCATCAATAGACACTAATATAATCATCATTCTGGGTGAGGACTCTTAAAAAAATCTCTTAGCCCTGAAGTGCAAATGATTCATTTGTTAAGGAAAAAACACTAAATGCAGTAGTTTTCCCACAAGTGGCTGAATTTCACATGAAGTGGAAAAGTTTAGTTTTGTTTATGTTTTATTTTGTCACACAAGATAAAGAAATTACAACTTCTAATCCCACAAAAATATGCTTAGACCACACAAGTCTTCCTAATAAACCATTAGAGAAGCAAAAGTTTCCTGGTTTGACTTAAATGTTTGTGAAAGCACAAATTCATAAATCTTTGCATAGTGCACACATCAATTATGACAATCTTTAGTGTTCTGCTTCTCCCCTGCCAATCATTTCAGCTGGGAACTTAGGAACTTATTCAGAAGTTACCTTAAAGCTGTTCTTAAGTTACTTGATGACAAAAAAAAAGAAAAAAAAAAAAAAGATTTCTGCAATGAAGTGAACTTTTAAGAAAATACACTGCTATTTTCTTCAGTTCTTTAGAGATGAATCAAACTGAGGCTGCACAAGAAATCACTATTTATGATCAAAGACAGATCCCAACTGCATGAAACAAAGCAGTTTCAGTGAAAATGCAGCTGCTAAAGTCTGGAGTGACAACTGAACTTTAAAAAGTTCTCTGCATTTTGTCTGAAAAACATGTGCCAGCCATCAAATCTCTCAGAATTCTGAACACCAAAAGCACAGACGATAACTAAAATGGATAGATACTTAAAACTGTGATGCCTAGTTCTCCTATATACATATATATAAAAATTAACTTACATTATAATATCAAACTGCATAGCATTACAAAAGAAGGCAACTTGAATGGCTGAAATTAAAAAATGTGAATGTTACCAACTCTATTATTACCATTCTGGAATTTATAATACCACAGAGTAGACTGTTGCTAGCAACAGCTGTAGCCCAATTTAAGCAAAGTCTGCCTTAATTCCAGTGAATGTAGAAATCATTAATTCAGACAAGTTGTTGCATGCTCTGTTTTCAGGTCCTCTTTGCAGGTTTTGCTGTTAACTGTTTCTCTCTTTCAAGTTCCTTTTCACGTTGCTGCTCCCGTTCCAACTCTTCCTTCTGCCTCTTTTGTTGCAGCTTAAGTGCCCTTTTCTAAATAGAAAAGACAAGAAAATAACTGTAAGTTTTACAGATATATTTAATTTGAAGCAACAAACAAAATCCCTCCCGTTGTGCCTCTCTCCAACACACCCTCCTTATGACTGAATGTAGCATAAACTGTTCCTTTTTGCTTCATCCCTCCCACTTTCAGCTTACTGTTCAGAAATGGGAAGTTTGTGATCCACACTGGGAAAACACAAACTGGAGCCCCTTCAGTCTCACTAAAAGTCACCCTTTGGGTATACCTGACAAGGTTCTTACCATGCAATTTACTGCCTCCAAGAAAAAATTCTCTTGTTGGACACACTGACTAATCTTGCCAGAATGTAACCAGGCTGTCTACACAGCATGAAACCAGTGAACTAATGCCACTGTTCATGGTACATTAAACAAAAGGAGAAATTCTTACATTGGTGACAATCTAGTTTTCATTGAAATGAAACTGAAACACCAAAGAGAACTGCTTGGAATGGAGTGGACTAAAGCAACAAAACAAGGCATGATTCTTACACCACCTAAACATGAAGATTACACTGAAAGAGTAGTTTCAGATGTGTAAGATGCTTGAGCACCATTAGGAGCAAGTGAAAGGTTAAGAACATACATGGCTTGGAGCTACTGAAAACATAATTTTAAGAAAAAATTATATTTTAATCAGAATTTTCAGCATGCATCCAAAATAAAAGTTAGAAGTCAATAATACATAAGTATCTGTATTGGAAAGTGAAAATATTTATCCCACTTACTTTTAACTTTGATGTCTTCTCATGCAGCATCATCATTTCATTTCTAATATTCACTAACTTGTTGTGATAGTGTTTAGCTTCTGAAAACTTAAAAACCATCACTTTTAAAGCATTGACTGTCAAGTTAGAACAGCTGTTTTCTAAAGCTACACAGTAAAATAGCAATCAAAAACAGTGATTACCAGAACAGTTTGATAATGGAACAAACATGTTCAAGTTTATATATAAAATTTACATATCACATATATTAATAGAGAAAGCTACTACATCTCAACACTTGCACACAGTAATCTACTGAGTTAAGATTCATGAAAAAGAACAAAAATATTACAATTTTATGCACCATACAGGAGTGTTTCATGCACCATTCCTGCTAGTCTGGAGAGGTGCACACAGCCCATGGTGGAATCTCAATCCTACTGAAAAAATGTGTACATTTGCTTTGGCTGCTGGCTATGAACAGCCAGTGCCACCAATGCTGCCTGCCTGAGCCTGCACTCTTCCCACTGCCCTTCCTATTTAAGGGAAACATGCTGCTTCCCACCCTCTCCAGCAGCTTGTCCCTAATATCTGAGCTGGTTTTCCTTCTGTAGGTCATTAAGAAAAAGGAAAACACACAAGTTGCTAGGAATGCTTCAGCAAGAAGATCTATGCTAATCTAGAATTTAAAGGGCATTAGTGATACTTACCAAAGCATTGATATCAACGATGGAGTTACACTCTTTGAATTTTGAAATTTCTTGTTCTAATGTTTCTAGCAGTACCACTTGGTTCTGTCTAAAACAAAAAAAAAGATGCATAAACCCAAAGTACAGCACCACATCTGCTTTTCAACCAGCCCTTTAAACAGACTTTTAACCAAAACAGTATCAATACACACTTCCCAACACCACATCAGTGTACAAAGAACTCTTATCTGTTTAGCTCCCTACTTGTATTTTTCCAGTGTTTTGCAATATGGTTTAGAGACTGAACAATAAATAATATATCTCACTACAAGCTTCCCTGAATACAAACTGCATGTCTCCTACCAAAATCAATCCAGCTTTTAGCACACTTTTCCACTACAGAAGTGAATAATCATTTAAGAAATCTAGGTCTTCTGTTCTGCCTGGCTTAGGGGATTTTACTCTTCTAGTGTTACACATTCTTCAGCCATAGTGCTCACAGGCTGCACTGCAGCTTACACACCCCCTGCTACTCCCACAGATCTGCATTATTCAGACTGCTCGAGTCAGGATACAGAAATGCTGATAAACTAACCTCCAGATAAAGGGAGCTGGCACATTATATTGAAAAGAGCAGCAAACCAAGTATGAAGCTGGTTCCAAAAATCTGCTTACGTAAGTTCCTGCAGTGCTGATTTTGATCGCTGAAGATCAGGCAGATAGTGGGAAATCAATCCTTCAGTCAGCTGCTCCACAGCCTTCTCATCTATTAAAGGCAGATCTTCTACAACTCCTTCATCTGGAGATGCATCACCGGGACCTACACCAAAGAACAGCAAGGCTGAGTGTAGTGTGACAGGTCAGCACACACTTCAAGCTTCACCTAGAGCAACTATATTTTACTTTTCAAAAAATGAAATGCATTAAATCACATTAAAATTCTCTGCACTTTTTCAACAAAACTTGACTTTCGTCTTCCTCCTCTTCTTTATTCCTTCCTAGTTCTTAGTCCTGTATCACAGGCTTCCTGGTAAACCCTTTTATGTGCACAGCAGCAGAATAGAAAGAGGGAAATATATCAGTTACATATATATCTTTAAAAAAAAATTGAGTATTCCAGTCTACTGAAGAAAAAAAATGGGTAACATCAGTGTTCTAACTATGTATCAAGTGTACCTAAACATTAACAGCCCCCAACCTTTGCTTTCAAAATCTGAAAGCCAGGCTATGAAAGGTCTTCGCCTCTCACTCCAAACACGAAGAGTCCATGCCGAACTCCAAGAACTGAACTTCACAGCCTGGAAGTTTTGTAGGGGCACGCTACGATTATTTTTTGTCCTCTGGTGGACGATAAAACCCTTCACAGGTCCCGGACCTGAGATCGCTGCGGGAGGCAGCCCCTGCCCTGGGAGCGAGCCCGCCCGGAACCCCGGCTGTGGGGGAGCCTCCGGGCGGGCGCTCCGCTCTGACCGGGCCCGGCGGCGGCTCCCGCCTCTCCCCGGCTCTCCCCGCGTCCCGCCCGGCCCGGGCTCCCCTCACGTACCCAGCGAGCGCCCGGGGTCACCCGCGGCCGCCGCCTCCTTCCCCTCCGCGCCGCTCATCGCTGCCGCTCCCGGCGCCCTCAGGCAGGCCAGAGCAGGGCACGGCAGGGCAGGGCCGCCCGAGCCCGCGGCAGGCGGGTCCGGCTGCCCTCACCGAGCGGGCCGGCCCGGCGCCCCCCGGCCCGCGCCCCGCCGCCGCCGCACCATAGAGCCGCCGCCGCCGCCGCGCTCCGGGCCTGGGCCGCGCCGGGCACGGAAGTGACGCGGAGTGACGATGGCGCCGGGCAGCGGGGCCGCGCCGGGCAGCGGGGCCGCGCCGGGCAGCGGGGCCGCGCCGGGCAGCGGGGCCGCGCCGGGCAGCGGGGCCGCGCCGGGCAGCGGGGCCGCGCCGGGCAGCGGGGCCGCGCCGGGCAGCGGGGCCGCGCCGGGCAGCGGGGCCGCGCCCGCCCGCTGGCGCGGTGTCAGTGGCGGTGCCGGGCGCTCCTTGACGCCGCTCCCCGGGGTGCCTGACTCGCCCGGAGCGGTCGGGAGCCGCCTGGCCCCGGGAGCAGCCGCTGGGGCCGGGGCCGGGCCTCGCCGTGCGCGGGTTCCGGCCCCGCGGAGACCCCGCCGTGGTGCCGGGCCCTGAGCGAGCGGGGCGCGATGGCCCCGGCCCGGCCTGCCCGGGACAGCGGCTGCCCGGCGGGAGCAGCACAGCGCGGCCCAGGGAGCTGCTGCCGCACAGGAAACACCTACTGTCACCGCCGGTGCCCTTTCCTAGGGACATCCTTGCTCTTGTATTTTATAGATTTGCATTCGCCAGAAACGGTGAAAAGACTTTATAGTACTTGTAGCTTTTGTGTATGTGTCTGTCTCTGCATCCCCCCAACAGTGTGCAAGAGCAAAATCACTTCACGCAGAATCTTAGGATGTTCTGAGTTGGAAGGGGCCCAGAGGGATCATTAGGCTTGGCTCTTAAGTGAGTGGCCCATACGGGGATCAAACTGCCCCCTTGGTGTTATCAGCACCCTGCCCTGACCAGCTTGCAAGTATATATATATATATTCTTAAATGAAAATCAGTTTTGTATGGTAGGATTTAAGGGTTTTTTCCTCTTTTACCTATAAAGGTCTTTTCAGGAAATGCAGGTGCAACTATAGAAAAACTGAAGGACTACTCAGAAAAAAAAAATTTAATGCTGTATTTTAATATATACCCAAACCTTAAAGATTAAATTCAATTCAGGCAGTCCCCCTAATGATTTTCAGAAACAGATTGAGGCAAAAAAGGGGCTTTTGAGGTGATCTGTCAACCTTAAAACTAACATTTCTAACAGCAAGATTGTTGCAAATTAATTTGCATTTTTCTTCTTATGCATATTCTAATTAACTTTTGCTCACAATTATGTCACTATTCCATCATCAGATTAAAGACCCATTTTTCTGCTTTTTTAAAGGAGCAACAAGAGGAAGTTGTTAACTAACTCAAAGAGACTCAAATTTTTAATTCCAACTGGTTAGCCATTTTACTTAAAGTTTCTTTTGGTAAGGGGGAAAACCCACAACTTTTGTTGAAAGTTTCACTGGGAAAGACTTTGCAGTTTCCAGATGGAATTTCTAGTAAGAACAAGTGAGATAATGACTCTGAAATAGTCTCACTTGAGATGTGGGAGTTTCAGATTTGTGCTCCTGCTTTGCCTGTTCCAGGCCTTCCCACGTCTTGCAGAAATAGACTAAGGATTGGAATAGAAAACTGCTATCTGGTTTTCTAGACAAATTAAAATTTAACTGTTTGTTAACCCAAATGTTCCAAAAAAGAGAATGATAGAAAACTTTTCTTGTTCCTTTTCTTCTGCAAAATGTACTCTATTTCACACTAACTATTTCCCAAGTGCCTATGTTTGTAATACTGTTAGCACCACATAACTGTGTTTCATTTTATGCTGTAGCAACTGTGTTCAGAAACCATTTATGAACACTGTCACATAGGCATTTTGGATTTTATTGCTTGCAACTGATTTAAGCAGTTATATCTATTGTAATCGTGCCCCACCCTAGAAGTGTGAGTGAAAATGGAGTTGAGTTTGCTTGAACTGTATAGCAAATGGGATGTTTTAAACCATCAGCATTGGAGGTGCCACGGGACTTCAGGGATGACAACATGAAAAGGAAATACTTCACATTAATAGATAACCTCTCAGAGACTCTCCTACCTCATTAAGTAAATGCGACTATAGAAAGAGTGGAGCCTTGGCTGTTACAATGAAGAAATCGAGTGTAGCTGGTACAAACGGTTCTGTTCAGAGAACAGAGGCTCATCTTTCCAATGCATGAGCTGGTTCTTGACTTGATAACACATCTGGTCTTAGTTATTCAGTAAAAGGTGAGCTGGCAAACTTTGGTGCCCTGGTTTACTGTGTCAGCCCTCCAGCTAAATATCCTTCCTCAGTGCTGGAGCTTTCTGTTCCTGTAGGTGTGGCAAAGCTCCAGTGTAAAGCCCAACATTTTAAGACAGTTTTAAATGCAGTTCTTTTGGTGCCTCCTGGCTGCTCATGCCTGTGTGTCCTTCACTCACTTTGTGCTGGTACAAGTGGTGAAACTCTTGAAACACAGAGTGAGTTAAATCACGCAGAGAGAACAGAAACATCCAAAATGGGTGAACTGGAACACAGCTGGGAGCACTTTCCTGGGCAGCAAGGCTGGCTTAACTGGTTCCCGTCCTTGGCTGCTCGTTCTGACTCCCACACTGTTCGCTGTCCCCTCCTTGTCATATGGATGTCTGTGCAAGCTGAGATCATACAAGCAGTCTCAGTTACACATACAAATATATCCAAAACCCTCCCAATATGCATTGTTTAATTCTGACCCATTTCAGGGACTCAGTGTGTTGTCTGGCCCCTGAACAACTGTGCTGGTGACAATGCTGGGGAATCATGAGGTGGGTTAAAGGGCAGGAGATGGCACTTTAGCCACTTGAAAAACAACCTGAGTATTCATGCTCAGGAAAACAGCCACGTTGTAAAGTGGCAAGGGAGCTCAGATAAAGCGTCATACTTGTCTATTTTTGGACATCATTAAGAGAACAACAATAAGCAACCTCCACCCAAGGCCAGTTTACCACAGAGGACTCCCTTCCCACGGGGCCAGTTCCAAGAAGGGGCTCACTCCCTGTCCTGCAGCTCTACCCTGATGCCTACCAGAATCTGCTATCAGCCTTTGGCCAGGAAAGGAGTGCCCTTCTCCAAAATCCTGCACTTCTGTACAGCCCTAAAGTCTTCCCTTGGTAACTTCCTACAACCCAGTTACAAAGCAAGATATGTACTTTCTCTCTGACAGGCATGATTTCCCAGAAACGTTTATGGCTTAGCAAACTGACTGCAGACAGTAATAGAATTTGGCTATAGGTACAAACTGATGCAGAACACGTGTAAGCTGAAACTCAGAAGAAAATTTCAAATACTCAGACTATGAGGAGCAGGAAAAACCTCTCAGAAAAATTAATAAAGGCAAGAATCTAATTGCTATTGTGTTAGAGCACAGCTATGAAAGGAATTATACATCAGCAGGGTCTCTGAGGTTTGTTTCTCCTTACATCCTTTAAGGAATGTGCAGAAAGGCATCTGAAACTTCCTACAACTGTACCTTAACAGAGTTACTGAAACAATGTAAAGAGCTGTGCCGTGACAGAAGAGCAAGACAAAAGCAATACAATGCAAACATCTGCCGTTCAAAATCTGAAGCCAGAGCACGGAACTATGCAGTTCAGGGTTCCAGCGTACTGAACACAGCTTCCTGCCTATCAGGGACCACCATACCTGCATTGTATGGCTTTGGCAGTTCTAAGCCTCTACGTCGCATGGCATTTACCCGCTGAACACAAAGGCACAGAGGGACGGGAACAGCCCCTCAGGCCACCCCGAGGGACGCGCGGGTGCCGCCGCCGCTCCGGGCGGGCCCCTGCGCCCCCCGAGCCCCGCAGCGCGGTGCCCCCGCTCCGCGGGCAGCGCAGGCGTGGCGGGGCGGCGGCGGCGGGACTCGAACCCGCGGCCGTCCCGGGCGGGCGGCGCAGGCGCGGTGCCGGCGGGGTCCGCGGGCGCGCAGGGGACGCGACTCCCACCAACTGCGGCCGCCGCCGCACGCGGGGCGGCCCCGCGAGCGCGCAGGGATTGCGAGGGCGGCGCGCTGCCCGGCCGCGGCGGAGCGCGGAGCGGAGGGATGTGACGCGCATGGCGGCGGCGGCGGCGCTCCCCCTGCGCCGGCAGGGAGGCGGCCCCGCGCCGGGCGCCGCCTGCCCGGCCGCGGCGTGACCGGGGCCGCGCCGGCTGAGCGCTGCGCGGGGTGACCGGGGCTCGGGCGGTGACAGCGCCTCGCGGCGCGGTGCCCGGCGCGGAGGCGGCGCTGCGGTCCGACGGTGTCGGGGCGCTCCGCGGCGGAGCCCCGCGCCCCTTTCCGTCCGACCTGCGCGGGGCCCGGCGGGGCGATGTAGGGGACATGCCCTGACGGGACGACGAGCGGTCGGGGCGCCGCCTGCGAGGGCACAGCTGCGCCAGCGGAGCCGCCCGCGGCGGGTCGGCCGCGCCCGGCGAGGCCCCCGAGCGCCGCCGCTATGGCTGGGGCCGGGCTCTGGGCGAGCATCAAGTCCCTGCTAGGGAAGAGCGAGGACCCTCTGTTCCTGAACGACTCCAGTGCCTTTGACTTCTCGGACGAGGTGGGGGATGAGGACTTCCCCAGGTTTAACAAGCTGCGTGTGGTGGTGGCGGACGACGGCTCGGAGGCGGCCCCGGAGACGCCGGTGAACGGGGCGTCCCCGGGGCTGCCGTCCGACGACGAGTCCCTGCTGGAGCGGGACATCGCCCTGCGCAGCGCCCGGGCCGGCCGGCCGGACCCCTGCAGCGGCTGCAGCAGCCGGCGGGAGCGCTCCAAGCAGAGGAAGGTGAAGAATCGGCTGACGCTCGCTGCCCTCCTCTACCTCCTCTTCATGACGGGGGAGCTCATAGGTGAGTCGGGGGCCTGCGGTGCCTCACAGCTCGTTAGGCTGCTCTGGCCTTGGCCTTGAACCATCAGTCCTTTAGAGAGACCACAGAGATGAGCTGCACGTGCAGAAGTGAGAGGGAATTAAGTCTGCCTGTATTTTCCTTGAAAGAATTTGCAACTTTCCATACCCGAATCTCTTATCAATTCCCCGGAGTGGCATAAAATATACAAATTTTTCTTTGTCTAATGGATTTTATTTCTTCTTGTAAGTTTTTAAGTTGTTTTTAACAAAGGAGAAGTGGCATGAACAATTTCAATCACAATATTTTAAAATCAACGGCCATAAAATCTTGCTGTGCTTGCAGCAAGAGAAGAAGAGGAAAATACAGTTTTAAATGTGACATTTACCATAATAATGGAAGTAATACTCGGGGGTATTTGTCTCTATCCAGATACAGCAACACACACTATTACTTAGAACTAAAAAGACAAGTCCTGAGCTGTCAACAGCAATCCAGTAGAGACATCACTCCCTTGAGAACTTCTTGATGTCCTGCTGTGCTCTGGACTAGCATGTGCTCCATCCAGACATAAATCATATGAGCACAGTCATTTAAAGTGACTATTACTTTAATGCTTCCTGCTACAACATATAGGAATACCAAGTAGTTGCATGAAATTAGTTGTGGTTTTTGTTAGTACTTGCAGAAGTATAGTGGGGTTTTACCTGAAAATTAGTTCCCAATATAAACACCTGATTGTTGAAGAATGAACCCATTTCTCAAGTTCAGCTTTTATTGCTCCCTCCCAATGGCTATGCTGTGTAGGATGAAGGATGAGGAGAACCTGTGCATTATACACCAACATTATACAACTATGCTTTATCAAATAGGCTATAGCAGCATAGACTTGAAATAAAGTATGAGTGTCCTTGAGATGCATGGATTAGCTGTTAAATATTATGCCTTTTAAGATTTAAAATGCCTTTGCCTTATCATTTTTACAAAGTTCAGTATTTATCTGTTAATCTCTGTTCACTTACTGTGTCCTGTTGCTATCTGTGTTTTGGATACAGCCATGCAGTGCAAGTGTCTGTTGGGTGTGACTCAGCCTCCTGAAAAATGCTTTAATGTTCTCATCCACTGTCCCCTGATTTGGAGTTGTGAGGAACACTGCTCAGTGCCAGTACCTTGATATGTATGTTGAGCCAGGTCTCTCCATAGCAATTAATTGCTTTTAAATGTCTTAAATTTCAACATTCAAGTCTGAATCAGAGCTAATCAGATTAATTACTTGCCATAATTCAAGCACACAGACAAAATAAAATCATAAAAACTTTCTGGAAGTGAAGAACAGCAGCATGGGATCTACATCCTCCTCCTGACTTCTGCAAATTGAGTCAATTGAGTACTTGTGTGAAGTGAGCTCATGCTCTTGGATGCTTTTGCTAGGACAACTGTGAATCGTGTTCTTAAGACAAACTTGTGCAAGATGGATAGGGAACAAAATAATTGGTAGAGGACAGCTATTGCAGTTTGTCCCACAGATGTAGGGGGAAAAAAACCCTATAATAGATTTTCCATTTTTCAGAGAGAGACCATAATATTGCCTGTGTCTGCAGCAGTTTTATTTGGGGCCTTATTTCAGGAATGTGGGTTAATGGAAAAAAGTGGCTTTGCCTTTCAGCATGTCTCAGTGTGTGGCTGGTCATTAATAACAGGCCACAATACATCAGCTTATTATGGCTAAGGCAGTATGTGTCAAACCTGTGGGGATTTGGCTGAATGCCTCCATTTGCCCCCTGGCTCCATGTTTTTCCTCTGGATGAGATTTTGGTTCAGCATGAACTCAGGTAAATTTGATAAGCAATAGTGTTGTATTTTAGGCTTAGACATCCTTTAACATGAGAGTGATGTTAGTTGATTGTGTCAGAGTTCTGATGTACACTGAATTTAGTTTATCTGAAGGGCCTCATACTGAATAATGTCTGAGCTGTTGGCAGGTTGATGCTCAGGTCACTGGGAGCATTTCTGTTTGGGGCTGTGGATCCAATTCATGCTGTTGGAGACCTCTCCATAGCTAGTGCAGGGAGAGCTCTAGAAATAATAGATGTTGAGAGTAAAAATACTCTGATCACTGTCACACCATCTTTGTTCTTCCCTCAGAGGGCTTGGGCAGGCTGGATTTGTCTGCACAGAGTGTTAGTGCTGTGCAGTGGACTCGTCCTCCTCAGCTCTGGGTGTGCTGTTCCCAGCCATATTTCGTTCTTTGGACACAGAATCAGAGCACTGAAGTTCAGACCCATCAAATATTCAGGCATCCATCTTCCACAGAGAATAAATAGAGGGTTTGGATATCTCTGTAATTCTGTGGATCTTGACCTGAATGACTTGTCACAGGGCGAGTAATAATGAGCACAAGAGTAATTAGAGATACAGCCCCCAAGTCCTGGCTCAGTGTCCCACCTATTTAATTTATTTCACTCCAGCCCTGTACTGTGTTGTCTTTGGTTGGTTTGAAATTTCCAAATTTTATTAATTGATCTGAAGCTCAGGTATTTGGGAAACTCTGATCGTGTAGGGTATTTTAACTGACTTCTTTCTATGATCTTTGACGGATTTGAGTTTCTAAATGAAAGGCAGAAGATTCTATCAGACAATTAAATTTTTCAGTAAAAATCTTTCTGGTGTCTGTTACCAATGTCAAGATGAAGGAAATCTTGTTTCAGCAGCTTTTTTTGTGAGATCTTGATTGGCATATTTTCTCCAAACTCATTACTTCAGCCTATCTCAGTGTTTGCTGCTTCATTTGATGACCAGTAGATAACAATTTACACTTTGGGGAAACCATTGTGCATCAAGAAATGAAAAACATATTGCAAGTCCTAATTAGCTTTTCTCACAGGGTTTTGATGTTTTCAGCTATGTTTAGAGATTTCTAATTGATCATCCATGAGGAGAACTGCTGTCCTTCATGGGTCACTGAAAACAGTGGTGAGCCATCAAGCTATTTGTAAAGGTTACAGATGTATTTTTTTCCAAGTTACCAATTGTATCTAAACAGCCCCTAGGCAATACCTTTAACCACGTGATGAACTGATACCTTTAGAAACAGAGAACCTTTGATTTCAGGATTTTCTAAATGGCAATTATGTTTTCTTAATCCACATGCTGCATTATGTTTAGCTTCAGTATCTGAATTCCTTCCTCATACTTTTGTTTTGAAAATCTTTAAAAGTGGGAGGCTAGCTGAAGTGGAATTAACTCATCTTGGATGAAGTGATGCTCAAAATAATACATAAGAATTAATATATATACTGTAAATAATGATATATGTAAAGTGCTGAACTAAATGTCCTTACATATAAATTATTGTTTCTTTGTTGACTATAAAAGAGGTTGAGTTGCACTTTCTAAATATTTTTTTTAAGTTATGAGAGAACACAAATTAATTCAGAAAGGAAAGGCATAACTCATTTTACCCAAAAAGCTGCTGATTGCTAAATCTTAAAAAGTCATTGTTTTTGAGCTGCGATGGCCTTTTGGAGAATTTCAGCCTCAGAAGAATTTGACATAGAAGCTTCTGAACAATGGAAGAAAGGGGCTGGAGGAAAGGAGCTGTGTGAAATGTAGTGCATTTGGTAGGTGGCCACAGCACAAACAGTACTGCAGGGCAGCTGTGCTCTGTGTTTGGCTGGGAGGAGAGAGTAGCTCTCTCTGCAGGTGTGTACATAAGAACACCCACAGCCACACACACACAAAGGTTTTATGACCAGTCTTAAAAGCCATCAGCCAGTTGTGAATTCCCCTTTGCTATTTCCTCTGGTCAGCCTCTTCACTAAGACAATTTTAATTGTATATGAAGATTTCTTTATTTGAAATGTTAGTTGGAGCCTGAAGCTTGCCAAATGGCACACCAGATGCACACTTTGCTCAGTACAATTTACAGGCTGCATGACAATCTCAAGGTAAAAAGAGAAACCAAATATTAGCTGAGCTGACACTGAAGATTTGATCTTTTCTGAGATAATGGGCTTACCTTCAAGCATATGGGAGACAACACAGCCTGTCCTTGATTCCCCTCTGTATAAGGGATACTTAGGTGAGAGGTGCATTGTTTAAATCTCTCACTCATCCAGCAGCAGCTCTAGCAAGTGAATTGGAACAAAGATATTAACCTTTGATCTCAGGTTATTTGTCTCAATGCAGCTCATTATTACAAGAAAAATTATGGTAGTCAATAACAAAGAAAAATGCTGTACAAGTGAAAGTCATTGTCTGCAATAGATATTGCAAGAACTTCCACACTTCTGCCAGGATGGGGAATAATTAACGTTAAATGATAAAGTAATGAAAATAAAAAGGTGACAGGGTAAATTTCATGGTCATCGAATCTATGGAGTTCTGTTCCCGTTCTGTTATGTCAGAGTGTTTAACAGATATAGTTTAACAAAAGAATCAGTTGATTAAACACATGTGCAGTAATATGAAGAGAAAAGATACAAAACTGTTTTGGACCTGATCTTGCAAACATTATGATGCAAGTAGTCTCTGTTAGAATAACAGGAGTGAATCCTTTTTATGTTACTCTTAATAGAAAGCACACTTGACTGCACTTTTAACTATGGTAGCTTTAAATTACAGCATGGCATTTTGCTTGTAATGGCAAACACCCCTCCATGTTTAGTGGGTATAAGAAGGGCTCTCATATACTATTCTGAAAAGAAATAACTGTAAGCTGTGCAAGAGGATATTATGTAAAATAATTAAAAATGTCTTATGTCCTGACTTTTCCTATTATGTTTTCAGGTGGCTATGTTGCTAACAGTCTAGCAATTATGACAGATGCACTTCACATGCTCACTGACCTTAGTGGTATTATTTTGACCCTCCTCGCTCTCTGGCTGTCTGCAAAATCTCCAACAAAGAGATTCACTTTTGGATTTCATCGCTTAGGTATGTAGCTATCAGATTCTGCTGGTAAAGAGTATTTGAAGCAAGGACTGTAAAGAGCACCTAATTCTAGAAGAACAGGTAGCTAGAAAGAAAGTAGCAACAAGCCTAAGAGTTGCTTTAACTGACTCTAAATGTCCTGTCACTGGCCATTGGGGATGCACTGCTTAGGTTGTATTGCTACAAGTGAATAGATTAAAAAAACCAAAAAACCAAACTCGGCCAAAAGTTTGATGGCAGAATTTCATTCACTGGGAGCAGGGCAAGTCCCTCCATTTCTGTGGGACTGGCACTTAGCAGATTGAGTTGAATTCTGAATGCTTGATTCATCTTCCTTCTTGAAGAGGAAGGCTGGGGAATTGAATTCATGGTGACATTGATGGTGCAGGAGCTGTGCATGTCAGCCCGTGGTTGTTCACAACAGATTATTGCCAGTGCCCAGGAGTTAAAAAATCTTGTTGACTTCAGCAGAATTGTGATACTGGAAAAAGGTCCTATTCAATGTGAAAAATTACATTTTAATCCACAGCTAAGAAGTTATGTAGAACATATTATTAGAGAGCTGTGCCCTGCCAAAGCTCATATAAATCAGGATTCCTCTTGCATTCTCCAAACCACAGAAAGCTGAGGTCAAAATGCCCCATGGTTTGCAAAATACAGCAAGTTACTTAACCTCTGTTCAGTTTAGGTGTCTCTAAAAAGAAGTCTAAACAGAATTATGGACTAACCCTTGGAAGAATATTTTCAGGATTTATTACTTCATGTTTGGAAATGTAATGATGATAAAGGGTGTTTTCGTGTGGTTGCTAACTGGATATAATACCCAGCTGCAGGTCTGTAGACATTTTAGCAAAAACTTCAAAGTATTTTTTTCATTAAATAGATAATTTCTAGTGTCCCAGTTTTCTACCTGTTTTCTATAACACTCTATAGCATACATTTTTCAAGGAATTTCATTCTTGTGTAGTCAATATTTGCAATTCTTATTTTGGCTGCTAGAACAGCAGTAGAATTCAACAACTCCATCACTCCTTGTCATTTGTCATCAGTTAGTCACTAGTGCATGAATGCATAACTCTGTACACTAGCTAAGCTCTTTGGGGCTCTAGCAAGAAAGCATTAGCAATGCCAGCATTTCCCATTACAAACTTTTCTTTCATGAAGTTTTAATTTTGTGATATGAGCTCCTCTGATGCTGAAACCTGACCTTGCAGGTATGCCCCTGGCATTTGCTCATACTCTCCAGAAGGATGTTAGCATTTATACATACTTTAACCCTATTTCAAAATAATTTGGGTAGTTTACATGTCTTTGTAACTTTTCTAAAATCAAATAGCAAATACCTTGAATCTGCCTAGCTGAAAACAGGGGTTTATCTTAAAAAAATAATAGGACCTTACTTAACCATTAAAATATTCTCAGTTCTGTAAATTTTTGCTGACTTTTCAATTAATGTGAAAGAAGAAATCCCTGAGGAGTCCTGCCACCTCATTTTCTGTATGTTTTTTTCTTTCCAGTTTACTGCCAGGAAAAATACTAGTCATGAACTAGCCAGACTGATCCAGTGGTGGTTCATGGGCCAGATGTGGCCCATAAAATTAATCTGTACTGCTCTTCTCTCTAGGAGCAGCTACAGGGAGCAGCCTCAGTTCTGCAGCAATTGCTCCTCCTTTTCTGCTCCCAGTGCCAGCAGGTGGTCAAAGACTAGAACAGGTTGTGGAGTGGAAATAGATGAAACCCACCTGGAAGCAGCCCTGAGCAAGCTGCTGTGGCTGACCCTCCTTTGAGCAGGACTGCACAGGTTCCAGGGGTTCCTTTCCACTTCAGCCATCCTGCATGAGCAGCAGCAGTGCAGCTCTCTGGATGAGCAGCAGGAGAGCCTGAGGCTGGGAAGGAGTTTCTGTGCTGGAAGGAAGAGGAAGTGAGTCAAGGCTTTGCCAGGGACCCCTAAAGTACAGAAGATCTGATGGTTCAAAATTCAAAATACAGTATTTTTAAAAATCACACTTGTGAAATTTATTTGCCTGATTTTAGGCACCCAGTCTGAATGCTGTGGCCTGAGGGCCCAGTTTCACACATCAGTGAGTGCTGGCAATGGAACAAAGCAGTTTCTAGGGTATATCCTTGTTGTAACACATTTTTCCAAGTAACCTATATGTAAGAAGCTTGTCAGCAAATAATATCAGTTCAACAATAGTTTAAACTTCACAAGAGAGATGTTAAAACATGTCAGGATGTTAGAAGTAGGGTACAGATTGGGTATCTGTCACAGAAGAATATGTGGTTTATTTCTTTAAAGGTAGGAATATGTGCAAGAACTGTGTCATCACTGACCTGCTCTGCATTAAGTTTTAAGATAATCCATCCATTCAGTAGTCATGAAAACATTCTAATGAACAAATATATTGTTCATTGTTATTATTTTTGTTTGCAGAGTGATGAATTTTCAATTATTCCCATAAATTTCACTTTGTAAAAGCAACAGACCTGTTAGTTGTCTAGTCAAATTCCAGAAGGAAGTGAGCACTAATTCTCACTTATTTGAATTCTCTTTGAATACATAATATATAAGTTCCATCTTCAGTTTTATTCCATTTTCATTTGTGAAAAGGAAGCTGACAGATTCAGGAATAGGTTAGAAAAGTGAAGACAAAATAATGGAAACTGTAGTCATGTTAAAGAAGAATTAAATTCTTGAAGCCAAAAATAGTTCAGTTTCCCCATACCTCCTTTTCAGCAAGACACTGAGCAGATTTAAGCACAGATATGGAACCTGGCACTCGTCCATTGCTGCAGAGACAATGTTAGTAATGACAGAATCAGCCAGTCCACTGAGACTGTGCACAGTTCATTTCACAAGAAGGGAAAGATCTCAGCACAAATCTACAATGCTGACATGACAGTGACTCTGGAAGAAACTGCAAGGAAAACACTGGTTTCCAATGCAGAAAATATGGGTTTAGATTGTAAAAGCACACTATATTATTTCTCTGGTAAATGCTAATGTGCTATGGCTTCACAAGTTTTTAAAACATTCTGGAAAACCTTCTAAGCAATGTATTGTGTATTTTTAGGACTGTTGCCCTGAATAATCTGCCAGCTTCGTAAAGATAATTTCCATTTCTGTGGCTATTTCCAGGATTTTCAAGTTGCTCTGAAATCATCTCAGATTATGACAGTTGACTTTCAGAGCCTTGTTACTGCCTGGTAGTGCTGTTCCTCATCCAGGCACTGACACACTACCCAGCAGCTGAATGTGTTGGTGTGAGTTTCTTCTCCCATAATGATATTAATAATTCAGTGCATGGATCAACTGATTTTGGTGACATTAAAATGCTGATATAGCTGTAATAATAAATAAAATTAAAACACTTCTGTGTTAGAGAAGACATCTGCGGTAACCCAAGTTGTACTTCAGGCTGACAGATTGAAAGCAGAGGAAGAAGAGAGGCAATTCTCAGATGAGTATTCTTAGAACTATGGTACAGCCAAGGGCAGAATTTTGCCCTTACTGGGGAATAAATCAGGGCAACATGTGTGGAACTAGGGGGAAGAACAACCATTACAATTCCAAGTAAATTAATTCCACCTCTGATCTTTGAGTTCACAGAGGAAGGCTGAGATCCCAGTGATCCATCTGGCAAGTGACAGTAATGAGCATTATGCATAATGATTACAGATTACTCAGGCATGGCTGCAGATTTATATGCAATACAATGGAGCAAGCATTAAGGCTTTCCCAGGGCTTTTTGTAAAGCCCTGTATTAACTTGATTATAACTGAGACAGTCTTTACCTAATGTTTTCTCTGCCAGCTGTGTTGCCTTTTTTTAAGTTTCAGCTGCTGCAGGTGATAGTTTTCAGAATAAGAAGCTGGAGGATAAAAGTACATTCATGATAAAAGCAATCTAGTGGCCCATTTGGAAATACCTATTTTCTTTATAGTAGGACCTTAAAACTGTAGTGTGGACTCATCCTTCTCAGGTTTGTGTACTATTACCAGCACAATTTCACGACTTGGGCACTGAGGCAGCACAAAAGTCCTGACATATAAAATATTTAGCCCTGTTTACTCCCATCTGAACAGCAGGAATCTCACAGAGAACTGTAAACACGTTCCACAGATGTAAATGGCAGCAGAAAGCACAGAACAATGAAATACTAGTTTTTATTAGTTTTGCAATTTTTATCTTTATTTAGATATGTGTTTCCTTTTGAAAGTCCCTGCTGATCAGATAAAATTCCTATGCCAAAATAATAGTCCTGATGCTTTTGCTTTTTGTTAAATAATAGTATTTGTAAATACTAGATAATGTTAGAACAGCATATCACAGCAATACAGAAACACTAAGCAAGCCTTTGTAGCTGAAATCTGCCTCAGATAACACTTATGAACACATATGTCAAGGGGCTTAAGAGTATAGTGTGTGACAAATTTATACTGTTTGATTTCTTTAACTTTTTGTAATTTCTTCTCCATCCTAACTAAAAAAAAAGGACATATAAAAATAATTTCTAAACCCAGCTTAATACTCTGGACACTTAAAATCAAGGTTTCCCTTATTTGTGGGTAGGCTGGTAGTGTTTGAGATCACCTGTCCTCCTCATCCTTGGACAAGGCCTTTGCCTGTGAATTCTCAGGCAAATGTTCTGGGTATCTGAAGAAGTCAGGATCATTACCTGTGCAGAAGTTAGCAGGGAAAACGTAATTTGAGGTATATACTGATGACAGGGACATGTGAAGGAGTTTATTAGAAGAAACTCAGTTGGTTAATCCTATTTTACAAGTTTTATTTATCACACAACTTGTTTGTTTATGGATAAAATAGTTAAAACGAGGCCCTGTCCACATTCTAATTTGGAAATAGAAATGGATCTGAGGCACATTTTTATAATGTTTTTTCCTTTCTGCTTGCAGAAGTACTGTCAGCCATCATTAGTGTACTGCTGGTCTATATCCTTATGGCATTCCTGTTGTATGAGGCTGTTCAGAGAACAATCCATATGGACTATGAAATAAATGGTGATATCATGCTCATCACAGCAGCCGTCGGTGTTGCAGTTAACTTAATGTAAGATCTCTCTCTCTCCATTAACACTCATAAATGTATTCTCAATAAGCTGCTAATTCAGTCATGGCCTGTAACTTTGTCATGGGATGTAATTTTGCTGAACCTCTTAATTTTCCCAAATAAGACAAGAAATTACACCGGGTATTATTTTTCAATTATTTGGTTTAAAATGAAAAAACCCTAACAAACCCTCCCCACCCAAAAAAACCCTAAAGCCTGTTTCTTGAAGCATTTCTCTCCTTTCCCTTTCAGAATGGGGTTTTTGCTGAATCAGTCTGGCCACCTTCACTCCCACTCCCATTCCCACGCTCACTCTCATGTACCTCAGCCGAGCTCTCCGAGCGCAGCCCAGGGCAGCAGCCACGGGCACAGCAGCCACGGGCACAGCAGCCACGGGCACAGCAGCCATGGGCACAGCAGCCTGGCAGTGAGAGCAGCCTTTGTGCACGCCCTGGGGGACCTGGTGCAGAGCATTGGGGTGCTTGTAGCTGCCTACATCATCCGCTTTAAGGTAAGGAAAGGCCTCTCCTGGAGGCACGGGGAATCTTGGCGGTTCACCCTGGTGGTTAAAGTCAAAAGGGACCTGTTTTTATAAGTTATTAAAAATAGCTTTTTAATGATATTTTATGATAAGCTTCGTACATCATGCAAATTAAGCAAGACTGTCTCTACTATATATATTGTAACTATTCAAACGTGGAAACTTGGAACCAGAAGTAACTGTGTCTTCTGAGTCACATTTTTGTAAGTGATCTTGTTTTCATACATCCTTTGACATTGTGAAATTTCCCTTTTGCAGCCAGAATACAAGATTGCTGATCCTATATGTACATATGTGTTTTCCATACTGGTGGTTTTTACAACAGTTCGAATTCTGTGTGACACGGGAGTTATTATTCTGGAAGGTAAGATCTGTGCCCAATCTGCAGTGCTTTACATGGAAAATACCAGATTTCTAGACATCATAATCCCCATCTCTATGTGGATTGTACCTGGAGACCTGTCTGTCTTGGTGCTGCTTTAGTCTGGTGGTTCCTTATAGCTCCTCTAAATTGCAGCAGTTTTTAGGTATCTTTCACTGTGGCCAGAACAACACAAGTCCTGTATCTGCACACTCTTTACCATCAGGAGATGCAGATGTGAAATGTACAGAACTTTCTAGTATGTCTGCAGTGACTCTCAGCTGAATCAAGTGAACATTTGCCCAGACTCAGTTCTACACTCTCACTTCTATTACTTGTACAGTCAAAGTGAATGTGCATGCAGGTAAAAGGAGGCACCAAGCACAGGCAAATGGCTGGACATGTGGTTCATGCCAGTCCTGTCTTCCCTTTTCCCACAAGTGCCTTTGTATTACTTGTGTGTATCTGCTCTTCCCATAGGGGAAGCTGCAAGTTAAGAGTGATGTAAAATGCAGGAAAAAAAAGAGAAGAAAAAGCTGAATATGGGCTGAAGGATCTTATCTTGTGTGACATAGAGGGAAACATGTCAGCAGCATCCTTTGCTTTATCACAGCTTACATGGCAACTATTACTGCTTGATCTAGTACTATTACTTTATAAAATGAAGATATTAGGGCTGGGAGAAAAATCCTAGGTTTTAACTGCACATTCCTAACTGTCTCATGAATTAACTGTCTCGTGAATTACCATCGACTTTACTTTTATTAGGTAACAAGTTTAAATCAGAAACCTCAGAATCTTCAGTTAAGTGCTTTTGCTGTCACATAAGATTTTAAAAAAATCTAACAAAGTAGAAGTTCGCTGAGAAGGTATCCCAGCTGTCATAAAAGTCTCCATATTAATTAAGTCATTGAAAGTGATGGTATGTGGGCTTTATGCATGCTAGGAAACTTTTCCAATTCAAATTCAGAATCACCAGAGAATGGACTTGCATTTATACTGGAAACTGCTGCTGCAACACCAAAGCCCTTGGAGTTGTATCAACTTTTGGTATTAACTTCCATTTCCTCATTATACTAAGAATGCAAAATTTAAAAATTAAATAGCTGTCCAACACAAGCAATGAGATTCTAGCTTTTAATATAGATTTATAAGGCAGAATGGAAGCCCATCACAAGTATGATGTAGATAAGAGAATTTAAGTCCATTTTTCTTGGGAAAAAGAAAGCTGTACAAATACCAGGCAGTTAGCTAGTTATTTATCAGCTAAATAATTTTTGATGGTCTCCACTAGAAGGAAAATTTTGTTTCATGTGAGGCAGTCCTAGACACTGAACTTTCAAAAGAGACAGTACTGGAAATAATGTAATTTAAGAGACAGTAAGGCACCAGGTTCAGAGAAGTTATGCAAAAAGTCTGAAGAAATCTGAGAAGCAAGTTGCTGAACTCCTCTCAGTATACATAAACTCCATAAATCTAGAAGATAAGCAATAAAAGCTGCTGTAGCATCAAAACTACTCAGAAAGAGTTTATTCAGTACTTGCATTAGTTTTTGACCCAAGCTGATAATCTAAAATTTTGATTTTGCCCTTTGTACAGAAAAAGGATGTGGTGGTAAGTTAGAGATGTGCTGCTGAAAATACCAAAAGGACTTGATCTCTGATTTGCAGAGAGGACACTCTGTAAAACACAGTCCTATGTGTTGACCACTGCACATGGATTACTGCAGCCTGTGAACATGATCCCAGGTACCTGAAATGCAGTTTCAGGAGACAGGCCCTAGCTTTTTTTTTTTTTTTTTTTTAACAGATTTTGATCCTGGAGTCCAGCCTAAGCTGTTACTAAGGGTTAGAAGTGCAGTGAAGTTGTCAACAAAAGTACATCATTGTAAATGATATCTAATGCTGCTGTTGCCAGAGTGTGGATTCTGGACAGGACAGATTCCACCGAGACAGCTCTGCAATTCCTGTACAACTTCTGTATCCATACCAGACTTCACTGGCCCATTCCCATCTTGTTTTCTGTTGATAACATGGAAGTTACTAATCACCTCCAACAGCACAAATTCTAATTTCTTTGACATTGAGATCTGTTGTAACATTTTAAAGGCTACTGAGACTCTGCAGAAGACAGAATTAATTTTATCTCATGTTTGGTATCACAGGAGTTCCAAGGCACTTAAATGTGGATCGCATCAAGGAAGACTTGATGAAAATTGAGGATGTTTATTCTATAGAAGATTTAAATGTTTGGTCTCTCACTGCAGGGAAAACAACTGCCATAGTCCACTTGCAACTAGGTAAGCTGCTGGATAGCATAATTCTAAATTAAATCCAAGTTTAGGAAAAACCCCACCACTTCCTCTTCATATTGTTATTTAAATTGAACCAAGAAATACCATTCTGGGGAAGGAAAATCTGCTAACTCTGGTTTTGTACAGCAAGGAATAGAATACCTTGGCCAAGAAAGACATGGTGTAAATGAGAACTGTGCAAATAAAAATTTTTATACCAAAACGTCCAATGCAGGGAAAAAAACCAACACAAAATTTCTCCTCAGAAATTTTCTTACATGTTTAGGAAAAGAAAGGGTGAAGTTCTAATGTGGAACAATCAACACATGAAAAATAAATGTTTTGCCCAAAATGTGTGCTGATTCAGACATCCAACTATACTATGAATATTAGTTCTTAGTAGGAAAGCTCAGGTTTTTGGGGGATAGTATCAAATACACACAGAGTTCTATCAAGAGAGGAGTAAAATGATGAAGAGAGAGTACACAGTGACCACAAGAACAATATTAAATTAATAAAGTGTGAGCAAAAATTATTCTCAATGGTGGCACTGTGATAAGTTTGAGAACATTTGCATTGCTCAGGTTTCTCAAGGAGTGAATTTATTAATTCTTTTCTTAATTTTGCAGTTCCTGGTAGTTCATCTAAATGGGAGGACGTTCAGTCCAAGGCCCGGCAGCTGCTGCTGAACACGTTTGGAATGTACAAGTGCTCTGTCCAGCTTCAGAGCTACAAACAGGAAATGAGCAAAACCTGTGCGAATTGTCAGAGTTCCAGTGCCTAATTTCATATGTTTTGGGAACTGCTGCCTTATTCTTTACCTTGTGTAGTCAAAGACTGAGAGCAATAAATGCAAAATGAAAATTATCCAATAGTAACCATTAATATGTGGATTTGTACCATGGGACATGCAGCAGGGAGAACCGGTGCTGCAAAAAGTGCGGTGGTTGCCCTACAGAACATTTATTTCACTCTCTCCGTTGTACTGGTCTATTCAATTTATTATGGTTTTGAGACAAAGCTGGGTTTGGATTATTGTTTACAAACTGGAACGTGGCTCTGCAGATACCTCACAAATTACAGTCCAATATTGTCCTTTAAACATTACGTACTACAAAGTACCTGCACTCCAAAAGGAGCATCAGGCATTCAGTATTTCAGTCAAAAGTCTCTAAAGCTGATCATACCAGGGTTGCACAATATATCATGATCCCCAAATTCATTCTTCAGTATTTTTGCAGTAGTAATTTTCACACAGTATCTCAAATTATTAACATGTACATTTGTACATTAAGTTGAATTCTTGTGGAAACTGTCTCTTTGAAAAGACTGTAAATTACAGAATTTACTGTTCCCAGACCAGAAAGTTAGCTTTAATCTGGGCATTCAGAGATCCAGACAGGAAGATCCTTGCCCAGACTTCTGGTCTAGAGACCAGACCCAACACTGGACCCAAAGTGTTTTAAGTGATCAGTTATCTTTAATGTGTTTTAGAATAGGATTTATACATTAGAAACAGGTTATTTATTTTATAAAGTTTTGACTTGTAAGAGGAATTTATTATTAATAATCTTGAATGTCTAAACCATCATTTGATTCACATTAAAAGGCCAGTTGATTAGCATGCGTTCTAATTGTAATTAATAAATGTCCTGTAATTGATAATTTTTTCCATGATTGTTTTGTTTTAAAAGAAAAGTCAAATGATAGAAGTGCTATTTGACTTGGAAATACTCTCAAATGCAATCTACAGATATGTGCATCCAACAGGAAAGTGGGGAGCAGAAGTTTTAGACATGCACAATTCCATCCATCACAATCTCTGACCTTTTATCTTTAAGCACAGCGTGGCAGCATCCTGACAGGAGTGCTACTGTGACAGCAGTTCCCACTACTTAGCTTATGGAGAAAGCAAAATCCAAGCAAGCTCTGTAACCTGAAGGTGTTGGACAACAATATCATAACAACCTACAGTGGCAGAAAGGCCCTTTTGTATTTACAGAGAGGAGGCAACCTGAAAGACTGTGTATTCATCTGGGCAGCTCAGAATCCACAAAGTGGAACTGTTTGGCCTCATTGTGGAACCCCTGTATTCTGAATGTACCCAAGATAATAAATCTTTACACTAAGCTATCATTCACCTACAAGGCCAGATTTAACCTGCTTCTGACGTCAATGGCATTCAAGAAGCTAAGAGCAGCAAGAACATGATGTACAAAGTTCAGAAGATGGCAAGAACTTGGCTTCAAGTATTTTTTGTTTGTTCTGTACTTTCACCTTATGCAGAACTTCCACTGACATGGAAAGTAGTTCTCTGTGTGGATCAAAAAGGAAAGCTTTTGCCAGTTATGGTTATTGTGATATTCAGCTGTGAATACTTCAGCTATTTTCTGTTTTGAAACTCGCTAGGGTTTCACATTTTCATAAGGCTGATTTGGAGGTAACAATTTTTGCTTCTTGTCCTCTTTCTGGAGGTAGGGATCACATGATTAATTTTTATTGATGAAAGCTGACAGCACATTGAGAATCTGGACAGAGTGCACATAACACCAGATTGTATCTGTTTGGGCAAGGAACAGGAACACTGGTGTACAGCATGGGAGTGTGTGCAGCTGAAAAGCAGCACTGTGCTTGGGAAGGTAATGCTGCAATACAAACACTACCATCAATTAAGCCATATCACAGTTCATTAAAAATGTGCATCCCATCCTTTCAAACTTACTGGCAAAAACCACAAACAACAGGTATTTTGCACATACTAATGCTCAAATGGGTTTTAATTAAATTGGGGTTTACAGTTGATGTAATTAGATGTTGAAGTACAGTAGACATGTATTGTATTTGCAGTTTTTTAATAATTTACTATACATTTGTTTAATTGAAGAAAAAAGGTGTGTTGTTCTATTGTGGGTTTTATTAAATCGATTATTAAACTTCACATTGTCTTATAAAATATTTATTTGTATTTCTCTCTCTCATTATCTTTGAATTCTTACAGCAATCTGATTCTTAGGGCAGCTGTGTTTTGAAATGTCTGAACACTCAGCTTCAACTCAGTTTGCAGATGCTATACATAGAATTAATTAAGTCTGTGTTTAGTCAGAACAACTTAAGACTTGTGATTTCACATGCAATAACTGCACTTCAGAAAGTGTAAGCTGACAAAGCATGGTGAAGGATTATCATGAAGCAACTTGCAAAACATTCCTGAAACCCTACATTCACCTTTGAGGGGCCCTTGCTACCAAGGTCTGTAGACTGGAAGTTCAGAGAAAAGGCAACAGAAGACAAAATGAGAATAAAGAATAAAATAATCAGTAATCTTTTATGGATACTCCAAGATTGTTTTCAGTATCAGCTTAGAGGAAAGGGGCATTATTATAAATAAGGCCTCCTGTTTTTCCAAGCCAGATTATTTAATGTGGCTATGATAGTTTACACACTCTTACACTATTCTTTTCCTTCTTACAAATCCTCTGCCTGAAATGAAAATGCATATACTTGACAGAATTTCTTTCCAAACAAAAAACTTCCAAGATTCAAGCAGGTTTCCACAACCAGCATTCCTGGTTTCCAGAGCTGTGCTGGAATACTCTTGCTGACTGAACAGATGAAATCCCAAGAAAATTCTGCCACTTCTGAAAGTCCACACTGGGAGAAGGTTTTTCCTTTCTAAATCTGTGATTGTCACCCATCCTTTTCTGAAGCACAGATACAGTTTTAATGACAACCTACTCATATGAGTCAATTAAACATTTTCATATGAGTAGACTGCAAACCCTCACATCCTACTCTTCCCTTCTGAAGTGTTCTTATCCTAAAAAGAAAATTTTCAGAGACATATTTTGTTTCTGAATGTTTTCCTTGCTTAATTATGTGGTTTGGTTTTTGTTTTTAATTGTGTTGACATTTTGTCTTTTCAATACCAGCAGCATTTCTTTCTTCACCAGCAGAATTACCATTTAAAATGTCATACTTGAATCTGGTCTTCAATTATCTCACTACTGTACATATCTGCTATTTCTTGCAGAATCACTCCCAAGTGGCAGAGTGACTCAGAAAAGCAGAAGGCTGGCATTTCAAAGTAATTTTCTGACATAGAAGCAAAAGCCCCAGAAGACACCCATCAAGTAATGAGTGGCAAGGATTCTGTTCAGGTATTTTGGTGGCATCTCATGAGGACACTGCACTGATGCTGCACAGGCAGGGCTGTTAAAGCATTATTTCTCTCTACAAATCACTGTAAGTGTAATGAACAAAAGTGAGTGCTTGGGTAAAAGACATGGTACATTCTGCAGCAGCTTCCTAGTCCAATAAATGAATCCATTGCCAGAGAAGAAGTTCCCTTGGGATCTCAAGAGAAGGGGACAAGCCCTGGAAGTATCCAGCTCACTTCCCTCTATCCAAAAGGGCATTGCCAAGGTCTTTTTTCTTGCTGGTTGCTCCAAACACATTCAGTTTTCCCATGAGTGAGCACACATATCTCCAATGTCATTTTTCACCAACTCTTTGCATTATGCCACTGCTCTCAGTTTCCCTCTCTGTTTTCTTGCCATATTCTGTCATCTCCACAGTTTCATTAATAATGTCCAGCTCACACACTGGGCACTGCTGCTTCCAGGGTCACCAGGAGCTTCTCTCACTGCACCAGGGGTGGAATACACCCCAAGAACTCTGCTGTTCAAATACAGGCCTGCCTTTGCCCGAAGATCATTTCCTCTTTGATCAATAAAATAAAAATAAAACCTTTTAACCAAGTTGCTAATTCACAGCAAAGACCTAATTTGAAAGCCTCTAGATTTCCTTTCTACCACAAAAAAATAATATAAACGTCCTCCACATTCCCCACTCTTAATTTCCTTTCCAGTTTCATCCTCTGCTCCCCTCTCTAACAAAGCGTGCTGGGCACTGACAGTGTCTGTGCTCTGGAGCTGGAAAATCCCCTGCTGGTCTACCCTTATTCCATTTTCCACAGCTGAATGCTCTAGGAAGGACCCTACATGCTCCTTCATTCTCTGAAATACCTGACACAACTTTGGAAGCTACTAGAATAATTATGGATCCTTTCCATTTTCTGTTTTGCAGCCACCAGAGCAATCTGCTCTTAAAACACACGTGTAGCTGCCTTCTGTGTGTAAAGCTGTAAAATGATGATATCCTCATCATTACATTTGCTCTTTTGAGTATTTTTGCTCTTTTATCTCTGTTTTCTCTCGGTATTGCACAGTTTGAAAGCAACTGGTGCTAAGTATGCAGGATAAAATAACTGTCTTTATTACAGCAATGAAGCATTTATACTTTTTATGGCATCAATTTATATAGGGGGAAAAAAGTGCCATTTCATAAGCAAAAGTATAATTTTATCCTTAAGATGACTGTTTTATGATTGCCTTATTATTATACATGGTAAAAAGATAAGTTGTTTCTCCAGGACCATTATCAGCCAGTACATGAGGGCACATAAATCATCAGTGTTGTCTGTATTGAGTGTGTTTTGCATCGTTTTACATAGCAAACTAAGTCCTGATACACACAGGGATTTTTAGTTCAGCTGATGAATAAACAAAAGGACTCAGATGGCAAGCAGACTAAAAATTTGCATTTATCCCAGGTGCATTAAGAGCACCCAAGTCCCTGCAATCTTTCAATTTCTTTTCCCAAAGCACACACACAAAGAAATTATTTAATAAATCCCTAAATAAATTGATGAAACATGAACATGAACATGAACATGATGGTGCTCTATAGTTCAACGTAGCACACAATTATTTTGCATTTTTTTACAGATTTCTCATGCTCCTGTTTCCCCTGTGAGAACAAGCGTGACTCACCTGTATGGACAAAGGCTCCCCTCCCCGGGGAGCTTTCCAGGCCGTTCCCGGCTTTTCCAGACGATGGCGCAGCGCTCCCAGCGTTCACCAAGAGCTCCGAGCTGAGCAGAGCCACGGGCACTTCCCGCTGCCAAGGGAATATATTCTATTACACGTCCTGGAAATGTCTTATTAGTCAGTAAAGAAACAGCAACTCAACTCCAAAACACTCCCGCCCCCCCCAGAATAAACCCTCACCAAACCCTCTTATTTTTTCCTAAAAAAGCTACAGGGAATTTAACTTTTTAATGGATGCAATAAGGAAAAGCACAAACCTAGCACAGACTGCCTGATCAATTACTGGGAAGGAGTTTAGTCACTTCTTGAAGGCATATATGGGTAAATACATGGAATGCATGCTCCAGTGCTTTCCTCCAGTTACAAACATCTAAGGAAAAAAATCATATCAATAGAAATTATTTGAGGCTACAGATATCTGAAACGTAATTAGATTATATTAATTAATATTAATACTTAACAAGGTAAGTTATCATGCAAACCCTTTGTTTCTATGAAAATAAGAATTCCTTCTTTGGGGTGCTGAATTCATGTTTCCAGGACAACAGATTCTTCCATCTGAAACATTCCTGACTGTGTTTTTTTTTTCTGAAGAATCAGAGGACACTTTCAATCAAAAACATAAACCGAGGGAAACAATTTTGTTTCAAACTAGGCAGGTACAATTATAAATGACAAATATTGTTGTGTTTACATTCTGGAATTGCTAGTACAGTGGTGGTTTTGGATTTAGTGGAACAGACTTCAGAGATAGAAAATACAGATGAGGGAGGCTGATGAACTCAAACCACAACATCCTTCCAGTAAAGTCTTCTTTCATTTCTTGAAGCTATTAAGCAATTCTGTATTTTCTAAGCTATTGCAGAAGAGACACACCTTAAACTGGAAACAAATTGCCCAACCAGTTACACACTGGTTTCTTTCTATTTGCTTGAAACAGAACCTAGATGGAATAAATGAGGATGGTTTTCAAGCAACCTAGCTTCCTCAACTTGCCACAGAGCAAAGTTCAAGTCATATAATAGAAAAATCAAAGTACAGTAACTCTCTGCTTATCAAATGTTAAAGGGTCATGGGCATTTAGCTGTAAATGAAGATATGTTTTAGATGTGAATAGCTATGCAGGATGTCTCGTTACATTAACTCTATTAACTGTCTTTGTAAAGCAGCAATGAAAGCAGAGTATTTTTCTTCCACAGACTTATTACATCTGAGATTGCACTGAGGAGAGGATCAAGAGAAGAGCTAGTTCCTAATTTTAGCTGCCAGAGCTAGAAGGAAGCTGCTCACAGAGTTGGAGTAATAACAAAATTAAACACTACTAATCAGCCCACCCCCTGCTATGGCTAAGTAGGGGTACTAATACTGCAGGGTTGTTTGCATGGCTTTTAAAAAATTTCTTTTTATTTTTTAAGAGTTCATATTTTGTTCATTATACAAGGTGTGTTTGTGTACAAAAAAAGGAAGGAGAGAAGAAAATATAAAGCCAGGTCATGTGGGTAGTGCAGATAGCAACTGGGAAACATTGGACTTCATCACACTACCATGCAACCAAGTATGGAACATACTACTGTAGCTGGAGCAAATTGTGGTGGTCAGAAATTAAATCAATACCAATTTCCTTTACAGCCTGCAAAGTGATCTGTTGTGCAGTTCAACTAAGACATCTGATGGTTTTACAGTCACTTTTCTCCTAAACAAGGTATATTTTACTTGTCTAGCCCACATCAAAGACTTTCATTACTGTATGAAAAAAGAATATTGGCGTTTCCCCCATCTCCCTTCTTTGTTGGGTTGCCATACTTTCTTTTATCTGTTTAATGAAGAAGAAAAAATCCCAGTAGATAAAGAACTTCATTTAGCCTTTGCTTTTTGTAAATGATTACACTTCCTTTCAACAGATGTACTGTAGCTACAGCAATACCCTGTGCTGTACTGTTCCTTAAGGAATGCAGGTTGTACCTGTGGCCCTGCCAGCCAGACAAGTGTGGGGATTTCTAAAAGCAGACAGGAAGGTCAAATACTTTGGTTCTTTATTGAGGGAATCCACCTATGACTTTGGGGGTAATTCTGTTTATTGCAGAGGGTGTACACCTGTGCCCTTTACACCTACTGAGAAGTGACACCCTTAACAGTAAATCCTCAAACACCAACTTCCCTGTAACACCCTGATTTGTGTAATGGAAACGCCTCCTCTGTGAACTAATAAAAATACAGGAACTTGAGCACAGACATGCCCAGTTCTGAAACATTTTAATTTTTCTTGAGAGAGAATTTTCAAAAAACACATACTAGCACAAATACACAACCACTGCAAACTTTACTGTATTAATTTCATGCCTCCCTGAAATCAGTATAAAACATTCACCTAACTTCAAACTGATGTTTTTTCATCTACTTTGTAAAACATGCAATTGTAACATGGAAATTATGGGCAAAAGTTTGGCAATGAGGCAATGACTAGAACTGCAAGTCATTGTGACTGGTATTGTGCTGTGGATTTGGATTTCTGCTTTAGGGAGTGAGGTGGATACTGCAGTCTTGAAGATGAATTAATTTTTTCTGACCATAGCATGCTTCATTCAAAGTTTGCCAAGAGGAAAACTAAACACAGTAATGGCAGCATAATGCTAATATATTTAATACTGCTACAGCATGGGCAGCACAGTGCTAACAGTCTTCAAAAAAAATTTAGGCTTTATTGAATTATAAAAGTCACAGCAGAAGGGAAAGATGCATCATTAAATGAAACAGTTTTAACAGCTTGAACATGTTTCCCTTTCTTTTAATGCAGTAAATTGGTGATTTATTAGCAGTAGATGACTGCTTTTCTTTGGAAAACTGATAAGATTGTTCTGTTACTACCAGGGATCAGGACTTTCTGCATTTACTTCCTTGTTTGTGAAGCAGCAGCATCAGATAAAGGACAGAGCTGTGCAGTGTCACAACCCCTGAACAGAGGCCACAGAGCCAGCCTGGCACACCAGGAAGTCTTGGAAATCTTAAATGTGAAAACCAACACCAAACCAAACCCTTTGTCATGCCCCTGTTGGTAAGAGATGAGGGTTTATTTAAACTATTTGGTAACCTGGCAGTGAAGGCCAGCACTGGTCTATATCCTGGTACCCAAACTGTCTCCAGGGCTCCCAAGCAGTGCTCTGCCACCCCACTCCCACACCTTGCTCACATGGCCCTCAGTCCCCACACAGGCACGGTGGTGATGCTGCAGGACAGCTCTCCCTTGCTAGGGTGAAATCTGTCCCAGCCCCAGGCTCCCCGTGCTGTGAGGGGCTCTCCCACATCCTGAGTGAGTCCTGAAGGGCAACACCTCCCCCGTAACGGCTCTGGCCAGAATGTGTGCACAACAAAATTAAAAGTAAATGCTAATTAAACTAAACCCCTTGTTCACCTGGGCAAGGTCCAGCATAAATAGGGCTGGCACAGCCTGGTGAGGGTGTGTGATCTTTGGCCAGGGCGCGGCGCACAGGCCGAGGTGCTCTGGATGCGGTGTCACCTCACGGCTTCCCAGGGGCCATTACTGCCATGGCTGCTGCCCCATGGAGAGAGCTGTGGGCACACAAGCTGCCTCCTCCCTGTTCACATCAGCACTGGGGAGCAACACCCACCAACCCCAGTGCCCCAGGCCAAGCCAGCTGTAGTGCTTTGATTTCTATATCAGTTACACTTTTTATGGGATTTCATTGTCTGTGTGCTCCTGTATGGCATGTGCATGTGCCGGACAGCAAAGGCTTCAGACAGCAAAGGAAAACTGTGCCATGTTTGTTTAAGCTGAAAGATTTTCCAGAAGTTTCCAACACCAAATATTGGCTGGATTCAGTGAATCATTCCCATTACTCTTGTTTGTTTTCCACAGCCAGTCCTAGGGACAGCCACCTTCTGCACTAAGGCAGACAACTACTGCAGGATGAACCATTTCCTTCAACAGGTGCATCAGCCCCCTCTGTAAGTTACTGTTTTCTGCACAAGACCACCACTGAAGGAACCAGACAGTGCAGAACTGCACTGATAGCACCTTGTGGCAGAGAAATGCAGGGGGGCAGAAGGAGAAATGCTGACACTGGGGCTATCACATGCAAAGAAACAAAAAACCCCAACACACTCTGCCACACCACCACAAGATCTGCAGATTTAAGGCCTTGAGGAACTACTGTAATAACAAAAATTAGCAATTCATTGTATATACACTGCAAAAAGCAGCCTTCTATTCTTCTCTTCTTCCAGAAAGCTATTTACATATAGACTACATAGAAAAATTTAGAGAAGCATGACCATAGATTCTAATGGTGGATTTCTAATAGTGATTAGAACTATTAAAACACATTTATAATGGCTTCCAACCTATACTGGAAACTCTAACAAACTAGTGACCATTTTTATTAAACTTCATAATTAATATGAAATTTGGAAGTGATATAGTTCCATGTAAATGTACTAGCTAGGGTGAGCAGAGATAGTGATTGTTAAAAAAAGTCAACATCAACTAAACCAAAATCAAGAGCAGAATGGAGTAGGAGACTAAAGACAGCAAAGGAAATAGAGAGAAATAAGAAAGTTGTTAAATAATTTCAACAGCCTCTAAATTGTTCATGGAATTAAGACTCATGGGTTTGCATGACACAGATCAGGGAAGCTTTACTGTTCTCATAAACATCAGCTCATAAAATTCAACCAGTTGAATCTTTACTGTTTGAGGAACAAGGAAATAACTTGTACATTGCTTTATGGATTTATGTTGAGTAGCTGATTGGGGAGACACAGTAATTGCTCTTGGTGTATGCTACTTATAAGAAAAAATATTCTATGCAGGAGACATTTTTAGGGACAGTCAGAAAAGACACAAAACCCTAACAGCTTTAACAATATTCATAATCTTTTTGAACTGCCAAAAAATTTTTTTGATTTCTTAGATTGTGTGAAAACCCTCCCCAGAAATCCATATTAATAAAGAAAAACAGAACAGCTTACAAAGGAAAACAGATTTATTACCACAGCTGTTATGCTTCAGGACATGATAAAATAAGCAACAACCTATGACAGCAGTCACACAGTGTGACAGCAGTCACACTGCTAAATGTGCTACTAGAAACATCACTGAAATGTGGCTAAATACAAAAATTAACTAAAATTTACTTACATTTATTATTCCAATGTTGACAGATACTTAGGTCATAGTATTTGCAGCTAAAAAAAGTGAGTTATTGAAGAACAATTAATGCATCAACTTGGAGCATGGCATTTTGTTTTTGCTACAGTCCAGTAGAAATACACAGAAAGATTTTAAAATATTCTGTTTTAAAATACTTAAAACTTGTATTCCTCAGAGCTCTGTATTTTTGTGGTTCTATGATATTCAATCTTCTTGTAATGTCATTCCTTAAACACAAGCTTATTCTGAAGACTAGTAGTTCCTCTCACTCTAAAACATAAATGCTGCTGAGTCATCCTTACTAGATAAACAAATATTTATGCAACATTTAGATTATTTTTTTTCTCAGTTGAAGAAAACAGCTTCTGAAGCAAAGCCACCTTGGAATTAAGGAGACAGCTTTTCTAAATGAAGCTTGTCTTTGCTGCAGCAGAATGACCTAAAGCACTTGACTATTACTCATTTAAGGGGACTTTTCCCAATTAGCAGTTGTTTCACTTTTGCTCCCTTCCTCGCAGAAAGGGATGATTTTACTGGGACCCTGCCCATTACATTCTTTCCCTGGCCAACCCATGATCAAACACACAGAAGCTTAAAGAGGAACTGCCTCTTCATAGAATCATTCCTAATTTTAATCAGCTAGTTTCTATTTGATAAAAGAGATATACCTAATAGCACGTAGAAATCTTTAAAAATATTGTTAATTGTGCAGTACATTGCAGCTTGCACTTGAACAACCTTGCACAAAGATAAGAAATTAACACTGTGTAGTTTTGGATGATGCAGATTTTCTAATTCTAGTAACTTCAAAAACATTTAATCATGAACAATATTTACCTGATTTTCATTTTCCTTCTAGCCATGCTTAACCCTTAGGTTTTGAGGTTCTAAATCTGCAGTCTCAAATACAATTAGAATTAAATAAGAAGGTTAAAGAACCTATTGGACTCCTCAGTGTGTAAGTTTCAATATTTGCAGCACAACATTAGTTTTGTTAATCTGTTCTCACATCTAACAGAGACAAGGAATGCAAGTGTACTGAATGACCACATATGCTGCCATACAAAGACATCCTCTGGTTATGCCTTTAGTCTCCATACAACATTGAAATACAGAACAGAAAGTTCAGTATCTCTGAAAGGAGACTAGGATTCCCAATTTAGAAAGGCTTTTGAATTTACATGAAATGTAAAAATGTAGAATTTATTTTATTAAAAATTAATAAAATGGCAAAACTAATGTGTTTTGAAACAAATCCTGAAATTCTACAAAAACTATGAAGGCTTTTTTGATCCATAATCACCATCTGAATACTCAAAAATTTACATCAAATGCTTATTGAAAATGAGTATTTTGATTCAGATTTTTGGACTATGTGGATGCTGTATGCCAGCTTCTAAAGCAACATCAAACTCCTCATCCAGAGGCCAAAACAATGTAGGGAGACCCTAAAAATGTAGCAGAAGCATTTCCGCACACTGATTTCAGTAGTCAAGTTTGTGCAGAAATGATTCCACTAGATTCATAGGGTACCTTTGGGAGGCAACAGAAACTTCTCACTTCGTCAGCTTTTTCACCTCTTCCAGCTCTTTTATAGGTTGCCACTGCTGATTGATTGTTACCAGCTGGAAGAAATGGAAAATATGAAAGTCAGGAAAATCCCAGTGAGCATTTACTCAACTCCCACACCTCCCCATATCAAACACCAGCTTATTGCTGAAGAAGTTCTAGTGGCTTTACATTTTCCTTTCAGAAATATGCAACAGATGACACAATAATTTGCTGAACAAAATCACTTGGATATTAATTAAGTAATCTGCCAAATAACTTTACTTTTCCTTATCCTAAGTGCTCTAATAAATTAAGATCTTTTTCCTTCAGGCTACAGTACTCAAACATTCTTACTCAATTCTGTAATTCAGGAACAAGTTAAGAGTAAACAGCACTTCCTTATACTCCAAGTTTCCACTGTTATCAATGGAATGGAGTAAATGGCTGTTTGGGGTGGGA
The DNA here is from genome assembly GCF_035770615.1 of Melospiza melodia melodia. Lineage (NCBI taxonomy): Eukaryota > Metazoa > Chordata > Aves > Passeriformes > Passerellidae > Melospiza > Melospiza melodia. The sequence goes on along the minus strand of NC_086208.1, from coordinate 10,674,011 downwards.
ATGGACATAGGACAACAACCAGAAGTGCAGTATGAATTTAAGATCAGACCTACAGTGTAAGAGATGCCTATCATTAGCTAATAGAGTGAAGATATAAAGTAATCAAAGAAGTATTTGTTTCCACTTTTAACTAGATACACATCAACTTTACACTTGTTCTCTTGTTCATATTTTACTAGTTCTCACACATTGAAAGAAGTGATTCATTGTGTTGGAAATTTATGCTATTTATACATATATTATATGTACAAATTACCTTCTGAGGCTTGGTAGGATCAATAGTTTCCCATGGTTCTGAACTGCCAATCTTGTGAATGCTTTAAAAGAAGATAAAACAGGTATTATGTTTTAAGGTGTGTCCTTGAACACATTTTCATATGAGCAGCCTATTGTCAGTAGAACTATTCACCTTAGTAAGCAGTTCCCTAAAACACAAGTTTACAGGTTTGGGCACTGTATTTTAAAATCTGGATAGGAATCAATGATAGCTTGCTTTTTTTTGCAGCTTCCAAAGCACCAAGCAAGCCAGCACTGTTCACATACCATTGTGAGAAGCAAGCTGAAAAATCAAAACTGAATAAAGACACAAGGGACTTTTACCCTAACAGTTAAAATGCCTATTCCAATCACTTTAAAATAAATAAATATACTCCCAAAACCTTTAAGAGTGTAGGATTTGGCTCCAGTTATCAGCCAAGCCATTGGAATACTATCAAACATTGCTCTTTATATACAAGTCAATAGCCTGGTTGCAATATATGTGCATCTCATCTACCAATGTGATTATATGACATTCTTAATTATAACATTTAAAACTTCTTATACCTAAAGCAAAACCCCCATAATTATTAAATCAAAAGTTAGGAAATAACTTGGACTACACTCCAAATTAATTAATTTCCTCACTGTTTACAATCTGCAGATACTTTAGTCATTATCAGTGCTCCCAGCACTCTGGAACATGTGCCTGGCACAATTTCTTTTTTTTTCTGTGTGTAAAACATGATAGTCAAATACTCGGTTGAATAAAACAATTTAGGGTAAGCTCCAAGCAATAAGTTTTTGCTTACATCACATCAGATTTGCGGAAGAGGGAATAGATACAAAAAGAGAACGCCCCAGCTGCTGCGAAGGACAATATTCCGGCCAGGGGAATGAGCTGAAAGATAAAATAGAGAAAAGAGCTGACCTTATGTCCCAGCTACAGACCCACGAGTAGGGGAGCAAGGGTTACACAGAACTGGGCAGGGATTACCTGTTCCTGTGTATTTCCTCTATATTACTCTTTACAGCATTTCACTTTTAATACGTGAATTTCACTTTTACCTCTACATTACCCTCCTCCACACCTCACTTTTAACACATCAACTTTATGCATGTCCCATTTCCTCGGGAAATCAAGTGGAAACCTCGGTGCAGCCGTCCGAGCCCCCCGCATCCCTCCCGGCGGGCGGGTAACCACGGCCCCGACCCCTCAGGCAAACTCACTTCTCTTTTCGTTCTAAGCGTGTGCAAGATGCCCTTGCTCATGCTGGCAGCGGCTGCGGAGCGGCTCAGACAGCTCTCAGCTCTCCCCGGCTGCGGCAGGAGGTGCTGGCCGGACCCGCCCCGCGCTCTTTGAGCCCAAAGCCCTGAGGGGCGGCACAGCGCACCCCCGGGGGACAGCGCGCCCCAGCGGCCGGACAGAGCGGGCCCTGAGGGGCGGCACAGCGCGCCCCAGCGGCCGGACAGAGCGGGCCCTGAGGGGCGGCACAGCGCGCCCCAGCGGCCGGACAGAGCGGGCCCTGAGGGGGGGACACAGCGCGCCCCAGCGGCCGGACAGAGCGGGCCCTGAGGGGGGGACAGCGCACCCACCGGCGGCCGGACAGAGCGGGCCCTGAGGGGTGGCACAGCGCGCCCCAGCGGCCGGACAGAGCGGGCCCTGAGGGGGGACACAGCGCGCCCCGGCGGCCGGACAGAGCGGGCCCTGAGGGGGGGACACAGCGCGCCCCAGCGGCCGGACAGAGCGGGCCCTGAGCGGGGGACAGCGCGCCGGCCGGCGGCCGGACAGAGCGGGCCCTCAGGGGCGGCACAGCGCGAAGCGGGCCCGCGGGCCGGCAGCGCCCCCTGCAGGTGCCGGAGGGAGCGGCCGGACAGAGCCTGTGCCGGTCCCGTGCCAGCCCTTCTCTCCCCGTGCCTGCAGCACTCCAACCTGGTTTTTCTGCTTCTCCTTTGTCCTCCTGTCTGTCCCCTCCTCCAGATATCTAGGCAAAGGCCCGGTTATGACAGAGCTGCCTCTGCAGAGCTCGGAGAGCTGCCTATAGTGACCACAAGAGGAGCCCAGTGTCACTGGGTCCCCTTGTGCTGCAGCAAAAGCTCAACCTAGGCCCAGGTTCTCATCACTGTTCTGTGTTCCACAGCTCCTCTCACTTCCCAATATCATTTCCCAATATCCCTCTCTGAGCAAAACTACCAGGGGCAGGCTGGAGGTGAGAGCAGGTAACTCCATCCATTGGTTTTTCCCCTTCTCCCTTGCCCGCTGGAAAGCAGTGAGAGGAAGGAGAGGCTGCCTGCACTGCATGTTCTGCTACTCCCAGCAGCAAGCAACAGACATGATAGGGCACAAGGAGCTCAGCTGGTCCTTCTAGGGAGCAGGTGTGGAAATTCAGCAGCAGCATCTTGGAGGAGCTGGCAGCATCTTACTGTAACAACCTGGAGATGCAGCAATTCCAATGCAAACTCTCAAACACTGGGAAGCCAAACAGTTTTCATACTTTTTCTCAGCACTGCTGCTGAGAAACCTCTGTGTATTTATGAGCACTCTCTATTTGTTGCTACTAATAAAGCTACAGGATGGTCCCTTCTATAAATTGGTGATGAAAGCCAAGCTGTAGGGCAGTTGTTTGTATCTGAGCCCTTTCCTAGGTTACAACAGCTTCTACTACTGCCTTTCGCCTTGCTCAGCCACCAATTGCCTTGGAAGTTCCTTTTGTGATCCATCTCACTATAAACCACACTCAGTGCAGTCCCTAGTGTGCCTGTTATGAGAAAGAAATAATTGTTAATGGGCTTATAATTTCTGAACCTTGGCTAAAATAAGGAACGGTCTTTGAGAGTGGTGTACTTTGTTCTCAAGCATTTTCACTGGGAAAAAGAAAAAGTAATAAAAAATAATAAAAACCTTCCTACTCTAGTAAGTTAAAATGCACACTTACATACATGTAATACCAATTTCCTTAGAAGTGTCTGTGTATTTTAGAAGGCAACCCACAAAAATGTATTGACAAGGAATGACTGGGTGGGGAAAATAATTCTGCAGAAATTGTCATTATGCAAACTCCCTTTTCTAAAGAAGAAATTATAGTTTGAGTTGATTACATACTTGGTGTCTGCTTACTAAATCCTGTTTGTACAGTAAGCAGTAACTAATCCAAAATTACTCCCCAAACCCCTGACTTCCAGACCTACACCAAGGAGTTAAGCACTGGCAACCCTTCCACTGCCACTGTATTTTGGAATCTGCTTGTAAGAATGTAAGCCTAGACAGGCACATATAAAACACTTTACATTTTATATAGAGTGAGACTTCTTCCTATTTAATTTCCCAAAAGCTTTTCTATTTCCTATGTATTTGCTGTCTTCTGGACACTTCACAACACATTTTACATTTTCTTACTATGCCATTTTTGTAATTAAAAGTAGGAAATCTACAGTAACACTAAGCTGTTCCATAGTGTTTTATCTAAGTATTTCAATTACTTGTTTCATCAGATGTAAACCTACCCAAAGCAAACAAGATTTTAATTTATTATTCATTATTTAAATTACAGAAGTTTTCAAAAGTGACACTTTACTGTATTTCACAATCCCTGAAAACTACAGTAAGTACAATTTTAAAAAGCAGGAAAGATGCAAACCTTTTAAAAATCTTTGTAATATATTTGAAAATACTTATGCCACTCCTTTATAGATTCAAGAGGCTAATTCTTGATTAGAGAATTTTTCATAAAATTCCAAGTCTTTTATGGTTAAAGATGGTTTTACAGTCTGCAATGATTTCACAAAATGTTCCTGTTTTACAGCAGTGGCTTCGAGTCCATTCTCTTGCAATGCCAACAAAGCAGCCTTTAAAAGAAAAAAAAACCAACTTAGTCCTTATCATGTTTTAAATTGTAAAGAGTACTGTAAGTACTCTAAAATATTTTACAAGGAACAAAGCATTAGTTAAAGCATCTGAAAACAGCACTGTATAACTTATGGTTATTTAGCAAGAGATAAAGATCCAGGTAGGGTTACCATAACTTTTTATTTAAAGAATGAACCCTTGGTCAGTTCTTCTATTTTAACCACTCTCTTTGGATTTTCAATGCAAATTGGCAAAGCATCTCTACTACAGATGGCTATGAGTTAACTCTTTTTTCATTCAAAGTTGTTATTTAGAGTTTATTTCACAGATGAGCCAGGAATATTTCTTACCTCCTTGCACAGGTTTTCAATATCAGCTCCAGAAAAGAGGTTTGTCAGGACTGCCACATCTTCTAATGACACATCAGTATCTAATGGAATTTTTTCAGTGCAGATTTTCAAAATGGAAAGTCTTCCCTGTAAATTGGTGCATATTATGCAAGAAAACAAAACCAACCAAACAAAAAATTAATCTTTTTCCAAAGCAGTACCAAACTTGAAATTAGAGCCAAGGAAAATCCAGAAAAGCACAAAATCTACCAGGCTTTGGTGGAAGAATAAAATGCTACTAATGGAGATAATACACTTCTGGTTGTCTCAAATATTTAAGTTCTATTATTCACAGTCACTGCTTGCTTCATGAAAACACAGTATTTTAGGCTGAACAGGCCTGATTTGACATGCTTTGGGACAACTTTTTTTTGTGAAGCTCAGGACAAATAGCTATACTAGCCTTAGGAACAGTACACAAGAATTATTTGAAGCAAGGACAGACAACTTATTTTGATATTTCCTGAATTGTAGCTTGATTTAGTAAATATACATTTTCCCTATTTTCCAGATGCAATATGATAACTACCTACACCAGTTAAAATGCTATTGGTGTTTAAAATACAAATATCTTTATGACTTTTAAATTTTTTTCATTGTACCTTGAATTTGTTGACTGATCTCCAGTGAAACACCCATCAGTTGTGAAGGATGTTACAGAAATATACCCCCTTTGCTCTTAAAGCATGCTGGCAATCAACATCTCTCCCTTTAAAGCCATGCATGGATGTGTAATACCTTCAGATCTGGAGGTGGAATATAAATCATCTTGTCCAGCCTTCCAGGACGGAGCAAGGCATCATCCAACATATCTGGTCTATTTGTTGCAGCAACTACCATGAAATCTTTGTTCAAAGTTTCCTGAAACTCTAGCTGAGTAAGAGATCATGTAAACAAATTAGTGCAACATGGTTGAGATAGATATTATCAAAAGATATTAGTTAACTACTAATGAGAAGAGGGGAAGGGCAAAAAGATAATGTAATTTTACATTTTACTTTCCCTTCAATATTAGTATTTTATCTTTCTTGAGGTAAAAAAATGCCTTGCAGGGCAGATTACATGACAAAGAAGAAATATAGTTAGTATCTGCCTTGGCAATACATAAAGACTTTCCTTTGGCCAGATTGTAATGAAGAACATTTTATATGCAAAAAAAAAATGAGTATCCTACAATTATTCCCCCAAAGAGTATCATAATAAGAAAGAATTTATATACAAAAAAGCTAAATATTAAATGTTGTGAATAATTCACTGACAAGGGAAGGTACAAGTTTAAGTAACTAACAGATCATAACTGTGCTGCTTTATATGCATCACGTGTGAGAAAGAGCTGCAAATGAAGCAGGGGAAGGACTTAGAAAAAGTAAGCTCAGGGAGGAACTTACTTAAGAGTAAAAATCACACAATCAATCTAAAAAATTACTTTAGTGAAAATAAAAGGATTTTTGTGACAGAAGATGAACACTCAACTAGTAATGCCTGTGTGGGTATTTTGGTCAAACAAAGCCTCACTGAGGAACAGTGTATGTAAAAACAATCAGCAGCCTATATACAGTATCCTCTAAAAACTAGTAATTATAACAGAGCAAAACAGCTTCTTGCATGTTTTTAAGTCCAAAGATTTAAAGATTAAAATGTGAATGCAAACAACTAAAATTTTTGAAATAACTGGACAGCACTTCTCATTCCTCCTGTACAGAAAAGGGAGCATAAATACCTTTCTTTCCTCGTCACTTTGCTCTTGGCACTGAGCCTCAAGCTGTAGCTTGCCTCCTCTTCTTTCTGTAACCTTCAGCCCAATCCCATCCAATTCATTGAGAAGCACAGAGAGAACCCTCTCTGAGACACCATGGCCAGTTCTGCAGAGTGCCCGAGATCCCAAGATGGAATCAATCTCATCCAGGAATATTATTGCTGGAGTATTTGCTCTTGCTTGGCGAAAAACCTTTTCAACAAATGGTAATAAAATAAAACATTAATGCCTGAAAAAAGAATCCCAGAATATACTCTGTATTTTACTTAACTTTAAAGGTACATTTGTAATGATTCTTAAGAGCTGTTCTGGCTTGCATTTACCTTTGGCAAATTCTGCTTCTTTTTTATATTCCTAAATGAACTGAAAATAAAAGGGTAGGCATTTAAAGTCTGATATTGGTGTAATTTTAGGGATAGTTTCTCTCTTTATCTACATGTGAATCTCTAAGCCATTTCTATTTTATAATCAGACGAGAGCACTATCATCTTTTCAACAACAAAATTAAGGTCTAACTAATACTTTACAAAAAGCTACTAATACTTCACAAAAATACTTTACAAATTTATTTTACAAAAATAAACTACACAATTTTACATAAATTAAAAACTGTACCTGAGACAAAATCTTCTCTGAATCTCCAACATAAGGTGAGAAGAGGTCAGCACCACTCACAGAGAGAAAGGAACAGTGACAACTCGTGGCCACAGCCCTCACCAGCGTGGTTTTGGCACACCCAGAGGGCCCATAGAGAAGAATCCCCTTGGGATGAGACAGGCCCATCCTGGCAAATGCCTCAGGAAATTTCATAGGCCACTCAATACTCTGGCAGTACATAAAAAAGAGATGAAATTCTTAGTGACAACCAATCAATAAAACTGCCAAGTACATAATTTCCTCTCCTTGATACAAACATTAATTGGAAATTGGGGAATAGTGATTTAGTCTTTCTTCATATATTGCCCCTTGCTTAAACTTTCTATTTGAAACAGAACTAAAAGCATTCCTGAAGAGATAACAGCCAAGAGCCATCCCTGGATAAATATTCAGGAATGGACAAATTATCTTGCTACAAGTATTTTTCAGCTACTAAAAACATGCCTATTTTCCCATATTATTATGCTTGGTGGTGGTATCTTGAGATTACAAGATTACACTGTAATGTTTAAAATACAATTTATAATCAGGTAATTTGCAAAATAAATACTTTTCATAATGCCGGGTACAGAATACCTTGGAGTACATTTTAGAAATTAGTTGTTTATCTAAATAAGTTTAATACATTACTTGTTTTAACTTTAATTTCACATCTTCAAGACCACCAATTTGCTCCCAAGTTACAGGTTTACACTCTGTTAGTCCAATTGCACTTCGAAAAGAGGATGGTTGAATTTTTTTAAAAGCTTCTTGGAAATCTCCCATGGTAATCCTGTTTTCAGTTTTAGCTGAATCCTGAAAAATAAGCCCAGATACAGAATATTAACAACATTTTAATGCAATATTTAAATGCTGCATTAATATGCAAAAAGCTTCACATAAGGCTAAATGCAACTAATAAGGAAGTAAATTCCTGACCTAATGAGCTTAAACACTGCAGACACAAAAATGCAACATAAAGTAAAATATATCCTCTTTAATACCAAGTTTTTACACAGGAAAAAAGCCAGTTTTAACAGAAATTAATATTTCCGAGAAAACTACTAGCCCCTAAATTATAGCTCCATTAGGCAGTGATCTGCTAAATCAAATAGTTGCTTTCAGGGTTAACATACATTACATCCTACAATCTTATGAATAGAAATAAAAAAGTTGCAAAATCCATTTTCACCACATACTGAAAAATGTATTTTATCTCAAACAGGCTTATAAAATACCACTATTAAACCACAGATGCAGTAACTGAACTAAGGTGAGAACTTAGAGCAAAACCAATATATTTATAATATGCTTGGTGTGACTCTTCAACTTGTTGAGCTTTTCAAGTAAATTATTAATTAGGAAAGGGCAGTGCCAACATTACTGACATTGTTCTTGACTGATTTGCAACCATACCCAAGAGCTGTGGGACACAGCCTGCATGGCAGCTTCTCTGCAGAGTGCTGCAAGGTCAGCTCCAACATACCCAGTGGTCATTTCTGCCAGCTTAGCCAAATCAACCTCTGCAGAAATGGGCATGTCAGATGTCAGCAACTGCAGGATGGATCTTCTCTGTGTAACTGTTGGGGTCCCAATAATAACCTAAACCAAACAGAATAAATAAAAATTTTAAGTAGATAATTTGCCATATGCATTTATTTTACAGACCTAAGCAAGCAATTTTGTCCCTTCTTTATACTGGCTACTGAAAATTTATAAATACTTATATCCCAACTAAAGAGTTTTACAGGAAACCTATTGCCAGCACTATACAAATTACAAGTATTTAAAATGCCATTTACATTCCAAGGGAACAGTGTTTGCATAAAGAGTTTTTGATAAGACACTCAGATAGCATTTATCTAGTCCTGTAACACTGAAATAATAATTTCCTTATATCACAAGCACGAAATTAGACTAATATGATAGGAAAAAATGAAATAGATAAACATTCATATAATATTGAAAACCTGGTAAAACTTCATCCTAAAAATACATCTCAACAATCTATAAATCTCAGAAAGTTAAAGAACTCAATTTAACTGGTGGAGGAGTGGGTTTAGCCAGGAAAATAAACAATACAAGCACAAGCACTGTGTGCTGTATAACTGCATGTGGTTTTCTTCTTTGGACTACTAGGCTAATGGAAGTTTTCCAGAGTACACCCAACCTCTGTTACTGAAACCTGAATAGAAGTTTTGACACAACAGGTTACTAGTTCTCTGTCACAATATATTTTTAAGGAGAAATACACGAATGTTCAATCTAGGATTTAAATGGAAAAAGTCCAATCTTGTAAAGCTAAGCATCTGTAAACAAACAAACCCCCTGAAGATCAGGTCAATGTCTCTATAATAAAGAAATAAAAAGACTCCTCCCATCCATTTTCACGTATATGAAGCTCTCAGTGTTCTGAGCAAAAAACCCCAAAATAACCATACCAAATTTGCAGCAAACTACAGACAGAAACAAGACACCTGTCCCAACCTGTAGAATCCCACTATGAAACATGACTAGAAGATATTAATGAAACTATGAACAGCCCCCTTCCAACTCAATAAGGAAAGAAAAATGCGAGTGTATGATCAGCAGGGTTTATTTACCTCTCTGTCAAATCTGCCAGGTCTCCTCAGCGCAGGCTCCAGGGCATCAGGCCTGTTTGTGGCTGCCACAATGACCATCCTGCCCTCACTGCCCACACCGTCCAGCAGCGTCAGCAACTGAGCAACAATCCGATCCTCAGGAGCATTGTTTGAACTTCCTCGCTTTGGGCATAAAGAATCAATCTCGTCAAAAAACAGAATGGTTGGGCCCTCGTTTGACATCTCTCTGCCCTTTTCAAAGACTCTTCGCAAATTCTCTTCACCTTCCCCTGGTCTTGAACCATGGAGGGCTGGGCCACTGATGCCCAGCAGATACGCACCCAGCTCTTTTGCTACTGCCTTTACCAGGAGCGTTTTCCCTACACCTGGGGGCCCAATTAACAGCACTCCATTCGGGACAGAAAGGCCCAGCTTCTTGAAAGTTTTTGGAAAGCGGAAAGGCAAATCAATAATTTCTTTCAAAGACTTCCCCACATCATCCAGTCCTGCAATTTGAGTTTTGGCAGCGTCTTCTGAAAGATGTCGGTACCATTCTAAAGTGATCACCTCCTTAATTTTTATGCTTGTTTGGGGAGTTATCAATCCAGCTCCCTCCTCCAAAGGAGACGCAGACAGTATTTCAACATACACCACGGGATTTTCGGGACTTGGGGCGACAGTAACAACATAACCAGGCGAAACATACACATTTCTTAGCAGTTCTCGGATAGTCTCCTGCAACACCGCTCTGGGAATGGACTTTTTCAGCGCGGCGCTCTTGAGGACCACTCTGAGGGTCGCTGCTCGCAGGGGTCCGTGCGGCAGCAGCCGCAGCCGGTCCAAGCTCAGCGAGAGCCCGCGCAGCTCCCGGCCCGGCAGCCCCGCCGTGCTGCAGCTCAGGTCGGCCTGCAGGTACCCGTCCGCCAGGTCGTGCCGGGGCCACGCCGTGCACACACAGCAGCCGCCGGGCAAGGAGATCCTCAGCGGGGCGCCGATCCTGGCTCCCAGCAAGGAGAGCGCGGCAGGTCCCAAGCGGCACCGCTGCGTGCCCTCATCTCGCGGGTCCAGCGGGAGCAGCTTTAAGACTGCCGCCTCCATCGCTGCCTCCGAGAGGGAGGGCAGCAACCCTCCCTGCTCTGCGCGAGCCCGTCGGCTCCTTACTCACCGCGTCTGGCCCTCCCGCGGGGCTCCCGCTCCGCCACCGCCCGGCACTACCGGGCCGGGGCGGGCGGGACGGGACGGGACGGGACCCCGGGCAGGGAGCGGACGGGCCGGAAGGCAACCGAGCCGCGCGCGCGCTGACAGGCGGCCCCGCGCATGCGCCACAGCGGAGCACGCGCACTGTGCCCCGCCTCAGCCCCCTCAGCATCGCGGAATGAATTCGGTGGGAATGGAGCTCCGAGATCATCGAAAGCAGGCTGTGTTTAACCACCGTGTCAGTCTGACCGCGGCACTCAGTGCCATGTCCAGTCTGTCCTTAAACACAGCCCGGGACGGTGATTCCTGAACGGTTCATTCCATATCTAGTCGCTCTTCCTGTGAAGGATTTTTTCCTAATATTCAACCTAAACCTCCCCTGGTGCGGCTTGAGTTCTGTGGCCTTTTGTCCTGTCTGGGAGAAGAGGCCAAGCCCCACCTGGCCTCAGACTCCTTTCAGAGAGTTGTGGAGACCTTTAAGGTCCTGCCTGACCTCTTTTTTTCCAGGCTGAGCCCTCCATGTTCCCTCAGCCATTCTTCATAGGACTTGTGCTCCAGGCGCTTCACCATCTTCCTTGGCATTCTCTGGACTTGCTCCAGTCCCTCAGTGTCCTTCCTGAACTGAAGGGCCCAGAAATGGCCACAGTACTCAATGTCCGCCATCTCCCTCGCGCCCTCCCTCAGCCTCTGCCCTGGGCCTACCCTTTTGAAGGGCTGACAAAGCAATGCTTGTGAGGTGAGTGCTGTGCCCTGGAGGCTTCTTATACCCTCATCCCATCGATGAAATACATTGACCCCCTTTCTAATTGTCGTCTGGCTCGTTCTCCACACAGCTGGTCGTGACAGGGCTTGTTTGCCACCCTCATTTCTTTGCCCTCTTTTTGTCTCCTCAGCACTGCCTGTTTGTTCAGGGCTTCTGAAACATGTTCCCAAATGTTGGGCATCCCCATTCCTGGGCCCCTGCCAGTGCCTCCCTCTGCTCCTCTGTCACCACCGGTCACCATTGATTCAGCTATGAGTACTGGGGAGCCACACCATTGGCTTGAGAAACTGTTGATACAAGTAATTAAGACGCAGATACCAATTCAACACTTGGTAAGCCTGTTGCAGTATGTGCTCTGACAAATGCTTAGTCAGCATTTAAGAAAAGTTTTGGTCGCCACCTTCTTAGATTGTGCCACAAATTGTGCGGTGCTTTTATAAAATCTTTCCAGGAGGTCTGTCAGTGTTGTGGGCTACTAAGATAAAATTTAGTATGTTCACAGTTTTATTATTTAAAGTAACTTCATTTTAAACAAAGTCACACATGTGCTGAATACACACACACTTTGAGACCACAGACATACAAGAATTGGGATCTCAAGTGCTTGATGCTCGTCAGACACAGTTAAATTCACAGAAAACCCAGAGAAGGTGGTTTACAGCACAATTACAAACTGCCCTGCATTGTATCCTGGAGGTGTCAGGAGGGACAGTGTAAGAAAACCTTTGTGATGGTGTCCTGGTTAATCACATGCCTTATTGAACCAAGGCTCTACACAAAATACTTCAGTAAGCCATATGAATAAAAGCAGGCAGTGTTAAGAGAACCAGTTCATAATAATTCTAAATGCTGAATATGAACTCACAAAATTTTGTAGGGCTGTGTAGTGTGAAAAGCAGTAAGCCTTCTCTTTAAGCCTAATTATATGCAAAAGGACCTGTAATAACTTTTTTTCAATTCATGACCAAATTTTCTCATTTCAGTGTTTATTTTCTATTCCTATACTCCTGGATATCTACTTAATCTTTCTTTTCATGGCACGGTTCTGTACTGCACACATACACAAATGTTTATATGGAATATGCTCATATGGAATATTTAGACTTACCAGGTATTTGGTGTAGGACATACTAATGTCTGTCCAGAGAATGTACAGACAAAAGATTATAAGGAGCTTTCATTCCAAGAAGGCAAATGTATTTTCAAGCCAATGTCTTATAAACATATTCTCTTGTTTTATTTCTTTCCATCAAAGGTTCTCATAAACATGAGTGCCCTCAAGTACATACTGGATTAAACAAAAAACATACTCTGTTTAAAATGGCAGATTTCTGTTTCAGAGTTTCAAACTGTAAGTGGTAGACTCCCTGCTTGGTTTGAGAAAGTTGTGTTTAGGAAAGGAAAGTATGGAAAGTTGAATATTTGCAATGAGCTCTGTGGTTTCATATATATTCATATATAGTGGTTCCCTCTAACAGACTTATTGTACCTGGAATATCTGATTTCTTATGAGAAGGAAAACACCTGCACATCTAATCTTAAGTAACAAAGTGACAAAAGTTAGTGTCCAATGTAAAAACTCTGCTATTGTTGCTTGATGTGCACATTTCAGTAAATTTATCCTTAAATTTCTTTTAAGTTTTTACTGTATTTTATTGCTGTAATGCTGATTATTTTACTTCAAATAAATACACTGATAGTTCACTTCTTTTTAGTATAGTGAAGCCCCCAGAAAACTAATATGTCCTATTGAAAGAGCAGAGGATTGGCTTATTTTGAACAAATTGTGGAATCACATGTATATTATTTATATATTTTCTTAGAAAACTTTGCTGAGTGACATTGCCCTCATGTCAAATGCACACTTTTTAGTAGCCATGCTCCTGAATAATTTACAGATCCCAAAATTTACAAAGTGGCAAACAATATTCCTCCAAGAATCTAGTTTCAATTGACAAAAACCTGAAAGTAATGTTTTAAACAGTTTTCTCACTGTTCACTAGATGGCAGCTGATCTTCAAGAATGGCTGCATTTCTCCTTTCAGATCTGGTAATTTGGAGGGAGTAGTCATCAGTTCTTGGACAAATCAGATATTATCCAGCATTGTCTTCACTCCATTTCTAATATGAAACTGAAAAAATGGCACAGTCAATGTTCAGATAATTTTCATCTTCATTACTTTTTCTTGATGGCCTTGTTGCTTTCTATTTCTAGGGAATCATGTTCCTTTTTTTTGTTTGTTTGTTTGTTTTTTTTCATACTTAGTGCACCAGACTAACTTCTTTTACAGTAGAACATGCAATTTTTAAAGGTTCTAAAAAGAAAGAACAATATTTCATTGGGTTCCTTTTCCCTTTATATATGTAGTGGGTTTTGGTGGACTAATGTTCAAAATTCCCAATTATTATGACTCAAGAAATAAAATAATTGTCTTGTTGCAATAATTCCCTGCATACAAAGTAAATAAAATATTAAACTGATTCTTTTTTTAGGTTTTACCCTATCTAATGCTGGAATGGAAATTTTCATTTTAAATTGACAAGTTAACTGTGTTTTTAACATGGTCTTTTTTTTGTGGTAGATGGATTTGAAGACGTGGCCTGATTGTTTATTAATCAAATAAGGATTGTTCAAAGTGAGTAGCTGGCATGTGTATGCTTTAGGGTGGGATTTTTGTATTTGTGGAGGTTCTTTGACTAAGTATAAGTTCTCTATGACACTTAGGCCAGATATTGCACATTTCAAACACCAGGCTTTGTTATAACAAAAGCTCATAAATAAATAGTAAAGGCATGCTTAAAAATGGAATGGAAAGACATTCTGTATGTCTGCATGTCTTTCTGGGAGGGCCACCCTCAATGTGTTTACTTAATTTTCTAGTGAGCATCCAGTTTTGTATCTTTACATGGAAAAAGTTCCATTGCAGTGAGGAATCTGGATGGGCAAGGCCCAGGGGATGGGTTAGGCCAGGCCTCACAGTGTGGAAATCTCTGCCTGCTGACAGAAGTTCTGGTGAAGTCCCTGCACCTTGGCTGGACACACTGGTGTGCATCTCTAGCAGGAGTCATTGCCATCCTGGCAGGTGCATCAGGAAAATGTGTGCCTGCACCTGGAGCCTGCCAGGGGAAACTCACTTGTCTTAACTTGCCAAGGAAAGGATTTTATGCTCAGGCTCTACATTTCTTTGGGAGTGACTGGAGTCCCAGCTGCACATTCTCTTCTCTTGAAACTTTGGGGTGAAAGCTTTTCAAAGAAGGGAGAATGGACAGGGAATTTAACAGGGTACATTTAAAAATTTGTCAGTGTCTGTCTATGACACCTTTTCATTACTGCCTAGGGATGCTTGGTTATTTGTTTCTGCAAAATGAATAATCCAGTGGTTCACTAAATCTTCTTTTGGATATGTAACATTGAGGTCCTAAATCTTCTTTTGGATATGTAACATTGAGGTATGGTGTTCAGTATAGGAATGAGAGTGGATTGGCTGAGAATTAGAGAAGGGCCATACAAACCTGAGGGACTTAGCAGCAAAGTGGCATGTTAAATTCAGTATACAGCTCTGAGAACAAAGGGGAACAAAGGGAAGAACAGTCAAAGGGAAGGGTCACTTTTATAGCATCAGGATAGATGATTCCATGGAAATGTCAGCTCACTGCTTGATGTGCAAAAAGCAAATAATTTGTTAGCCTTAATTTAAAAAGGAACCAAGAATTTAACAAAAACTGTCTCAGTCCTTGTGGTATCCCTATACTTCTTCTGTCCTCAAAATACATATTAGAACTGGGAAAGGTTCAGAGAAGGCAGCAAGAATTATCAAAGGTATGGAATGGTTTAAATCCTGGAAATGATTAAAAGTAGGTTATGTCTCCTCAAGACAGGAGAAAAACTTTGAGGTGGCCGTGTAAGAGGTTTGCAAAATTGTAATTTGGATTGGAAATGCCAGTTTTAAAGGTCTCTTCCAATGCCAGAACAACTGACGTCACTCAGATCTCTGTTCAAAACAAAGAAAAGGAGGAAATCCATCACATGGTTCATGGTAGATCTGTAGAACTTCATGGACCTACATGGTTTATGTAGAATGGTCTTGCACCTTTCTAGGGCTTTTCCCAGTGCTTCCTAGGAACATTCCCAAATGCTTCAAGGAATTCCCACTGTAGTGTCTGGGAATTTCCCTTGTGCTATTATGGAATTTTCACAATTTCTTTTTAGGCTTGAGAGGAATTTTCAAGGTGCTTTCTGAAAGTTTTCTTTCCTTGCTTTGTAGGAATTTCTGCCAATGATTCCTAGAAATGTTCTATTTTCTCTTCTGTTTTCTAGGTATTTTCTGAGTGTATCCTAGGAGTTTGTCTGGTGTTTGCCCCATGTTTTCTAGGAATTTTCCAGGTGCATCCAGGAATCCCCTCTGTGCCTTCTAGGAAGTGTTTCTTGAAGAATTTCTAGGAATTCTCTCTACCTTGAAGGAACATTCCTACATTCCAAGAATCCATTGAGAACTGTCTAAAGATTGTACCCAGACACTCTGGAATCCTTGCAGTGCCTGCTTTTTGAGCAGGAGCAGAACTCAAAGGCTTTAGGTCTGAAGCCGGTTGTTCAGTAGATTGGTTTTCCAACTTAGAACTTAGCTTGAAAAATGTTTAACCATTTTTTTTACACTTCCCTTCTTCCACACCACAGCTATTGTTGTACTTTTTTCTCTCATTTACTTCAATTCAGATAGGTAGGTTTTCTTTTTTATCTTTTTCAGGTTTTGTCATAGGCCATGGTACTTTCTTCAGAACAGCTGTTATCTCTTCCTTGCACAATCACAGAGTATTCATGTTAGACTATTGTTTAGAATGATTTTTAGAGCAGGAATGTTGTTGAATCTTAACTTAAAAACTCAGCAAGATCAGGTAATTTTCAATTTTTATTGATAGGAGTCAATTAAATACATTGATCTCTGAACAAATATTTTAATACAGAGGTAGCACAAAGACTAAATACTAAATCAGCAGCTAATTAGAGTAATTAAGAATAAGATGTATGTGAAACATCTGTATTACCCTGACCAGCATCACCTGCACTCAGGTTATTATTTTTTTCAGGTACTTGTTTTGCTCACTCCACTTGGCTTTGGTTCCCAATAATTATTTTTTATGGTTAGGTTCAATGCCCTTATTTAAAGTATTTTTGTGAAATTTGAAATCCCTTCCCTTTGGAGACTGTAAAATTAGGTAAATGCATTAGCAATTAATCCATTTGTGTTATCATGGGAAACAATCAGCTTTTAGGAGGGGAGCTCAGTGCTTAATTATGTTAAAAGCCTTTGATGCACTTGTTTTTGCTTCCTTTTGTTTCAATGTTTTTGTTCCCAGGCCCTCTCAGGACTCAGAATCTGATGGGCCTTAATTTCCCTGACCACATTTACCTGGGCTCCCCAGCCACGCCCCTGCCCATGAGCCCCGGGCTCTGTTTAAGCTCAGACTTGGGCTTTGCTCTGGGATGGTTTCAGCTGTTGGTTTGTGTTTTTACAGAGGTCTCTGGAGTGCCTGGTTTGTTTATAGACCTGCTCCTGTTGGTACAGTTTTATCTGCTGGCCTGGGCTTTTGGCCATTGTCCCTAGGCCTGTGTTGCTTGCGTTTCAGCTTCTTTGGGTGTGCCTTGCCATCCCACTTACCAAATTTGATTGCTGGTTTCTAACTCTTCCAGAGCTGCTGCTCCTTCTTCTCCAGATCTGTTTTGTAGTGTTGCTGATATGTTGATAGTATGTAGCAATGTGTACATTAGAACTTTTCTTTACATAGATGCCCTTCCTTGTTTGGGAACTGTTTCCTTGTAAGGTTTTCTGTTTTACTTTCATGCTAGCCAAGTTCTCTATAAACCACTGTCAGTTGGTGTGGGTTTCTGAAACTATTTGAGTAGTTACCACACATTGTCATCTCTTGTAACTTATTGTTGTGGAGTCCCGTTTGCCTACTTTTATTCACAGTTTAATTATCTAGTGGAATGTAGAATATTCCATTTTAAAAATAAGGAAGCAAATATATTCTAAGAAATACTTGTGTTTAAATGCTATTATTACTATTTTTGGAGATACCCTGAAACTTGTGTCATCTCCCTAGTGTAGAGTCCTTACAAAGCACGTTAATACTTGTCATAGCAATTCTTTAGTCTTTTATTTATGATTTTATACAAAGGGTGAGGGAGAGCACAAGAAAGCATTATGATGATATTTCTTCACTGGGAAGCAATTTTGTTATGGAAAGATCATAGTTAACAGTTGCATCTAGATAATAATTTTGATTAAAATGGATGGAACTATTCTTAACCTATTAGCTAGTTCTCTTTCTGTGGAAAGGTATATGAACACCTTCAATTTTCTGAGACATTTGAGGTTTTAGTATTATCTGAGAAATGCTGATGAAGTTGGCAAAATCTGACTTCACCTTAGCAGCAGTAATTTCATACAGTTATAGCCCATGCAGTGGTAAGTCTTGAATTCTGTTAGTTAAACATTGTGTTCTCAACTACGTGCAATGTATTTGTTTTTTCTGCTAAAGAAATTGTCTTTAAAGCATCAAATATGCTACAGTATTTATAGAAGTCATCTGTGCTCTTTGACAGAAGCAAATGACAAAGTAGAAAGGGACTTAGAGTGCAGAAAGAAAGTCAGTGACTTGTGACTAGGGAACCTTGGATAGGCTCCATGAGGGTAGTAAAAAGTAGGAAAGAGTATGAAAGGAAAGCAGGTGTTCTTAGAACTGAAATCTGCACTTTTTCTGTCTTTACAGGGATGCGTGTATTCCTTTTGGGAATGTGAAGTAATTCTACAGATATTTTTGAGCTGTTATATATCAAAATAGCTGTGGGGTTTATCCATATTTATGCACATCTCTTAGACTTTAGCTGGAGAGGTATTTTTGAAACTGGAGAGACAGTCAATCCAATTGAGGAATTGTCTGTGAGGAGTATAATAATTTTAGTCTCTGCCTTTGGGAGGGGTCCTATGCCTTCAGCATTCCTCTTTGCTAAAACAAATATCTTGGAACGTAGTCATGCCCAAATATTGACATGTCTTCCCTTGTCATCATCTCTTAATTACATCAATTATTCTAAACTTATAGGAATTTTCACTGTCTGTGTTTTTACATTTCTGTATTTAAGATGCCTTGTCTATGAAGGTTTTAAGATATTTAAGGCTACTGGAATGAGTTGTTTTCGTACTTCCCACTCCAAACTTTGATGACTGATCTTACTGATATGAGACTGTTACAACTTGACAAAGGGAGTAGAAATGATTTCTATGTTAGAAGAGTTCCATACCTCAGAAAACTTTACAAAGCAAAATATTTCACAGAATGAGATCTTCTCTTGTAATATACTGACTTTCAGTTGCTGGTGGTTAAGTAATGTCACCGAAATACTGTCATGAACAAAAATGGAAGAAAACTATAGCAAGAATTTTCAGTGACTGATTTCCTTAGCTTCTGACTTTGGAAGTTGGAAGATGTTTCTTTTTTTTTTTTTCTTCTAATAGGAGAAGATTGAAAATTCACACAGAAATAATGACTAAGTCATATTTCTAGGTTCCTAGGTGTGTTATAAAATTCCTTAGAGTGGGTCTGAATGGAAAAGGGTTCAATTATTGCTCATGCTGCTTCATCATTCATCTTTAAGGTCTTTTTTCCCATTTCTTCTCTTTCAAAGTTCCTCATTATATTATTGCTTATATTGCTTAAAATTAATTCCTTGTTACCCTAGATATTGTTGTGGAAATTGAATTTCTTAGCTACCAAAGAAATGGAAACAATTAGGTTTGTAAATCAACATTGTCAGTGGATATAGAAAATGTATTTAAGGCATTGGGAATTACATGAATTCTGTGTGGTTTTTTTTCTGGCATTCAAGATGGTGAAGCTGACCCTGGAGAAGGATCTCAAGAACAAATGAGGTGCTGCCTGCATGAATAACTTGAAGACATTGATGATTTTAAGGCTTGAAGTTTGCAAGTGCTTTGAATTTATGTCAGTGTTCAGGTGGTACCAAGGGCCACCCCTGTTCTTTTGCAAGAGCTGTAGCAATGTATTACTTTGAAAAATTGCCATGAGGATTTCTTTTTCCTAATAAGGGAGTGTTCTTTTCCTTCAGCTTTTCCTGGTGTAAGAATTACAAACTCATCCTGTTTATAATGAGATCAACTTAGTGCTGTGATGCAGATGTTGTAATTAGACTTTGATCTTAACTCAAGTAGCTTTTTTCATTGGAGTAACTGAGCAATGTTCTGCTAATGGCATCAGTTTGGGGATCCTGCCTTGTGCTTTAGGGAACTGGCTGGCTAAAACTGTGCAAAAGAGGATTTGATTCAGTTACTTACATTGTTTTAAAATTTCAGCCTAACTATGTGTTCAGGTAGGCATGGAGTTAGCAGAACTGAAAAAGGGGAAGGCTGGGAATATTTGCAATAGGAATACCTTATTCTGCAAAGGTTTAAACCTTATTAACTGTGCAATGAGCAGACCCATTGAAGTATCAAGTCAGAAGCTTCAGAATGCTCTTCCAAATTCACGTTACATGGATCACTGACAGTGAAAACTTGCACTGCTCATGCAAACAGAAAGAGAGACTGATTTTTGAATTTCAATCTACCAAGCCAACAACGTGACCATAGGCTTAGTTTGTTACATCACCCAACCTGATGGGGCAGCTTGAAAAGCACCATGTAAGTCAGTGGCCTGAAGGAAATGTTTTTCCAGAATGTTTTCCCAAAGAAGATTCTTGTCAAGTATAACTTCATTGTAATTGAAAATGATGACTAAAATTTGTGAACGATCAAAGTGAATAATTAAAAAATAATAAAGCCACTTGTCAAATTGAGTCTTGTTAACGGTAAACAGCTGTATGTTGTTGTGGTGAATGTAGGTCTGTGAGGAAATATCAGTGAAATAATTAACCTGTTGAGGTTGGTGGAGCTGCATCCAGTCATAGCAAATTGAATCATGACTTCAAATGTCTTTGTTGTATTTGATGATTAGCAGAGTATGACTATTTTCCTCTCTAAAATGCAGTAAGATAAAATTTATTTCATTTTTCATAATGGTGTAGCCTGAAAAGCAGGACTATTGAAATTGCTAATGCATCAATTAAACCATCTTTGCTGCCTTTCTTCAATAACCTGGATTCTTTAGTTAGGAAATTTTTGTTGGTCTGCAATTTGAAGAAAGAAACTATACAATATCTCAGTTATTCTCTTAGGGAACTTAACTTTTTTCTCATTTTGGGAATTCTAAGAAATCAGAACTTCTGAAATAAATTAGAAATTAAACTTAGCTTTCACATGAACCATATTTTAGAGACCAGAGGAGTCATCTGATGAAGGAAGATGGTGTAATCACTTGTAGCTGAGTACACTGTTAGTAATTGCTAGTGCAGATGTCCAGGAAGTGTCCTTAGAGCATGTTAAGTCATGTGAATTGTGACTAGGGAATTCAACCCATGAGACACATGTGACAGTTCTCTCCCACAGATCTACAAGACTGAAAGTGACTACTGATTAAATATATTTAAAGATTAATTCTTTCTGAACACAAATTTTTTTCCCTCTGAATGTTCTGTGTAAATCTACTTCTTGAACAAATGCTTTCATAAAACTAATGATTCTGTTTTGGCTTTTCCAATCTGTTATGAAATGAAACATCTCAGTAGAAACACCTTTCCTCAAGTCCTGCGGTTTGTTTTACCCACAGTGCTTTGATTCTTTACTTTTTTCTTTTTATCAGCCTTTTTTCAAAGCTGTTGGAGATTGTACCATTTTTAAGATCTTCATTTTCACTTAAGAAAGCTAGAGATCAGGCTGGATCTCTTCAAAGCTCTAAATTCACTTCATTGAAACCCAAAGCTACATAAGCCGTAGTTTAAATTTCTGTAAAGGTGTTCTCTTGCTTTGGTTTATTTTTTCTGAAATATTGCCTTTGTCTTTACAAAAAGGTGCAAGCAGGGAAATTGAAGTGTTTAAAGTATTTTCATGTTTTTGTTTTTAAAGAGGACCTGCTCAGTCATGTGACATCTCTCTGGAATGACACTGAATATAGGAGTGGGGGTAAGTAGCTTGTTGGTACAAAGCTTTTGCAAGACTGCCTCCTCAGATACATGCCCATGTTTTTGTTACACCCAGGTTTGATAAAGTGAGTGGATTAACAGCCTCTCAGCCAGATTCCCACTGGATACCTGACAGGGCACTTGTAATTTCATTTTTTCCAGTAGTCTGAAATTAGAGGATAATGCATAGTAGAATTGTAAGATAAATCAAGTGTCCTAAAAAGAAATAGAAAGGACAAGACAGCTGAAAAAAAACCTTTAAAATTGGAACTTATAGCTGTTGTAGCAGTTAAACAAAATTTATCTTGCAAAAAATTTAGAATGAGTTTAAATTATTCCTAAAGTGCCTTTTTGTGTGGGCAAGGGATCCTGTGCAGTTTATGTTGCCCTTTGCAGTTCTTTCAACATACCTGCCTTCTCTGCACCTGCCTTGCAGTGACATCTGCTGGGAAAAGCAAGAAGCCGTTATTGTAATGGCAACAGTTTGGAAAGAAAGTTAATCTGAAATAAAATGTAAGTATAATTTTCCCAAGCATGTGTTTATTTCCCTATGCAAGAATCTGGTATCATGAAGAGATGTAAGCAATATGGAAAATTCCAATATTTAATTTTAAAATCAGTTTTAATAGCAGGTTCTTAGTTCTTATATACAGCCATATATATTTGTTGACATATTAAGGCATAATTATAAAATACCCATAAAACTAATTTTGCGACTTCAAATATTTTAATTGCCATATTGATGTATGTGTCAAAGAAATGCTTCCTCCCCCAAATTTACAGTTGATATAACACCATTTTTTTCTAAAATATGTTTTGATATTTCTTAATTAACAAATTTTGATCTGTTTTCTATCTGTGTAGCTTTAACACAGTGCTTTAAACAAAGATCTTCTGTGTTCAGGGATAAGTAGGTTTTCAAAGGTAGTTTATAGATGACTGAATAGACTCTGAATCTCTGTTATGTGGTGGTACTTATGCCAAATTAACACCAAAAATATTTGACAACTAGGGAAAAACTAAGTGATGTAGAGGAGAACTCTATTTTTTCTTTTTCTTTTTTTTTTTTTTTTTTTTTTTTTTTGGGAGAATTTCAGAAATGAAAAAGTGAAAAATGCCTTGTTTGGTAGTCAGGCAGTGTGTTGAGATGGAGACAAGAATTTGAGTGCTCTCTGTCCTCAAGTCACCTGATGAAATGATGGTGGCATTTTAAATAGTGGAAATGGGTACTTAAAGGGGGAAGTGCAGCAGAAGATGATAGTTATGAATGCTATGAGGTAACACCATGAAAATACTTTGAATGTGCCTGCTTTTATCTGCTGCTGCTGGAGCTTTGCAGATATTTCTGTGTGATGAAAGAGATGAGGGGCATGACCATGAATGCTGGCCCAGGTCTGGATTGTTCAGCAGCTCAGGGCAGACATGTGTTTGTTGCGTGATTCAGTCCCATTAGAGCTTCACTTCAACTGCCTGAAGGTTACATGTGGCTTGAGAACCACAAATTGGCCATGCCTACATTATGTGATCATAATGGAGCTTTCTGGCCTTTACATAAACAGATAGCTCTGACTTGCTCCAATTTTTAGAAGTGCTTGAAATTTTTAACAACTGAGATTGATTTTCCCTGTGTTTCCTCGTGAATGCCTCTGAAAACCAATAAAATAGGCAACAAAACCCAGCAAGATGTAAGAAAAATCAGACCCTTAAGATATTAGGGGGAAGAAAAAAGTCTTTTGTCCATTTCCCCCTGTTTATAGAGAATTTGTGGTTTCTTTTCTGTATGGGAAAATCTGTTGTGCCCATGGTGAGAGACAAAGTAATGGCTCTTGGCAGCAAGACAGGTAGTTAGGAGTTGGGGTCTCAAAGCTGTAGTGTGAACAGCACAAATGAGTTTTAATTTAGACAAAATACGTAAAAGTATCAGGTTTGCTGTGGCAGGATAGAGCCCTATGCATGAAATGAAAGCCAGAAACAATTCTCTGTGCTGCTACACACAGACAGGCAGTATAGATGCACATGAATTTCATGAGAAGCCACCAAGTCCCTGCAGCCAGACTTCTTTTAGAAAGTTTATTGTTCATTTTAGGAATTTGGCTCCCATAGCTACATTAACAGAACTTTACACTAACAGTGCCTACTAAATAAAATTATGTTGGCTTAGAACATTTAATTTGACAGGGAACTCAAACAAGCTCCCTTTGTTACAGCTGCAGTTGCTGTGGGATCAGTTATTAGTATACTTATCTTGTGTTTTGTTGCTCACCAGCAGAGAGTTTAATATGTCCAACATGATTATTTCAGTGCAGAACTTAAATATTGAATTGAATTTATAATCTAGACTTCCCTTAGGACCTTTCAATGTATGTGCTGGGATGCCCTGGATAGGTGGAAACAGCAGCATTGTTTCTTGTGCAGGAGGGAGGAAAAATACACACATGGAAGTACTGAGGTTGGTTCTGTCTCTGTCTATGAAGATGCTGTGTTAGTGTTGCAAAGCACCACAAATGATAATCCTACCACAAAGCATCCTTCTGAATGCTGTGTCCTGAAAGAAATACTGCAGCTGATAAGCTTCCAGCTCAAGGCTTTGTTTAAAGTCACAGAAAATTGTTTCACCTGAGAATTGTAAAGTAACATTATGGTATGAATCATGTCAAAACCAAGTTTTCTGACACAACACAATTTGAGGGGAATTTGAGTCATTGTTTTTGAGATATTTAATTGGAAAAAACTCAATAAATTAGGCAAAGCCATTTTCTTTGTATTTTTTTTTTTTTAAGGAAGACAACTGATTTGAAAAGCTGGGTTGCTTTCCATTTTGTTCATTTGTAATGGTAATGTAGAGAGACTGATAGTAGTAGATTCCTTTGGGAGTAAATACTTGTTTTAGCAAATGGTTTCTCCAAAAAAAAAAGTTATTTTATGTATGCCAGCTTCAAAAAAGGAATAAAAATGTAATGGTTATTGGATGTTGGCTTGAGAATTATTATTTTTAAATTAAAGAAGTATTGACAACATGCATGTTAAAAATGGAAAGAGCCTGCTGTAGCCAGAGCTCAAAGAGTGCTGGATAAGGTTCTTCAAACCTAGAAGCAGCAGTATATTTATTCAAAAATAGGCTTATAGCCTGAATAATTACAGGATTTAGCCCTTTAACCTGTAACTGGGCTGCATGAGAAATGTCAAGGGTTTTTTTAAAATAATAGTAGTAAACTAGTTTGGAAAATGTGGTGTTTGGTATGTTTTTCATAGCAAACCTGTGCTCCAAACATTTGGCTGTAGGTTAATAGAGAGGTGCTTTTGATGATCTAAAAAAATGCTAAGTAATTTTATAGAATACTTAATGTAGGTTTACATTCAGAATGAACTCTTTTAATCTCATAGGATGGGAGTTTTTGCCTTTAATGGAAGTGCTACATCTTCCTGAAATATTTTTATTATGCTAGTGCTCACTTATCTTCATGGTTAGTGTTGCAGTTTTGCTAGAAGCTGATAACCAGGTGAACAGCTAAAAATCTGAAAGGTTCATTGTTGACAATATTGCAGCTAATGACTTAAGATAAACTTACAGTTTAAAATTACAAGTCTAATAATTGTTTATTTGTATTTTATACTGTTGAGTTGTACATTTGAAATTTCAAGTGATGTTTTCTCAGTTTGAATTTTGAACAAGTTTAGAAAACAATTGTGCTGAGAACTAATTTTAGGTAATTAAGATGTTTTATTTTATTTAATTGTTACTGTGATGCTGCCACTCTTGAACAGAGTGCTTAAGGCACCTCTTGTTAACATTGTGTATTGATGTGGTCCTGTGGAGCTCCTGTATTTTTCTGTGTTGTGTATAACCCTACCTTATTCTCTTCCAAAAGATAAAACCATCTGAATTTTTTTCAATATATGGAGCAATGTAGCTGGTAGCACTTGGCTTTCCATGTTTAATTCTCCTTTTATATAAAGTTTTTTAGGGCAGTTAATGAACTCCTACAAAAATAAGTCACAAACACAGACTGTCACTGCTCTTGTGACAGTCCTCATCTAACCAAACATTTAATATGTGCATCTGGGAGTTTTTATTTTACTAAACTTGGATATTTCAGTGTGCTTTAAACAGGAGCTGTGCAGCAAACTTCTTGAGAGAGGTATCCCAGTCCTTTTTTGGCTGTCCTTAGGTGTGTGTTAGTGAATCATTTTTGTGTGGGTTTTATACATAAAACATTTTTTTATATAGAGCAGGTTAACAGAGCATTACAGCCCATGGTATTACATTTGTAGTCATTGAAGCCTTTATTCCTTAAGTCAGATAAAACTAAAACAACATACCTCTTCTTAAAAGACATTTAAGAAGCCTGAGTTTAAACATAAACCAAAATTACTGCTTTTGTCTGGCAGTGATTTATGTGAAACAATGTATCCACAGAGAATTCACAGAAGTCTTAAATGTGTATTAGTGAGTAGAATTTGAAGCTGTTTTTTAGATGGCCCAGTTTCAGAAGCAGACTAAGGTTTGGCCTCTCAGTCACTTGCTAGTAACTGTTGTATGGCCAAAGCAGATGGACTGCTTGATGCACAGCAATTTTTCTTGTCTCTCTGATGTCTTGCCCTTAATCTTTCACCACTTGTGCACCACATGCAGCAGACAAAGCATCCATCAATGCAGTTAGTCATAACCAGATAAGTGAGATCAAAATTCCTGACTTCATCTCTGCTTTATTTGCAAAAGTTTTGCTTACAAACAGATGTTGGTGGTTCTTGTTCAAGTCTTCTCTTAAAGCATTTTGCCCAGCATACTGTATTAAAATCATGCTGCTGTTATTGACACATGCAAGTCACACACTGAGCAGTAATAAAAAGCAGTCCAATCAATCTTGAGTTTTGCATGCTGTCATAATTGCAATTATAGCCTTTGCATCATACAAGTGAAATTGGAATAAATAGGATCCTTACTGGGATGAATATTACAGACAGTTTCTATTCCTGTGCTTTTCTTTCTTTTTGAGTGTTTCTCAAACATCTTGTCTAATGGATTTGACAGAAATAGCAACACATTCACTTTTTCATTAGCAACAGATTCTCTTATTAAATAGTTTGAAAATTGAATAATACAGAGCTTAGATCCACTGTCCTTATATAGTAAATGATGAGGGTAGTTCTCAATTTTCAAAAGCAGTTTTATATGTGAGTGTATTTGAACATCTGTCCACATGCATTTGTGGTGTAAGTGCATCTGCCCAGTCAAGACAGAATTTTTTCCATCTAACTCTCCTCTTAATCAGTGCACAAAGATAATGGTAGTTTCTCATTTTATTAATTCTAACTGTTCTCATCACTTTGGTGTCTATCTCAGTGTTATGACAGATGTGTGATTATCTGAGACTGGCTCCCTTTCTGGTGAGTGCTTCTTCTCTAGTGAGGAGATGTATCTGTGTGAAAGCTGAACTGATGCTTGGCTGTTACAATGAGCAGATTTCTTTGTGTTGTCCTGACCCTCTGTGTTCTCCTGTGGGGTTTGAACAGCTTTATCCATGGCCATGTGTTTTTAGTGCCTTACTGGTGAAGGAGTCTCTGGGATTCAGAAAGGTAGAACCAAAGCAGAATTGCTGATGTCTTACAATATTTTGTGTAATGCTAACAAGGTGACTGATTGTGGACTTACAGAAATATTACTTCAATTTATATGCACACTGAAGTTCAAAATACAATTTTTTTCTTTATAGAATGGGAATGGATTTAAGATTATGATTTCTGATGTTCAATATTATTAGTTTTAGGTCCTCTTTAGTTTTTAATCAAAGTATCTTTAGAAATTTTAATTTTACAGTGACACAGGAACAGTGCCAGAACAAAATGCTCTTTTTTGGAGAATCAAGATCCTTTGTTCAGTTCACTTGGGCATTAGATTTCACATGAAATTGTCCTTCTGGTGCAGTATGGTATGTACAATACTGTATCATTCAATGATTGCATCAATATCTGTCATAAGACTGAGCTCCTCTGTAATCAGAAAGCAATTAAGTAAATAAAACTGCATCACAGGCAATACCAAAGGTTATGCATTCTTTGCATCTGGAGAAGAGCCTGCTGGAGGTTATGCACATTTTTACAAGGCATCATAATTTAAGAGATGTGCAGAAACAGTTTTGTGTTTGGAGGAGTGGTTCAGCAGTTTCTGTTCACGTGGAGAACTCAATACCACCTAAAAGAATTTTGACTACATGGGATTTATTTCTTGGCTGTAGTGGTGTACAACCACTTAAAGATAAAAATTAAAATCACTAGTTTGAAAATTAAACTCACTAGTCTCGCTGCAAGATCTTGTACATATGTACATATGCTTCACTTGAGAGTCTTTCAGAATCTTCCTCAGATCTTTTTGTTTCCAAAATTTTCTTTGGAGAGTGACCTGAGGAGGTGCCTGGTTCACTTCACCCTAATATGCTCAGCATGGGGAAAGAATTCACTCAAGTAACTGGGCAAAGCTTCCTTTGGACTTGCCTGAAAATCCTCATACTGAGGGCATATGTTGAATGAAGGGTTACTCATATTAGTTTCCTCAAGTGTGGGGGTTTTTGTTTGGTTGGTTTTGGTTTGATTTTTTTTAAATAATGAATTAAACCACAAAAAAGAATTTAAGTACCTTTTAAGACTTTTTTTTGGTAATGGCTTTCTCTGAATTAAGAACCCTAAAATATTAAAGGGTTTGATTATGTTGCAATTTTTAAATTTTCTAGCATTAAATTTAATTGTTGTTCTTGAAGAGATATGCTGTGTTTGTAAAAGAACCTCACTGAAAATTGCCATCCTTAATCACTTTGTACATGGCTTAAAAGTTTTTCTCCAAAAGGTAAATAATATTGACAGTTATGAGTATATTCCTGTAACATCTCCCATTGCTCTTCTGATAGGCTAGTCATAATTTTTTTAGAGTTATTTTGACTTAAAACAAAAATATTCAAAACTTATAGCTCACTCTTCTGACTCATAAAGTATGCTCAAAAAAGGAAAGCTGAAGTATTGTCCTCTTGATGTCTCTAAGCTGGAAACTTTGTAAGTGCCTGTTAAAGGGCACCTGACATCAAAAGGAAATGAGGAAAGGTGAGAGGAATAGTCTGTAATTGGATACTGAAGTGGTTAAACTTGATTTGTGTTTAAAACTGAAGTATTTTGTTCCACTGCTGTTTTGTAATAACTGCAGATTTTTTTCATGTCTCAAACATGACTGGTTGCAGACCTCTAGAGTGCTGGACTCTGGGACTGTGTGCCCAGAACAGGTTCTCTCACACTAACACCAGATGCCAGCACCTTTCTGACTTGTCCTGTTTCATGCTAAAGGCTCCAAGTTGGTCAGCTGCCCTTAAGTATTCCCTTTCTGCAAAAACATTCAATTCCTTGTTCTTGGGTTAGTGGGGCTGGGATGCCTGATAGCAGCAGTGCTGCTTTGTCTGGCATTTCCATAGTGAGGCATTTAACCTGACCAAAGGCTGCTTGGGTTTGCATGGGTCAGTTCATTGCCTTTTTTCTCCTCTGTGGCTGTAGGGGAGACTGATTTGGGGAGAGACAGAACCCTTGTCCAAATGTGCTTGGTACACAGGATGGAGTGTAGGGGGCAGATCTCCAGCTGAGGATTTGCTCATTGGAATCTTGATGATATACAGACAGCTTTGCTGATACTTTTGGGTTTTCTTTGATCCAAATTCTTAGCTCATGAGACATCAACACTTATTTTTCATTTTCACATCAACTGTTATGTTTTCACTCCAACTCCCTGACAGCTTTAGACTGTCTGGTTATGCTATAGGAGGAATGAAAATAACAGCTTTATCATGGACAGAATTTCGCTGGTACTGTCTCCTACTGCTTTTCCTGTTTCTTTTGGAATGGAGGACCTATTTCAATGGTTTGTAGGAGGTTGATGGGCCCCAGATATCTTTGGGGAATTAATAATAAAACACAGAAAATACAGCCTGTCTTGGAAACTTAGGAGAAAGCTGTTTTATTATATGAAAGGGATGCCTTCTCTTGTAAATTTGAATCCTCTCTTGCTGTACTAAAGTAGGTTTGCTCAGAGCTATAGGAGGAATTGCATTTGTAACATAAATTAAAATAGACTGATTTAAAGTGCATGCAGCCTTTTATAATTTTTACCAGAAAAGGAATGAAAGATGTTTCTGTATACTTTTAATTTTCTTTTACATGCTGGAACATTATAATTTTATGAGCATTCATGAAATTGTATTTTGCTTATTGTTACTTTCTGGTAGAAGTTTGGCTGGAATAAACAGTAGTGTCATTTGGGCTGTAAACAGATCAAAGATTTAAGAACTGGTCTGCTGCATGTATTTAATAGGTATACAGCTAGTTAAAAGCCATAAAAATATTGGAATGAATTAGATTTATAGAACTTATTTGAGCATATACTGTGAGTTCTGTAGATGAAGTGCTTTTAGTCAGTTCTGAGTCCATTCCATTTAGGAATGGAGCAGAATGACAAAAATGTCTTGTGGATATAGTTCATGCCCCAGGATCACAAGTCAAAGCAGTCCAAATATTGTGTTGCAAAAGGTTATCAATGAGCTTGCAAAACTAACCAAAGGAAAACTGGTGATTTTACTATGAATAAAAGGCTTTCATAGTCAGAGGTCTCACTGTTTAGGTAAATTTCTAAAGGTTTTCTGTAGATGTCCAGCATATATAAAATATTTCTTAATGATTTAAAGGAACATGGTCTAAAAAAATGCTTACTGAAAACTAACTTGCTTAGAAAGTGTTTCCAGGGGTGGGAGTGTAAAGAATCTTTTGAAGCTTTGAAAATCATAGCAGATGAAGAAAATGAATCTTAGATGCTGCGATGAGGGGTACCTGTATACAGCACTGTGGATAGGCTAAGCAGCCTGTGCAGGCCATTCCAGAAATTAAACTTTTCTGCTTCTAAATATGGATCAGTACAGAAGCAATTCATTAGAGTATCTCTATTCAGCACTGTGTTGTTCTGCTTCTCACAAAAGGGAATGGATGGCTTGTGTTGAGCTATGAATGTCTTATTCAGGAGCCTAATCATTTCCTGTGTGGAAAAACTCAAAATATTTGATATTTCACATGTAAGGATACTGATTTTCTGCTTACTTAAGCTGCTGTGTCAAACTTTTCTCAGTCAATGTGGATGTTGCAGTGATGCAGTGCTGTCTAGCCTGACTCTCCTGTGGAATTTTATGTTTAAAAGGCAAATACAATACTATGAAATGTTTTTTGTAGTAAACTTCAGACTTGGACTTGCTTTTTGAGTGAGCATGAACATTTGCCCCTTACAGTTGTTAAACTGAACCTGTGCATGTAAAGGGTTTGTGTTGACTCCTTCCACTGTTAGTGTAAAAGGCCTTGAAGGAAAAAGCTCTTTCATGGGTGAGAAGTCACAGTAAGAAGCTTTAGCATTGTGTTTATCTGCAGAAGAGTCTGGCTTGCTAGTACATGAATTTTTTTTTTTTGTCTTCCTCAAGATAGAGTCCTTAGAAGCTAAATGCAAGGCTTTGTAAAGCACAGTGATGTGTTACTGTTTACAAGTAATTTTTTGTGAAGCCAGGCACTGCTTCACTGCTTAAGAGTGCTCTCCTTTTCCATCTATAAGAAAATAATTTCAGTACCAAATAGGGCTCTGTGACTTTGAGTAATCTGGCTCTGTTTTACAGCATCTCATGGATACCTGTTGATAGAGGGGAGTTGGGGTTTTAATTGTACTTACAGGTTTTTTCTGAATGTTGTCTGTCAGGTTCCATGGTGACTTATTTCCTCACAGGAGGGCAGTCCACAATTCAGTGTCTCTGTACAGGACTGCAATAGGATTGTGCCTAATTTCTGTATTGAGCATGATTTGGTAGCCCAACACTTGCTTTAATTGTTGATTTCATACTTAATAGATGAATAGTAGATTGTCAAGGCAGTGTCATCCAGATCTGAGTGAGCTAAGATATATAGTATTTGTTTGGAATATAAAACTGAAGACTGTGGATCTCAGATCCCATTTAGATCACTAGTAAAGATTAAAACTTCCATCTTGAAACTTCTATCTTGACTAGGCTTTGTTCTACAAATTATCTGAAGAAATAATACAGAAGATAATTACATTTCCTACAGCTGTTTCTTTAAAGATTATCCAAATGCATTAGAGGACCTGTAAAATGAAATAAAATTAAGCTAAATATGCTGCAACTAATATACATTTCCCCACTTAAGATAAAGTGCAGAAGACAATAGAAATGGAAACAGAGTGATTCTGGCTCTTGATGAAAATGCTGCTATTGAACTGTTTCCAGAACAACATGTACTTGGACCAGTATTAAAGGGAAGTATTGTGCATGTCCAAGCCAAATGACCTAGTGCATTGATAGTGCAGAGCATATTTCACAGTTCTATAAATACCTAAACTGGTTTTTTTTCAGTCTATAAAACAAGTAAATTAGAATTTAAGCTAAAAGTAAAGGAAAACTGCCTTAAGTATTTTTGTTCTGAAATTGACTCCAGTAGCTGCCATATTATTGTTAGAGGGAAGCATGCTACTAACTTAATGATTCCAGGAAACAAGATATGTAATGTGGCCCTCTATTTGACATTAAAGAGCCCCTCAAAGCTGCATTGTTACACTCACTGTGCCTTTAGGTAAAAATGTCAATAGGCTTCCACTTTATTTCAGTTCTTAAGGTGATATTTAGCAATGAGCAGGTCTTTCCTCCATTATAAAGAATTCCAATGAGAAGATCATTGCAAATACTGGCAACAGGAAATATTTTTCAAGGAAGTGAAAAAGACTGTCTCATTTCTGCTTTCATTTCATTTATCTACATCTTTCACATTGCTTTGCTTGTTTTAATTTCCTTTCTCTGTCAACCACTATTTTTGCTCTGTGCTCATGCATGCAGTGGTTTGTCAAAGACTGTTTTAGTCTGTATGAATCACTGAAGAATCTTGTGCAAGAAGTTAAACACTTATGTCACCAATAAAAGAACATGAAATTTCATACCTTCTTTTAAAGAAGGCTGTTAATAAATGAGCACAGTGTCTGTAGAGGATCTTAAGCACCCATTTGGTACTTTAGCACTAGATTTCTGTGCTACTGTAAGTTTAAGTAACTATCTGTGTCTTAAAACACTAGTAACTGAAAGGGCTTTCTTGTACATAGATTGCAGAATGAAAAAGGAGGAAAGTAAGGGTGGCATCCTTAAGCATCTATATATGTGGTAGTGTTTGTTGCAAAAAAAATTAGATCAAACAGCAATATGATCTAGATAGTTTAAAGTCTTGAAAGTGTTACATGGATGTGTAGAAATGTGTAGAGAAGTTGCTATTTTGTGCAGATCTGCCACAGACAGGTGAGAAAGACTGCAGGTCTGCTCACAAACGTAGCAGTCATATTTGTCACAAAATCAGGGTGTCTTCATAAATTGCCATCAAAGATGAGAGGTTTTGGATGCATCTTTACTCTAGGCAAGTATTTGTTTACTGACAGAATTTTCACTGTATTTTTCTTTGCTTTCCCTTTGGTTTTCCTTCTGTGTTGTTTTTTTATTGGTCTGAGTGAAGGAATAAATTATTTGAAGTATTAAAACCCCCCCCTTTTTTTTGCTTAATGTGAAACTTAACCAGTCTTCTCAAGTAATAATTCTTAAAAACTTGCATCCTAGGGTATTGTGTTTTGTTTTAGTTTGATAGTTTGGCATGAAATATTTACAAAATAATATCTGTAAAATGCAATAAGCTTTTGGGCAATACTCTCAACTAGGTTCAGCTGAAGAAGGGATTGCTTTCCACATTAACACTGGAGGATAATAAAAATGAGGAGTTATTACACATTTTATTACTTTCTGATGTCTTCTGCCTTAATCCCCCCATTTGCTTTTCATTAATGATCTAAAGCAACCTTTCCCTGATTCAAAGCTATCTTGAGCTTTAACTCTCTGACTCTGACAAGAAATAGGAAGCAAACTGTTCAGCTTTCACTCTTCTAAAAAATCCCCAAAAAGCAGCACAAGTACAGTTTGAAATATGACTTACTGCTCTGTCAACACACAGGATTTTGCTATTATAATTGCAAACGTTAAAGCAATGTTTTTGTTAATCCTTTATCTTTTTTTCTCACTCATATTGTCTTCTAATATTTTGTAGAGAAACAATGCAAACAAGAAGTATTTAATTTTTGGTGAAGTTAAACTTTTGGATGTCTCAGAAGTCTAAGTGATAGTCTTATATTTGTTATATGTCTTCTGCAAACTTTCTGGAATGCTTGGTGACCTTTTACTATAACAATATTTAATACAAGTTGTGCTCATTACTCAAATTTGGAATGTTTTTAACTGTAAAGAGAACCAGTTGCTTAGGTCAGAGTAAGAGTCATCAGTTTTGTCATTGGGCAATCTTACGTGTTATTGGTGGTTTTTTTTTTGGTTTTTTTCCCCACAAAAATGGCTTAGTAATTTCCAGACTCTACAGTACTAATTTAATGTTATCACTGTTTGTATACTTTATACTGGAGTACAGTTATACCTCACCCTTCCACAGTATAAATGCAAAATTATATCACCTGTCTTCTACAATAAATATTTTATATATCTTGTCTGCAAAAATATGATGGGGTTTTTTCCTGTAGGGTCAAAACTCTTGGTCAGGAGATTGTATAACAAACCAGCATGAGAGCACAATAATTCTTTCAATCAAAATACAAACTCATGCTGATATGGGTTCATACCTTCTATGTACAAATAGGCTGTGAACACACATCCTCAGTTAACCCATGGCATATGAAGCCCATACCATCCAGCCCTGCTGGTAATGCCTTACCTCTTGTGCTTAGTTGTAATTGAAAACAAGGTTGTAATACTTGAGTAGAGAATGGCTGTTTTGATACTCAGACTCACAATGTTCTATAATGCAGTGCTCTGTGGGACACTGATGTCTTCTAAACTTTTAATAGCTTGAAGTTTCACTCTTAGTGGCCAGAAAAGGGCATAACATAACTCCAGTTGTTCAATTTTAACTGTAATATGTTCCTAGTTCTGTTTACAGCCTTTGCACCACTACTCTGACCGTGGAAATTATTTGCTAGGTTCTGCAATCATTCTCAAGAACATGTCTACTTGTAACTATGAAATGCAAAAGGTAGACTTCAGTGCTAGTTTTTATTGGTTGGTAACTTCCTATTAGTCCCTTTCTAGTATTCCTGTTAAATTTCCTGTTTATTTACACTTTGGCTGCGCTGAAGTTTCTTTAACTTGTGAAATACATTTTAAAGAGACAAAGATTGGGATCCTAGTACAACAGTTTATCATAAGATTCACTCAGAAATGTAATTTTCTGTCTGTCACCCTCTTAAATACTGCTTCTTATTAGTTGCTGGCAAATGAAAAGTTATCCTGGAATTTCCTAAGAAAAGGGCCAGGAAGTTGCAAGTGTATTTTTTGGCTAGGTAGATAAGGATGCCAGTGAAATAAGTGCTTGACTTGTAAACTCATGAATGAGTTCAAAAACAAATTTTGTGGGAAGAATATTAAATTATCGGTCTCCAAACCTGTAATGTTTGTTTTCAGGATTTAATGATCTAAGTCGATGCTGGCCAGCACAAAGG
This sequence comes from Melospiza melodia melodia, assembly GCF_035770615.1. Lineage (NCBI taxonomy): Eukaryota > Metazoa > Chordata > Aves > Passeriformes > Passerellidae > Melospiza > Melospiza melodia. Next base: position 10,638,902 of record NC_086208.1, on the reverse strand, counting down.
GTTTTTTTGTAATAGCATATTTACAACCTTTTAATAATAACGAAAATATGAGATTGCTATCCTGAATAATTATCTCTTGTTGATCTAGAAAAAATAAGTGTAGTTTTTATGAAATAACATACAATTGTTAAGCTTGTGCAGATACTTTTAACACTGGAACAAATATTTATACTGAACTGGAGTTCATTTCTTTAGTCTCCTATTAGAATTTTATAGGCATTACAGTTTACCAAGTAAGGAAAAACTAAAAATATCAGGAGCTTCACATACTTGGGTATTATTTCTGTGTGAAAGTACAGTATATGCCATTGTGCATTTAATACAGTCCTGTCTAGCAGTCTGATTTTTGACTGTTGTTGTGATCTGTTTTATGTAACTTATGGCAAGTTTACATATTTTCATGACTGTTAATACTAAATTCTATACTAGCAAAAGGTTTAGGAGTCCTTTACAAGGAACCATCCAATACCATGTGGTCATTTTGAAAATTTATGTAATAGAAAAGGAGAAAATAAACAGCAGCAAGCGTGACAGAGTTGAAGAAGTGTTTGAACAATACCCTTGGGCACAAGGTGTGACTCTTGGGGATGGTGCTGTGCAGGGCCAGGAGTTGGACTTGTGGGTCCCTTCCAATGGAGCACATTGTGATTCTGTGATCTGCCTAGTGAAATATCCATGGTTTAGTACTTAATTCTCCTGATACCATGCATGGCTGGAAGTGTATTTATGCTTTTCTTCATTCAAACAGTTTGCAAGATGAAGAACTGACATAAAAAAACTTTAGACTCAAATCCTTGTTTTTAGAAAAGAAACCATAGGGAAGGCAAACTCAAGTGGGATTTCAGCAAGATGAAACTTGTAAATCCCACTATCATGTCATCATCCCTGCCTGTTATCACCAGTCACTGGGGAGTTTTGTGCTCTTGTAAGTGACAAGGATGAGACTGGATAAGTTATACTTTGTTAATGTCACATGCCCTAACATGCAAAGCTCATAGTTAATTCTTTGCTTTCCTGTGGTGAAAGCACTTAGCTTATGTGCAATGTCTTTTGGGCTATATCTAAAAAACCTCAATTTTAGACATGAATAATGTAGGGTGAAAAAAGGTATGGTAAGTTATTTGTGTAACACTTCAAAGGACCAAGGATGCAATCCAGGAATTCTGGCTTGCAGTCAGCCCAAAGTAGCTGTGAACAGACCCCATTACATTTATTCTGCTGTACAGTCTTCTAGAGTTGAGACCTCTAATAATTTGTTTTTACATAATGCTGGTGTAAAAAGAACCACTGAATAGCTGGGACTTTTGTATACTAAATAGTATTTATTTAAGGTTCCTTTTTTAGTGGGACAAAAGTGAAATTTTAGTGTGACTACTGCAATTAGTCTTGCTGAGGCTAATCAGCTTCTCAGTCTTGTCCAGCAATAGCTCAGTGAAACTTTTACAGCCTTTGGGCTTTATCTTTACAGTAATTAGCCAGTGTGAATTTAAATGGGTGAGTGAAATAGCCATCTATGAACAGGTTTACTTAGTACAGGCAAATAGGGAAATGATAGTCAAAGCACTATGTTCATATTTTTCAGATTTCCCTTTGTCTCCACTGATTATTTCTCTGGTTAAAAAATTAAGACTCTTCCAAAAAGCTGTTCAGTGCACACAGCTTAAACACCATCTCTGAATATAGTTCTCCAGAGGAATTACATTGGTTGTGAAGAGAAAGCCTGTAACACTTCTATCTTTAAAATCTGATCTAGTCAGACAATGCAGATGTCTAAAACTGAATGATGTTTGATAGAGCCTGGAACTAAAATTCTAAAGCTTGGTTTTATATTCAGATTTGAGTGTGATAAGTGTGGTATACATAGAGTTAGAACTTTTAGCAGGATGATCTGATTGGTATTTTTAAGTTTAACTCACATTTACTACACAGTTATATGAATTTACTATTTATTAATCCAAGTGTCAGCTTTAAAACACTGACAGTAGTAATAAGGAAAATAGCAGTGATGTATCTATAACACAAAATGCATAGTTCATGAAAGAGGAGTTTTGACTGTGGAAAATGTGAGAAGTGAAAACAAAATCTGCCAGTGATTTTTAATATAAGAGTATTTCTATCTATCGAAATTAAACGCGTACTTTGAGGGATGTGTGAAAGCAAATTTGCTTCAGATTGTGTAACAGGAAATTATTGCACATTGAATTGAGCTATGAACTTCAGCAACTGGTTAACTGGTGTTAACCAGTACAGTTGACTTTTGACACTTTATATTGCCTTACACTCTTAAAATTTAGGTTATGTGAATTAAGGACAAATGTTTTGTTAATTTGGAACCAGTGACCAAGCTTGAGGTACTTAATTTATGTCACCTCTATATATGTGGGTGGCCAGTGATTTCACACTCAGTTCTCTGTTCCTCCTACAAGCTGTAGGAAGCCATCTCTGTCACTGGAAAGAATTGATTCCAGTTGGCTGCTCCAAGTGTTAGCTTTTGTCTGGCATCAAAAGATGTCCAAGTTACTGTTTGTGGCATGTCTTTAGAATATCTTGCCATCTGCTGCACAGGACTATAGGTTTGCTGGTTTTCCCAGATTTGAGCATTAACTAATTGGGATCATGGAAAAAATTAAACAAAAGTTGAGGAGGCAAAAAGTAATGGGACAGCTGAAAAGAATCACTGGCATTCCAATACTCTTTAAATAAACACAAGCTGTTTCATGCACTGTACTTGTTTTGAGCCTTAGTTTTCTGTCTGCAATATGCAGCATTTATCTAGGGGGTGATATCTATTTTTGCCAAAACATTTAGAGAAATAAGAAGTGTTCTATTTAGGCTCTGAAAATGCAGCCTGACTTCATAACACAACAGAATTTGGAGCTTGATCAGAGGGAGAATAGTAGAAATGTGAAGTTTTAAAAAATTTATTTCCTTCTCTTTTCTTGAAAAGAAGAATATTTCACTCTGAAAAGGTTTTAGGGAAATGCCTGATAGGTAGATATCTCAAAGGACTGGTAGTATAATTTCAGTCTCAATGCTGTCCATTTAATCCCAAGAGCAGCTTAAGCAGCAGGTGTAGTTATTGTGACAGATGAACAGTGATGTTTCTCTAGGGGCTAAACCATCATCAGGTGAATGTGGAAACTGAGCTCTATAGAATGAGATTTATTCTTTGCTATGTGTAATCTATATTAAAATTTTCTGTTTATTAGTATTTGTCTGTGCATTTAACTAGAGTTCTTTTTGTGGTGCCTGGGGCTGTCTTCTCTGAGCCAACCAATGCAAGGAGCCTAGGAGGTACTCCCAGGAGTCAAACTTGGCACCTGATGTAAAAATTTAAAACTGAGCTAGGAAGCCCCAAAGTCAGTGGAGTTAAAAAATACACTTGGGCTATTTCTGTGTAATAGCTTTTTTTAAAATTGGTATGTACAATAAAAATGCAATTAGACCTGGGAGATCAAACAGCCTTTAAAAAACCCAATAGCAATGGCTAACGAACAGTGGGTTTTGTTTTAAATTCTCGTTGTCTTTTTCATTTGGAAATCCCAATGATCAGGTAAATCTTTGTTGTAAAGGGACAGATAGCACTGTTTGAACAGCTTCATCCAGCAACGTGGTACATCCAACTGCTTTGCTGTAAGTGCTTCTCCTGGGATACTGATTCAACACTCCTTAACCAGTCAGCATATTCAACATGAAATAGAGGTTTAAAATATCACGTGGTTTGAATATTCTTCTTAATGTAAAGATATGCATAAATGCAGGAGGACTTGTTGAATCAGAACTAGAATGTTTTGCTGCAAAGGTAGGCAAATCCAAATTCTGATTCGAGCTAAATCTCCTGAAATAATATGGGTTCTGAGGTTTTATGCTGATACTTAAAACACTTAGAATATCTACATTGTGCAAGTAATCCATAGCTCAGAATTCCTAGCTTGAAATCTGTGAACGTCTATGAACATGAATACAAATAATCCAGTTTCATGTTATTTTACAATAAGTATGCTCTCTGCTTGTTCTCAGAGGTCTACCCTAATGTGAACTTTAAATAAGAATTTTACCTAGTTTTCCTTTCTTGCTTTAAGAATTCATGTTCTCTCTAAGTGTCCATGCCTAATACAAACCATTCCATGATTTCTAAAATATGTCTGACATAACAAAACCATCATAACATATATTCAATATGAGTTACAAACATAACTATTGTTTTCCTCTCTGTAATAGAGCTTTCTTGGCTTTCTTCTAATCTTTTCCAGAAGGCCAACATGTTTTATATGAAAACAAAGTTGGAATCATAAGCATCTGATTTTTTTTTTTTTTTTTTAACATTGCCTTAGATGATAGAACCTTGGCTTTTCATTCTTCCTCTGCAAGGTTAAGTTTTTGTGTGTGGGTAAGGGAACAAGCCGTTGCTGTGGCTGAAACCCCAGTGTGCAGTGCAGCACTCACACACTGAATTAGGTGATGATGCTGGCAAGTTGTGTTCCTTCAACCTTTCTGTCACGTTGCACCTGTGACTTCTGAGTCAGTGTCTCTCCTTTTTCTCTCTCCTCCTCTCCCTTCCTTCTACTTCTCCCCCTCACACTTCTGCACATCTTTTCTCCAAACAAGTAGAGTTTTTCCTTAATGCTTCATTCATACAGTTACAAAACTTTCTTTGTAGTTCATTAATTTTTGATTTTTAATGTTTTTGATATTCTTTTCATTGTAAATCTAAACCCAGAATTTATGGAAAAATCTAGATTCTTTGTTATTAGTGGTAAAGCATACAAGAGCCTGTTCTGTTGATGTGTGTTTAAGATGAAAAACATTTCTGCAAAAACATTTTTCCATTTTATCAATGAAACTCCTCATGATCTTTGCACTTCCAAGCCATTAACTCACTTAAAGCACCACAAGCAACAAAGATTTCTGGACACTGTAATATTCAGTTCTGTCATGCCTAACAGTCCAGCAGCCATTGTACGGCTCACCTGTGCATGCACAAAGAACCTCTGTGCTTCTGAAGTTGTTCTATTGATTGTAGATTCCTGAGTGCCTTTGGACAGCCTGTTGTCAGAGCTGTAGGGCTCAGGAATACTCAGCACACTCTCCAGAACTTGTAACCCTCCAAGCATAACCAATCCCTTACTGGCAAACAATTTACAAAGGTTTTGAACTGAGCTTAGGATTATGGGGTTTGTAGTTAATACACTATAAATCTACAAATAGAAAATATGTACTTGCAAGAGTTACTTTTTCACTTCTGCTTGTAATTTAAACATGATATTGACAAAATTGTTGTATCAAAATACACAGTTTAGATTTTAAAAATCAGTTTTGCTGAATCAATTTCATTGTTTTGTAACTTATTTGAAATTGTTGTGTAAATGGATTTAAAATGCAGAAGGAAAACCTAGCACAGGTACTAACGATGGAAGTTTAGGACTTGAGAGAACATATGTTCAGAATTAGGTAAGAAAATATAAAATTATTCTTTATCTCTTGAAAGTATATTCCACTGTTAGAGTTACCATAAAGACTGATCCTACATGCTAAAATATCCATCTGAAACTTGTTACTAGTGAATGTTACATCTTGGTGAAATTGCATCTTCCTAGGGCGTGAGATTACTGAAGTAACTAGTACTACAATGTTATCAGGACTGGAAATACGGGAACATTTTTAATTTCCTCCTTTGGTGCCCGTGGTGTCTCGAGGCGTGTCCGACTTGTCCTTGTCGCACGCGGGGCTGGCCCGGGCCGTGCCTGGGAGCGGCGCCCCCGCCCTGCAGTGCCCGGCTCGGCCCGCAGGGGGCGCGCGGGAGCGGCAGCGCCGGCCTGGGGCCACGAGCGGCAGGGCCCGCGCCGCGGAGCGGGAGCGCGCACCCTGCTCCTCTGGGGGCTCCTGAAGAGCCCGGGAGCGCGCACCCGGCTCCTCTGGGGGCTCCTGAAGAGCCCGGGAGCGCGCACCCTGCTCCTCTGGGGGCTCCCGGCACAGCGGAGCGGGAGCGCGCACCCTGCTCCTCTGGGGGCTCCCGGCACCGCGGAGCGGGAGCGCGCACCCTGCTCCTCTGGGGGCTCCTGGAGAGCCCGGGAGCGCGCACCCTGCTCCTCTGGGGGCTCCTGGAGGGCCCGGGAGCGCGCACCCTGCTCCTCTGGGGGCTCCCGGCACCGCGGAGCGGGAGCGCGCACCCTGCTCCTCTTGGGGTCCTGGCCACTGCTGCTGCCGCCGTTCAGCCTTGCTGCTGCTGCCTGCTTTTGTGCAAGCTTATTCTTTACATTGTGCCTGAACAGCCTTCTGAAACACGTATAAATTTTTGGAAGAAAGCATCAAGAAATCATCCGTGAAGATAGCATCTGCCATGTGTTATAGGCTAGGCTATAACGCATGGCATAGGCTAAGACTAGTGTCCTTTAAATCTGTATTAAGATTTAAGAAAGTAAGCAGAAATAATTTCTGGAATAAAACCAGCTAAAATCAAATAATGGGTACTGGTAACACCCGTTAATTATTTCAGTACTACAGTTACTAAAGGTGCAAAATCGAGGTAAAAAGGTACCAATTTAATTTGATGATCTCCCTCGGGAGACACATGAGCACACTCAGATGTGTCCTACAGCTGTAATCTACTTTATTGCCTACAGAGTAGTTTGGCAAAGGTGCCATGCCAAAACACTTGTAAGCTACTGTCATGCTATAGGAATTATGACACTCTGTAATAGTGTTCCATCCAAGAAAGGCTTCTAAGTAACACTTTAACTTGGAGTAGTGCCAGTATGATTTTGCTGGGAGGTTTAATAACTTAGCAGTATTTCCTTGGTTTTGAGAGAGAAAACTTCCTGGGCAAAAATGAGTGTAATAGGCTCAAAAGGTTATCAAATAAGTTCATGTGCTTGTTTTACAGTCTTTATTTCTACTTCTAATTTTCTCCTTTCTTATTCCTTTCTTACTTAGAGAGAATTACAGGATATTCATACCACAAACACCCTAACAATGAAATTAACATTTAGTTTTAATAAACTTCTTCTTAACTGCTTTATCTGAGACATAAAATTAAACTTGCACAAAACATTTAGAAAGCAAAACCAAAGACATTCAAGGCAAAAAAGGAAAAAAAGTGTAATACTAAAATTTAAAAAAGGAAAAAAGTTAAAAGCAAGAAGAATCCGCTGACAGACTTTCTGGTGACACCTAATAGTTATTGTGGCCATGTTCCATCCTTACCTTGTTTTTTTGCTTCCTTTCAAGAAAAAAAAAATACCCATTTTGACGAAATTAAGAACTTTAATTCTCAGTCACTTTGTGGAAAAAAGTGCAAAAGTGAAACCAGGACTCATTTTGTTACAATTCTGTCATTTGTATTTAATTAATCCCTTAGCAGTTAATGATTATGGTCTGGTAAGTAGGTTTATCCTGCCTTGTACTTCCATTCCCACTGCCATTGTGTGTGTTCTGTTTCAGGAAAAACAGGTTGTTGTTTTTTTTTCCCTCAGAACTGCTTCTATCTTAAGTTATATTTTTAATGAAAAGAAATAGAATAGTATTCTGTACAGCTTTTTAAAATAAATTTTATTGAAGAGGGTCTTGTAGTCAAAAATGTTTCACACAGTCCTTTCCATTCCTATTAAAACGTGCCATTGCTGCCATTCAGTGCTTGTGTGGGAGTAACCACCCAGGACCAAGGCCAATTAACTGAAGTTTAAGTAAGCACAAGTAATACAACTTTTTTCCTCATTTTTCTTAAGAACAGACCTTGTGCTTAAAATCATTACTATGTCAGATTAATGTCACTGTTACCTCCTTAGTGGATTTTCTAAACACCAGTATTTTATGAGAGTGCCAAAGCAATTTGATTTGATTAGAGAATTTGGTTCCTCTTCTAAGAACAAGTCTGTGTTCCTCTTATGTTTGAACTTTTAAACAAAAAATCTGAATTTTAAATTTTTTAAAAAAATATTTCGATAGGCCTCTGGGCTTCATTCATGAGGATGTGGCTGCATTAGAAGATACAGATAAGTTTTACTCTTGGCCTGTTTGGGTTTTGACTCTGCAATGCATGCTTTTCTCATTTCTGACTGTTTTTCTTCATGTTTCACTGCCATATGCTGTGATTTACTGCATTTCAGAACTTCTGATCTTCCTATTTTTTCCTTTCAGAAAATTTCCTCTTGATATTTTGATGTAATCCTTTTTAGGATAAATTAAGTCGTGTGATATATATGCAGGGCCACAGAACTTGTGTTCCTGGCCACACTCTCTGTGTTTAGCCATAGCATTAGATACAAATCCTGCAGAGGATTGCTGGAGGTTATGTAATGATAACTTCAGAAGTTACAACAGGACATTCTTCCAAATACTGAGTCAGAGAAACACATTCCTGTACTAAATGCCTATTGAGTTGATAGTTCAATTTAGTAAGTCTTTGTTTACTCTTTAATCCTCAGAGTCAGCTGGAACGTGGAATGTTTTTCTCTAGTAGCCAAGTTAAGGGAGTTGTTTTCTTTTTAGCATTTAGTAGGTAAAAGTGAAATCAGTTTTGCAAGAAAATGTTTTATAATATTGTTTATGTTGAGATAATATATGCTATATATGGGTCTATGTACACACAAGAAGACAATGTATAATGTTGAATAGGATTCCGTTGGTTAAAATTTGAATTTTTTACAAAGAAAAAGATACCCTACATATTAAATTCTGGGAGTGATCAACATCATGTTGTTTTATAATAGTTACAAAACCAACTGACTTACCAAAAGTTTTCAGGCTCTTGGTATTGAGGCTGATTTGGAGAAAAGTCTTTGAACTTGACTGTCTGTCTAAGAGTGTGCCTGGCTGTTGAGTCAATCCTTTTAAAAATGCATGTCTCACAGCTGGTTAGGAAACAGGAAAGAAGTTACTTTGGGTAAAGGAGATAGAGCTAATGACATCAGCATGATCAAAAGTAAGGGCAAATTTAGAATTTAAAATGTCAATACAAATTGTGATTTATTAATGAATTTGTATTTCTAGCAGGCCCATTGCATTTTAATTTAAAGAATTACTCTTCCTTTTATGGAAAAAAAATAAGACCTACTCAGATTGACCTTTATATTTGGCACTTAAAAGGAGCTTTGACAAAGAAATTAATTAGTTTGTGTGGGGTGAAGTTAAACTAAATAAACCAATGTCTAATCCAAGGTCCTATCTTTGGCAGTGACCAAGAGCAGGTTCTTAGGAAAGAGCAAAGGAAGAGGACAACCATTCCAAATTCCTTGTGCAACTTCCTCCAGTCTCTGTGTCTCAGAAAGATGTGTGTTTTCTTTGTTTACTGGCTCTTGATGGGGTGGTTTTTTTTTCCTTGATGGTGTTTTGTTTTTGTTATAGTTTTGGTCACATTTTAGAAATATGGGAAATTATAGCTCCCACAAAATCTTCCAAATGGTTATTATTTTCCTAAAATGTATGGCTACTGTTACAAGTGTTTGCATTAAACATAAATAATGGAATATGACTGAATGACTTGAACATGTTGCTGTGTTTCTCAAATGGGGGGCTGACAGCTGTTACTATTGCCCATTTTATTTACCACCCGTTGTTTTAGTGTAGGATGCAGCCCATGTAGCAACAGAGAGTATGAGCAGAGTTCTTGCCTGCTATCCTGAACATCCTTTTCATTTAAGGCATTTATTGAATACTGCATTGAGTCCTTCCAACTGCCATTCTAAAAGCTTTGCTTTTCTTGTTCTTGAAGGTGCTTTTTTTGGGTCAGAAATGGAAATAGCATCTTTTGCTATTAGCTGGAGTTTCTTTCATGGCTTTATTTACTCATGCTTGTGTATTAAGAATAAAAATGTAACACAAGCTTGTTTCACAAAGATGTAGTTATTTTACCCACTGTGAGTTGAACATTCAAATGCTGGACCTATGGAACTTCTACTGTTCAGGGACAACATGAGCCTCAGGAGGTCGTACAAGATATCTGTATTAGGGCTCACTGAATTGCATGCAAGCAGCTCAGAATTAATGCTTCAAGAAAGCAGAGGACTGTTGTATTAGTCATTATGTTTTGGTAGCCTGTAAAATTTCCCAGCTGACTGATGTTCATACTAAGAACACAGTGGGGTGGGATTAGAATATCAGACACTATTAAGCTCAGAAATGATTTACACTCAGTTAATATTTGTAACTGCTGGTTATTTTACTGTCAGATCCTTTTTATAGAATAATAGCTACATGAGACTATACAGTAAAATGTAACTTTCTAATTAATTGATGGGCATTCTTAAAATGATATAAGGTGACTTCATGATGAAAAATGGCCTGAGTTGTTTGCTTACATTATTTCATCTTGCTCCTACTAGCTTTGCCCTATAAACTTGTCAGAACCTTAAATTCCAGCAGCATATTGTTAAAGCAAGAGAAATAGCACAATAGGCCTTGACAAAATATTCAAGGAATGGATTGTTCTGTAACAGTTGTATTTTATGTTTTGCTATGGCCACCTTGGTCTGAAAAGGGTTATAATTAGTATCAAGTTAGGTTGCATTTTCTTATCTGTTTTGGTGGGAAGAAGAAAAAACGCAAAGGGGATTTAAACAGGATGTGTAAGGAAAGGAAGAGACACTGGCTTAGATAAAAAGTAATCATAGCAGTAAATTATTTTGCATAGGTTGCTTCTTAACCATCCCTTGTTGGATGAGAGGGACTGTACAAATTGAGTCACAGAGCCAAGTGTTGATGTGAACTTTGATGAACACTTCTGGCACTTTTTCCAAATTTCCTGAAATCGAAGATAATGCTTTCCATTGGCAGTAATTATATTTATTGTCTGAAACTGTCTATGCAGTAGCTTAATGCCCTGACATCTGGTTTTCAGCTGTTCAGTAGAAGTTGCCTCTCTTGGCTTGCAGGTGTACACATAGGAGTTGGCATCAGCAACTAGGAAGGAATGGACGCAGCCTTGGCCAGTGACTGACAGCCCAAATACCTCCAGAGGCTCTTGGAGATTCCTGGCAGGCATTCCTGTTTGAAAATATGCAAGTTCTTATGTTTTCTTCCACAAAAATTTGCTTTTGCACTGCTATGTTTCTGCTCTGTCATCTGTGACTTCTCTACTCAGGTTTGTTTCTGCTTTTTAAGTCTGTAAGTGAGCAAAACAGTGACTTGTACTCTTTAGATACCTAGACGTTACTGGAAGTCTGAAGAATGAGTTAGGCAATCTAAATATTTGAGTACAAGTTTTGGAATTAAATAAAATAGTTATTGTTTCTTTTTCTGTTTTGAAAACATGAATGTATCTGACTGCAGTTACTACACTTAATGATCTCCTTCATTTTCCCAGTTTGTTGAGACATACTGTTTTCATGTGTTATACACTTCTGCCTCATACTTAGAGAGAAAAGAGAACCATATGTTGTGCTTTAATGGTAAATCCCAGGGATTGTCTCTGTGGTTGCAAAGGGTGTGTAGATAAGCCATGACAAAATTACTGCCCCTATCTAAACTACATCTACCATAGAAGATATCCAGTAAGTAATTCTTTAATTCTACTAAAGACCTGTCTTGATATCTCATGCTTTTTTAGAGTCAACCAAGATTTCTTACTTTTTTTATGCTTGCTCTATAAGCATTTTTATTCAGGAAACATTAAGGACTTTGAATCCATGAAAACCTGCAACTTTTGTTTCAGTGAATATTTGAGGCCAGCAGATGTGTTGCTACATCAGCTTTGGGCACTTGGGGGATTAGTTTTACATCTTTGGTTCAGAGTGTTTCACATCACACAGCCAGCCTGGGCTAGGGCTCTTTGCAGAGACTTAGAGATAATTGCTGTGGACAAGATCAGCTGGAGAGAGAGAGAGCCCCCAGAACTGCTTACATGGGGTCACTGAATGCACTGACCATTCTGTAAGCTCTGCTGCTGGCTGATGATTGTACCTGCACATTGTTCTGAAGATGTGAGCAAGAGAAGAAACTGCTGCTCGTGTTTGGATCTCCTTGTTTCGACACTTATTCAGTTATGGGCAATTTTTCTTAAAGTTTTTTGATGACAGTAGAACTTTATTGCCCTGTTTTCTCCTGTTCTGTGATAAATGGATACAGTACAGACATTACTGGAGACATTTTTGGCCTGTATGAGATGTAGGGGGTGAAAAGCATCTGCTAGTGTTAAACACAATCAACTCTAAAGAAGACATAGTTAATGATGTTTTTCTCTTTGTTCATATTTAAAGAGATTGACTGGTAAAATCCAGCTGAGTAAGACCTGCTTATGCTTTTTCTTATCAAGAATATTATGGGAAACAACATCTGAAAGGTATATGTATATCAGTAAGTCACATTTATCCTCAGGGTTATTGAGGACCATGTGGAACACCACTAGTGTATTGATAATTTATTTAAGGGAACAATAGAGATACTGAGTTGTTCAAGTAGTGACAGAAATCTGAAACTCTGACTTTGACAGGAAAAATCCCAATTTTTTTCAGCTGTTTATTTTGTAAAGTATCTTCACGTGTAAGAAAAAAGTCAGATAAGTCACTTGGCCCTTTCTGCAGATTAAAATTTTCATCAAAATTAATGTGACTATATAAGGAAAAAATTCAAGTGTTTGGTAAAGTTTTTCTGAAATTATACATTTGGTTATTAATTGGCTACTTGCACTTTTAAAATAATTCCATAACAAATTCCTTTTGTGGTATAAAGCAGCTGCTCAGGATTAATGTCACGTCAACGTCTCAGGCTGCAGGAAGAGGATGGATGAGTAAAGCTAAAACCTCAAATGTCAGTAAGCTCTTTATTTTTACAACAGAAGACTTTTGCAAGTGATCAAAACAGCTGTCAGCTTAGGTGAAGAAGAAAACCAATGACTTGAACACTATTGCTTTACCAGTGGCTTATTTTTTTTTTAAGTTTTTTATATATATATATATATAAATATCTTTTCTTGATGGCACATTAACTGACTAGGAACTGATTGCAATAGCAAGGACTGATCATCATCTACTTTACATGCTGAGCACTTTCTGACATCTAATCTGGCTCACTGACAGTGTTTTCTTACTCTGTGTTGCCATATACAAGAGACATGCAAGCAATCCACTTGATAGCAAGGCAACATGCCTGATGTATCTATAGTGGGGTTTTATTACTGCCAGTTCATGGAATATTCAGGACTATCCATTGGGATTTCTTTTGAAGGCTAGTCATGACATGAAAGAATGGAAGGGGAAAAAGTCAGTTCCTGTCTTTGGGAAAGGAGAGCAAGCAGATACAGTGTTATAGATAAGTGAACTTTGGCTCAGTTCCCATAAAAAGAAATATTTGTGAAAAAAAACCCAAACCAAAGTGATTAACAGTCAGAACAAATTGTTCTCGGGGAAATTATACCAATCTGGTTGAACTTCTGACTGCTATGGCATTAGCCCTTCTCCTCTGTGACTAGAGGAGAGGCAGTGGGACATTGATCTCAGCTCTGAGGTTCAGATAAGCAGGCTGGTAAACCTTGGTCTTGATGCATCTTCTGTCAGGTGGGTACTAGTGTGTTTTGTAGGAGTATTTGGAGGTAGGTGCCAATGCTTCTTTACTGGGAAGTACTGAGTGAGGATTGGCAGGAGTCAGTTCTGGGTTAGGTGCTGCTTAATTATTTTCGTGAGTGATCTGGATGATGAAATAAAGACTCAATCACTGAATTTGCATTTGAGATGAAGCTGAAGAGCACAGAGGTTTTTTCTTGGGATAAGATTTAAATTGAAAGTTATCTATGCAAGTTTTGAGGAAAAGTCTGGGCCAAATAAACCCAAGATTAGGAGTCTCTGCAGAGATACTACAGCACCTATTTACCAACTCTTTTCAATTGCACAATTTACTCCTTGGTGAAAGCTTTTTTCTGCATTACTTGTTTATCACTGTGATATTGCAATAATCATCCCTGCACTGTGAACTAAATTAATTGGTATTTCTCAACCACAAATGCAATCCAAGCAATTGTTTTTGTAATTAAACTCAGTTTCCAGTTTACTTTACTTTGCTTACATTATCTGGTTAGGCAATCATTGTCTGGAACATAATAAAATAATCTAAATTACTGTTCTTGTAAGAATAAGCCAAACAATAATTAATAAGCCATTGCTTCCTTAGGGACCTTCTTTGAAGATTTCAATGAAAAATTAGAGAAAACAAAGAAATCAATAGAATATGGGAATTGTGTTGCTATAAAGGCATATTTGATCACTTCTTTTCATTTGAAGTGCTTAGGGAGTATTAAAGAATTAAATAAAATGAAAAGACTAAAAGATTTCCTATGGCAGGGAAGCCTTTGAGACAAAAGTGTAATGAATCACATGAGGAATATCATTCAAGTGCAATTCCTGTTCTTAGAACTGAATGAGTTAGACCTCTACAACACTGTGGTGTTAAGTGTGTACACTTTTGTGCACATGTATGTTTGCCACATTTTTTATTCAGACTGTTATAGGCATAGTTAAAGTAGATTAGCAGTATTCTGCACTGTTATCCACAGCAGACTTGTGAAAGAGTAAATACACAAACAGGAGCCTGCAGCCAGGCTTGCTGCCACTGACAGATACCCACTACTGGCTGGTTTGGAGGTAGTCACTGCAAAGCCAATTGTGTGAGTACCTGTAAGTATAAACACTTTTGATAAGTCTATCACATTAATTTCTGCTCTTAAATGAGGCCTTTAAATCCCTTGCTTTGCAAATAGTGACACCCTGTCAGACAAATGAAAAAAACCCAAAACCCAACAAACAACCAGAGATGCTAACCCTTCCCTAAAGCAGACTGCAAAAGCATCTCATTCTAGTAATGCTTCCCTGTTTAGAGTAGACTTCATCCATTGTTGTCATTGAAAAGATGGTGCTTTTACTTTCTGTATACTCCACCTGAATGGAAACAAGTTAAAAATGTTCTGTGCCTCATCATATTCCTCAAATACATTTGCCTTTCCCCTGAGAGCAATGGCAAACCCCTGAAGATTATCTTGGTAAATTGTTGAATGCCACTGTTCAGCTAGAAAGGAAATATGTTTTTAAAACGCTTTGCCCTCATCTTCCCTCACAAGTCTTTTTGTTGTTTGCTGTTTTTTGATATTAATTCCTCAATGAAGGGCTATCTTCTTTTCCTGCATTCCTGGAAAACTGTTAGTATATTCTGTGAACAGCTATGGACAGATAGCACAAGTGTTGTGTTAACTGAATAGCTGCTAACAGTGAATAGCTGCTATTTTAAGAAAGATCTAATGTCTTATTGCAAAATATATTGCTTTATCCAGGAAACTTTGACCTGGAGTGGGCTATGTGTATATTTTATAAATATTTTTTGTCCCAAACAAAGCTGTTGGAGTTCCTTTAGAATATAAGAAGACATAAGGATGTAGTTTAAATTGCTGCCAACTATATTGAGTCTGAGAAGAGCTGTGGAAAATCTTAATTTTCTGGAGATGGTTAGACTTGGATGCACCAAATACTAGTTGCAAGGGAATTTTAAACGTTTAAGTGTCCAACAGATACTGTGTCAGAAACGAAGCACTAGAAATTATTAGGTTGAATGCACAGTCCATGATCTGTGTGGAATGAAACAATAAAACTAGTGCTGTTATTACTAGGAGAACAAATGTAGATGTAGAAAGCAAAATCTCCTAAAACCAAATGTTCAAGTTCAGCAATATGGTGAATTATATGGGATGCATACTGCATGTTAGGCAGCTAAAGAAGATTTTAAACCAAAATAATTGTACAAATGATTTTCAGTAATTTACAGTTATCTGTCCTTTCTTAATAGACATAGCACTTGTATTCAGAAAATACATGTAACTAATGAGTTTACTGACCTGCAGGAAGGAACATGATTGTAACTAACCTTATACATGTACACTAAAGTGTTTACTGGCTCTCCTTCTTAATCACTTTTAAATTTGTTTTAAGACATAAAGCATGGTTATTCAAAATTATTTACATAACTAGAATGTTCCAAGACCACAAAATTCAGAAGTATGCCTGTGGTTTTGCTTATGGCACCCAAAAGAATGTAATCAATTAACCTATATCACATCCTAGTTAAAACCATAGAATGAATAAATGTATCTGAATTCTTCAAATGTTGTAGCAAAGTTTCCTGTAATTATTCTTTCTGTTCTACAAATGGAGGACTTAAATTTACCCTATGCTAATGTTAATTACCTTAGGCAAGCATTCAAAATTTAAGTGTTATTTTTTATCAGCTCATTAACTTGATGTAGTGGCTGTAGTCTGTTGTATTGTACCTAATAATACCCAGTGTAACTTGGACCATCTGGTAAATGTGCTCAGAGGAGGGTCAGGCCTAAAATAGGTAAGTTTGCAAGTGAAAGGTTCTCATGGGAGCTCATGAAGCTCCAGATTTAGACAATGCTGTGTTTCATTAGCAAAAACTTGAAATAATCTCTAGCTCTGTAATGGAAACAAAGAGAATATAAGAGAAAGAGCAGTAGCATTCAGCTTCAGATCCCATTCTGGCTTGATTACAGCCCGTCTTTGGGCTTTGAGTTGTTTTCATTTGAGGTTGTTGATTCATAGTTCTGGAGAATCTTTTTTTTTTTTATTTTGAGGACAGCTACATTAGTGAGTTTAGAAATATACACAGGTTTAGGCTGTGAATAAAGGTGTTACAATGATAAGCTTACTTGAGGGGAGAAGTAGGAGTCTGAAAATATGTTTCACAGGCTTGCTCTCAAGTCAAAGTCTGCCAATTTTCAAAAAATTCTTATGGAGATTTGGATCCTGTTGATTCTAGGCCTGCCAGAACTTTTACTGCTTTTGCATATATAGAGATAATAAAAAAGACCTTTTCTTTCCCTCAAAAATGACTATGGAAAGGATTATATAAACAGAAATTGTAGGTTTAAGGGGTTTTTTTTATCAATGTGGTCTATTCTGCACAAATTTCTAGAATAGCATTTCACTTTGGGGCTATAGTGTTTGTCACTTGCATGGTATTGAAGCAGTGAAAGGTTATGCAAGAGATCTGAGGATTAAGCCTTTTTAAATTTGGTATATAAATGAAAATACCATTTCCAATATAAAACTGGAATCTAAATTCCAAGACCAGATGCTGGTCTGTAATGCTCTCATAACATCAAAGAATGGAAGCTGCTAGAGATGACGTATAGAAGTGACTACAGATTGAAGGCTAGTGCTGAAAACCAATTCTGCCTATATTGTGCAACCAGTGTGCAAAATATTAGAATGTTCTTTGGGATTAATAAATAAAATGAGAACAGTGCTTTTCTGACCTTAGAGGAATCTAGAATACAAAAATTACTGTGACTTAAATCTTTTGTTTCTTAGACTTGTATAATTCCATTAACCCCATGGGCTAGAACAGGATATAGGTTAAGCACTTCCAGAGTCTTTTTGCTTCTCCTTTGGGTTACTTAGAACTCGCATCAGAGGTATTCTGTGTTTGTTTCTGCCCTTCCTACAGCAAATGGGCAGGGATTAGAGGGAGATTTTGCTTTACTTTACCTGCTACTCATGAACCAAGCAGAAGAGATACTGCAAGAGCATTGTAATTGCTGATAGTAAGGAATTATTGCCTCTCTCCTCAAAGACAGGAGAGAGCTATTAATTGTGTATCTGAAGCACTTTTTCTCTTTAATGATGTTGGTTATGTATCTTCTCAGAATTGTAAAAAAAACCCTTCCAGTTTTCTGTAATACTTCACAAAAAACGTACTGTAAAAAAAAATTTTTCTTCTAGTTTTTGCTGCTTTAATGGCCTGAAAATATCATGTGCACACGTGCAGGATAGAACTGAACGCGTTATGACACTTTTCTTTGTAGAATTATAAATACTGGCAGTTATTTTTTCAGTCAAATAAAGTTCTTACAGTTGTTCCCAGCTTTGCTCTAATGCCATGTGTATATCTTTTAAGCAAAATGTACTCTGCACTAAATGGCTTTGTTTAGAGTGTTTCTAATAGAAATGTCCCTGCCACATGTATCTGCTTGGTCTGTGTAATCTCTTGTAGAATGTTTTCTGGCATTGAACTGACCATATGTTTAAGCAAACATACTTCAGTTTTTGCATCTCTGCTAGTAATTAATGTAGCTTGGGGTATCCCTAGTTAATTATGGGGACAACCAAGTTTTATGATGTCTGCAATCATGCATTTGGTTGTATATAATATTTAAAAAAGCATTGCAGAAAACCCTTTGAAGTTATGCGTGTGTGGTGAAATATTTGTTTCCCTTTTAAAAATTGTTCTAATTGAGGCTAAATGTCAAGTCCCCTTGATATTTGTGAGAACATTCATGTTGAATTGGACAGAAATAGTACTTAGATGAAACTGAGTCAGCTTCCAAGGTATTTCCCTTATTCTCTGTGCCTACTATTTTAACAGACAACGTTGGATTTTAAGGATATTCTGGAGTGTCGAGGCATGCAGGTAAATTGAAATAGTTCAGGGAAGCAGAATGTAACCCTTCAATCACTCAAACTGTTTTGAAAGCACAGGCAGGGTTTGGGTGTGATAATGTCCTTGATCCAATGCTCAGCACAGGGGGAGTGTAATGCTTTGAAATCCAGTTTCCCTGAAGTCAATGAAGATCTTCACTGACTGCAAGGTAGGGCAGTGGTGATCTAGGACTCCTACTTCTGTGGATCACCATGTGTGGTAGGGATATGTGTGTACAATCAGACACATATATTTATAGGTAGATATATGAAATATTTGTATGCATATGTGTACTAAGGAGGAAGAGAGATGTTCCTTCGTCTGCTTCACAGAGAGGGTTCATTTCTTTCTTAATAAAATGCGCTTTATTCACATGCAAGCCAGGAGAAACAAAGTGTCCTTTCCTAATCCTGCAGTTTTGTTATTGGTTTTCTCACCTCATGTGTGAGTGGAATTGAGGTTGTCACCTCATTGTGGTCAGTTCCACACCTTTTTCAGAGTAAACAGCATGCAAACTTGTATAAGCAGCATCTGAGCCAAGGCCCTTTTATAAACCAAACTTTAATTTGTTATTGTTCTGGCATGTAGGAATGTGTGTGAGAGACCATGTGGGCTGGCTGTGGAAGGCACTATAAAAACTAACAGTGGAATGTTCATCTGGAGATGTTCTGTGTTATTTATGAAAACTTGGGGCCCAATCCTGCCACCTTCTCTCACGCTAACCGTCCCACTGAGGTCAACCAGTGATTACACCTCTTTAAGAATAATATAAGTGCATAAAGCTTTACTGGATTGGATATATGGATGGAATTTTCAAACTTCAGAGAAACCATGTCTGCAGACATCCATTGGATGTTGAAATTTGTGCCTTTAAAGTAAATAAAATGAAATGTATATGATCTGGACTGGAAAAAAGCCTTTGCATTTAGTTATATATTCTGTTTTAGAGGTGTTCACAAGAAGAACTTAATAGTGAGCACCTATAGTGTGGGATTTGAAATCCAAAGAAATGTCATGGTAGGGAGTGGGTTGCACTGTCCTCCTGGTGTCTAGTCCTTGGTAAAACGTCAACTAAAATTGAAAGGGAACATAAGTTGACAAAAAGCAAAATTCTCTGCTGAACAATACAGACAAGCCAGGGTAGCAATAAATGTTTGAAAATTATATATAATTAAAGATAAGTTTGTAATTTTTGAATAATGTAACCATATTTATTCTGAAGATTAATTTGTGTCAACTAAGTATGATTATCAATTTAGAAACTATAGCAACTTGAGCTTTAGGGATGCTCCATACTTTTCTAGCTTCATCTTTACAAAAGCAGATCTAGAGAAGTATTTTGACTACTTTCCCAAAAAGTTAAGCTTTATTTTTTTTTTTAGGGCACATATGTCATGTGTTTTGGGTTTTTTCCTGCTGCTTGAACAACAGTCTTTCTTTTTGTGAAATACATTATGTATGGCCTAAGACCTATAGCTATTATAGGTATAAAACAAAACTAATTTTAGTAAATCCATTGAGACATATGGTAAAAAATTCCATTGACAGCATGATAAATGTGTCTTATATTTGGCATAGCTTTAACATACCACTTTTTATTATTTTTCCAAAATAATCTCTCACAGAGACTGTAATACTGTAATCTAAGATTGTTTGCAATGGGAAGTGTGAACTGATCACAACATGCAAACAGGACTGTCTGCAGCCTGGAGCTGACAGTAACACTGTCTTTGAAGCTACTGTGTTCATTTTGAGGCCTTGCCCCAGGGACAGTATAAATTTGGTAAAAGAATTTGTTACCTTCCCAAAACGGCTGCTTCTGACAACTAAAGGTGCAAAATTCTCCCTGCTGGTTCTGAATTCTGGCTCTCCATGTAGTATCACATTGCATTAATGGCCAAACAATAGTCAAGAGCAGTTGTCATTCAATATAAGACACATTTTGAAATAATTCAGATTTGGAACTTATTTCAAAGGCAGTTAGATTTCTATAAGGAATTCATTAAAAAAACTGACAAACACAAACAACTAGTTTGAATGCTGAACTAATTATTTATGTACATAGGCTGCATATTGAAACAGTTTTAAATTTGAGCCAGTTCATCTGAAGCAGAATCAATTTGGTAAAGGTATCCAGCACATAACTGCTTCATTAAACAAGGCATTTTCCCTGCCACTTGTTGCCTTGCCACTGTTGTATCCATAAATCATCTGAAAAGTGTTTTTCATATCACTGTGTATGAAATACCATTCCACTGTGGAGGTAAGAGTGAATGTAGTCCTCTGTGTTCCACGTCATGCAGAACAGGCTGTAGCAAAGTAATTTTATGCATTTCTCTTCTGCTCTCTGTATAAAGGAAAATTTTTTAAGTGCCCTTTCATAGCAAGGAGAATGTTTGAGCCCTTCCCTGGGCCACTCTGCTGAGTGTGTGTGTGCATATGTAAAACAGCAACAACTGTTTCCCAGTATTTTTATTTACACAAAAACTGTCCAGGATTTGGATACTTTGAGTGGCTTGAGAATCCATAAACAATGAGCTTAACTTTTAGTGTTAAATTGTTAAACATCTATGCTTCTATGAAAAACTTTCCTTAGATTTTGATGAGCTTTAAGAATAAGTTACGTCTGGTCTGATGTTTTCGGTTTTCTGGTTTTCCTCACATCATCCCAATGAGAGACTTCACTTGGGTTCAGATGGAGCCAGCTCTGTGCAAATGGTGGCAGTGACGCCTTTGTTTAGCACTAACTCTGACCCTGGCCAGATCAGCACAATGGTGCAAAGCAGATTTCTGTGACCCATCTGCTTGCAAGTGGATGGATAGAGGTGTCTATTATGTATCCTCCCTGGTCTGGCCCTCTTCACTTTCAGTAAGTCATAGGAAACAATTACCTATTATTTATTCTACCTTGGAGGGAGATTGTGGCGTGTTTGCAATTGAAAGAGCCTCATCATCTAGGTTGGGGGCTTCAGTTGCATCTTCTTACCTTATTAAAAGGGGTGTTCCTTTTTTTCTTGATGAAGAAGATGAAGGAAAACAAATCACTTTCCATGTAGTTAACCACAGTGAAGTTAAGGGGAGGAAAAATTACAAGCCATGATAAATGTCAGCAGTCAATATTGTTTCTCTTTACAGAACCATAAACAAAATCATGCAACTAGTCTCTAAAAGGTCTCGATGACAGCTCTGGTAAATTTAAGCAATCTGGCTACAAAGATGAATAGTATTTTCCTGTTACACATTCTCTCTCTCTCCCTGAAACTATTTAAATCTAATTAACCTAGTGTCAAACTCTCTGATTTCCCTCCAATGTTCTAACACAGGGCCTTAAACAATGTTGATTTTTTTTTTTAAATTCCGACTTCTCTTAAAATATTTGGTTTTAACATTTATCCTTTTATTTCCCTGTGTACCAAAATAAATGATTACCTCAGTTCTATGGCTATGTCACTGAATCAGATGGTACCCACAGAAGAAAAACAGTTTTTTCTCTAGTACAGAAAGCATGTGTATACAATGGCTCAGCTTGGATATTAGCAACTCTTGTTTTTGCCAGTCTTTCATTTCCTTCCACTGCGTGAAATTTCACTTCAGTAAAGCTAGTAAAGATTTTGTTATTAAGTTCAGTAAGGAAAAAATATTACATACCTTTAGCTACAAAATATTAATTTTCTAGAGTTGTATAGGAATTCCCAGAATGACTGCCTATCTTCTCCTGCAGTACTGACAGTGGACTAAATTCTCTGCTGTGTGTAACCAAGGAATCAGGAGAGCTGCCCTGGGTGCACCTTGCTCCAGCATTTAGATCATTGATATTAAATTTGTTTTGTATCTGTTGTTCCTTTGGGATAAAGAGGATTTTATTCCCTTGCCCAGTTTAGTTTGATTTTTAAGCTTTGAAAGAAGAAAAGGATTTAAAGAAAGAATAGTATAAAGATAACTGGATTTCCATTTTGTTAAGTGAAGTCTTGAAGTTGCTTGGCCTTTAGGCCAAATACCATAAAGGACCGAGAAACCCATAGTTATCTGGTTTGAAAATCTTTTGTTGACAGAACAAGCACAAAACAGCTGCAGCTCTTGTTTAAATTACTACACACCTACATAACTCTTTTGAAGGAATCAGTAATTATTTTCTTAATTCTCCAATGAGTAAAAAAACCCAACAGAAACTGCAAAGAAACATCCTACAAGTATTAGATGTTGGAAACAAAAAAAGCCTGTAACAAAGGTACATTCTACTGGGGTCCAAGTGAACACAAAGTTCAGACAAAACATCCTTTTAGTGAATATTTTTGAGGCCACCTCTACTCCTTTAAATGAGGAACAATAAATTGAAAATATTTTTGAGCAGTAACTTAGAGGGAGAGATGCATGGTACTTAAGCATTCTTGTACAATTTAACAATGCAGGGAGTCTCTGTTTCAAACATATTTTCTTTTGAAGGGAGCTGAAACGTTGGACCTGTATTCCAGTTCATGTAAAGTATATGCTCATCAGTGCCTTACTTTACTAAGGGGATCTTGCTGTAAATTCCTGACATAGCTGTGAGCAGCTCTCTGCACTGTCCATGTTATATGCAAGTGGGCTGGCAGTGAAGTACAGGCTTGTCAGCTGATCCACAGAGGTAAAAAATAAATTATTCAAATACTGCAGTCTCAAGAAGCACCTTATGCTCTGAGCCACTATTTTGGTATACATCTTTTCCAGCATTTTTCCTCCAATAAACTCTTAAGGTTCAAGCCACTGGTGTAAATTTTAATTACTTCTGAATATATTGTTTGAATTTTTTTTTAATTGAAGATATTCATTATGCTATTGTTAAGAGATTGCCATCAATTATCTAATTGATTTGGTTTATGGATTTGGCTCTGGTTCTCTAATTTGTGTTCTGGCATCTGAACCCCAGGGAGGGTCGTCTACAATGTTATCTGATGGTGTCACAACTTATCTACACTGATATTTGTTTACTTGTTATAGGTAAAAATCAGTAGTGCTGGCATCTAATGATTTTGGCAAGGATTTTACTGGTCAGGTAAGGACAGCAGAACAAGTTTCTCCTGTGAAAGTACAGTTGCATTTAAAAAAATAAATTTTTGTACTGTAAAGATAGATTACTAATGTAACAAGGCAGTTCAGCTCTCCTACATGACTTTTCCAAGAGACACCTAACACCATTTGATTCCTTGGGATTTTATCTGGATTTGCTGTCTTTAGATATTTAAGCTGTCCTCTAAAAGATGATTCAAATGCATATGAGCATTTCTAAATGCAGAATTTACTTGATCAGAACCTTTTAAGTCCTCCTCAAGGGCTTAGATTGTTCCCAGGATGGTCCCAAAAAAGACATTTTACTAGAGCTGCTTCTGCCTAGGCAGGACACCAACATCAAAGAGTTCTGTTTGCTCTCACCTGCCTTAAATACAGTGCAGCCAAGGGCAATTGAAACTTTTAGTGAATGTATTATGTACATTTAAGTTCAGCCTTGCATTTTTTTTTTTTTTTTGGCAAATGCTTGATCAGTTATTTTCAGTGTGAAAAATGCATTGTCACATCCTGCTGCAGAAGGATGTTCTGTTTTATAAAGGACTTTATGCCAGTCTATTTTTCCATTCTGAGACTGAGCCCTGCCCTGTGATTTCTGTTGCAGCCCACCTGTCAGAATTCAGAGCTGAGAAGAGCTAAGGAAAGCACTTGCATAACTGGACAAATAGTCAGCATCCTTTGCTATCAAAGTTTGAGTTAAAGTCTATGTCTTGTGGAACAGAAAAAGTGCCTCTACTCATGTCTTGTTTAACTTATTTTTTCCTAACTTTTCTCTCTTATTTTCTACATCTGGTACCTTTTGTACAGATGACCACCTGCTCTTATAGACCAAACCAGCTGTTTAACAATGTTGTATTGTTAAGATTTTTTTTTTTTATTTCTCTGAAGTACTTAACAATTTTTAGCCTCTGATGCTCTTTAAGGTTCAAGTGCTTTTGAAGATAAGGCCTATTGCAGACACAGCATGTGATGGAATAAGTGAACATAGAATGCACTTTAGTCTCTGTTTGATCTCTCTAGATGCTGATAATTGGTGGTGGCGTTGTGGGGCTGACTGCAGCAGTAGCTGCCAAAGCAATGGAAATTGCTGTCAGGGGATTTGATACCAGGTGGAGTAAGAAAATATGGCTTAGAATCTAGAACACTGTTAACACTTTATAAAACATTCTGGTTAAAGTTCTGCTTTGCTTTGCACTGAAGCAAAACATTGTCATTCAAAAACAATCTGGAAGGTTTCTTTCTGTCATGGGACTACCAGAAGTTGTAGTTAATTCATTGCTATGTCCCCATTAGCATGAAATGCTTAGTGAAATATGCATGTATCTAGGTATTTACTAAAAACTATTAGTAAATAATAGCTTTGTGATTGTTTTACTTGTTTGTAATCAGTGATTTAGAGAATTTGCTTTGCTAATGATTTCCTAGTAATTTTCAATTCAGATTCAAAGTAATCAATTTATTATATTTACTTCTGAAAGCACCCATGTGTATGACATACCTCTCTATTTACCCTCTCTAGTAGTAAGAGTTACCATTTCTAATAAGAGTTATTAAACTTGTTTGGTTTGCTTTCTTAAATGTGAAATTGGGGAAGAAATCTTCAATTCTAAGCAGTAGGAGTAGGATGCAGTCAGTGAAAGAATGATCTGTAATTATATGCAGCTGAGGCTTAGGAGTAAGTAGAAATTACTCATCCTGCAGGTGTAGATTATACACTAGTATTTAGAAATAACTGATGTGCAGGGAAAATACAAATAATGTCAGTTTTGCTCTAACAAATTAAAAAGTAGTCAACATTGCAGTAATAAAGATTGTCTTTCCTTGAAGTCACTGCAAGTCTGTCAGGGAGTCCTTACAAAAGTGTTATGGGGTAATAAAGCAAAGTCTTTCAAAGTAATAAAACCACAAATTGGAATATTAGAGAAAATTCCGTCTGTTTTATGCACTGTGACTTTTATAAGCATGGGAACATCCTTTTAAACAATGACATCCATAAATGCTTTTAAACTAATTCCTTCATTAACAAGAATTTTGTGTTCAATTTGAGATATAGGAAAAGAGAAACCAATTCAGAGATTTGCCTATTTTCACAAATTTAAAGTAGTGGTATAGAACAGTTTTTAATATTAATGGTAGCTTTTATGGGATTATCATTGGCATGGCATTAGGATTTGTTTGGGGTTTTTTTTATGATCTGCTTTCATAATAATACTAAGGGATATTAGAGACGTGGTATTAATCTAGATGTACTTGCAAGGAATTTAGGTTTTGAAGGTATCACTATCTTCCTCCTTGGGATTGTCTAGAGTGCAGTTAATCTGTGAAACACATTGTGCAATGTGATTCTTATCAGACAATCATGAGGTGTTTTTTCATTTGAAGAAGTACTTGATTTCTTATTCTCAAAAATAAGCACCATATGGTTTTGTAACCAGTTCCCTGACTGGCCTCCCAGCTCATTTAATCTCTGGCTTCCTGACAAAATTGCTGAATTTCTTTGGTCATGCATCAGAGTAAGCTATTAGTTTTATACAGAAACCTTAACTTGTAAAAGAAAGCTTTAGTAACTCATGTCTGTAGTAATATGCAAATTTGATTTACTAGCCTGTATAAAGCAGGCATCAGATCTGTGGAGAACATGTGAAAAGTTTCCAACACATGAAAGCTTTGACAACTATTTATTTTGCTTTCTCATCAGGGTGTGGTGAACACTGGTTACAAGGACTTGCCAAGTAGAATGGCTACTCAAGCCAGTAGCCTTTTTTCCAACAACATCTTGAAATTATTAAAGCTGTTTCTCCTGAGAAAGAATATTTTCACTTTGAACAAAAGGATGATTTAGATTATAAAGCTATTGATCATGTCATTAGAGGAATTTGGGTAATAAAGGTAAGTTTCAACACTAAAACATTTTTGATAAAAAACATATAAAATGTGTTGTCTGAAAGCAGTGATTTTGTTAGGGAGTTTAGTCATTCTGAGGAAATATTATCATTCAAAGTCTACATGATAATGTTGGGAAGGGAATTTCTTGCTGGTTTCAAGCAGTAAAATATGGGGCAAAAGTACATATAAAAATGTCGATACTCTAAAATTACTTCTGTCCTTTGAACTCATGTTTTAAAAGGATGTGTTTTGAGAATCAGCCCATCTCCCGGGCTACTGAGCTCTGCCTTAGCAACTGAACTTCAAGTGCCAGAGTTGATGGACTCAAATGAGCACATACTGAACACAGGAGCTGATAAATAGGAATAGGTGAGCTGTGTGTGATGCACAAATGGACTTCAAGCAGTGCAAGTACTTCAAAGGCCAAATGTTCTGGTGACACTTACTACATCTTTGCCCCAAGGTCAGGAGAGGTGGAGCATTGCTAAAGAGACAGTGGTTTTCTGCTGAAACAACCAGGGGTTTAGCCTGAGAATAGCCAATATGCTTCAACCCTGATATGACATCATTAAGCTATACCCTGTGTAGTCTCCATTGCAATAACAGCAGCCCTCATGCCTTCTTATAGCCTTCAGCCCCTTCTTCTGGAGGAGAAAAGGAACTAAATATACAGTTAAAGTAGGAGACAGCCTTAAGGTCTGTAAAACCTGATATTACTTGTGGGCTGACTGCAATTTTTAAAATTTTTTTGTATGCAAGATGTTTCTTGAGATAAACGGATTCTTTTTCAGTCAAGTTTATTTTGGATGTAGTTAAGAAGAAAAATTAATTTGTGCAGTCATGGTGAATTGAAGATTGACAGGAATCCATATTTGCCTGCAGGTAGCATTAAACCAAAGCACAGACATACAAAACATCTAAGTATTGGCAGACTGGAATTATTTTTCAGCTAAGGAAGTGTTTGCAAAGAGAAGCATATTCACATTAAGTTTTAAGGAACACGGTTGAGGATTTAGGTATGTTATCTTTCTTAATGTTTGTTTTCTGTGCTTTCTTTTGTATTTGCTTTGAGTTTTTCTTGACTTTTTTGTTTGATTTTTGTTCTTCTCTCTTCAGTGGTAAGTGTATTACATCTGAAATATATATCAGGCCAAAACTGGTTTAGTAGAAACACAAATTGTTTTTTTACAATTGTCTGCATTTAGTCGTTGGTAGTATTTTGCAGACCAAGGGTCATAATCAGTAAAAGGTAAAGGCCAAATCCCATTCTATTTGCTTATGTGAGTAATCCCACTGATTTCAGATGGACAAGTAAGTCATCATGAAAGAACTTTGCTGAAGCAGCCAGCCAATCATATAAAGAAAGGTAAGATACAATAGGAATCCATCGTAACAATTATTTTTCTGCAACGGGAAGGTGTAAAGCATTATTTTAATAACCTTTGCCAGGGGCAGCACTCTTTTCTATAAAAAAAAAAAAAAAGATGAGCACAAGATCAGGAAGAGGTACAAAATAATTTTATGTAAGAAGTACTATATATTTCTTGTTATCAGTTGGCATTTTAATGATGAGCCATGCTAGGAATAATTATTTAAAAATCAAGTGAGCTTCAAAAAGGTAGTGTGAAATAACCTTGAAAAACCACAGACAGTGGTAAATCAGGTTTGCTAATGTGTCCTTAAATTAAAGGCTAACAATTCACTTTTCAGGATCCTTGGTGAATCACCATATGCCTTTTGTTAGCAATAAATTTACTCTGATATTAATTATGTATGAAATAAAGAGCCAGTATAGTATAGGCTAGGAACCCAACCCAGGGCCAATTGAAATGAACGTAGGCTGTTCTCAAAAGCTTTTGGATCAGGGCCTGTGTATACTGCATGACTCCAGATGTCATTATCTGTGCTGAAACATATGTATGGAATGGATAAATGAATCATATAGCAAGGTTTTGATTATGTTCAAGAGTATTCTTCTCATAAACAAGATTGTTATGCACTTTACATTAAAAATAATGATGGAATGAAAGAATAATGCAAATGATAACAGAAAAGGATATGTATAGCCCAGCTTTTCGAGGGTTCACTCCCTTAAAGACTCCTGTTTAAGTTGAATGGGTAACAGTAGAAATATCTATTAGTTCAAGGAAGGCAAATTCTGGAAGTATGAAAAGTTGATTTTAAAGGAGGAAAGCAGAGAAGGAAGTCTGTTTCACTCCTTAACCAAACTTTGCACAGCAGCTGAAAGTCCTCTCTTACTGTCTTCTCTCAGGTTCATGGACTTACCATGTTTTGTCCAAAGTATCAACCTTGTTTGAAGATCTGTTCTGTTAGATTGACAGTAGGCAATTTTGTATATACATTTTAAAGTTTTTGTCAAAAACTTTCTTAAATGACAACTGAAAATTAAGCTGTCATTTCTAAGAGTGAGATTGGAATATCTTGCTATTTCAGGCTTTGTCTTGATCAGAGAAATTAATTCTGAACAGTGATTTGCTCAGAGCTTACTTGGGTATATTTAACAAAACCCTGTGTGATTGATGACAAAATATGGCTCCAAGTAGAATATCATATTATCTTGGATTAATGAAATGATCTGGTCTTTTCCTAAAGAGGGAAAAACATTTCCTTAAACCACTAACACATATGGTCAAAGACACTAGTACTGGAAGCAATAATATTTTCTCCCAAGGAAGTGTTGTTGAACTCTTTGTGTGGTCTGCATCTTTTAACAATGTTCAGATGCTACACTGTGGTCTTTATTTCTACTAATGCAGTAAAGGTTGTGAAAAGCCACTGGGGAATTTGTGACATATTTGATTTTGGAGTTTTTTTGGTGAACAATTTCTCCATATTTGCCCAAGTGGAATATTTTTTATTTCATAAATTTAGTTTGGCAGTCCCAAGTGCATCTGCTGAATCCTGGGGTGCACGCTTTGTTGTCACGTTAGCCAAGAGTCTTTTATTCCAAAATTAGTTTTCTAGCACAAACAATGTACACAAGTTATGCATGCAAAGGCATGAGCAGGAAATGCCTTCTGCTATCATGGGTGTCTGTGACAACTTCTGTGGAAGAAGGGTTTGGGTTCTACGCCTGTTTTTAAGATTAATAAAGAAAAGTGCTTTTACTCTAAGTGCATAGCTTTTTTTATCTTTTAGGTTTGGCAGGTAATTAGGACTGATGCTTCTTTCTCCCAATCGTTTTTAAAATCAAATAGTGAGCAGACTTATTCTTGCTTGGAATAGTGGTTATCACACTACCCAGGGAGTCACACCTGGCCCTCCTTTGCCTCTCATACCAGAAACTGTATTTATTATTCCCAAGTGTATTGTCTGCTGCCTTCTTCACTATGACAGATTTGAGTTCAATTTTATTAAAAGAGACCTATAGGAAATCAAAACTTAATGACTTCTCCAAAATTAATTACAAATGAGATTACAATTATAGTTTCTGCCTCAAAACTTTTATTCCTGGCACTTACTGATTTTTTTTCATATTTAATTTAAATTCATGATGCATATTCATGCACAAAAATCTACTGGCAACCAAAGGACTGTATAATCATCATATAGGAATGCCAACATAAGCATCAACTTCATGTTTATACCCATTGTCTCTACAGTAAATATACATAATTTTGTGAGTGATGACGAATGTTTTCATCATGTTTAACATGTTAAAAAAGTTTAACATGATTAATGGAATAGTGAGAAATGATGATAAATTTTGATGCAACATCAGGTATATCTGTCTGTATCCTTTGCTTTTCCCTCTGCATAGGACCAGTTCCTTTCTGTCTGATTAGCCCAAAAAGGAATACATTTCCCAAATAAGGGAGAGTGTTTTATCAACTGAGGAAGCTACTAGGTTAAATCTGACATCTGGGGATGGGTTTGTCATGCTCATTAGCACTCCACACTTACCTCTCTGTTATTTGAGCAGATGTAACAGATTTTTATAAGCTACCTAGCTGGTTTCCAAGTCATGATTTGTGGTGAAAATCTAGACTCTGAATCATTATTTAATATTTTCAGTGATTAAAGTTAAGAAACTTCACTTTAGCATTTCTCTAAAATACTCCCCAAAACTGCATGTAGAGACAAAGTCTGCAACCACAGAAAAGAAAGAGTTGGGAAACCTATGGAATAGATAGAGCTTACAGCAGCAGGATGGGTTCTGTTTATTGGAATATAGAAGACTATTGACTCACTAGAGATTATGGGGTAGTTTTCAAAACACAAGACTGGGAAAAGCAGATAAATTAGATAACATAATCTAGCGTGAAGTTCTGGAGCTGTCAAAGTAAAGCAAAGGTAGAATTTGTTCAATAGCTAAGTAACCCAAAGCTAGGAGGGTGGTCTTGGCTAGTAAAATGAGTAATATGAGCAAGTAAAGAGCTGGATCCTGAGTGAAATATTAGTGCTACAAGCAGTGAGGAACAAGGCGGGTGTGCAGAATCAGGCCCTCTTGAAAAACAGCCCTCTAGGAAATCCATTCACTTATATGGGCAAATATTTGTCATCCTTCTTCATTAGACCATGGAATCTGGTATCCCTAGGGCCAGGGAAACAATTTTATAGCCTTTTTGTTTTCTACTGTCCTTATTTGAGCATATTCCTTTGACTGTGCTGTTTCATTCAAGAGAAAACAGCTTTGCCTTTCCAATTCTGTAATGTTCAGTCAGTTATAGCAGCAGTATTCACCAAAGAGCTTAATACATTTGCTCAGGTACCAATCTCTAGCTAGTTTACACTTTATCAGGAGACCATATTTACCTTTATTTGCTATTTTTGAATCCACCCCCTAATGCATTTAGTTTGTATTTTTTAATCCATATCCAGATGTGTGTGTTGTTCAAAACTTACTAAAACTGAGATATTTCTTATTAGAGGTAGAACATAACTGGCATCCATCTTTACTAAATAGAGAGAAAGGAAGTATTTTGGGAAGACAACAATCTGATAGTAATCAGACTGAACCGTTTTTTAGCTGCCCTTAAGGCTTCCAACCTCCTAGAAAATTGTTGAGCACTTACTCTGGAAGAAATGAGGTGTTGAATTTCATTAATTCTTTAAAGTTTTTCAAATGGTACCATCACTGGAAAAAGTCTAAGGGATGTCCTGGGACTTGTCAGAAGGTTACATAAGGTGTAAAATCACTGAAGCTAACTTTTTTCAGTTGTCTTACAAATGATACTTGAGAGGTGTTCAAGTGAATTTGTGTCGCTTCTTGTGTTGTGTCCCTTCCGAAAGCCATAGCGATCCAGTCATACAGCTGCTCTGTTTAACCCCAGATTTCCTCAGGGTACAATATCTATAAACCTGCTCTATCTCAGGATTCTTTCTATCCTTATGTGACAGTTTCCCTTCTCTCAGCTTGAAGCCTTTGGGCTTAGACTCTTGAAAAGCCCATAAATATTTCTTGCAGATACCAACACATGGTCTTTGGCCTTTGCAAATGTTCCAAGAATGTTGTTGAATGGTTATGATTTGAGCATCGTGGATTTTTCAGACTATATTGTTTTGGATCATACTTTTAAATCCTTCAGTGATGTAGGTTAAAAGACAGTTTATTATTTAAAGTTTTCACTATGTGCTCTTCAAATATCAAAAGGATGACTGCATGTTTACTAAATGAGGTCATGTAGGAATTTTAGAGAATATTTTATATCAAAATATCTAAAATCAAAATGTGAAAGAATCAGAACTTCATATTTACCTCGATAAAATATAAAAATTCTACCCATGAAGAATACAATGGCCAAAACATTTTTAAATGCACACAGCACACAGCAGGGCTAATCTAGCAAAGGTATTTTTTCCATGTTTCAACTTGAACTAATGTGCTAAGGATTTTTCTATAAGGCCAGAGTATTAAGAAATAAGCCTGAAAACCATAAAGACTAAGGCAGCAATTGAGGCATTTTAAACTAATATTAGAAAACAATGCATCGGTGTTGATGATAATTGAAAACATGTACTCAAATATATGTCAATGGATCCTGGAGCTGAATTGCTGGGATGCTAATTAGTTTCATAGTTGCTCGCTGAATTAGTGTCATAAAAAATACAGAAACCAGAAAACGTTGAGAGGAGTGTGCAGAAGTCTAATAATCAAAAACGGATATTCACTCACAGTAATAAACAAAGAAGAAATCTTTCATCTTTAAAGACAAACTATTTGTTCTCAGTCCTCCTGGCAATTTTAAAATAGTTTGAAGTATATCCATACTACATGGTTGATTTTTTTGTTTTTGTCTTTGATTTTTGTGTTTTGGTTTTTTCACCTAATGTATTTGAGCTCAATTGCATGCTGTGCAGGAGGGATGGCAGAGCTGTCTACTCAGAACACTTCTGGATCTGGGAATACCCCTGGTACCACTGAGGTGTCAAAACTTTAGCAGCAAGCAGCAGTAGAAGCCCTGAAATCCTCAGCAGAAGTTCTGGGTGTAGCTCTGGGTGGCACAATGGGCATGTGCACTTCTTGTAAGGTACATGTGCTCAATCCACAGCAACCTGGTTATTGATTAATTTACTGATCTTTGAGAGGATAGCAAAATATGTAGTATGAAGCCATGAATTTCTAAAAATAGCACTTGTATCTAAGGGGCAAAAGATCTTAATTGCTGATAAAGTTTGTTTTGTTCAAATCAAAGATTGGTAATTGTTCACCAATGAGAAATTAGTGTTTAAAAAAACACTGATCTAGTTAGTTGTTTTTGGAACTTCCCATTTGTTTTCTTACATGAAACAATTTTCGTGTTATGAATTTACCAGCTGCCTCAGTTGATCTAAATTAAAATAAATGTATGGGAAAAGAAACATTTGAAAATTTTAAGTTAGCTTTAATGCTGATTTGTTAAGGAGGATTTTGTATCCAAGAGTGTGGAGGCCAATAGAAATTTTCCAAAGTTGAGCCTGAAACTTGGTAAGAGAGAGGAGGGGGAGGCACTACTCTACCAGTTTGTCACTTAAATTGTGGCAGTCTTATGAAGCATGCAGAGCTGTTTAGCCTGCCTTGATTCTCTGTAGGCAAAATGTGTTTGGAAACTCTGGCGGGTACATCCACACAACTCTCTCCCATCCATGAGAAACTGTGGCTTCAAAGGAGCTGTTCTGGCTCTGTTTCTTACAAGCTGTCATCCCAAAATGTTCTAGCAACGTATTTTTGGAAAAGACTTAAATTAGGTTAAAATTTCCTATAACTATTATATTTCTAATTCATCGTATGAAGAGGAAAACAACATAAGTAAACAGTCCTTTCTTGCTCAATGGTCTGTTTATGTTTTGAGAATGAAACACAATGTAATATTTTATTTTGGATCTAAATAATTTAATTTTGCAGGTCTTACCATTGCAAAATGAATTGAAATCTCTGACCTTCCTCAGCCTGTAGCTGCATTTCACAGTCTGGTTGGTTTGGCAGCAGCAACTCCTACATGAACTGCCAAATGTGGAATTGAATATCCACACCTTGAGATTCACCCTTCTGCCAGTGTTCTCAAGATTGTGGCACATCTGGGCACTGTATTGGGGTGTAGTTTCAGTGCTTCTTTAGTGACTTTTGTAAAATTGCTGGGTACTCTGCTGTAGTCTGTCATATGAAACTTAGAATGCAGTTCACTAGAGGACCTCTTCTGTTTTCCTCAAAATCCAGTTTGCTTCTAGAAGGAGCCAGGGCATAATTATCTTAGGCCCTTTACAAGGGAAGTGGTCTTACACAATTTGGCTATAACAAAAGAGGACTGGAATACGAGGAAAAAGGTTTGTGCTGATTAGAGAGATGCTGATGTTGATCTCAAGGATTTTTTTTTTTCTAGATTTGCTAACAGTATTTGTTTAATTGAGAATCTGACTTAGGAATAAAGCTCTATGGAATCTAAGAGAATGTGAACAATTGTTGACTAGAGGAATTGTAGAAAGAGATCTTTTAGGTCCCTAAGTAGCAATTATTTCCTCCTGTGAAGATATACAGCTATTCAAACTTCATGTTTTGTGTAGCTGATGTCCTATTTGGTATTACAAAGCAATCATATCAAACTGCTTTTGTTTTCTCATAATTAACAAGGCTGATAGAAGGAGTCACAGACTGTGTCAGGAAAAGGAGCTGGAGCATTTCCATTTCTGAGAATTTCTTAAAAAAAAATTCCCAACTTTTTGTCTTCTATCTGAAATTGGTGGATCTTTCCTTCAGCTTAACCAATCACCAGGAATACCAGTATCTTTTGTATTTTTTTTTCTGTACTATACCTTGTCTTAATTTCCAGTGCTTTAGCATTAAAAATATTTTAGTGCTAAAGGCAATACAGCATAAGAGCAGCTATGCTCACTCAGGGGTGCTGAACTCAGCACCATTTCCTCCTTGGGCACCACTAGCTGGCTTGCTGGCAACATCCATGGCTAGTGTGATCAATTTTTGCATTGGGTCCAAGCTGGACCCCTGGATTAGTACCCTCTGTTGATACAGGGTTCTTCTGAATTCTGGTCTCCAGAGAGCAATACTTGAACCATTTCATTGCAAATGAATGTTTTTTGCATGCACATCCAGCACTTGCCGAGTGCTCTCCACAAGGGAGTCTTGCATGTCAATGGAAAGAAATTGGCATAAACTATGAGGAATCAACAAAGCACTCTGCAGAATGTTTATTTCTATAGCCCTATAGAAATTCCCTAACAAGTCTGCAAGACCTTGTAGGATCCCACTAACCACACTGCAGAGTTCCAAAACTTTCTAGCCAGCAGCAGTGCTGTAAAATAAGCTGTGGATGTTTATCTAGTCAGATGTATATGTAATCTTAGCCATTGCTGTAACTCTGGATTGGTTTTGGAAAGAAATAAGTGAGTAAGGGTCTTGTCCTGCAAAGAAACAAATTATTTCAGCTCCTATTAAGCCTGTAAAGTCTTTGAGCAAAAATTCTAAAGGCATATTTGCTTACATGACCAAACCCAATAGAGGTCATAGGTAACAATCTTCTGCTAACTGGGTGATTAAATGAACTTTTATTTGCTTTTATTTCACTTAGTAAATATTTTAGGAATGATATCACTTCTTGAAATATTAGTTCAATTTTTATTTCCCTTATGTGGTGCAAACTAGA
Organism: Melospiza melodia melodia; assembly: GCF_035770615.1. Taxonomy (NCBI): domain Eukaryota; kingdom Metazoa; phylum Chordata; class Aves; order Passeriformes; family Passerellidae; genus Melospiza; species Melospiza melodia. The sequence continues at coordinate 10,603,464 of NC_086208.1, read as the reverse complement.
TTGCAGGGGCTGACAGCTGTAGGTGGAGCAGCTATGCCTGTTACTCAAATATCAGTCACTCTGGCTGAGCCTTGTGTGCAGAAGGTTTTCTTGACACCAGTCTTGACAATTGTGGATATCTTGATTGGCTCCTCTGGATGAAGCAATCCTGTTGTGCATTGTGTGTGTGGTAAGCAAATTCCACTAGTTTGTCCTCTTTTCTGTGTGAAAAAAGACAAAGGCATCTACTTAGGAAACTTTTACAAATAAGATGTTGCAGGAGATTGGATGACTGGACTGGCTCTGTGACAGAATTTTCCTCATATTGGTAGTATAAATAATGAAGTTATGACAACTGGATATATATGTCTGGTGGGTTTTCTAGAATTAAAACCTGGCAGAAAAAAACTCCTAAAATGCCAATGGCGGCAAAGAAATCAAAATATGTCTGAGTTGCATGATGTGTAACACTGTAGAGATATCCAGCCAACTGAAGGATTGCAAGCAGTATATTTGTGCCAGGAGAGCTCTTCCTCATTTCTGCCCTGCTTTTAGTAGCTCCTTTACCCAGAGCTCAAGCACTTCACTGAACATCATTATCTGTTATACACAGTTGTCTGTGCCATCAGTTCAGTTCTGCTGCTCACACCCTGGGTCATGACTGACCCTCACATGTTGGCATGCAGTACAAACCAGTGGCCTTGAAAGAGTAGATTCCTTCTGATTGAAGTGGTGATCTTTATGCCATAAGAGAACTTGCACATTTTTGCACGAGTTCTAGCCCTGCTGTATGTACACAGTTCCTAGTACACTAAATCTGGCAACTGAACTTTACAAACAACTAGAAAAAACAATAACAGCAATGTGATTTACTTGTGAAACCAGCCACATAGGTTAATATTTTATAAAACACTGAAAGGCCTTCACTGAAAGATCTCACCCAGCAACTGGCCTTGAGGAAGTGCAAAATGTGCTGTTTCATAACATGCAAGATGGGAAATACTATTTAAACAAAGAACATCTTTGTTTCACTAGGGAAAAATGTTAAGGTAGTTTAAGGGGAGAAGAGAAATAATTTAAAAATATCTGAAAAACAAAGTTTTCTCCAAAGCATATCTGAAAATCTGTTTGAAATGTAATTGTTATGCCAAGTGGGATCCTGAAGCTTTAAAAAAAAAAAGGCAATGTAATATTAAACTGTTGAACTATTTCTGTATCAGCTTCACAGCTTGTTAAAGTAAACTTTAATGAGCTGAAAAATAATGCAGTCTGACTTCCCAAATAAACTACATGGGAACTTACAGCAAATGAACAAATGAACTATTTATTTTGGGATTCTTGTAATGGACTTGGAACTGTTGTTTTGACCAATATACTCCTTTAATATATTCTCATTAGGGCTTGATCTTTGCCAAATGTCACTTTTGGGTGGATATGGCACAGCATCTACAGCAGGAAGGGAACCTGTGGAAATTGTTGGAACTTGTGCTGAAGCTGGCTTAGACCAACTTATTGAAGAGATAAAGGAGTCTGATTCCATCATTACTCTGGGTGAGAGTTCAGATATTTGCTGTTCAAATTACTCAACAGCAGGATTTCCAAGCTACCTCATGTCTTGAGTAACACTGAATATTTCACTGTTCACTTCATATTAATCACGTCAAAGTCTTGTTCCCGCTTCCTTTGCATCTATCCAATTCACACTTGTAATCCAAATATTAAAATTCTTAAATACCTATTCTCTCCTTATATGTCATCTGTATCTCATCTGATGTTAGCAGTCATTCCTTTCTTGGTTTTGCCCATAAATACAGACCTTTACAATTATTAGTCATCTTCAGAGCATACATCTTGATAGTACTACAGTGCTCATTCTTCTGTGATGATACAGCATAAGGCAAAAGGGTTCATCAAGGCTCAAGACTAATTTCATCAAGTTTACACAATTTGTCATCTAGTGAGGTTTTGAGGTTTTGCAGTTGATGTATATTCCACCTCCCATGTAAGTCACTCCTGTTCTTTATGAATAGACATTAATGAATAATGACTGACTTGGTGTCTCTGAACTCTTCTGGGAGTTTTCCTCATCTGGGAATAGGGGAAATTCAAAGAACTAGACACAAACCTAAATGGTTTTGGTTTTTTTACCCTTTGAATAGTAGTGGTTTTTTAGCAAAAATGAAGTCACTGACGTTACTTTACTGGGCCTCCCTCATTGTGTTAATTCTCATTAAAAAACCCTCCCAAAATTTTTTTCCTAAAAATGGGTAACTCAGTACTGCCAAGATTTAGGCAGGGTAATCAGCTACTCAGTCTGAGATTTCTCTAAGAATGGCAAGCTTTGGCCAACATCCATTTTCAATTGCAACAATAACAGAAAAGCTTGTGTCATGGTGTTTCAGGACAGTTTAATTTCTGTAGCATAAATATACATGGAAAATATTAATGGAAATCAGGAAACACTGTATTTTCATGCATCCCATCTACAGCACAGTATAAGCTGCTAAGTTGAAATGTGCCAGCAATCATTCTTCTTTCATTATAAAAAATTGCAAATGCCTGTGAAGGCATGTGAACAAAAGACAATGGTTCCAAATATGTTGCAGAAAATCCTTAAATATAATAGTTTTTGTACACTGAATTGCCTGAAGCAATTGAGCAGCTGCTATGTAGCCAGCTGAAATGTTCTGCACCTCTGCTGCAGCCCGAGGGGAAGCCTGGGTCTTCTGTGCCCCAAGTCCCAGGCGCTGGAGGTGCTGTACATCCCTGCAGCTGGAATGAAGCTGACTTCTCCAGCTGACCCAAGAATACAGTTGGCTTCTTTCAGAGGCAGCTGCATGCAGCCCGTAGCCAAAGGAATGGGTCATCACGATGAGGGGCCTCTGAGAGGAGAGGGATATGGAAAAAAAGGAAGAGAATTGCCAAAGTGCCTCCCCCAGCAAAGCAGGCTGCTGTAGAAAGTAATGTTAAGTGCAGTTCATTTGGGATAGTCACATTAAAAAAGTCCAGCAGAAAACACTCAAAGTCTTAGAAATTTTGATAAAAATACAAATGTTTAGAAATGTTGATATACTCTTCCCCTGAAGATAAAAGAAATTATTTTTAAAAGGGTCAGGGGCTTTACTTGTAATAAAATTGTGAATTCCAAGTTGAATGCTGCATTGTTAAAAATATACACATAAAATTTTCAATGTTTAGGGTGTTAATGATTTGTGGTTTTAATTTTCACTCACTTAATGGTCTCTTTTGGATTTTTTTTTTTTTTTTTGGTATAAGTCCTAAGTTTGTAAGGATGGCAAATATTTCCTAATATATTCAACACTGCATAAGCAAGGAAGGCTGTAAGAGCTGTGATAGTGTCTCTGGAGATACATATGAGCTGCAGCATTAGGAGGAAAGGCAAAGATGGCTCTATAGTACCTCTGCCTTTCACTTCCTTCTGAGGCTCTCAACTCTTAAACTAGAGACTATGTAGGCCACTGACAGATGGGGATGTGGTCATTTCAGCAACACATTTTCAGATTTTTGTATCACCTTGCACTCACTGTATTTCCCTCACAAAATTCTTCACTGTTTTATCTGGTTTAGAGCTGCTTTACATCTCACTGGACCCAGCTTTAATAGATGGGAGTCAATCTAGGGGACTTTGTTCTAAGCAACTATGAAGGAGATAGATCATAAAGGAAGATTTACAAGCTAAGTTTAGTACCATGGGATCTTGAATTTACTGCTTCTAGAAGACTAAATGTCAAATGTTTTCAGCTGACAATCTTAAAATGTTTGACTCAGTTTTTATCCTATAAACTCAGATTGAAAAGACAAGATTATGTATCTGTGTTTCATAAACATCTGAAATAGGTGTATCTTCATTGCTGTCAATGAGGATAATCTGCTTGCATTGATACTGTAAGTTTGTTGACATTACATTTGCATGGACTTTAGAACTTGAAACAGCAGGGAAATCAGACATTTTTGTTTAGACTGCTTTTAATCCCTTCTATGCTCAAAGTAGAGCTATGGTTGCCCTAGATCATATTGCTCTCCATGTAACAGTGCACTAAATTCTTTTGGCTCGTGCCCCTCAGTCACTTGGAAGACTCTTGCAGAAGACAGAGAAATGGTACAGCCAAACATTCTTCTCTCATTCTTCTCAGGTTGCCACGCTCCTGGGAAGCACAGCCAGCCCTGTAGTTAGAAAGGTGAAGAGAAATGGAAGCTCTAACATGGTGCTGATTTTAATAGACTCTAGGAGACTGAACAAATGTACAGACAGTTAAGTTTGACTTTACTGGGCAAACTGAACAACTTTGGGAAAAAACCTAAACTTGGTAAGCACATGGTAAGTATGTTGGGGCAAGGGAGTAGTGCTGCTTCTGCAGATATTTCACAGGCCTATTAAGAGGTCCTTGAAGCATGAGGAGGACAAGGGAAATCTATTTGATACTGTGGTGCTAAAGCTGTAAACGAAACCCTGTATTTTTATCAGTAGGTTACTCTAGAAATATACCTTTCATGAGCAGCATGGCTAGAGGTTTTAGGAATTATAAGGAATTTTTAGAGATGTGCTCTACTGTCTTAAGTGGTGGAATCTTTTGAATAAATAAAATGTTAATTCCTGGTGCTCCAATGGAGTCGGTGTAAATTCCACCTTCTTGCATGCAGAGCCATGGAACTGAGGAGCTGATCAGAACAGATATTGGAGGTTTGGCCTGTGAGTGAGCAGTGTTGAAATACTCTATGTGGTATAACATAATGCACGTCATCCTCAGATCCCACACATGGGCTCTGTTTAGTGACCTCACCACAGCCTTGCGTAACACTGCCTCTTAAGTCCTAGGAGTATTTATTTTTATGATATCTTGCATAGAGAATGCATGAAATTTTTTCAATAGTTTTCATTAGCACATGGAACTGCCAAGAATGGATTCTAGGTTTGAACACCAACAGATGGATTTAATTTTTTCATTCAGATGAAACAACAAACTGTCATCATTTATTGTATGCTTGATTAATGTGCTTTGGTGTTGTCTTGATAACTTGAAGCAGTGGCTTTTCCTTTTATAATAACACATTTTGTAATATATTTCCTTTTTGTCTGAGATACAGACTTGGCTCTGGTCACTGGTGCAAATGACACAGTAAACTCAGCAGCACAGGAAGATCCCAATTCTGTTATCAGTAGCATGCCAATACTGAAACTCTGGAAAACAAAACAAGGTACTGAAAGACAGTGACAGAATTTAGTACAGAGTAAGTTATGATATATTAATTTCTTACAAGAAAAGTGCCAACATATAGGAATATAAACTAGGAATGTATTTTCTAAATCATTGCCTGAATATACAAAGGCACATGTTTACCTGAAAATCACCGCTGTCTATATAGAAAGGCAGAACTTTGCAGAGGCCTAGAAAACCAAATCCTGGCCATTGCCATCAGACCATCCATATGTTGGAACAGCTCAAGTATTGCATGTTACCTGAATTGTTTGAATCTAGTGTTGGTTTTCATGGGCTTCATTCTTTTTTCAATGAATTATTTTAAAATGAGCAAAATCAGCTCAGCCATGCCCACCTTAAAGAGCATTCTACATTCAAGAGTTTGACACTATAATTTTGTTAGTTTTGCCAATTCCCTGGCAGCTGCCTCAGGCATTGGTTTTAAACCAGTTTTCTGGAAAAAGTAAGCCATATTCAGAGAAAAGAGGAAGATTTTGGTGATGTAAAGCTTTCTATGTTATATTTTTTTGCCAACACAGTCACAATAGAATAGAATGCAAGCACTTTGGTATTCTTAACCAACACAGGTATGCAGAGTAAAGCCAATACTGTCACCACACTCAGACATTTGTGAGGTTAAGAGGAAGTAATGTGATCCAACTGCCTCAAGTAGACTGAGGTGTGTTATGTGATGCTTCTGACAATGGAAGCTGTATCAAGTTGCTTCCTTGACTGCTGTAAACATGAAAAAAGAAAAAGACTGTAGCATTAATTCTGCTCAAAGGAAACCTGCAAACAGAAAAACTATACTGCATGTTTCAGCAGTACTATCACTAGAAAATGCAGTTTCAGGTCAGCTGAAATTCATGCTGCATTTGGCAAACTATTTAGTCATGAAACTAAAACCTCAAAAATAATTTTTGAAAGAAATAAAACATTATGATGTTCTTGAAATACAGAATTTTTATTTAACATTAGGAAATTAAATGAAGGCTGAGTTTCAGCTTGAACAAGCTTCTTTTGTTGGAATCCAAAGTATTGTTCTTCTGTAGAAAAGATAAAAGGATCCTTTTATAAATCTAAAGGAGTTTGATTCTCTTCTGTTCATTAGTATCCATCTCCAAAGCAAATAATTTCAGGAATTGTACTAAAGCCCTTAGATTTCATGCCAGTTAAACTGGCTTATGGGCCCAGTTTCATAGATGGACACTTTATTCAGAGGCAGAAATTACTTTTACAAGTAAGGGAAGCTCAGTGCACAGGATGAGAGAAGGAGCAGGATTCAGTCTGGGGTATGTTGGTGGAGCACATTCTCTTCTGTTCACTCTTCTGTGGTATGTTTCTAAACATCCTATTGCAACACCAGTGGTCTGAGAAGTCAGCAGTAAAATCATGTGGCAACCGCACCAGTATTGCTAAAGTTAGACAAAAATTTCCACTTTCCATGAGGTGAAAATGCAGTCTGCTGTCTGTTTTGCATTAGAGAACTAGTTCCCACCTCTTACTCTGGAACTTCAGAATTATTTGAATTTATTTCTGGCAGATAGGGGTGAAGAAATCACACCAATATGAGCTGTTTTATGTGATAAACTACTTTTTAAATTCCACAGCATCTCATTTCTTTTCTGAATCTGTAAAATGGCAGCTACATGTTATCTTTCCCAACAAGCAAACAGGAAGAATCTGGTAGATTTTTCATATAAACACATCCTTTAAATGGTATTACTAAGTTTGATCAGTCACAATTAACATTCTTATTGACAGCATTACAATTTTACTAAAATGGTGTCCTTCAAGACAAGGAAAAACAGTTTAGGAACTATGTTGAGTCCTTCAGTACCTTAGTAGGTGGCTTCATATTCTGGTATCAGTGGATCAGGAGTTTAACTGCCACATATTCTGATCTTAGTAAGAAAGCTTTCTGGTTGGAAATGTGCTGCAATCACCATTAACTTTTGTATCCCAGAATACTCTGAGACACAAGTTAATGGCACCTGGGAGTGTATTAATTGTGTTATAGTAACTTATGGGAAATTAATAGGAAGTTACCCTCCCTCTCTTCTTCTTTTGGCACTTTTGAAGGTAGGGGTAGGTAGGATGGATTTTCAAATCACATTACGTTTTGTACAAGTATGCTGTAACTGTCATTTATCTAGACTGATACTTAGAGCATTCAGGCAAGTACTGAAACACAGTTCAAGGGCAAGGTAAGAACAGAACCTTGTATTACTCTGCAGTTGGGCCTGAAAACACTATGTGGAAAACCAGATGGACTCAAAAATTGCAAGAAGCAGTAGCAAAAGATTTAAATCAGGTAAGATTACAAGTGCTTTGGGAGGTTGTGCTGTAGCTTCCAAGTTGGCATCTCTTTTCAATCTCAATGTATCTTTACCCCATGCACTGTCATGACCCTTTATCCAACCTTGGCTTGGATGACATTTCTGCTACCTTCCAGGAAAGGAATTGTTTTTTGCAGCAGCTGCCTCTCTTATTCATTTTGAGAAAAGGATTAAATACTCCCTCTGACCAAGCTTACAGGCATGCTAAAGTGAAGCCACTTCATGCTCCTGGCCAAACAAAGAACAAAAATACCCACAATAAGCAAAAGCAGATGGCTTCAGTGGCAGGAAATGAATGAGCCAGACTGCAGGTAAAATAGTTCTCAGAACACATCGTGGAGGTTTGCACTGACAGGTTCTTTGTTATCTGGGGCCTCCCCACAGGAGGCCAGATGTCTCCTGTTGTGAGAGGAGATAGAGATGCTCTTCCTTTTCCTCCCCCTTTAACTTATGGATGTTTAAGTTACTGCTAATGGAAGCAGAAGCCTGTTTTTCTCTCTTGATCTCTGATGTTTTTGGAAACAGAAGAGATAGTGAAGGGGTATTCTGATATGAAAGAAAAGGCCCAGAACTGGCCTTTACCTCCCCATGACCCTCAATTTAAAAACAGGGAGGTCAGTGCTGCTAATTGCACTTGAAAGGATTAACCACTTGATTGCTTTCATTTAGTGGAACAAATTTTTCTTTAGTCTCAAAGCTGGGCAAATGTATCAGTGGTACTAAGATGCTTTCAGTGTGAGATGGATGACTTGGTTTGGCTTCTTATACCAACATCAAAATTAAATAGAGGATGTAAATATTTTTTTATATGAGAGAAAGGGCAACTACATCTGCTGCTCAGACAGGACAGATTTGCAGCAGAAGTGACAAAAACCTCTTTCCTGCCCCCATAAAAGGTTATCAGAGGAACAGCAACAGACTGTAAAGAATTACAGATATTAGGTGTGCCTCTGTCCGTTGGTGTAACAAATGGCTCTTGCATTACACTGTGGTTGCACTGGAAGAAAAAGAATCTGAACCCAGTTCCTGGACACAGTATGCCAGATCTAAAATGCTTTCTGTACATTAATTTCACCTGAGAATGAACTGAAATTTAAAACTAATTTTCTTTTGGAAAAGGTTCTTAAATCCCATTGTTCAAATAAAGTGAGATACACAAAACTTAAATTTGGAAACAATTTTTCACCTTATGAAACTATTTTCCAAAAGTAACGAAGAACAGCTTATACAAGCTTTTATCTGACCTCTGCTTCTTAAATAAAAAACATGTTTCCAGGGAAATGTGTCTTGGAAGTAACTCCCCATCTCCCCCCAGATTTTTCTATCTGGTTCTTGTAAAACATTAGGTCAGTGGGTTAATTTTATTTTTGTTTGTTTAAAGTGGGTGAAAGTTTCCTTCTCAAACTATTATACTTGTGTGATTTAAAAAAAACCAACAACAATCTTTGTTTAAGAAATACAAGTACAGATGGAAATGTCAAAAGACTATCAAAATTCATACCAAAGGAAGTAACATGAATCATTTTAAAAAGGCAAAATAACCTCTCAATAGCAATAAGTACCAAATGAATAGGCAGTGTTGTTTCAATAGCACTGAGACACAACTGCTGATTGTTCTCATTGCTTGGCACATGAGCTCAATATATAGGTAGATATAAAAATTATCTTTCTAATTCTTACTTCAAGCCTGTGTTTCCTGTGGTGCTGTTATAGTTCATGCACATTTCATAATTTCATAATACAACCAGCATTTTGTTCTGCAGATGGGGATATGTTTTTGTTGTCCACTGCAATACATTTTTATATGTGCTTGTACAGATAAGCACACCAATATGAGGTATGATGTAAGAGAGTGTATTTGTATTTTGTATTTGAAACAATATTAATATTTCACCTTGAAATGCAGAGGTTTTTTCACTATTAAAAATGCAAGTTTCTTTTTTACAAACCAGCTATTTGAGCCTGTATGGACTGCTGTGTAAGTATAAAAACATTTTCTTGAAGTATTTTCCAAGACATTATTTCTATGTTCACCAAGGGTGTGTGAGGGACCTCCTAGAGAGTATGCTACAAATGGTAACAAAAACTCTGATGTTTTGTTTAAAAAATAATCTATTGTAATTTTTCAGTCTGTCACTTTGACAAGATATATTTTATCTTAAGTAACGCATTTCTAAGAATATCCAGAAATATTTATCCATCTTATATGGTACCTTTAATAATATTTTTTTCTACCTCAGGAATATAATTATCAATGTACGATCTAAAATATATTCATATAACTCTGCTGAAAGGTCAAGTCTGTTCCCTCTGCCAGCACTGGCTGTGCTGGTGTAGCTTGGCAAAACTGCATTCACACCTGATGACTCTGACAGCAGCACTACAACCATGACAAAACTCCCATCAGCACAAAGTCTTGCTGAGACTGTTCTAATCTGCCCCTTTACTGCAAAAGGAAAAGCAGAGCAGATTCACAGCCTGCCTAGTTTAAGGAAGCCTTGTCAGAAATATTGTGGTCAGAACCAATATTTGTGGTGCCTACAATATGCCATAGTGACATTTGTTAGGTTAGTGCTCCCTCAAATAATGGTAATATATAACAGTAATAAACACTTAACTAAATTTGTTTGAAGAAGTCTAAAATTACCCAAGAATTTGAGAATAATCCTAATATAAGAGTACATGAATAGTACTACAGAAATCATACATTGTGTAATAGTGTTTAAAGAGACCACTTTTTTATTACTAGAAGAATTTTCCAGAATTAATCATGAAAATATATAATTCATATTCAATTAATATGCTCTTTCATTCTCTATTGCTGCCACTCACCCCAGCAAGTAAACACCATCTGCTCACTCAGTAAGCCTTTGATGCCATGAAGGCAAAATCTGTATTGCTGTGTAAACCACAAAGAAACCATCTGACAGAAGTATTAGTAACAATGGAAAAGCCAGCATGCTAATTCCTTCTTACAGTTAAGAGATCACTCCTTACAGCAGGAGGGGTCAGGTCCTCCACTCCCATCTCAGGAAACGTGCTCATCGCAGTGAGCACATCAGGCCTGTAGGTTGAAGTACAGCAATATTTAGGAAAATGTAACTGTTTTCAAGTAAGTAACTCTAATAAGACTGCTCATGTGAGCAGTTCTACAACCTCAAGCATGCAGGAGGAGGTCTGCAGCTCACTTCTGGACATTATTTAGAGGACAGTCTATTTCCAAAAAAAAAACCTTGTTATGTTTGTGCAGGTTATTATTACAAAAAAAAGTAGTGTCATGCACCGACAGACAGCTTACTTTTTTCCTGCACAACACTTGGCATCTTTAATCAATGTATACATAAATGAAAAGAAAAAAAGCAGATTATCATATTGTCCTTTGTAGCTCTCTTTCAAAATCTCCTGATGATAGTCCACAAGGAAATAATAAATTGCTTCTATTGTGGAAAGGTATGTATCTGGTGTTCCCTTCTGATGACGCCAAAAGCAAGTTTTCCTTGTCTTCAACTCAATTTGCAGTAACCCTGTCAAGGAAAAAAGATGACCTAGATTAGACAATCTGAATTGGTGGCCAGAATGTCAAACAAGACTTTAGCACCAAGACTTTAGTTTTGTTTTCTGATTTTGCTGCTAGCCTGCTCAGTGCCTGCATGAAAATAATTTCTCTTCCTGTACCTACACTTTTGATCTTTAAAACTGAGGCAATAATTTTATCCCCCTTTTTGGATCACTTTGGAATTTGATGAGGTGCTATAATTCCTAGGTTACAATCTTCAAATCTGCAGTTAATTACAAGTTATCCTTTCATTCAAACAGCCACACAGCCCTCAGTAAACTGCAGAGTCGCTTCACATGGCAAGAGTGAAATCCACGCCTACCAAGACTCACCAATGTTCAGAAAATTATTATTTCATCTTTTGCAAAGTTAATACTTTTCAAGTGTAAAACAGAATCCCTTAGACTGTTAGTGTTGCTGAAGTGAGGACTATTTACAAGAGCCAGTTTGTAATTGTACTTATGCTTGTAAAGTAACTGAAATGTCACTGAAATTACTCAGGAGTAAGTATGACAGCATCTTGCAATTAACTTTATTAGATACTAAAAGCATTCCCACTTAAGATGAAAGAGGGAATTTGGTGTCTGTATGGCAGAAAAAAAAATCTTTTATCTACTTTAATCTCTGTAACTATTCTATTATTCAGATGAATTTTAAACAGGATGGGCACTTGGATCATGAAGAACATGGTACACACCTGTCAACAATATCAGAAGCAGATTGTAAAGTCATCTTTTTCTATCACAATCTGATACTCTGTCTCATGGGACAGTTTAATACAGGTAACAGTACAAAAACCAGTATGGTCTAAGAACTGCTTGGAAGTTATGGACAGGGAAGTTTCAGAAAGGTCTAAATTCAGGCTAGAGCCTAGCACTTGTAATTGTACACTTCTAGCCTACAAATTGTGTTTAATTCTTTTCAGTGTAATTGCAAGAGGGATTTAGTTGTTTGCTTTGCAGTTAGTCAAGTATGGTATCCTGCATTGTAGAAGAAATCTCAATTACAGCATTAAAAAAAACCAAACCTGAACAGGAGAGTCTGTCCCTGAATTTCAATGTTATTATTGACATGTCAGAACCAAAACCTCAAAACAGCACACACAGTCTAACTATTACCTCTAATAATCCTACACATGCGAAACTTAAAATAGCAGGAGGAAACTGCATCAAGCTTGTTGCCCTCAAGAGTCTTCACCACCTGAATTCTCAGGCCTAACCAAAATGAAAACTTCCATCAAATTCACAGTGCTTTCACCCTAAAAGCAGTGAAGAAAATCTCAGAGATGATTCCTCCAGCATCAACTCCCAGGTAGTTGTGGTTTGAACACAAACAAAAGTTCACTGAAGGCAAGACCATGGACACTACTGAGCTTACCACAAGTGCAGTATCAGTTACTTTCAAGCAAAAGACTTTAGGACCCTTCATAAAAAAAAAAAACAAAAAAACCACAAAACCAGAGGGGGTTAAGGATAAAATTTTACTGAGCACTTTTCATCTGTACTGGATCTGTATTCAGCCAAAGGCAATGTTTGCTTACAAATACTCACCGTTCACATGAAACCCCACAATGCTAATGAATAAGCTAATAAAATGTTTGGCTGATACAAAGCAGTTACAACTTACAGGGAAAAAAACCAAAGCAATCCCTTTCTTTAACAGTCATGGTGATGCTGCCAATAAGCTCCATCACTCATGTCAGAAAGTCATCATTAACATTAAATTCAACTGTTTGTTTTCCGATCTAGAGATCACTTTTAATGAAGTAATCAATCCTAGACATTACCAACTCTCATGTATTTCCTGTCTTTAACTGATTTAGTTTTGTTTTCTAAAGATATATTAACACTTCTCCAAGATAGAGAACTAATTTTGTTCAAGTTCTCCCAGCTTATTTTAAGATCGATGTACTCATTTGCTTTCTCTTGCAGCACGATTTACTAGATTTACTGTCTATATGAATATAAACTTACAAAACACAAGGCTTTTCTTTATGTTTTCTTGGCTTCATTAATGTTTTCCTTTAATATTTCTTGTAACTTAATCCTAATAAGTATGGCAATTACTTTTTATTTGGAATTATGCACACTCCTTTTTGAGCTTTAACATATGATGGATATTTTGTTGGATGATGACTTCATTTGCAATTGAACTGAAAAATGAAAACAGTTCTCTATTTTTCATGTATGTACAACATAAAAATGTCATCAGTTTATGCCTAAGGAAACTCTGCCCCATTCATCTTGGAAGTGAAAACTGCAATCTCTAAAAGGGGTATTAATGCAATTTATGTTCTTTATGACAGGCACTAAGGAAAGCAATACATGCACAGGCTGTGCACACTGTTACACCCAATGTGTGGATGGGTAAAATTCTCCCATACTAGAAACTGACTTGCATGACACTATTAAACCTCACAGCAATCCTGTAAGGTGCTCAGGAACCCAGGGAGCTGCAAAACAGCTGGAAAACAGCTGGAACCGAGATGTACTAGAAAGGAGAGAGTAGTACATCAAATCAGCATTCTCATGGGGAAACTGGAAACCATTCAAGAGCTCCAAAGTAACACCAATTAAGTCTTTTTGACAAATATATGCATAGGCTTCCATGGAAATTTTCAGTTCCCCTGGCAGCCTCATATTTTCCTTGAATTTGCCCTCTTAAAGTAAGTTTCAAATGCCTTACATTAATGGGTAACATGCAATTCCTCTAATCTTTACAGTAATACTTCAATGTGGCTGATAGAGTATGTTTTGTGTTAAACTAAATACTTATAACAGGATTTTAATTGGCCAATACATCATACTAATGTAGGATTCTTTAATAAGCTGACTAGACAAGGCAACATCCATCTTCTATGCAAGAAAGTCTGTTAAATTCCTTGTAGGTTCCAGTAGTAGTGTATATGTGTGTGTATACATGTATATATGTAATGTATATATATATATATATGTGTATACTGCATATAAACTTGACAACCTGCCTCCCAGCTAAGTGCACTTTTTGCACTAATGAAATTTTGAAACTCCTATTCATCTCAAAAGAAATGGAATGCTATTGCTAAATTGTTTTGTCTTTTGTGGTTTTAATTAGAATGCTTAAATGTAAACTTCTTGTAAAGAACCTAAGACAAAAACTTTTTGCAGAATTACCAATTTCTGCTCTCAGAGTTGGAAGGGTGTGGAGGGCAAGCAGCCATTCCTTTTTTGTCTGGAGTAGTGAGATCATGGAAATGTCCATTAACAATTTGAGGAGAAAGAGAACCCAAGGCATGACAAACCTGTGCTGAACCTCCTAAATCCCTTATTTATCTTGTTGGGGCCTGTCTGCCACAAACTTGTACACAAATGGTCCCATGGGTCTCTGGAAAGCAGGCAGCCACCTGCAAAAAAATCTTCCTGGCTTCCCCTTCAGAGGCCTTTCTAACTACTGTTCTACTGTCTAACATGACAGCTTCCATTCTCTGAGACTGAGGAAATTCACTCCAACAGAGAAGTGAGACAAGTAAATGTAAATGCTTTCTTAGTACTAGTATTATCTTTTTGCAAAATAAATTATATGCCATGAAAAGTAATGGAGTCTTTGGCTCAGGAAGTATTTTACAGCCCTGGAACAGGCTGCTGAATCCCTCATACACAGAGATAGGGGTACATACAAGCTTACATTGTGCTCAGGTCTGTTATAGACATATGTCCCTTAATCATTTATGCAGCAATAATGTCGCAGTATCAACTTGTATTTTTTTACCTTGAAGTCGTTCATCAGTTATTATCTTGTTAGTTTGATTCCAGGTACTGTCAATAAATATTATTTTCTTCAGTCTAGCGCCTTCACTCCTGCTGCTTGAGATGCATTCATCTGGATTTTTTTCTTCTTCAGGTTCTATTTTTGCTTGTTTAGGAAGGGGCTCTCTGGAACAGTCATTGTCACTAGAACAGACACTTTTCTTGGTGTACTTTTGGAGATGGAAAGCAATATCTTTAACTGAAACTGAATTTGGGCCAGGAAATATAAGTGCTATCTGAATGAAGAAAACAAAGAGATCTGAGTGTCAATAAAATCTAACAGAACAACAGGAATTGTTATATTAAAGAACAGAAATTTTCTAACCTGTCTGTAAACATTTAAGTCAGGACAAGATGAAATAGTGTCTCTTAAAAATATTCTATTGTCCAACACAGCATTAAATGCACGTTAAAAATATGTTAATGAATTGAGATTCTTAACAGATTTTTAATTAATGTTACTTCCATGCCTCTACTACCAACTCTAACACTTCTGTATAAAAAGATTTTTCAGCCAAGACAATGGTGTCAGCCCTGAGGAAGTTCAAATGTCACTTGTCACTGCAGTGTATGGGGCAGGAGGGCCAAAAAGGATAGCTTACCATTTAAATGAACATACACATCCAAGTTCATAACTCACTTTTTTTGTGCTCTATGCTATGATAGACAAGACTTGAATTTAAGTTGTTTTCCTTTGTCATAGTGAATGTTAAAAAATTTTAAGGAGGTTGTGAAAAGGTATGTATCTGGTTGCAGCTGCTAAAAATGAGCACAACATTCAACTGCTGTTTAACTTGCTCCAAGATGAATACTTTAAATATAGGCAAAATATTTCTTCAGATACACAGTAAATCCAGTTCTCCATTATGTGAGGAGATGAACACAGAAAATTCAAGGTGGTTAAATAGTGCTGCGGTCTTTCTCAGCTTTGGAGAAAAGGTTACAGTCCATAACTGTGTGTTTGCAGAGCTAATCTTTGAGAGAGCACAGGATGGACTGCACTAATGGAACAGTGGTTTCCTCCCTGCAGGGCACTACCACTGCAGGAGGGAGCTGCACCTCCCCAGCACAGAGCCTGGCCATCTCTAGAGAATCTCTTACTTCATGTCTCTTCTCTTCATACTCTGGAATGCAGGGGTATTTATAAATTGTAACATCATCAGGTGCCAGGAGCTTAGCGTGCACAGCCGTGCTTTTGCCGTCTGTTTCATTTGGGTGTTTAATAATGTCAATCTTCAAAGGTAACTAGAGTAAAAGGAGAAAAAAGCAGTGTTCATCATCATATTTACAAACATCTATTAGAAACTTACAAGAACTTATTAGAACTTACTTAGAAACTTATTAGAATTTACAAGAACTTATCTATTAGGAACAAACAAGAATTTATTCAAAACTTGGAAGAAATTCCTATGGGTGTGTAATTAAAATGTATGTGATGATTTTTTTATAGGTTTAGAACTAAACTAGAGACAAGTTAGAAGAAGCACCTACCTACATTCAATTCATGCAAATAGCTAAGTAAGCAGTGATGCACTTTGGAATGCTGCCAATCTACAGAAATAGAATCAATAAGGTAAGCTGGATGTGCTCTTAATTTGAGCAATAGAATGGCTCTATCTCTATTAGGTATTCATCCAACTGTGAAAATTACTATTTCAATGAAAATATACCTAAGTTTACTAGGTCAAATTTCAAAATTACTTCTAAAGTATTTTTATGATGCTTTCAAATGCCACTGTCTTCAAAATGCATCTTAGATCCTAAATGATATTGCAAAATGTCTCAGTCCTCTCTGATAGTTTCCCCAAGTAAGTCAGCTGAAAGGCATTTCACTACTTATATTTTAACAGTGTTATCTGAATTATAGAACCATGACATATAGGAATGTCTTTTAGGTCACATTTTATGTAAAATTCACCCTTGGTTTTGGACAAATTTTTTGTTCCCAATATAACATTTTCTGGCCAGAGTTATTAGAAACTGAAGAATGTGCAAGAGCACCATAAAGAAACTTTCTACAACTAAGTGGAAACACAGTTGCATGAGAAGCTGAGTGACTTCAGCCTATATTCTCATCTAGAAGAGACATAAATGTTTATGTGAGGATTGGAACATTTTCAGTGTTTGTACATGTAATTCCTCAAGTAAGAACAGTAATTTTATCTAACTGTAGTTTATTCATACTTATAGCTGTGTTCAAAATGAATGTCTGTAAAGAATGAGTCAGAAAAGAAATGGCTGCAGACACTATTCTCTTTCCACAGTAACTAAAACCCCAAAGATATTATAAAAAATTATTAAGAAATACTAACCTTCACAGTTGGAATTTCTTTGGTAGGGACAGTTTCAACAGGAACAAAGCATGTATAACAATAGAACATCCTTGAACTATTGCATCGGGGGCATTTTGATCTCCCACTCTTTTTTGCCTTTTCCAGTACTTGGGATGCTAACTGTAATTGTTGAAGTGGATTATCTTGAATAGATGATGGACTCTGCAGTAGGCTTTCCAAACACTCAGTATTTCTTTTTGCTCCTTGAGCATTTCCTTCATTTAAAAGTGTAGATGAATTTAAAGACATGGTTAGCTGAAACAGACAAAATGTTGTTAAATAAAAAGCCAATTACTATGAACTAATCTACTGGAAAATATTCAGCATTATCCCATTTAAGAACAGGTTTCCTACAACAGAAAGGATAATAAAATCATCTGATTCAAGAGATTTGCATGAGATAAACTGGAAAGAACTCGAGATCTGCATCCTTAATGCAGAGATGCACATTCACTATCCCACTCATGTAAGTCCTGCAGAAGTCTATTATTTCTCTGTTGTTAAGATTTGTGCCTAGAAGTTTATGAAAACACTGTAAGCAGTGTTTATCTGGATAAGCAATCCCATTTGTCTCCAATATGACTACTGACAAGGAATTATATGCCTACAGGATAGAAATTTGTAAGACAAAAGTTAATTGTGCTAATTTAGATCTTTATCCTAAAATTTATTGCGTGTGGGCCAACCAAATAACCTGAATGAAATTCCTGTTGGATAGAACTTTGTGAAATAAAAGAAATTTTCCAGGAGAAGAGCTTGAGGCTGAAAAGTAACAGCTAGAAAAGGGCTTTGGTGCCCAATGTTCCAGATACTAAGTGCTGACCCAGTCTAGACTTCCACAAGTTTGTGTTTTTTAGTACTATTGATGGATTTTTGTCAGGCTTTCCTCAGGATAGCTGTTGTCTCACCCTCTACAGCTGGCACAGAATTTTCACCATGTAGCAAGGCATGAGAAACATGACCATGTGCCCACCCCGGGGCAGACAGAATTAGTGCTGCTGTGCTGTCACAGCCCCCTCTCACTGCTCTCAGCCCCACAGCAGCCCCAGCCAGGAGCCTGCCCAGCCTGCAGTAGTTATAAACTGCCTTTGGCACTTTGTGCTGCATCACATGCAATGAAAGAAGTTCTTCTCAGGATTTACTTTCAGCTAATTTAGGTTTACTTTTTCATGTCAAGGATCACACTTATGAAATCGTGTAGCAAAGTCATGTTTAACAAAAACAAACAAACAGTAAGTCCTGAAATGTAATCCAAAATGAAGCGTTTAAATAAAATCAAGTGTAATGTAATTGGAAAGTAACAAAACCAAAAAACTAAGCTAAGTTTCCAACACCAAATTAAAATCAATTCCAGAAAAAATTGTTATTTTCTGGTAAAATTAAATACTCATGCGTGCTATGATACCTTCCCCTCCGCCTCTGCCAAGGTCTAACTTTTGAAAGGGTCACAGAAGTCCACTCAAATAAACACAAAATCTAATATGCATACGAATTTTCTAGTGCAATTTGCTTTCAAGTTTCTCTGAGATAAAGCCAGTATAGTTTACATCTCAGAGCAACCTGTGCTATTATCAAGTTTCCTCAAGAAGCAGAGGGCGAGAGGCCCTGGAATTGGACATGCATTCCCAGCCTGCAAACTGACTCTCTTCAGCGGAATGTCTTACACTCTGTGCCGCTCAACGGTGACACCCTGGAGCACTTTTGTTATCGATGCTGACAAGGGATACGCTGTGGCCTCAAACTAATAGCTGTGCCCAGGCTGCAGCACTATACATATACAGTACACTTCAGAAAATGACAGACTAGAACTTTGAGATCCAAACCTCATTTCAGACAGATATTTTTAAGACTAAACAACAACTCCATCTGCACCTCATCTCTAAACCCCTGGTAAATCGCTGCCGGTGGAGGGTACCCTCCACACTCCAGCCGCCATTCTAGGACAACTCAGCAGGTCGGCGGTGCACCTCGGGGGCCGTGTACAGCTCAGGGGTGCCACGGCCCCGGCCATGCCGCTGCTCGCTGCTATCAGCCCGGCGGGGTGAGCGCAGGCCGGCTCGGAGCGCAGGTTCTGCGGGGGGACAGCGCAGGGCGCTGGGCGGGCACAGCCCGCTGTCTCTGCCCCGGTAACAGCGCGGTTCTGCCGCTCGGTGTCTGAGCGGCCCCGTCCCGCCGCCGCAGCGGCACCGCGGCCCCCGTGGGCGCACAGCCGCTTCCTACCGCGGGCCGCCCGAGCCCGCCCCGCAAACAGCGCGGCCCCTCGGCGCTCCCGAGCAGCGCTGCCTCCTCTCTCCTGCCGCCACCGCCGCACCGGGACGGGAGCTCCTCAGCCGCTCCTCGCCCGGCTCCAGCACCCCCGCACCGCCCGCTCCTCACCCGCCGCCCGGCGCGACTCCCGCGCGGCCCTCGCAGGCCCCGGAACGAAAGTGCCGGGCTCGGCCGCCGCGGGGAGGCGGGGAACGGAAACAGCCCGGGGCTGAGCGCGGCTCCCGCGGGCCGCCTCTGCCTGAGGGGGCTGCGTTGCTCTGGGCGCCTCACGCCCCGCTTGGGCTGTTCGTGCTTTGGGTCACAGATTCTGGGCAGAAACCACTTCCAGCTCCCTGGGCAGGGGGGAGAACCCCGCCGTTCCCAGCTGGGCCCGCGCCAGGTGTTTCCTGCCTGCGTCCCTGCCCAGCGCTGCCCTCTCCGTGAGGCGGCACCGCCTGGGTGTGAGGCTGCGGCTTTGACTCCCATCAGAACTCCAGGAAAGATAGATCAGATTTTTTTTTTTTTTTTCTCTGTATTTTTCCCGTCACCCAGTAGAATCCTTAGAGCATATTTATTGGCTGGAGGAATTGTGCTGCCACATTCCTCTGCTTGTTTTGAATCTCTCTCTAAAGGGAATATGGGATCTCTTCTGTGGGATTCCTTGGCCTGGTTGAGGATGCTGCTCCATTGTAGCATTTACCCAATATTCAGCCTTTAGGGTGAATTTCGGCTAATCTGCAATCTTCACGGAGCTTCCAGCTTGTAAACAAATTACTGAATACGAGAGAATAGTGGCAGATTTGTCACTTTTTCTTCAGTGTGCACTTTAGAAGTGCATGAATAATAATACTATAATATTGTGGAGGTAGTGAGATGGAGATGGAAGTTCTGTCTTTGTGATCCCGTGCCTTTACGTATCTTTCACATATTTAGTATGTTTCTTAGCATCTAAGGATATGAAGTAGTATTTTGTGTATTAGAAGAACAAAACCCTATAAATGAGAATTTATAAACTGAGAATTGAGTTTGAGTGTAGGTTGTATTTCCAAGACCCTTGGGCACTGCAAAAGGGCTTTGTAGAAATGGCACACCTTTAAGAGAGCAGCCTCTCTGCTGTTAACTTTCTTTTTTCTTGCACCTATACCATAGAGGAAAATGCCTTTGTGCTGTACAGCAATTTTCTGTGGTTGGAACCTTGCTTGAGTCAAGATCCTGAATCAAGCTTTGTTTAAAAGATTTGATCAGGCCATGCCATTACTAACATAAGAGAAATCCTGAACCCTGAGACAGAAGGTTCTGATGAGGATGAAAAGTTGGTTCTGATCTTACCTTTCTCTCTTCTCTTACACTAGTAGTACTGCTAGGGAAATATTTGACTATAGATGCCTTTCTGGTTTGTTGAAGAATTCGGTACAATGTGGTTACCAGTGAATTGTCAGAATGACATTCTTTTTGGAAGAAGCAGGACATTCCTTTTGACCTGCCTACGTTATTTGCAAGTATTAATTCACTCAAATCTTTTAAACCAGAAAATTTGCTCTTTTGAGCTTTGAACCAGAACTTTTTCCCCATTGGAACAAAGAAACAAAAAATGCTTGAAAAGATATCGAGCATTTCATTATAAAATTATTTTTTTTTAAATAGTAGATATCTAGGAGGAGGAACCTGACAGGAAAATGGAAACACATTTAGGATAATATCAGAACAAAGTATTGAATTTTTTACATTTTAAAGTTGGTTTTACTTAACCATTTTACCCTGAAATTGCAGCATCACAGAATGAGCCTGTGTGTGTTAATAGTTTCAATGCAGTCAATAACATTTCACTGATTTTCTTTTTTAAAGAAATAATTTGCCTTTCTGCCCTGCTGTTACAATAGAGCATGTCCTTCAGCAATACCTTCAGCTTAAAAACACACTGATAACTCTGTTTTAATGCTTGCTGGGTATTTTCAGTGAAGTGATCAATTTGATGATTAAGTTGGTTCCAACAATTTGCTCAAATATTTAAGCTGCTAGTTTAAATTCTTTGCTAGATCAAGGATCAGTTTCCTCTGTGCTTCCAAGGCTGTTCTCAACAGATGGAAGGCATTACTGGCCTTTCCGAGAACTTAAATTGCACATGATTTTATTTGTCTCTTTAGAAACATAATGACCCTTTTTTCTTGAGTTATCTCCTTCTCTAACTAAAAAGTTATAGTCTTTTTAATTACTCTGTGTCTGCTGTAATGGGCCTCCCTGGTCTATTTCTGTTTTTCTGGCTCTTTGAGGTGATGTAATCCTCTCTGAATGCAGAACATAAGAGAGGAGGAAAGCACAGTCTGCATTGCAGTGTTGCCAGAATTAGAGATTCTTAGATGTAAAATGCATTTATACTTGTATTGCAATTCTTTATGCAAAATAGAGTTCACAGATTACTTAATTTAAGAATTACATTTCTATAATTTCCAGAACAAGCTGTTTTTACAATGTACTGGTTGCAGAAGGAGTGGCTGAGTTGTATCTCTGTTGATGAGCTTTACTTTTTGCTGGGTAAGTTACAAAAGGTTTATTCCTTTAGTGTTGTATGTAAATATCTGTATGAACAGACTTGGAGAAGACAATAAACACATGTCACTGAGGCACAGAAATGTGCTCAAAAGGTCTTCTCATGCCAGTGTGGCCCTGTGGATCTAGAGGAGCATCTCACTGCCCTTGAACAGAGCACCCAGCAGGCCTTGGCCCAGCTAAGTGTTTCCAGCTTTCCCTCAGTCTGTCAGTGTGAAGTGTCAAGTTCATCATTTGAAAAAACCTAACAAACTAAAGCCCCAGTTCTGCCTGGGTTTTAGGAGCATTTTGTTTAGGCCTAAACAAGGTGCAGGCAAAAGTCTAGGCAAGCCTGTTCTCCACAGCGTTAATAAAGGCAAGATGAGCCTAAAATGGCAACTTTTAAGCCTTCCAATCCTTCCAGGGGGCCTGTGCAGTGTGTTAAGTTTTGTGTGTTGATACATTTAGGTGTAGATCCAGATATATGTAAGGTCGTTGCCTGCTTGGAGCTTTTAATCAATTAAATCATCAATCCAGCCCCTACTTGTTGCTAAACCTGACTGAATTTTAAAGACATTGTTACTGAGAAAGTTGCTACAGAGGGAGCTCTGACTGAGACACGTGAGATGTGGAGAGCAAAGGAGCATTAAATAATTTTAATTCTTTTTATGGATAAGACAAGAAAAATCAAATTTTCTTTTTTTCCCCCCTTGGATACAGAAATAGAATTACATCTATCTCTGTATGTTTTTTAGGAGGTAAAAAACCCATTTTGAAAAACTACTTTGGTTTCTTTGTATTTATAAGAGTATCTTATAGTCACCTAAAGTAGCTGTTTTACACCTTTGTTCCTTATCTGAAATATATTCACACTTTGTAGTGTGCATTCTCTTAGCTGAAAATACTGTTTATTTCATGTGTGAAATAGATTAGTTATGAAATAAGTATTTATAAATTTTTCAGGTTCCCAGATACATTGCTGAGAAGTCAAATGGTAGAAATGTAGAGGTGAGTTTCTTTAGCTTGCATGTAAAAAAGTACACAGCATTCTGTCTTATGAATATGGTTTGACATGGAAATCAGAAAAATACCTCTGACAGCGAACTAAGTCATTCAGTTTTTGTAAGATTACATGAATTCAGATATATTGGGTAATGGAAATTCCAAATACTGTGTAAATATGAGGACTGGTCACCATAAAAAGTGTAAATTCTGGGGTTTTTTACTCATCTTCAATGGGAATTAATACAGCAGGTGTGACTGGATGCCTTACTAATTTTGTATCAAACAAGAACATTTTTGTGGTTTAAACTTTACATGTTTAGACTTTTAGTCTTGTGTTTACTGAAAACTGAAAAGAAAAATCAGTAACAGGCTGAGAGACTTGCAGGTATCTGGCAAATGCAAATCAGTCCCTGTGTTTTGACAGCCTGATGTTGAGATACCTAAAGAAGCTGCTTTTGTTTCTCTCAGTAAAAGTTAAACATTCCCCCTGCAAGTTTTTCCCTTCAGTACTTCTGCAAGCTGAAAGAAGTTCCTATGTGCCTGTGGATCATGTTTCAAATTAAAATCCTTGTACTTTTTACCTTTGTCCAGTTATGATTTGCTTTGTGGTTTTAGGAGTTTTAAATCCCTGCATTCATTGAACTGAATATTTTTTTGTTGTTTTGATAGAAAATTGTTCTCAAAGTCTGTTTCTCTCAAAATAATCTATTGCAGTGCTTCAGGATTCTTTGTGGTCATGGTTTCTCCAGAAGTTTAACATGTAAAGTAATTTTAAGTGTTGTTATGGCTTTTATTATCAAACAAAAAATCTGCATATCCCACAAGTTCAAAAATGTGTTTTACTCATGCAGCTCAACTGCATCAGCTGTAGGTCCAAGTTACCTTTTCAAGTAACTTTGGGAAGCTGTAGTTGAGCATATGGAGAATTAGTTTAGTTGGCAGGTTTTTATCATGAAGCTTAAAATAAACTTTTAGATGAAATTGACTGTTTATTTTACTTTGCTTACTTTATGCAATGGTGCTAAAATTTATAAAAGGTATGAGTTTGGAATATTTAGGTTAAGAGCATAAATCAAAATTGTGTGGGTTCTGTTACCTCAGATGGTCACAATGTTCTTTATTAAGAAGAGGAGGAAAATATTCCTGTGGCAGGAGGCTGTGATTATGTGCACTGGCTTTGGTTCAGTACCTCACTTAGATTCTGTCTTAATTGTTGGCTGATAAACTTAACATATGCTTCAGATAATTCATGTTTTTCAGTGCTGTTCTGAATCAGGAAATACTTCAATATACTCAGAAGTGATTAAACACTTAGAAGTTGTTAAAATGTTTGGAAGAAGGATGTGTTGGAGTAAGAGAGGGCAATAATTTAGGGATATGTGTTTTGGTGCTGTTCCTTTGTGTTGGCAGTGCCTCACCTCAGATAACTGTGAGTTTGACAGTGTTGTGCATCAATATTTGCACACAGCCATATCTGAATTTATGTAGGTATGTTTGCCCTGATTTTTTCCCCTTTGAAGCTTAACCAAGAGCACTTGTTTGACAGAATGGCAGATTTTGTGGCACATTTTCTTCCTGTTCTCAGGCATGCTAAAGATGCTTTTTCTCAGGTAAGAGTACCAGTAGCATTTTCAGTGACACATGGGTAGCTGCTGCATTTTGGCACATAAAAGCATTAATGTGACACATAAGCCAATGTACCTGCATCCAGATTGGCAGCTTTTGGCTTCCAGCTGGAAGCACTTGCATGTAAGTACCTGAGAGAGAGAGAACAACCAGGACTGGTGATGAAAAGCTGAAAATTATCATGGGTGGTCATTAAAGGGAATTTTTTTGACTTATATAATATATGAATAGTAAAATGGAATTATTAAATGATGTGCTTTTTAAAAGCTTTTTTTTTCTCTAACAGAAGTTCATTACAGTTGTGACAGTTCACTTCAATATTTTCACGTTAATTAAAAAATTACAATATGAAATTTTTTTTGTAGACTTTTTGGATATGGTGTTAATTTGTCAGGTGTATCCTGATTGGTTGTCACAAGTCATTGTGTTGCTTTTTGGGCACTATTTCCTGAATCTATTAAATATTTTGATGATGACTTCCAGGAGGGATTGGTAGATTTAGTTTTTCATATTTTGATGATGACTTCCAGGAGGGATTGGTAGATTTAGTTTTAGTTTTTCAGGTATCAGGTACTGGTAGTTTTTTCCTTTTCCTGAGGCATATTTTGTCCAGAGTACCAGCTGTGCATTTCAGTGAGATTCTGTTGCTTTATTGTCTGTTGCCTTATGTGTGTAATGCCATACATGTATATATGCATAGAAAATGCAGTACTAGAAATACTGATGTCAAAACTGGCTTTTTCTGCTCAGTAATAATAATTATGATGACTTCTTAATACTGGTTGTAGGTGTATAAATTTGAATAAATATTTTAAAACAGTATCCTGGAAAGGAATCTGAACTAACTATTTTAATCTGAACTAACTAACTAATGGCATCATTTCTCATTAAGAAAAACAACACTGGATCAAACATCTCAAAATGTTTTTTGCAAAAGCAACTGTTTGTCGGTGGCCTTGAAAGAATCTCTCTATAAAAAAGAGCCACTTTTTACAAATATTCTTACAGAATTCAGACAATACCTGCCCTAGAAATTTCTATTGGAAGTAGTATTACATTACCATTAAAGGAAGTAGTATTATATTACCATTAAATACCTGGATGTTTTGACAGTAAAAGTTTATGATTTTTAGATTGCATATGTCATTTGATATCCATTCCAAAACTTAGATTTAGAGCAGATTTCTATCTTTAGTGCTCATTTATTTAGATTTCATGACAATGTGGATTTCATTATCTTATATGTTGAAACTGATTGACAAATGCAAAAGAAATATGTTTTTGAAGTAAATGTAAAATATAGAAATATTTTCTCAAAACCTTTCTCTGTGTCAGTCACTGTGCGTTGGGCAGAATTCTCTTTTTAGTTACAGACAGAGAAAATTATATGTAGAAAAAGATCACCCTGAAAAATTTAATTTAGAGAAGGTTTATATACATCAAAGTTATATATGCTCCAAACTCCTAAAGGGCCTTTAAACTTGGAAGAGCTGGGTGAGCCCACAGCGTTCTCTGTAATGTGTTACCACTATAAACAGATAATGGATGGATTTAAGTGAAATTTAGTCAGAGCAGAAAAAATCCCAGAGCTCTGGGAGACCACTGCTATGGCACAGAGTCTGTGTCTGCATGAAACTTACAGTGTGGGAGCTGTATAAAATTTGAGTGGAATGAAGACTGAAAACCACTGAATAAAGTAAGTTAAGTATTGCTGCGAGAGTAATTCACAACCTCAACAAAACATATGCAAATGTATTAAATTACCAGAACTGGAACAACCACAAAGTAAGGACATTCACCCATGTGCAAACCCAAGCAGGAGCAGAAGGGAGATAGCATAAACTGTTCAGGTTGACTTTAGGTATATGAATGTAATTATTTTAGTTAACAGGCTTGGATCTCATGCCTAAAGTTGACAGTGGCATAAAAACTTGCACATTGGAGACAGGAAATAAAGCTATTTTAATTTCATTTGGGGATATTCATAGGGTGGTTTTCAAAATTCACATAAACGTTTTTCTAAATTAATTTTTTTTAAATTTTAGGTCTAAAAATAAGGAAATGAGTGTGGAATAAATGGAATCTCAAAAGCCTTAAGGCTACCACAGTAATTCATATTAGTAAAAATGCTACTGCTAAAATACAAGCTGGTGTATCTGCCAGTTCTGCAGCAGCCAGTCAGTCTTGTAAATATTTTAAACACATAAACCATGTGACCATAGACTTTGGAATGAAACTTAAGGTACACTGCAAAATATT